>NT_033778.4:1826283-3026283 GCF_000001215.4 Drosophila melanogaster
CTTCTCTTCTCTTCTCTTCTCTTCTCTTCTCTTCTCTTCTCTTCTCTTCTCTTCTCTTCTCTTCTCTTCTCTTCTCTTCTCTTCTCTTCTCTTCTCTTCTCTTCTCTTCTCTTCTCTTCTCTTCTCTTCTCTTCTCTTCTCTTCTCTTCTCTTCTCTTCTCTTCTCTTCTCTTCTCTTCTCTTCTCTTCTCTTCTCTTCTCTTCTCTTCTCTTCTCTTCTCTTCTCTTCTCTTCTCTTCTCTTCTCTTCTCTTCTCTTCTCTTCTCTTCTCTTCTCTTCTCTTCTCTTCTCTTCTCTTCTCTTCTCTTCTCTTCTCTTCTCTTCTCTTCTCTTCTCTTCTCTTCTCTTCTCTTCTCTTCTCTTCTCTTCTCTTCTCTTCTCTTCTCTTCTCTTCTCTTCTCTTCTCTTAGACACATCTACGAAGACACAATTCTACAAGAACTAAAACAACAAAAAGTAACTGAAGTTAAAAAAATAATGAAACGGCAAAACCCCAACTCTAACTCTGACACCAACAACATCACTTTAGTTGAAACTGGACTAATAATTATAACCTTTGAATCGCATAAGCTCCCCGAGATAGTACGAATCGGTTACGAAACAGTCCGAGTACGAGACTACATCTCACTCCCACTTCGATGCAAAAAATGCCTCCGCTTCGGTCATCCAACACCCATATGCAAAAGTGTAGAAACTTGCATCACTTGCTCTGAAGCAAAACACACAAACGACGGAGAAAAATGCACAAACGAAAAGAACTGCTTAAATTGCCGAAACAACCTAGAACTTGACCATCAACACAGCCCAATTGACCGCAAATGCCCTACTTTCATAAAAAACCAGGAATTAACAGCCATTAAAACTACACAAAATGTTGACCATAAAACTGCCCAACTTATATACTTCGAACGTCACGGTTTCCAAACGAAAAACACCTATGCCAAAACACTTACAAACGGCACAACCCAGAGGACAACAATCTTGCACATGCATAAACACATGAAACCAATTTACATTTTCGCTTAAACTCTGTTTCTCGCGACTCACTTCGAGCCGATCAAAACTCTGTATAGTTAGTCTTAAGCTGACATTACTTTAATAAAGACGTTCACCGAAATTGTTCGTGTTTCGATTGAAAGTTGTTTCAGAGTTGATCTTTGTCGTCGTTATTGACGGATCATTTATTCGACTGACAAAATTAATAACTACTTAAGTATATATATATAGTGACATATTCACATACAAAACCACATAACGTAGAGTAAACATATTGAAAAGCCGCATACGTAAACAATAAGTGACCACCATGCTAATGTGGATCAAATAACAAAAATATCCACTCTGCATTTTGACACCCCCATACTGTATGCCATCTGCGCAGTATGCATTCTAATAAACAAATTCTTTGACAGCGGCACTTAGCCATTCTTGTAAACAAATCTTAAAGTCTGCCTGCTCTCTCTGAGGCTTCTCCTCCACTTAAGAATCCAAGAGCAATGCTCTCCCAAAAACACTAACATATTCTTTAAGCAAGCACAGAGGCTTCTCCTCATTTTCACTTTCATTTGATTTTCAGTCTTAAGCTGAACGTTAATCAATAAACAACACAATCGATCCCGAAATTTTGATTCGTTTTATTTTGGCAAAACTCAATTTTCAGCGTTGGTCTTAGTTCATATTCGGAACGGTCCATTTAATAGACTCAAAACTATTTATTGCAACCATTTATTTGCAATTGGCGCAGTCGATGTGATCAGTGTTAAAGTTCCTTGATGCGGTAACCAGATTTGCCAATTCCTGTGTTCTTTTTGTTCTCTGACAAAAGTACCACGCTAACGGGCACCCACGTGACGGTTAATATCGCTTTAAGTTTTTAATTAAACCTCGACAATAAAGTGAAACCGAAAAATCACAATTTGCCTAAACAAACCTGAATTTATTATCAGGAAGACGCTATTGAATTTGTGAGAGGCTGTAAATCCAATTGGTTACCTCAAAGACCCACGAAAAAGCTATAGTGCAACCCTTGTGAAAATCAAAACCTATCTTAAAAAAAAAAAAAAAATATAAATAATAAATTAATAAGCGAAAATTAAAACGTATTAAAAGTAAGAATAATAAATAAATAAGTGAAAATTCTATATGATAAAAATTAAAAATAAGAATAATAAATAAAAAGACAACATTTTAAATTAAACAATATTAAAAAAATATAAAAATATTAAAAACTATATTAAAAAAAAAAAAAAAAAAAACAAAAAAACAAAAAAAAAATACACGATAATAATAATATAATAACTAAATAATAATAATAATAAAAAAAAAAAATAAATAAAAAAAATAAATAAATAATCCAAAAATCAAAAATGGCTCAAGAACCAGCAATTGTGCCACCACTATCAGACAGCAACATGACCCAGGTTGCCTACCAGATTGGCAATGTGGAGAAATTCAACGGTGATCCAGGCTCACTATACACCTTTGTGAGTCGAATTGATTACATACTGGCTCTTTATGCTACCGGAGATGAACGCCAACAGCAGATCATATTTGGGCATATTGAACGCAGCATCAGCGGAGAAGTTATGCGCTGCATTGGAGCCTATGACATGTACACCTGGCAGCAGCTTAGAAGACAATTGGTACTCAACTATAAACCCCAGACCCCTAACCACGTTCTTTTAGAAGAGTTTCGAAAGACCCCATTTCGAGGCAATGTACGAGCATTCCTGGAAGAAGCAGAAAGCCGCAGACAAACACTTACTAGTAAGCTTGAATTAGAGCAAGATCTTGAAGAAAAGACTTTTTATTTGAAATTAATAAAATCCAGTATAGAATCACTAATTGAAAAATTACCTACACACATTTATTTAAGAATAAATAACCACAACATACCAGATTTGCGATCACTTATAAACCTTTTACAAGAGAAGGGCATGTACGAACAAATAAATCATACAAGTACACATGTCCAAAAACAAAATTTCTCTGATAAGCCACAAAAGTCCTTTAATCAAAATACTAATCAGTCTAACAATATCAGAAAATATCCAACACCTTTCCTACATTATAATTCACCAATACCATATCAAGCTCCACAAATTTATCAAACACCACCAACTAATAACCCACTTTATCGTCATCCAATACCCTACCACCCTAATCCAAACAATGTTTTTCAACCAAGCCAACAAAACAATGTTTTCCAACCAAGCCAACAAAACAATGCTTTTCAACCAAATCAACGTACAAACTTTACATCTCGACCAATTTTTAACACCAATCGAAACAATGCATTCGATCAGAATAGGTTCGGACAACAACCCCAATATCAAAATCAACAATCAACACAAAATTCAAGTTCCTATGTACCCAATCGACCAATAAAACGATTAAGACCAGCTAATAGTGGACAGACTGGGATGAGTGTTGACGAAACATTATATCAAGAGGACGCTTTTTATCAGCAGTGTGTTCCATATGACTATTTTTATTATCCAACTTACGACCATTCAGACTATTATCCAGAAAATCAATATCAAATTGACGAAAACAACCAAAATTTACAAAGAACACAACAGTTACAGCAGATTAATACAGACGAGACAAACAATGACAACCAAGAACCCAATGTTGAACAGGCCGAAAATTTTCAGCCACAAGCCTTGGAAAACCCCAATATATAACAATTAAATACAAAGAAAATAATTTGAAATGCCTTATTGATACCGGATCAACAGTTAACATGACATCTAAAAATATATTTGATTTACCAATCCAGAATACTAGTACTTTTATTCATACCAGCAATGGACCGCTCATTGTCAACAAAAGTATAATCATACCTTCAAAGATTTTGTTCCCAACAACAAATGAATTTTTATTGCACCCTTTCTCTGAGAATTACGATCTTTTATTAGGAAGAAAACTTTTAGCAGAAGCAAAAGCAACAATAAGTTACCGCGATCAAGAGGTAACTCTTTACAACAACAAATACAAATTAATAGAAGGAATAGCAACACATGAACAGAGTCATTTTCAAAATGTAAATATGATACCTGACACCATGCTCAGACAGCCAAATAAAATTTCACCCATTTTAGAATCAGACCTATACAGATTGGAACATTTAAATAACGAAGAAAAACAAAGATTGTGCGCACTCCTGCAGAAATACCATGACATACAGTACCATGAAGGTGATAAGTTGACATTTACTAATCAAACCAAACATACTATCAATACAAAGCACAATCTACCACTTTACTCTAAATACAGTTACCCACAGGCTTATGAACAGGAGGTCGAAAGCCAAATACAAGATATGCTAAATCAAGGTATTATACGTACCAGTAATTCACCTTACAATAGCCCCATCTGGGTGGTTCCAAAGAAACAAGATGCATCAGGCAAACAGAAATTTAGAATTGTAATAGACTACCGAAAATTAAATGAAATAACAGTAGGAGACAGACACCCAATCCCAAACATGGACGAAATCTTGGGAAAATTGGGCAGATGTAATTACTTCACAACTATAGACTTGGCAAAGGGTTTCCACCAGATCGAAATGGATCCAGAATCAGTTTCAAAGACAGCCTTTTCTACCAAGCACGGTCATTATGAATATTTGCGCATGCCATTCGGATTAAAAAACGCGCCAGCCACCTTTCAACGGTGCATGAATGATATTTTAAGACCACTCTTAAACAAACACTGTCTTGTGTATTTGGACGACATAATTGTATTCTCGACATCCCTTGATGAACACCTGCAATCGCTCGGACTAGTTTTCGAAAAATTAGCAAAAGCCAACCTTAAATTACAGCTTGACAAATGTGAGTTTCTCAAGCAAGAAACCACATTTTTAGGACATGTTCTAACACCAGATGGAATAAAACCAAACCCTGAAAAAATTGAAGCCATTCAAAAATATCCAATTCCCACTAAACCAAAAGAAATAAAAGCTTTTCTTGGACTGACAGGATATTATCGTAAATTTATTCCAAACTTTGCAGACATAGCCAAACCCATGACTAAGTGTTTAAAAAAGAACATGAAAATTGACACTACCAACCCAGAATATGACTCTGCATTTAAAAAATTAAAATATCTAATATCAGAAGACCCAATTCTTAAAGTACCCGACTTTACAAAGAAATTCACTTTAACCACAGACGCAAGTGATGTCGCTTTGGGGGCAGTACTGTCACAAGATGGACACCCACTTAGCTACATTAGCCGAACACTTAATGAACACGAAATAAATTACAGCACAATTGAAAAAGAACTCTTAGCAATTGTATGGGCGACAAAGACTTTTCGACACTACCTACTTGGAAGACACTTTGAAATATCCAGTGACCATCAACCATTGAGCTGGTTGTACCGTATGAAAGACCCAAATTCAAAACTGACCCGATGGAGAGTAAAATTATCCGAATTCGATTTTGATATAAAATATATAAAAGGAAAAGAAAATTGCGTGGCGGATGCTCTGTCCAGAATAAAACTTGAGGAGACATATTTGAGCGAACAAACCCAACATAGTGCAGAAGAGGACAATAGTGATTTAATTTTTATTACAGAAAGACCTCTAAATACATTTAACAGACAAGTTATATTTTCAAAAGGACCACCAGACATTAAAGTTACGAAATATTTCAAAAAACACATCACCCAAATATTTTACGACATTATGACCAGGGAAAAAGCCGAACAATATTTGATAGACCATTTTTGTGGTAAGAAAAGTGCGTTGTATATTGAGAGTGACGCTGATTTCGAAGTCATTCAAGCCGCACATAAATTAGCCATAAACACCAAATATACAAAAATCCTGCGTAGCACGATTTTGTTAAAAAACATAACCACTTATGCGGAATTTAAGGAATTGATCTTGACTGCTCATGAAAAACTTCTACACCCAGGCATACAGAAAACTACTAAACTTTTCGGAGAAACTTACTATTTCCCTAATAGCCAGCTACTTATTCAGAATATAATAAATGAGTGCAGTATTTGCAATCTGGCAAAAACAGAGCACCGAAATACAGACATGCCAATGAAAACCACACCCAAACCAGAACATTGCCGCGAAAAATTCATGATAGACATTTACTCATCCGAAGGCAAACATTACGTTAGTTGCATAGACATTTATTCGAAATTTGCCACATTAGAAGAAATAAAAACAAAAGACTGGATAGAATGCAAAAACGCGCTTATGCGCATATTCAACCAGCTTGGCAAGCCAAAGTTACTAAAGGCGGACAGAGACGGCGCATTTTCCAGTTTAGCCCTCAAGAGATGGCTGGAGAGTGAGGAAGTTGAATTGCAGCTTAACACAACAAAAACTGGTGTGGCGGACATAGAAAGACTACATAAAACAATCAATGAAAAGATTCGCATAATCAAAACATCCGATGACGAAGAAACCAAATTGAGCAAAATGGAAACAGTACTTAACATATACAATCATAAAACCAAACACGACACCACTGGACAGACCCCTGCACACATATTTCTCTACGCTGGACAACCAATATTAGATACCCAACAAAACAAAGAAAACAAAATAAACAAAATAAATAATGACAGAGTGGAGTACGAAGTCGACACAAGATACAGAAAAGGTCCACTACAGAAAGGCAAATTAGAAAATCCTTTTAAGCCAACAAAAAAATGTGGAGCAGACTGACTCTGATCATTATAAAATTACTAATAGAAATAGAATTACTCACTACTACAAAACACAATTCAAAAAACGAAAGAAAAATAATCAGCTCTCAATTTCACAGGCACCTGTCACTTGATAACATTGCTGCTGATGCTGATCACAACAGTTCATGGACAACAAATTGAAATTAATAATATTGACACAAACCACGGATATCTCCTTTTTTCTGATAAACCAGTCCAGATACCATCATCCTTTGAACATCATTGCTTGAGAATCAATTTAACTGAAATAGACACCATAGCTGATTATTTTGAGCAAAGACTACGTACCGACTACCATGCACCCCAGGTCAAATTTTTATACAACAAAATGAGAAGAGAACTAGCTGGAATAGCCTTGCGACATAGAAATAAACGGGGACTTATTAACATTGTAGGTTCAGTTTTTAAATACCTATTTGGCACACTTGACGAAAATGATCGAGTGGATATACAGAGGAAACTTGAAACAAACGCCCATAACTCGGTAAATTTACATGAACTCAATGACGCTATTCAATTAATAAATGACGGAATGCAAAAGATACAGAATTATGAAAACAACAGCAACATCATTAACAGTCTTTTATATGAACTCATGCAGTTTACAGAATACATAGAAGATGTGGAAATGGGAATGCAGCTTTCCAGACTCGGTCTATTTAATCCCAAACTACTAAACTACGATAAACTTGAGAATGTAAACAGCCAAAATATTTTAAACATTAAAACATCCACTTGGATTAATTACAATGATAACCAATTATTAATCATATCTCACATACCTATTAACTTTTCATTAATAAATACAGTAAAAATAATCCCTTACCCAGACTCGAACGGCTATCAGCTAGAATACACAGACACACAATCATATTTTGAAAGAGAAAATAAAGTTTACAATAACGAAAATAAAGAAATAAACAATGAGTGTGTCACCAACATTATTAAACATTTAAAACCAATTTGTAATTTTGAGTCAATCCACACAGATGAAATAATAAAATACATAGAACCAAACACAATTGTAACCTGGAATTTAACCCAAACAAGTCTCAAACAAAATTGTCAAAATTCATTTAATAATATAAAAATAAAAGGAAACAAAATGATAAAAGTAACCCAATGTAAAATAGAAATCAATAGCATAATTCTAAGTGAAAATCTCTTTAAACCAGAAATAGATTTGACACCATTATACACACCACTTAACATAACAAAAATAAAAACTGTTAAACACAACGACATTAATGAAATGATTTCACAAAACAATATTACACTTTACATATTTATGACTACTGTCATCATTATACTTATTTTATTGTACTTATATTTAAGATACGTATCATTTAACCCATTCATGATGCTGTATGCAAAACTAAAATTAAGAAAAAATCAAAATCAAAACACAGCACAACAAATAGAAATGGAAGACGTTCCATTACCCCTACTATATCCATCAATCCCAGCCCAAGTATAGGCTTCTCTTTAAGGGAAGGGAAGTGACATATTCACATACAAAACCACATAACGTAGAGTAAACATATTGAAAAGCCGCATACGTAAACAATAAGTGACCACCATGCTAATGTGGATCAAATAACAAAAATATCCACTCTGCATTTTGACACCCCCATACTGTATGCCATCTGCGCAGTATGCATTCTAATAAACAAATTCTTTGACAGCGGCACTTAGCCATTCTTGTAAACAAATCTTAAAGTCTGCCTGCTCTCTCTGAGGCTTCTCCTCCACTTAAGAATCCAAGAGCAATGCTCTCCCAAAAACACTAACATATTCTTTAAGCAAGCACAGAGGCTTCTCCTCATTTTCACTTTCATTTGATTTTCAGTCTTAAGCTGAACGTTAATCAATAAACAACACAATCGATCCCGAAATTTTGATTCGTTTTATTTTGGCAAAACTCAATTTTCAGCGTTGGTCTTAGTTCATATTCGGAACGGTCCATTTAATAGACTCAAAACTATTTATTGCAACCATTTATTTGCAATTATATGTATGTCGCAGATTGTTATTTCTGGTTATTTTCTCGTGTCTGGTCTGCCATATTGACAAAAAAACTTTTCGAGTGAAGAGAATCCCAACCGGCGTGTACAATCGTCTGCATGCCACTGTTCGCATTTTCTACTCGCGCATCGATTTATGCTTCACATACGGTAGCTGGACAGCGCGGTCGCCTCACTCGTAACAGTATTTTGGCGCCAGTCATATTCTACGTTGTAGTCAAATTCTAAGAATGATTTTACAATATTCAAAACTCATTGCGCAACAGCGTCTTGCAAGCGCAATGGTTAAATTATGTTAATAAGGTGACAGATACGTACAGAGGTCAAAATCCTTTCACAATGCAACATGTAGCCCCGTAGCTAATGCTATACTACTTAAGTTAGTCTAGTTTTGTAAACTATTCTATCTATAATAATAATAAAAAATAAAAAAAACATGAATTTTCAAAAAAGAAGTTTTGAAAAAAAACTATTTCATAAGAATGTTGAAAATAAAAATGTTTTAAAATAAATTAAAATATGATATATGATCATATATAGATATCAAAGTCATATCTTGAGGCACGAAGTGCGGACAGAAGCACTCAACAATCATTGCCTTATTAATTTTTTACACGTCGCAAGGTGAATATTCTTGTTTTTCCCCATGTTTTGCTTATTTATTTCCCCTTTACTTAAGAGACTAACAATAAGTTTTCAAATCTTATTCTAAACTAACTAAATATCATTTTATGAAATAATTCGTGCTGTGTGGCCTAAATTTAACGCTGGGCTGGTTGGTCGTTCCGGTGCAGTCGGCTTTGGCTGCATACTCGAATAAGTCTTCTTGCAAAAGGATTTGGATGTGAGGCTAGTTTTTCACTGTATTTTGACTTGTCAATAACAAGTTTTATTTGTAAGTCTCTGTCATATTCTCGTATAGGTTTTAAAACGGAGTTATTTAAGAGGACTTTGTACTCCAGTCATATGGGAGAGCGAACGTTTATAAGCCAGTGTATATTCCTTGCTTTTAGTCTGAGGTGCGTCGTCTTGGCCTCTATGTGTTTCCGCCAGGAGAGCCGCTTGTCCAGATGAATACCTAAGAATGCTAGTTGCATCGTAGTTTTTACTGGGCATCTGGATCGACTTAGTATTGCAGTGTCATCAGCATATGTGGATATCGTTAGCTGGTAGTTTGTTGGGATGTCCGCCGTGTATAGGGTGTATAGAATTGGGCCCAGAACACTTCCTTGAGGCACTCCGGCTTCTATAGTACAATCGCTTGAAGTGCTTGAACTGCATCTGACCGCGAACACTCTTTTATATAGGTAAGACTTTAGAAGCTTATGTATGTTTTGAGGCAGCAGTTTATTTATTTTAAACATAAGTCCATCCAGCCATACACTATCGAATGCTTGTGCAACGTCTAAGAAGAGAGCTGTACAGTATTCACGGTGTTCAAAGGCAGTGCGAATTTCTGTTCTGATGCGGTTAACCTGTTCAATGGCTCCATGTTTTGCCGGAAAACCAAATTGGTGCGATGGGAGTGTGTTGTGTGTTTTGAGGTGGGGGATGATGCGTAGCAGCAACACTTTTTCAAATAACTTTTGTCTTTCTCAGGCTTAGGGATCATGATAATAATTGATTTCTTCCACTTTTGAGGGAAGTATCCAATTTAAGTAATTGCGTTGAAGAGCAAGCAGATTCGCAATACTGCACACATTGGGAGCTCGATAATCATTTTCGGGGTTAACAAGTCTGCGAGAAGCTGCTTTTAATTTACTCCTTGCGCCAGGTGATCTGTGCTCCTGCCACTCCCTTCGATGTCGTCGTTTTTCAAGCACAAGCAGTTCAATATCTGCACTTGTCTTGTTAAACTTTACACTACATACATGGTTTTCTTGTGGAGTTGACGATTTTGCTGCTGCGACAAGTATTGATTCTATAGCAAACTGATCAATGTCTTGCTTAGTTTTCAGGGAGCTTAGAAAGCCTGTATGGGAACAAACATATTTGTTTGTACATTGTACATCATTGATTGGGATATTGTTTTTGTGATAGCAAAGTCAATTAAATCTGGAAGCTTTATGGGATCTGCTGGCCAGTATATAGGCGCTCCCGGGGAAAAATAGTTGTTTGTGTTGCGGTTTGCGTAGTACAGCTGTTTTCCTGTTTTCCTTTTCCACGTGCTTAGCATTCCAATCGCCAGCTTCAACAAACCTTTCACCAAACGAGTCAAAAAGTGTTGTGAATTTTTCCTCAGAGATTGTGAAGCGAGGTGGGCAATGGACAGCAGCCAGAGTAAGGGCCCGTTATGGCATTGAAGGTTTATAGAGGTACATTGTAAGCAATCTTCTTGCCAATTACCAAGAAAGTGGTGGTTAAATTGCAATCGTATAAGTATGCCATTGCCATCCGTGATGGTGATTCGTATAGTAGAATTTATATCCTGGTATTTTGAAGTTGTACTTTTCGGTAAGGTGAGTTCTGAGAGTAGCATAACGTCAATGTTTCTGTCGGCTAAGAACTGAGCATGTTCTAGCTTGTGCCGCGAAACGCCATAAGCGTTCCAGGTAGCTATTGTTAGGGGAGTCATTATCCTGTTTTAGAAGAAACGAGCATTTGAATAAGGATGTTTTGGTTCCTCATAAGCTCTTGCTTAGTTTCTTGCATGAAGGTCATGAAGTCTTTCATGGTTTGCTGCATCGAGAGCATAATCGCTTCAACGCCAATTGGCTGCTGTGCGTGTACTGTGTGTTTATTTGTGTTTATTTGGTGAATTTTATGCTGGACGCTGGAGGTGAATGCTGTTGGTGCTTGGATCCCTGATTTCAGTACACTTGCAAAGGAAGAATTTTGCATTGTTTGGTGGCTGGCAGACGAAGGGATGTTAGTTGTAGTCGGTTCAATTACTTTGTGAATTGTTGGTGTGATACGATCTCGAGCTGAATCGTTTGTTTAGGGGACTTTTGAGTTCCTTGTAGACAATGCATCCTCGCCAGTTGGCTGTGTATTTTTCGCCACAGTTACTCCATAACTTAATTGAACTGTCGTTTTTATTCTTAGGACAGTTTACAGTACTGTGGGCATCGCTGCAAACGACGCAGATGGATTTTAGGGTGCAGTACGCTTTGGTGTGTCCACATTCTTGGTGCACTGTACAGGTTGCCTGCGCTTGTGTGGCTCTTCTACGGTTATCATATGGTGCAGTAAATACTGTAGCTTATATATAGGATGTACTTAATTTTTGTTTTTTTCTGACTCGATGTCTCCAGTTCTGCGGGCTGCGGCTCTTTGTTCCTGTTGAGAATGTTGATCACCGTTTTGGCGTTGAAGTTCTTCTCCTTTAGTGCCGCGATATTTTTTGGTTGAGGTCACTGATGACTCTATTCCTTTAATGACAACCTGCAATCCTTTGGCACTTTTGAGCTGGTAGGTATAGTAACTCTTTCCAGCTTCGTCCAGGTACTTGGTCATTGATCGGTGGCTCGACACATCCTGGGTCTGCACTTTCGTTTTTTGTATGTTGCCCTTAGTAAGGGGTATGTTCCTCTATAACATGGAACTTGTTTTCTCCGATAATTGCAGCTAGTTTGTTAACCAGCGCACTTGAGGTTTTCTCCCGCATATATATTGGTGGCCGCTTTATCTTCTTCTGCTCCTGCACTTCGCAGTCATCCAATAGTGCAAACCTTTTTAAACTTTAGTCAATGGAGGCGTTGGCACGATTTATTTTCGGCTTTATTTGGATGTAGCGATCCAGCCCTGTTTGACAAGGTTTTTTGTTTTGTTTTGGTTCTTGTCCGCTACCGCTCTCTAGAGTATTGACCTAACTATAAAATGCAAAACTACCGTAGAAGTAGTTAAATCCTTACCAAAGTTCACAGGTGAAATAACTGAATATGTAAGCTAACGAGAAGCAGCAGAAACTGCTATGAGTCTATATAATATTCAAAGCGGACAATATTTTATCGCAATACTATGTAATAAAATCATGGGAGCAGAACATGATGATTTAACTAACCATGGTACAGTTTTAAACTTTCAAGCAATTCTTTCCGGATTTTTTTATTATTTATTTTTATTTTATTTATAACGATAAAAGACCAATCCGTATTCTCGAATCAGAATTAGGTATCCTTAGACCGGGACGCTTTATATAGGAATGAAAATAAAAATCAGGGAAACAACCTAAGATTTAATCAAGTTAATTCCTGACAGAATAATAATACATCAAATAGAACGAACAATGATTGGAATAATAACCAGATTAATAATCACAATAATAACTGGCCGCCAAACGGGAATTTTGGACTAAATAATAATTGGAATTCAAATAACAATTCCAAGGTACAACCCCCACTAGAACCAATGCCGGTAGATAGTTACTAATAATTAATATCGGCAGATAATATTAAAAAGGGGTATAATAATAACAGACGGAATTATTATAGTTTTTCGCACAAAAAACTGAACCGAAAATCCCATAAAAAAGGGAAGCAACTCGGACCGTAACTCAACCAGCCCAGAAGGGTATAGGAATAAATAACATTGATGAAGAACTTTATTTATACCAGAACCCTACAGGGGAATGCCCCATACCACAAGTAATACAAAACAACAACTAAATAAATAAACTAAAATATTAATTGACCCAGGATCCATATCTTGCTGTATCAAAAAGGGAATTTATTTGCCAATTGCCAACTTACAAGAGAGTATCCACAGCTCATGGATACTCATTTATAAAATATTACCATATATTAACAATATTTTAAACAAAACATGTATTTTATGAAATAGAAGGTTTAAAATCCGACTTATTAATTGTGTACAATCTATTAAGGAAAATTTGAGCCAAAATAGATGCAGAAAAAGGTATTATGGAATATAATGGGAAAAAAGAAAAGATTGAATATTATGACAATGAGGAAAAAAACGATTTCTTCTTAATTGGGGAAAAAATATGCTCTTCCATTAAAAGAATATTTAAAAACGAAACAGTAGTGGATGAAAGAAGTTTATATAGCTTGGGATCAAAGAATCCTGAGCACGCCGACGTTGAATTATGCGTCAACAAAGAAACTAATAGTGTGTGAATCACAAATCCTGAACCCGCCGTCGTTGAATTTTCCGACAAAGAAAAAATTTACAATCTAATAATAATTTCAAGTCAAATAAAAAATTTCGAAAATAAGACTATAAATAAAAATGAAAAGGAGCATTCCAAAATATATATGCAAATCCCTTTTCGAACAGATATTCGAGGAAAAATAAATACTGACAATGATAGGGCAATTTACAGCCACAATATCCTTATCCTATGTCAGTCTCCGATTTCGTTAATAATGAAATCGACAGAATGCTAAAAGAACAAATTGTAAGACCAAGTAGAAGCCCTTATAATTCACCAGTCTGAAGATGGAACGCTAAAACATCGACTAGTAATTGGTTATAAAATACTAAACGAAAACACAATACCGGACATCTGTCCGATGCAAGACCCGTCTGTAACAATATCTAACTTGGGAAAGTCAAAATATTTCTCAACAATTGATTTGGAATCAGGATTTCACCAAATCTTAATAAAAGAGTCAGAAATTTTAAAAGAAAAAAACAGCCTTTTCCATTAACAATGTATTGCAATAGTTAATTTAAGTTCGTATGTATGCCATTTGGGTTAACAAACGGACGGAAATGCCACACTTCCCGCACAACCGACCGAGGGGCGCTGCCGTTTATCGTACGGCTCGATTCGCGAGAAGATAGACGTAATATAGAAAAGAGAACAGAAACGAAGAAATGAATATAATAACTATATTGAATAAAAAAGTTAAAAGCGGCAGAGAGTCAAGATTACAGATAATAGGATAAAGTCTATTATAGTCAGAACATAATACTCTGTAAGGGTCATGCAACTTATAGTTACATCTACAATTATTTAGGATAAGGGTTATATAGTTTCTAGTGAATCTAATTGGAACAGAGAAGTTAAGCCGACTAATCAAGTCGGGACTCTCAACTTCACCACGAGTAAGCTTACAAATCAAGACTGTTCCAAGCATCGTTCTACGGTTAGCTAGGGAATGTAAATTAATTGAAAGTAGTTTACTGGAATAAGGAGGTAATCCCAATTTAGGCGCCGCAAGTGGAATAAGGAGGTAATCCCAATTTAGGCGCCGCAAGTGGAATAAGGAGGTAATCCCAATTTAGGCGCCGCAAGGCAAAAAGTAAGAAGTTTTTTCTTGACCGATTCAATGCGGTCCGAGTGGACTACGTATTGTGGACTCCAAACAGGTGATCCGTACTCAAGAATCAGACGGACTAACGAAATAAATAATAATCGAAAGAGATCTGAAAGTTACCCCTCTTGGGGATCAGTTTAATTTTCACAGCAGCCGTTATGCCGACAGGCTTATGGTCCACCCGAACCAACAAGCAAATATCCTAGCTAATACCATCTCCCTCCGAAGGCTGAAGACGGTACACCCCACCGATCTCCCTAACCGGAGGATAGTATAAAATATTACACATTAAGTAATTAATAACTAGAAAAATTTTTCCTTTTCTACCTAATAATTAAGAAACCACTTGGTCTCATATACATTTATACATACAATAGGTTAAGTTCAGAGGATTTGACTGAACGATTCCTTTTGGATCCAAAATAAATAGAATAATTATTAAAAAAAAAGAATAAATAAGGTTTTAGTCATAAAAGGATCATCAAATTCCTTAGACCACCTTTTTATAAAACCAAACACACCCCTGGCCTTATTGACAATAGTCGAAATATGGTCAGAACATTTTAACATCGCCTGCGTACATAAGTACACGCGAATGTTTTATTACTAAGGGGAGGTCGTTAATGAATAAGGTAAAAAGAAGCGGACCAAAATGGCTCCCTTGTAGGACACCGGATGTGACTAGGAGAATACAAGATAGATAATTTTTAAAGAGGACTTGTTGCGTCCTGCCATACAGATAGCTTGAAATCCAATTTAGAAGATCAACAGGGAAACCTAAAAGATCAAGTTTCCTTACTAGAAGGTAATGATTAACAGAGTCAAATGCTTTACTAAAGTCAGTGTAGATGACCTCTGTTTTGAAGACTATTTTTGATTAGGATTCCTGTATTAGGAAGGAAGTTATCTCCAAAAGGTTAGTGGTTATTGATCTGCATTTTATAGAACCGTGCTGACACGGTGATATGATTGATCTACAAAGGTGCTGGTGAGGAGTGATAACATTTTCAAAAAGTTTTGGGATAGCCGACAATTTAGAGATTCCTCTGTCATTGCTTGCATCGAGTTATCTACCTTTTTATGAAGAGGAATCACAAAGGACTCCTTCTATATATAGGGAACTGTGAAGATTCCAGAGATAAGGTAAACAGTTTCAGTAGAGGCTTGCACAAGGCTTCCGCACAGAATCTGAGCACACAGCCAGGGATTCCATCGGTACCTGTTGTTTTTCGCTTAGTGTTAACGAAATTATAAAACTGTTTCGGATCCTGTGCAAACTGGAAGTTACAACGGTTTAAATAAGCACTGAGCATTAATCACGGTGAAGTTTAACCGAGCGCTTAAATATTTACAAAGGATGGACTGAGAACCGGTATTTTTAAATTTTGTATAAAGCCTCGACTTCACATTTCTTAGGTGTGTCAACTCTTTACTAAACCGTCATTATGTTGCAGGAGTAAAAATCGGACCAATTATAGCCAGCTATAAAATTGTTTAGCCTCCGAAAATTTGCGTTGCGAAAACAGTGAATTCGCTTTGTTGACTTCTCTGAATTTACTTTTAATACCGTACATATGTCGATTCCCACCTCAAAAGTAGAATAATATGGATCTTGCAACAACGATAAGTCGAGCAAGCCGTCCATAAAGTCATGTTGTGCTAAAGGGAGAAGGATATTCGATTTTTCTTCTGGGGACCACGTTGTGCCGGGTACATATATTAAAATCACCTAGAACTACCAATTGGTCCCTGTCAGACAGTTTATTTAAGATGGACTGGATAGCGGACAGATGATTATGATATTCTGGGAATTCACAATATGGCGGAATATACGAACGAGAACGTAATATAAACGGATCTGCCGGAAAAAGACAGCTTTACGCATAAGAATTTAGAGTTACGGGACTCGTCAAAAAGTAACTCCTCCGACGCGAGGGTAGATCTAACCGCAATTAAGACTCCACCTCCCCGTCTGGAGGGACGGTCATACCTATATATAGTGTACATACCTGGGAGGCCTTCGGAGTTAAGTATCTCGGGCTTTAACCAAGTCTCTGTGAACACTATTACATGGGATGCAAAGGAATGACTGTCACAATACAATTAGCACTTTGATAGGAGATAGTAAGATTCGTTGTTAGTTTTTTGAAGAAGATGAAGAGGCGGATGATGCAGTGGTCTGGCCACGTGCGGGAAGTTTAATTCCCATGGGCCCCTTTTTCCTATATTTGATCTTAGCTTCGAACACTTTTACTACCACTTTTACTCTTTTTAACACCGGCCAAAAATCACCTGAACGTATGGTCGAAAAAAGCTCTTTTGGGACAGTTATCTTGAAAGATGTCCCTAGCGTAAAAGCAGTTAAAATTTTCCACTTTTATATTATCGGCTTTTGTTTTGTCTTGTATATAAGATGATGTTTGATCAAGGGAAAGCCGAGAAATAAAAATTTGTTTCTTTAATGGAACCACCGCGAGGGGTTTTGGCCCTGGAGATTGTATTTCTGAAGTGCCAACCCAGGGTCCCTCCACAGCGGATTGATCGGATTGCTCCGAATCTTTTTTAGCTGCCGATCTTAGCATATATGCGGATTTGCTGCGATTGACAGCTGATCAGGTGTGGAGTCCTGTTGATCATTTGCCCGTGTTTGCGGGGCCTTAGGCAGCCTACCACCAGCGGTTTTTTTGCGCTTTCGAGATTCTTCTAATAGCTTAACGCCATTAAACTGTGAATTAAGCGCGGAAAGAAGATCATGGGCTCGACGTAAACTATCTCTATCTAACTTGAGTCAATGGAGGCGTTGGCACGATTTATTTTCGGCTGATTACCAGCCACCAGTTTTGGGCTTTGCTTTCGCTTTATTTGGATGTAGCGATCCAGCCCAGTTTGACAAAGTTTTTTGTTTTGTTTTGGTTCTTGTCCGCTACCGCTTTCTAGAGTCTTTTTAGAGCATTGTTCCGCTGCGAAGAGAGTCGGCACTCGTCTTGGTCTTTTTGCCGCTGAGCGCGCAATTCGCGTTGGCTTAATTTAGAACGATCGATTTGTTCGTAGTCTATTTGTTTTTTTTTTTTTGTTTTACTTTATTATTCCACACACAGAGTAGTGCTTTGTAGTAAAGCAATTTAACATTGCCAATAGCGTCTCTTTCGCTTTCAATTTAATTATTTATTTTATGTTATTAACTATTTACCTCATTCAAATCAAGTGATTTTATACGGAGCTCGATGAAAACACGTCTGTTCACTTGAAATGACACAGCGAAAAATTCTGATGACAAATATTCTAATATAAACTCATTTTTATGTACATAGATTAAGCTTTTACTATTTCTGAGCTATATTTAAATAATAATAACGTTAAAGCACTGCAAAACAATAATTTTTTACATTGTGCACCTTGATCAAAAACAATAAAGAATTACTGTCTAAGAACTTCTATAAAGAAGGGCATATTTTGTCAACTTTACAATGTATGAGCATGTGAAAGTTATCCAAACCGTAAATATAGCACTCTGCCCCAGTTGATAAACAAATTTCAAACTTCAATCTCAGCAGCATTTGCCTTGTCCGTTTTTGTCGCCAGTCTTAGCCACCCTATAAATAACCAAACTTAAAGTATACACCAGTCAGCAAATTTCAATTTCACAATGCTGTGAAATAATTTCAGTATAAAGCATTTATTCAAACATATTTGAAAGTTCAAGAAAATCTTAAAGAAAAGATTCTGGCAGATGTTAAGTGGATTAGGATTAAGATATTTTGAAGATTAGTCTGAATCAGGACGAGATCATGAACAGTTTCAAATTAAAGATAACCAATTAAAAAAAAGTCCTAATAATAATAAAATAAAAACAAAATAATATTTTTTTCTCTTGAATAATTATAGAGTAACAATTTTAATTGGCGCCTAACGTGGGGCGGTGTACTTAAAAATTCTTAAAAAGTGAAATATAAAACGGAACTTGCGCCGCCAACAACTCACATTTTTAGTGGAAAAAATTAAAACATCCACATCAATCCAATGACAATGATCAATGATCGTAATCAGTGTTCAGTAATAAAAAGGCGGACTGAATACTTAATACAACTAAAAAGAACACAACAAAAAACACAAATAAAAACAAACCAAATCTATACCCAAAAATGTTAAAAATAAGAAAATCAACACCAAGAAGGAAGGAAGAGTTGAGGGCACTCCCTTGCTACAACTAAATACAACAAATTGAAGGAAGACCCAACGAGATAATAATCAGGACAATTAACCTGAAGGAACAGGAAGTAATTCCCAACAGGAAGTAATCAGCACAACTAGACGGAAGGAAGACTCCAACGGAAAGTATTGTGAGCAGAAATTAATCTTTAAAATAAATTAATAAAATATGAGCTGGATACAGGGAATACTACAATAGAACAACATCATAATTTAATAAACAGTTAATAGTAGAGAAGCGGCAGAAACTGCTCTGAGTCTATATAAATTTCCAAGCGGACAATATTTTATCGCAATACTATGTAATAAAATCATGGGAGCAGCACATGATGATTTAACTATCCATGGTACAGTTTTAAACTTTCAAGCAATTCTTTCCGGATTGGATTTTATTTATAACGATAAAAGACCAATCCGTATTCTCGAATCAGAATTAGGTATCCTTAGACCGGGACGCTTTATTTAGGAATGAAAATAAAAATCAGGGAAACAACCTAAGATTTAATCAAGTAGATTCCTGACAGAATAATAATACATCAAATAGAATGAACAATGATTGGAATAATAACCAGATTAATAATCACAATAATAACTGGCCGCCAAACGGGAATTTTAAACTAAATAATAATTGGAATTCAAATAACAATTCCAAGGTACAACCCCCACTAGAACCAATGCCGGTAGATAGTTACTAATAATTACTATCGGCACAAAAAACTGAACCGAAAATCCCATAAAAAAGGGAAGCAACTCGGACCGTAACTCAACCAGCCCAAAAGGGTATAGGAATAAATAACATTGATGAAGCACATTATTTATACCAGAACCCTACAGGGGAATTCCTCATACCACAAAAGTAGACAGTAATACAAAACAACAACTAAAAATATTAATTGACCCAGGATCCATATCTTGCTGTATCAAAAAGGGAATTTATGAAAATAAAAAAGAATTGCCAACTTACAAGAGAGTATCCACAGCTCATGGATACTCATTTATAAAATATTACCATATATTAACAATATTTTAAACAAAACATGTATTTTATGAAATAGATGGTTTAAAATCCGACTTATTATTTGTGTACAATCTATAAAGGAAAATTTGAGCCAAAATAGATGCAGAAAAAGGTACTATGAAATATAATGGGAAAAAAGAAAAGATTGAATATTATGACAATGAGGAAAAAAAACGATTTGTTCTTAATTGGGGAAAAATATGCTCTTCCATTAAAAGAATATTTAAAACCGACACAGTAGTGGATGAAGGAAGTTTATATAGCTTGGGATCAAAGAATCCTGAGCACGCCGACGTTGAATTATGCGTCAACAAAGAAACTAATAGTGTGTGAATCACAAATCCTGAACCCGCCGTCGTTGAATTTTCCGACAAAGAAAAAATTTACAATCTAATAATAATTTCAAGTCAAATAAAAAATTTCGAAAATAAGACTATAAATAAAAATGAAAAGGAGCATTCCAAAATATATATGCAAATCCCTTTTCGAACAGATATTCGAGGAAAAATAAATACTGACAATGATAGGGCAATTTACAGCCACAATATCCTTATCCTATGTCAGTCTCCGATTTCGTTAATAATGAAATCGACAGAATGCTAAAAGAACAAATTGTAAGACCAAGTAGAAGCCCTTATAATTCACCAGTCTGAAGATGGAACGCTAAAACATCGACTAGTAATTGGTTATAAAATACTAAACGAAAACACAATACCGGACATCTGTCCGATGCAAGACCCGTCTGTAACAATATCTAACTTGGGAAAGTCAAAATATTTCTCAACAATTGATTTGGAATCAGGATTTCACCAAATCTTAATAAAAGAGTCAGAAATTTTAAAAGAAAAAAACAGCCTTTTCCATTAACAATGTATTGCAATAGTTAATTTAAGTTCGTATGTATGCCATTTGGGTTAACAAACGGACGGAAATGCCACACTTCCCGCACAACCGACCGAGGGGCGCTGCCGTTTATCGTACGGCTCGATTCGCGAGAAGATAGACGTAATATAGAAAAGAGAACAGAAACGAAGAAATGAATATAGTAACTATATTGAATAAAAAAGTTAAAAGCGGCAGAGAGTCAAGATTACAGATAATAGGATAAAGTCTATTATAGTCAGAACATAATACTCTGTAAGGGTCATGCAACTTATAGTTACATCTACAATTATTTAGGATAAGGGTTATATAGTTTCTAGTGAATCTAATTGGAACAGAGAAGTTAAGCCGACTAATCAAGTCGGGACTCTCAACTTCACCACGAGTAAGCTTACAAATAAAGACTGTTCCAAGCATCGTTCTACGGTTAGCTAGGGAAGGTAAATTAATTGAAAGTAGTTTACTGGAATAAGGAGGTAATCCCAATTTAGGCGCCGCAAGGCAAAAAGTAAGAAGTTTTTTCTTGACCGATTCAATGCGGTCCGAGTGGACTACGTATTGTGGACTCCAAACAGGTGATCCGTACTCAAGAATCAGACTGACTAACGAAATAAATAATAATCGAAAGAGATCTGAAAGTTACCCCTCTTGGGGATCAGATTAATTTTCACAGCAGCCGTTATGCCGACAGGCTTATGGTCCACCCGAACCAACTAGCAAATCCTAGCTAATCCCATCTCCCTCCGAAGGCTGAAGACGGTACACCCCACCGATCTCCCTACCCGGAGGATAGTATAAAATATGACACATTAAGTAATTAATAACTAGACAAATTTTTCCTTTTCTACTTAATAATTAAGAAACCACTTGGTCTTATATACATTTATACATACAATAGGTTAAGTTCAGAGGATTTGACTGAACGATTCCTTTTGGATCCAAAATAAATAGAATAATTATTAAAAAAAAAAGAAATAAATAAGGTTTTAGTCATGTAAGGATCATCAAATTCCTTAGACCGCCTTTTTATAAAACCAAACACACCCCTGGCCTTATTGACAATAGTCGAAATATGGTCAGAAAATTTTAACATCGCCTGCGTACATAAGTACACGCGAATGTTTTATTACTAAGGGGAGGTCGTTAATGAATAAGGTAAAAAGAAGCGAATCAAAATGGCTCCCTTGCAGGACACCGGATGTGACTAGGAGAATACAAGATAGATAATTTTTAAAGAGGACTTGTTGCGTCCTGCCATACAGATAGCTTGAAATCCAATTTAGAAGATCAACAGGTTTCCCTGTCTTTTCCCTAAAAGATCAAGTTTCCTTACTAGTAGGTAATGATTAACAGAGTCAAATGCTTTACTAAAGTCAGTGTAGATGACATCTGTTTTGAAGACTATTTTTGATTAGGATTCCTGTATTAGGAAGGAAGTTATCTCCAAAAGGTTAGTGGTTATTGATCTGCATTTTATAGAACCGCGCTGACACGGTGATATGATTGATCTACAAAGGTGCTGGTGAGGAGTGATAACATTTTCAAAAAGTTTTGGGATAGCCGACAATTTAGAGATTCCTCTGTCATTGCTTGCATCGAGTTATCTACCTTTTTATGAAGAGGAATCACAAAGGACTCCTTCTATATATAGGGAACTGTGAAGATTCCAGAGATAAGGTAAACAGTTTCAGTAGAGGCTTTCACAAGGCTTCCGCACAGAATCTGAGCACACAGCCAGGGATTCCATCGGGACCTGTTGTTTTTCGCTTAGTGTTAACGAAATTATAAAACTGTTTCGGATCCTGTGCAAACTGGAAGTTACAACGGTTTAAATAATTCTTCTAGCACTGAGCATTAATCACGGTGAAGTTTAACCGAGCGCTTAAATATTTACAAAGGATGGACCGGTATTTTTAAATTTTGTATAAAGCCTCGACTTCACATTTCTTAGGTGTGTCAACTCTTTACTAAACCGTCATTATGTTGCAGGAGTAAAAATCGGACCAATTATAGCCAGCTATAAAATTGTTTAGCCTCCGAAAATTTGCGTTGCGAAAACAGTGAATTCGCTTTGTTGACTTCTCTGAATTTACTTTTAATACCGTACATATGTCGATTGGCACCTCAAAAGTAGGATAATATGGATCTTGCAACAACGATAAGTCGAGCAAGCCGTCCATAAAGTCGTGCTGTGCTAAAGGGAGAAGGATATTCGATTGTTCTTCTGGGGACCACGTTGTGCCGGGTACATATATTAAAATCACCTAGAACTACCAATTGGTCCCTGTCAGACAGTTTATTTACGATGGACTGGATAGCGGACAGATGATTCTGATATTCTGGGAATTCAGAATATGGCGGAATATACGAACGAGAACGTAATATAAACTGATCTGCCGGAAAAAGACAGCTTTACGCATAAGAATTTAGAGTTACGGGACTCGTCAAAAAGTAACTCCTCCGACGCGAGGGTAGATCTAACCGCAATTAAGACTCCACCTCCCCGTCTGGAGGGACGGTCATACCTATATATAGTGTACATACCTGGGAGGCCTTCGGAGTTAAGTATCTCGGGCTTTAACCAAGTCTCTGTGAACACTATTACATGGGATGCAAAGGAATGACTGTCACAATACAATTAGCACTTTGATAGGAGATAGTAAGATTCGTTGTTAGTTTTTTGAAGAAGATGAAGAGGCGGATGATGCAGTGGTCTGGCCACGTGCGGGAAGTTTAATTCCCATGGGCCCCTTTTTCCTATATTTGATCTTAGCTTCGAACACTTTTACTACCACTTTTACTCTTTTTAACACCGGCCAAAAATCACCTGAACGTATGGTCGAAAAAAGCTCTTTTAGGACAGTTATCTTGAAAGATGTCCCTAGCGTAAAAGAAGTTAAAATTTTCCACTTTTATATTATCGGCTTTTGTTTTGTCTTGTATATAAGATGATGTTTGATCAAGGGAAAGCCGAGCAACAAAAATTTGTTTCTTTAATGGAACTCTTTTTTCTTTCTTTTAATGGAAATCTTGTATTTCTGAAGTGCCACCTTGTGCCGGTAGTCCGGACTCAATGTTTCCTTGTGGTGGTAAACTAATGGAGACGGGTGGAATCAATTCGGAATCTTTACCAATCCCAGGGTGGGGTCCCTCCACAGCGGATTGATCGGATTGTTCCGAATCTTTTTTAGCTCCCGATCTTAGCAACATATGCGGATTTGCTGCGAATGACAGCTGATCAGTTGTATAGTCCTGTTGATCATTTGCCCGTGTTTGCGGGGCGTTAGACAGCCTACCACCAGCGGCTGTTTTTCGCTTTGGAGATTCTTCTAATAGCTTAAGGCCATTAAACTGTGAATTAAGCGCGGAAAGAAGATCATCGGCTCGACGTAAACTATCTCTAGCTACTGATGATCAGTCCTTCAAGCCATCTTTAGTTTGGCGCATAAACGAAATCATCTCGTTCGCAACCACAAGGCTAGCATCACAACAGTAATTTAGAATTTTACCCTTTGCTAGGTCATCACTTGTACGGCCATTAAAAGCAGCGCACTTAGTATGCACCATTCTATCACATAGCCAACAAATCATTTTTGGCTGCTCAGGTTTTATAACGTGACAGCAATTTTTATAAAAGCAGACAACATTTACTGTTTCCATGTGTATCTAAAATCAGACCACTGCGCACGAAAACACAAGATCAAAACTTTCAAGCGAACAGCACGAGAGCAGTCTGCACGCTCAGAAATTTTAGATTTTGTGTGGGAGAGCGAAAGAGTGAGAACGAGAGAATAGGTGCAGAGTGCAGTTTATGTGCATGCAAAAAACAACGCCAAACAGCACTGCGAACAACGCACAAAAGGGAGAGTAACAAAAAACAAAGACGAAAAATGTATATTTGTTTAAACTACTGCACAAATCACAAAGAATCACTCGCGAAGCGAACGGATCTTTTATAATTATGTTTACAATAAATGATAATTAAAGAAGATTATTAAAACCCAAGCCTGGTTTGAGAAACAGAAAATAAAATTCGGAGCGCAAAAAAATACGACCGTCCGCTTTGAAAGCTAGCGAGATGAATTATGAATTATTATTTCAAAGAGCAATGGACGATTAAGAGAACAAGTCGGAAAAACTTGACATGTTTATATGGGTGATAATCTTTTCAATTACAACTGAACAAAATTTACCGATCTAATTTAAATAATTATTAATTATAATATAATTTATTTAATAATTTATTTAAATAATAAGAATAATTATTTAAATAATAAATAATTATTATTACAACAAGCAAATATAAAAAGGACATGAGCACTTTAAGACAGGCAAACAACATGACCCTGTTGGAGTATTATGATGAGGTTGAGAAAAAACTCACCTTACTCACAAATAAAGCCCATATGTCTCACGAGCCATCGGCGGCTAAGATATTGTGCGAAAAATTCCGAGAGGACGCCTTGCGTATTTTCATCTCGGGACTTAAACGCAACCTCACTGACGTGCTTTTCGCGGCAAAGCCGAAAGACATGCCGTCAGCCTTGGCCTTAGCGCAAGAAGTGGAATCTAACCACGAGAGGTACGTTTTCGCAGCTAGTTTCGCAAGAAGTCAAGAAGACAAAGATCGCAAACCTGCTGCAAAAGCGCAGGGTCGTCAACTCGACAAGTACGACCGCCATGACCCACAACCTAGTAATACCAAAAACCCGTATTTTAATAGGCAGCATAGGGCACAGGTCCACGCCGACCCGCAAGGTACCAAAAATTACAAAGACGACGGCCCACCGGAGCCTATGGAGGTCGATCCCTCACTTTCTAAGGTGATGCAGCCGACCCAGGCAAATACCTACCGGAACAGACGACCAGCCACCTCCGAGCGCACAGGCGCCGTGAGGAAACAACAAAAAGTTAACTTCATTACGCAGAATGCGGAAGAAAAGACAGGAGCATATGCCGCCGCCGCCGCCAATGCGGAATCGAAAATAGACGACGATGCCATTACCGAGTATGACTCTGACTACCTCAATTTTTTAGGGGTAAATCCCTGTTACCCGTCATCAGACGAAGAGTAGCAGGGGTACCAATGAAATTCCTCTTAGACACCGGCGCATCAAAAATTTTCATCCGGCCTCGCAAAGAGCTAAAGGGTGTCTGCCCGGTGGACTCCCCTTTCGAAATTCATTCAATTCACGGCACCACCATCGTTACAAAAAAATGCTTCGTCTCGATTTTTAATTTGAAAGCGACTTTTTTCATTCTACCAGATCTTACAACATTCGACGGTATAATCGGGGCCGACCTGTTAACACAGGCCGGTGCATCACTTTGCCTCGCCTCCGCCCAACTCAAATGGGGTCAGGAAGTTGAGAAGATTTCATTCCATAAATGCACTGACGTCAACTTCACTAACGTGGAGTGCGCAGATGCACCACCTTTGGTGAAGAAGGCATTTCTAGGGATGATAAGGAGCCGAAAAAACGCCTTCGCAGATCCCAACGAGGCCCTGCCATATAACACATCGGTAGTGGCCACGATTAGGACTACTAGCGAAGAACCCATTTACGCTAAATTATATCCATACCCCATGGGGGCAGCAGATTTCGTCAACAACGAAATCCAAAACCTGCTTAAAAATGGTATAATTCAAAAGTCGGTGTCTCCGTATAACAACCCAATATGGGTGGTTGATAAAAAAGGAACCGACGAGGCCGGCAATCAAAATAGACGATTAGTCATAGACTTTCGTAAGCTAAACGAAAGAACTATCCCAGACAAATACCCTATGCCAGATATCTCCATGATACTGAGCAACTTGGGCAAGGCCAAATTCTTCACGACATTGGACCTCAAGTCAGGGTATCACCAGATCATCTTAGCGGAAAATGACCGCGAAAAAACTTCCTTCTCCGTAAGCGGGGGGAAATACGAATTCAAGAGGATTCCCTTTGGCTTGAGAAATGCTGCCAGCATCTTCCAGAGAGCCATTGATGACATTCTCAGAGAGCAAATCGGCAAGACTTGCTATGTCTATGTCGACGATGTAATAATCTTCTCAGAAAACGAGAATGCTCATGTCAAGCACGTGGATTGGGTTTTAAAAACCATAAGCGATGCAAATATGAGAGTCTCAGTGAAAAAGTCAAGTTTTTTTAAAAAAAGCGTAAACTTTCTTGGCTTTATAGTCACCAGTGATGGCACTACCACTGACCCAGAAAAGGTCAGGGCCATTAAAGAGTTCCCTGAACCAAAAACGGTGTTTGAGGTTAGATCATTTCTAGGTCTCGCGAGCTACTACAGATGCTTCATTAAGGACTTCGCAGCCATAGCAAGGCCTATTTCGGACATCTTAAAGGGCGAAAACGGAAGTGTAAGCAGACACAGATCGCGACACATCCAAGTACAATTCAATGAGGCGCAAAAAAATTCTTTCGAAAAACTGCGCAACATTTTAGCATCCGAAGATGTTATGCTCCGATACCCGGATTACAAGAAGCCATTCCATCTAATGACGGATGCTTCAGCCTACGGTATTGGAGCAGTGCTTTCACAGGAAAACCGTCCTATTACAATGATCTCGAGGACATTAAAGGACAGGGAAATGAACTACGCCACAAACGAAAGGGAATTATTGGCCATCGTTTGGGCTTTGGCCAAACTGAGGCACTATTTATATGCGGTGAAAGATATAACTATCTTCACCGACCATCAACCATTGTCATTCTCGGTATCAGACTCTAACCCTAACGCAAAAATTAAAAGATGGAAGGGTCGCATCGAGGAAACGGGTGCGAAGGTGGTCTATAAACCGGGAAAAGAAAATTTGGTTGCTGATGCCCTGTCTAGGCAGCAAATCAATACCATAGAAGAACAGGACGCAGAATCATGTGGTGCGACCATTCACAGTGAGATTTCCCTCACTCACACCATAGAAACTACGGATAAGCCCCTAAATTGCTTCCAGAACCAACTAATTCTGGAAGAGGCCCGATTTCCGCTAAAACGCTCTTTCGTCCTCTTTCGAAATAAGAAACGACATACAATCAACTTCACTGACAAGGAATCATTACTCAATGACCTTGCGGACGCAATAGTCCCCAAGGGCGTAAACGCCCTCCATTGCGATTTGCACACGCTAGCAACGGTGCAGGACGACTTAGTCCGGAGATTCCCGACTACAAAATTCTGGCACTGCAAAAACCGTGTTACAGATATTTTTGGGGTCGAGGAGAAAAGGGAAATCATACTGGCAGAACACAATAGGGCCCACCGATCGGCCCAAGAAAATGTGAAGCAGGTTCTCACAGAATACTACTTCCCAAAAATGGCCAAACTGGCCAATGAAATTGTGCAAAACTGCAAAACATGCGCTAAAGCAAAGTATGATAGGCATCCTAAAAAGCAAGAGATTGGCGAGTCCCCGATTCCCTCTCATGTAGGAGAAATGCTACACATAGACATTTTCTCAACAGACAAAAAATATTTCCTCACTTGCATCGACAAGTTTTCGAAATTCGCCGTCGTACAGCATGTACTGTCAAGAACAATTGAGGACTTGAAACCGGCCTTGTTACAGGTCATGAATTTTTTCCCAAAGGCCAAAGTGATTTACTGCGATAACGAGCCATCGTTAAAATCGCACACGATCACGGCCATGCTTGACAACCATTTTGGCGTCAGCATCACGAATGCGCCGCCCCTTCACAGTGTGTCAAACGGGCAAGTGGAACGTTTTCACAGCACCCTACTAGAGCTCGCCAGGTGCCTAAAAATTGACAAGGGCATGAGCGACACCGTGGAGATAATTCTGTTAGCCACAACCAAATATAACAAATCAATCCATTCGGTCATCGATAAGAGGCCAGTCGACGCAGTACAAGAGTGCACGGACGACACACGAGAACGGATTGTTGACAAAATTAAGAGTGCCCAAGACGCGCTAAGGTCTAGAGTGAATGTTTCTCGGCAAAATAGAGTCTTCGAAGTGGGCGAAAAAGTTTTGGTCAAAACTAACAGAAGACTTGGCAATAAACTCACTCCCTTGTGTGAGGAAAAAGCCATACAAGCAGACCTGGGGACCACGGTCCTCATTGAAGGGAGGGTGGTCCACAAGGACAATTTAAAATGACTCTCTCCCTTAATTTTTAATTTTTTATTATCACTACCTATTATCAGCCGTTTGGCATACTTCGATTTAGTAGATATTAGGTCTGTTGCCAAAGGCGCGACGTTGTAGTTTTAATTGGTATTAATTTAGTATTAATTGGTGATGGGATAAACCTCGGCGAACAAGAATAAGCGACTAAAAAATACATTTCCACAGGTGCAGAATTTTCATCCTCCTCTCACTGGCATTGGTGTCAGCGCGCGTCACTGACTATTCGCAAACAAGGTATATCCCCATCATAGATGGAGAAATCCTGGTATGGGAAGAACTCGCATATGTGACCCACTCAGCAAATCTCTCGGAATACATGCGCATAGTCGAAGAAACAAGCAGCATGAACGAGATGTTTCCGCAGTCTCATATGAGGAAATTGCTAGACGTGGATACCTCGCACCTTCGGGATACGCTGGATTCGCTAAAAGTCCACCACAGAATAGCAAGGAGTTTAGATTTTCTAGGCTCAATGCTAAAGGTAGTAGCGGGGACGCCGGATGCCGGCGATTTAGAAAGAATTAGGTTCACAGAATGGCAGTTGACACAGTCAAACAATAGGCAGATCAAAATTAACACTAGGGTACAAAATCGGATTAACCAATTAACAACAACAGTAAATCAAATCCTGCAAACACACAAAAATATCCAAATTGACACCGGCCATTTATACGAGACACTGCTGGCTAGGAATAGAATGCTAATGATGGAGTTACAGAACTTAATGTTGGCTGTAACACTGGCAAAAAACAATATTGTCAGCCCAAATATCCTAGATCATGCAGACTTAAAATCAGTTTGGCTGAAAGAACCCACCGATACCCCCATAGGGGATCTTATGTCCGCATCGTCTGTAAAAATACTGCAATCCCCTAACATGATACACTTTATTATCAAATTTCCCAGAATAAAATTATCTTGCAAAAAGGTCACTATTTTCCCAGTCACTAGCAAAGGAGTTATGCTGCGGATAACCGACAACATGGTAGCAAAGTGTGGTGAAGTAGTCCACACAATCAAAAATTGCATCCCAACATCGGGGGCTACCTTTTGCCAACTATCAACGGAAAGCTCATGCGCCAGGGAACTACATGCGGGCGTCCTAGCACATTGCGAGTCACAACCAAGTGACCTACACCCGCTCACCCGCGTGGACGAGGGTATCATCATCATCAATGACCGGCCAGCCAGGGTCACGGTAGACAACGAAACGGAAGTCTACCTACGCGGCACACATCTCATCACCTTCAACGATCGCGTCGTGATAAATGACACCACTTTTGTAAATCATGACAAGGCCCAAACAAGAGCTCCAGGGGTAGCGAGTTCCCCATCATTGAATATCACCGCCAACAGAGATATTCTGAGCCTCCCCTACCTTTACCAGCTAAGTGAACGTAACTTGGAGTTCATCAAAGAGTTCGGGAGAGAAATTGATACTAATCATCATCATCGCATAATATTTATCGCAGCAGCGATTTGTTGTGCATTGGTTTGCATCGGCATCACCTGTCTACGGTACATCGGAGCGCGGAGATCTGCAATCCAGTTAAACGGGATGATCGCTGAATTAGGACCAACCGAGGACGGCCGCAATCTTGAAGGGGGGATAGTTAACACGGGCCAACGAGCTAGACCAGTTGGCTCAGTGCACGAAATTTAATACCATTACGTTAAAGTGCTGACCCCAGCATCGGGCCGGAAACCCGTGCGCAGCCGGCAAACACAGCATATTTGCGTGGCCGCTGCGAGTCTTTTGTTAGCTGTAAGATTCACTTTTTATATTCAGTTGATTTTTGACATTAATAAAGAGCGGCTGCTCGTCAATCTTATTGCTCCGACTGAACGTCGTAAATATATTTGTATTAATTACTCTGCCAGACCACAAGGCTGGCAGTTAAAAGAGGAAAGTTCCTCTCAACATAATATCTGGGATTGCAGAGAGGGATCCCCCCTGCCACCCACAACTTTAATTACTTATATATATATAAAATATTCGCGTGTACTTATGTACGCAGACGATGTTAAATTATGCCTCCAGTACACGGACACTTCGTGCCATTTAGACTTACAATCCGATCTATAATAACTATAATCTGTGATAACGTGTTAGACTTAAATGGCTCCAAGTGTAAAGTTATGACATTTTGTCGTGCCAACCCAATACGCACACTCTAAGTGGGTGCTCCTTGGACAGAATAACACGAGTTGATAATCTTGGTGTTCTTCTGGACCAAACACTAAAATTTTCTGACCATATTTTGTCTAATGTCAATAAGGCCAGGGGTGTGCTTGGTTTTATAAAAACGTGGTCTAAGGAATTTGATGATCCCTACTTGACTAAAACCTTATTTATTTCGTTAGTCTGTCCGATTCTCGAGTACGGATCACCTGTTTGGAGTCCACAATACGCAGTCCACTCGGACCGCTTTGAATCGGTCCAAAAAAAATTCTTACTTTTTGCCTTGCGGCGCCCAAATTGGGATGCAAACCGTAGAACTATGCTTGGAACAGTCTTTATATGTAAGCTTATTCGTGGGGATGTTGAGAGTCCCGACTTGATTAGTCGGCTTAACTTTTCTGTTCCAAGTAGATTCACTAGAAACTATATACCCCTTATCTTAAATCATTGTAGATCTAACTATGAGTTGCATGACCCTTACAGAGTTTTATGTTCTGACTATAATAGACTTTATCCTATTATCTGTAATCTTGACTCTCTGCCGCTTTTAACTTTTTTATTCAATATAGTTAATATATTCATTTCTTCGTTTCTGTTCTCTTTTCTATATCACGTCTATCTTCTCGCGAATCGAGCCGTACGATAAACGGCAGCGCCCCTCGGTCGGTTGTGCGGGAGGTGTGGCCGTAGGAACCGTGCGAAAAAAAATAGACCTTGTAATTCACCAGTCTTAGTAGTACTCAAAAAGGGTCAAAACGAAGATAGAACTCTTAAACAGTAGTAAGAGTAAGTATCACAAGGGGATCAATGCGCCACCAACGGTGGTACGCGCCGTAATTGTGACACACTACTAGAAGTGCAACTACACTCTCCACGCGAGGGCGGCTGGAAACAGGCTCTCAGTTAGGTCATATCTCTGCTAAGAGTGTTGGGTAATCGTAGTTGGGCTGGAGCTGGTATCTCTCAAAAATTTTCACATCTCTGGGCCGGACTAAGGTGTCATTCGACCCGTGCCGAGAGTCTGCCAGGCTCAGATCAAAATACACCGCATTCTGCTGAAAGTATTTTTGAGAATGTAATAAATGAGACCCGTAAACCGTTAAATCAGTTTCAGCAACAACTGTTATTAACAACGGAGAGGTATACAATACATAAGTCATTGAGAGTTTTTGAAAAAACACAATGTTTAGCTATTGAGCTTTTTCAATAGATGTTGCGAATAATAAATAGCCGAAGAAAGTTTGTTTATTTTACGATACTGTTTATTTTGCGAATTGTTTACGGCAGCTAGGGCCGACAAAAAACTATATCGAATGCACTAGTTTAGTCTTTTCCGAAAAACGAAGAAGTGGCAATTGGCGGGACAGACAGCCGAAATGCAGCGCCCAAGCTTAACGTAGGTAGATAACAAAAAGAACAAGGAATGAGCGCCGTACAGATAAATGCGTGCGAGAACAGCGGTTTGCACTATGGGCATCGCAACTGCTACCACTGACTACTTCGGCTTACAATATTAAAGAGTACTGCACAGTTTTAGCGGCTGCATGACCCAATACACAACATATAATCGAATATTATACGCCAGAAAATTTAATAGCAATATTAAGTGAATATCTACCACCAAACATAACGGTAGGAACACATTGCACATTAGAAGATCTTTATCATATCCAATTATCCTTTAAAAAATAATTTCACTAACAAATTTATTTTTACCAAAACATTTCTGCAAGACGTAGGGAATAATGAAGAAGAGGCTATAATAATAGAAGAAACACATAGTCGAGCTCACAGAGGACTAGACGATAATTACAAACAAATCAATAGATTATATTATTGGCCAAATTTATTTGTCAAGTTAAAGGAATACATAAAAAATTGTACAATTTGCAAAGAAAATAAATATAACAGGCATCCAAATAAAATTGCTATTGGGGAAGCTCCTATTCCAACTAAAGAAGAAGAAAATGTACACCTCGATATTTATTATGCGCAAAACCCTATTTTCTTAACTTGCATTGACGCGTATTCAATATTCCTAGTAGTAAAAGGAATTCCAAATAAACTTAACATCGAGAATAAAGTAATGGAATTACTTCAACAATTTCCCCACACCAAAGTAATTATGACTGAAAGTGAACCAAGCTTCACCTCTGCTCAATTTAAATCCTTTGCACAAATATGTGGTTTAACTATAACACAGTACCTCAAACAAAGAAGTTGAAAGGGCACATTCATTACACATACATTAACAGAATTAGCTCGTTGCATACATGAAAAATTTAATTGACTATTCAGAAATAATTATTAGAGTCGCAAAAGAATTAAATCAGAGCATTCATTCCACAACAAATCAAAAACCTTTTGATATTCTCTATAATAAAATTGAACACGAAAACATTTCAAAAATTCTAAAAAACACTCAAGAAAAAATGTTAAAAACACATAATGAAGGTTGTAAGGGAAAAAAATATCATGTAGGGCAAGTTGTCTATGCAAAGAATGCAAAGAATGGATAAGAACTTAAACTAAAAACAAGATATAAGAAACAGGTTCGTAAGAAAAAGGAAAACTCACCTAACAAAATAGTAATCAATAGTATAAACAGAATTATTCACAAAGATAATATTAAGTTTTAAAAAATGTTATATTTCTTTAAAAATTACAGAAAATGCATTTCTTATTACTTTTAACACCATTCGTAATGATAGCCACTTCAGAAATAATGGATTTCTGCAATCACGAATTTTTCCTATTCAAAGACAAAAAGAATGTTCTTACTTATGGCTTGATGACTTATGACTTATTCCACGTAACTAATTTAAGTTTTTATATAGAAAGCTCACAATGGGAAATAACTTACGAACTATAATTAATCGAATTAATTTTGTCACAGCTGATATCGACTATATCAAAATGAGTTAGGCACTGTTTGGTAATGGTTTGCTGGAACTTCGGATCACGATGATTTCATTACAATACAGAATAAAATAAACGACCCAATTGAAAACAATAACCAACAATTTATTATCAATTCCAAATTGTTTAATAAAGCCGCTGAACCGGTCACGCCCACACTTTGAAACAATTTTTAAATTTTTCCAAATTATATTTCCCCATATTGATCGATATCCAAAAAAAAATGATGAAATTTCGAGTTTGCAATCATACTCGCCGAGTAACGGGTATCTGATAGTCGGGAAACTCGACTGTAACATTCCCTCATGTTTATATTATATTTATTTCCTCGTTTCTTTGCTATTTTTTATATCGCGTCTATCTTTTCGGGAATCGAACCAGAGCAGTAGACACCCCTTTAGTATCCGTGACCAGCCGTCACGAGCAGTTGCTTTCCCTGTACCCACCGAGACCAACCGGAGCAGTAGCTTCACCTGTAGTCCCACTAAGAAAACCGCACTTAGTGTGTACCATTTTATCGCACAGCAAACAAGTATTGTGGGTGCTCAGTCCTTATTACCTGACGAAATTTGTTTCCTTATTATGCTGTTAGTCTTAGAGTAAAAGAGTATACTAGATTCCTTGAAAAGTATGTAACAGGCAAAAGGAAGGGTTTACGACCATATAAAGTATTTATTCTTGATCAGGATAAATAGCCCAGTCGATCTGGCCCTGTCCGTCCGTATGAACTTACAGATTCTAGAGAATTGACGCAGCGCAAGTTACTTTCCTTTCCGATTCTGATTCTCGAACAGTCGCTTTGTTTTGCTGGTACAAAAGTTGAAAGTGAAAGATAGCCAGTCAGCCATCCTATCTGTCTGAAAATCTATCTTCTCCTTGGTCGGGCAATCACACAAAATCTCTGAGCTAGCCGTTGCAATTCATAACAAGCAGAACCCGAGAAAACATCTGGCGCCCAACCGTGATTGTCCTGGTCAACGGAACAGAGAATAAGATAGGTCGTGGCTATACAGCTTAAAGAAGGATGACTCTCCCGCTTGGGCAAGGGCCCAAAAAGGCGTTGGAATTCCTGGAATAGGTAGAGTAGAACCGTCTTAAGGTACGCAAGCTCAGATCGGGACAGTAAGCTAGAACCCGCGGAGAAGGTCGGACAGTAAGAAACGCGCAGGACATAGATGAAAGGACGAGCACTGCCAGCGAAGATCGATCCTCGGAGCAGGAGTAAAAAAGGCTAGAAGGGACAGTGGAGTCAGTGGTCGGCAAAGGTGGACCCAGGAGGAGCGTTGTCTTAACGCAGGGGACGATACACCCTGCCCCCCATAACATCCTGAACATATCCGAGCCGGTACGTTGTCCGTTGTCGTCGAAAAGCTGCAGGACAATGAAGGCAAGAAGGCGCAAAAGCGACGTCGCGCAGCAGACGGCGAACACCGGAGGAATCCGCTGTCAAATACTCGAATTCTAATCTGAATCTATGTCTCCTCCCTGGGTGGGACTAACGCACAAACTTTTTGAGCTGCAACTAGTAGCGAGCAGAGCCAAGTTTAATTAAGTAATATGCAATGAAGAAATATAAATATGTTATGATGTTTTCTATGAACTTTTTAATTTAAATTTAAGATAATTAAGGAAAAATTTGTTTCACGTTGCGACGCATTTGTTGCAGCAGGTAGGAGAAAGACCGCCCAAATGAAATGAAGGGTTGCGAAAACTAAACCATAATACTGAACACTCTCAATACAATGTTCGTCTTTACTTTTATGTTTTTCTTTTCCCCAACCTTTTTGCGATGCTCATGCGACGTCATACGCACACGCTGTTGTTAAAGAAAACTACATTCTCTGTAGTGCAACTTGGCACTGCTTAATGTTATCTTAATTGCTTGAGGCCGTGCAAGATCTTAATCCATGAAAACACTGACGCAGTATTTCACAGGCTTATAGAAAACTAATCCACAGAAATCTATGCCATAGAGACTTGGCAAACTTTCTCAACTAAACACCCGCCGCACTTGTTTATTGCCTTGCTTAATATCCCCCATTATCCCAAAATTGGGATCGATATATGATGATACTAATGGCCACAGTAACAAGACAATCCTTCAGTATGACTACGTCTGACCAAAGACATTAGAATAACAAGAGAATACATATTATCCCCGACTATCAGCTAGTGTAAGTGAGAACTATAAATATCATAATTTTTTCAATTAAATAAAAAAAATATTTTTTTATTTGTGTTTAGGACCATAAGGTCTTTATTAATTGATTGCAAAAACAGAACTGATTTTAGATTTACAAATTTGTACCTACTTAACTTCGCCTACCCACCTATGCTGCCGGCGTCGGTGCTGCGCTGCTGCGCTGCTGCGCGTGCAAGCCTTCGCAGATTGTTGTTGCTAATTCTTTTGGTGTTAACTTATAATTTAAAAAATGGGTGGTCTGTGGACGTTAGAGCGGGCGAGCCAAAAACGTCAAATCGATTGAAACTTACAAGACTAATAAAAATAGAAAAAAGTACTAAAATATTTTTGGTGGTTAGAGTGGTCGTGACACGGTCCCTAACGTAACTACCAACGAGGATCGTCAGGTACGTCTTAACGTCACGATTGCACAGTATTGCACTGCCTCCCTTCCAGAAGCCATAGCAATATTCCTAGGCCGTTGATGCTTCGGTGATTGCCTATATTCGAGTATACAGAAATCGTGCGCGGAAAGCTTCCAAAAACGACTGAGTAGTTTGAGGTGTGAAATGAGAATGATAATGAATTCTTTATTACAAATATGTATAATGTATGTATCTCCCAAATATCTTCGTCAGAGTTCGTATTGGCGATCTTCGTTGAACTTTCGCTCGGCTCTCAGTTGCAGTACTGGGTAGACCGAGAGAGGGGGAGGACCCCCAGTCCGAAGAGAAGGCCGTAATGGGAAATGGCCGGATCGGAGCAAGGCGGCGTGTTGTTGGTATATGCCACGAACTCCGACGATATTGAATTTAACCGTGATGCATGAATTAAATATGTATGTGTTCAATAGGGTGTATTTTAGAGGTTAGTGAACATGTGACATGTTGTTTGTGGGCTGTGTTCCCTTTTTTTTCTTTTTTTTTTTTTAATTACATATGTATAATATTTTTCTTGAATTAATTTTTTTTTTTTTTGTTTTTAAGTGGTTCTTTTCTCGTAGTGCGTGGTGTGCAAAAAGAATTCAACCTAATTCAACAGTGTACAAGCGAACACCGCGTCAAGCGTCGCGCCGCCACTCTGGCGCGACATCAGCTTTTGGCGGCAGCCAATGTACAGTGATGCGTCGACGTCGCTAGGGTTATACAAGCGGCGCAACACAAACACATACATGCTTACTTGATTTTGCCGAAGGAAACTGTATCACTGTGCAAATTTTTTTTTTATTCTTCCTTTTTTTTTTTGTTTTTTTTTTTTATTTATTAGTATTATTATGATTGTTATTATTATTATTTTTTTTTTCATGTAAATGGATAAGTGAAAACGATACCGGTGCCTTATCAGCGATTGATGTGCACATATTCGGTCGTTAATCACACAACTTACATTTATTTATTTATTATTATATTTATTTCTTTTTTTTTTTTTAAATACTTGTGTAGGAGGTCCCGTTGTCTCGGAGGCGATCGATGTCCAAAATTTATTCTTTGCGGAGCGAGTTCTGGTCACAACGTAGTCTAATATTCGACTGATCTCGTTCTTTACCATTCTCTTTTCTGTTGTGCACAACGACCAACACTCAGCGGCAGCGACGTCGCTCTGTCGCCGCGCCAAACGGTTTTTCTCAGAAATATAGAGACACAACAACCGTTCGCAGTGCGAATATAGGCTGATGTAATATTACCATAGTGATGAAATTACCATTCTTATGAAGTAACCAAAGAGCAACCAATACTCTCGCACACACCAAGCGCTCTCCGACACACAAATGGTAACCATACACAGTAGTTTAACATGTCAGAAAAAATTTTTCCTCTTTTAATTTTTTTTTTTTTTTTTTTTTTTGTTGATTAATTTACCATTTTTATGAGTTAGGGTGTATGGATGATCCCGGTGCCTTATCAGCGATTGATGTACACATATACGGTCATCACACACAGTAACTTGTTGGTATAATTGTTGTAAATTGTCCCGCACAAGCGATCCCGGTGCCTTATCAGCGTTTGATGTACACATATACGGTCGCCTGTGAAGCAATTTGAACTTGATTTCGTTTGTTTCCTTTGTTTTACTTGCACTTGCACGTTATTATGTTTCAATACGCTTTATCCAATTCCTTTCTATTTCACCACTCACTAATAAAATCCCCACAACCACTGCCGTCACATGTTCAATACCTCTTTAGAATTAGAACGATAAGCGAAGTGGGCATTGTTAATCCCTTGTCCGTTGACCGGCTGAGAGGGTAAGATCGACTTTGCTGTTAATCCTGATCAAGAATATAAATACTACATGTAGTCGGAAACGCTTCCTTCTCTACCCTTTTACTCTACAAGTAACGGGTAAGAAGCATATATTTTCAAATGATATTGAAAATTTAAAAAATAAACTGAAAAAGATGATAGTAATTCTGCAGAGACTGTGTATGGACAACGCAGGGTTCGGCTTGTACCCGAATGTGTACGATTGTAAATATATGAGCAATCGGCAAAATTGCCTTATGTAACAGGCAGAAGGAAGCGTTTCTGACCACATAGAGAATATATATTCTTGATCAGGATGAATAGCCAAGTCGATCTGGCCATGTCTGTCCCTATGAAAGTCGAGATCTCAGGATCTATAAAACCTGAAGGTTGAGATTAAGCATACAGATTCTACAGACATAGACGCAACGGAACATATGTAGCCACGCCCACTCAAAACCGCACAAAACTGCCACGCCAACACTTTTGAAAAATGTCTGGATATATTATGATATGTTTATTAGTCTTGTAATCTTATCTATTGATTTGCAAATAAATCGTTTTGGCACGCACACTCTAACGCCTACAAACCGCACAAAACTGCCACGTCCACATTTTAAAAAAAGGCTTGGATATTTTTTTATAATTAATCTTGTAAATTTCTATTGTTTGCCAAAAATCTTTTTTGCCACGCCCTCTCTACCGCCCTAATACCGCCCAAAACTGCTACTCCCAAATTTTTTAAAAATTTTTGGATACACTAGTTGAGTAACGGGTAGCTGAAAGTCGGGGAAATCGTTTCATTATATTATTTGGGTGTTTTTGGTGTTCCAACCGCCCAAAATAGATACCCCCACACATTTTAAAAATGTTGGTAATTGCACTTAAGAGTTGTGTGAAAATTTCGAATTATTTTTATATTCAAAGTCACAGATTAAAATTGAAGAAAGTAGCACACACGGCAAACCCATATTCCTTCAGAGTATTTTTAACCATTTCATGGAATTTTTATATAAAACATTAACAATAAATCCTCGAACAAAATAAAAATAAACAAAAGTGTTCAATGCGCAAATTTTTTAATATTTACATGTTATTCAAACTAAAATTATTTATTCAGCTGGGACTATGCTGTTATCAACTTCTGGTTTTGTATCATCCGGATCCAAGCTTAAGCATTCTGCAAAATATTGCTCCATTGAAGAATATACATGTTCGAGTACACCACTTAAGTCGTGGCCTTCATCTGCATAAGTCTGAAAAAATATATTGTCAGTATATATTGTATTGTATGTATTTTCAGTATTGTTTTTACCTGATATCGAAATAGAATGTTGGCGCTTGTCAAAGATTTTGCTAATTGCACTCCATGGACGAAGGGAGCTGTGGTATCTGCTAGGCCATGAATCAAAAAGTATGAATTGGATTTAATTAGGCGGGCCCTTTGAGTTGCATCAGCCTCTACATAGCCTTTAAAATTTTCAGCAGGCAGGCCCAATATACGCTCAGTAAACGCTGAATCTATTGAGAGAGTTATTGATAATTTAATCCAGTATTTTAAAAATTACAGATATGTCTCTTAAATTATAAATGTAAGTACTAACTTGAATAGAGCCAGTCTGCAGTAGGAGACACTGCGATTCCACATTTAAATACGTCCTGTTGCGTACCGAGAGCCATTGAGGTTACATAACCACCATAACCCCACCCCCACATACCTACTCTAGTTTCATCTAAAAAACCTATTGTGTCCAGCAAATACCTAAAATAGTATAGTTTATGAACAAATTGTAAGTGTAAAATTACAATGAACTCACCCAATAACAGAAATTTGATCTAAAACTTCTACTCCTCCTAAATGACGATATAGTGTTTTTTTACTTTGACCCTTGGACCCACGTACATCTAGGCGGATATACACAACATCATTTCTTGATGACATGTATGTACCCCAGTCGATTTTAAACTTCTCAGAAACTGATTCTGAGCCGGGGCGTCCATTGCTGAAACAAAATCAATCAAACTTAGTTTAAAGTTATTTAAATTTAACACAGTCTTATTCAAATATTAAAAAAAAAAACAGAAAAACAAATATTAAAATAGTTTTCCAAAGTGTGGGCTCGGCCGTTTTGGGCGGTTTCTGGGCGTGGCAACATGGGTCAACAAATTTGCTCTGCGTATATGCCTCCAGAATAAGCATGCGTAATCTCAGCATATCGACTCGTCTATTTCTCCTGATCAAGACTATATGGTCGGAAAGGGTTCCGTTTACCATTTACATACTTTTCAAGGAATCTATTATACCCTTACTCTACGAGTAAGACAAGCCCCTATCATCGAACAATTAGAAGGAAAACATTATAATTATATAATAGTATACAATTATTATAGTTAATTAAAAAAAAAACTTTATTAAGAATAGCAAATACTTACTGCAGACCGACAAAACCCAATGATCGGAATCATAATATTTAAAAATAGTTTAATGATGACCCAAACAACAGCAGGAACAATCGAAATAAACCCTATCATAAACAATAAAGGATTAATTTCCATCAGGAACCTTTTATTTTTATGCACCACTGTCTCACAATTAACGTAAAACAAATTGAAGAAAAATATATCAATCTTATTAAAGAAAGTTGGAAATTTAAATATAAAACACAAATAAATTTCCTAGTTGAAAAAATTAAAAGAGAAATGAACGGCATACGTATAACAAATCGCAACAAACGAGGACTGCTCAACCTTGAAGGATAAACTAGCATATACCTTCCGAATGGTATAATAACGCAACTAACGAAATATTCCTAATGACTCAAATTCCCCACAAACAAATTTTATCTACACATTAAATTTGTACTAAATACATAAACAAAGAAAATTATCTAAATTATCATTGCATAGCTACTGTAATCAAAAGCTAAACACCAAATTGTACTTTCCAGAAACATCGTAAACCATTATACATTCAATATATAAAACCTAATATATTTATAACGTGGAATATGACTCGATAAAAACTAGATCAAAATTGTTACAATAGAGAGAATGCTATAGTTGCGTTACCCGACACTATCAGATACCCGTTTTTCACCTAGTGGGAATGCGAAAACGTTCATACGGACAGACGACTTGGGTATTGATCCTGATCAAGAATATATATTCTCTATATGGTCAGAAACGCTTCCTTTTGTCTGTTACATACTATTCAACGAATCTAGTATACCCTTTTACTCTATGAATAACGGGTATAAAATTAGATTGAGTCTGTATCTATATTGCATAAGAATGCAACAGTTTTGAAGCGGGATTTTGTGGACGGCGTTTGGAGTTTAATGTTTATAATGAAAGAAAACATTTGAAGATTCTTAGGTATTGTATGAGCTTCGAGATAAGCCAAAACTTTTGTCTCATGGCACCCAGTCTTTGAATATTATTATTATTAATCCACACATTTTCGACAATAATTTAACATGATTCTCGAATTCTTCACAACCATTGATGTTTTTTGATGATGTTTTTTGATGTTAATCCGGCTAATAAACAATAAATTTTGGACCTGACTCAGCAATCATTAGTATAAAACTCATCCAGAAGTCGTAAGTTTTGGGTGTTCGTGAAAAGTTTTTTGCATCATCGGAAAACCAAAATCAAAGAAACTTACAACTTCTGAAAAATGTTCCAGAAGTGTTGGTATTACAGTTTAGAGCGCAACAATATAAAAAAGCGTACAATATATAAAAGCTTCCACAAACACAGCTTGCACATAACTCTCAGAATCTTTAATTGTGAGTCTTCATTTTCTATTTGGCCATAAAATCGGAACCAGTTAAAGTACGTTTAATTTTTTGCTGGAGATATATCTTTTTAAAAAGCCCTTGGACTCCCACTACTTCGAAAATATTATTCTTTTAAGAATCAAAGTATACATATTCAACGTTAAAATACGTTTGTTTTTTGTCGCACGGGTCCCACGGCCACACCTCCTGTCCAACCGACCGAGTGGCGCTGCCGTTTCTCGTACGGCTCGATTCGCGTGAAGATATAGATGCGATATAAAAAAGAGAACAGGAACGAGGAAATGAATATAATGTAAAATAACTATATTAAATAAAAAAGTTAAAATTGATTGCTTTAAAAGCGGCAGAGAGTCAAGATTACAGATAATAGGATAAAATCTATTATAGTCAGAACATAATACTCTGTAAGGGTCATGCAACTTATAGTTACATCTACAATTATTTAGGATAAGGGTTATATAGTTTCTAGTGAATCTAATTGGAACAGAGAAGTTAAGCCGACTAATCAAGTCGGGACTCTCAACTTCACCACGAGTAAGCTTACAAATAAAGACTGTTCCAAGCATCGTTCTACGGTTAGCTAGGGAAGGTAAATTAATTGAAAGTAGTTTACTGGAATAAGGAGGTAATCCCAATTTAGCCGCCGCAAGGCAAAAAGTAAGAAGTTTTTTCTTGACCGATTCAATGCGGTCCGAGTGGACTACGTATTGTGGACTCCAAACAGGTGATCCGTACTCAAGAATCAGACGGACTAACGAAATAAATAATAATCGAAAGAGATCTGAAAGTTACCCCTCTTGGGGATCAGATTAATTTTCACAGCAGCCGTTATGCCGACAGGCTTATGGTCCACCCGAACCAACTAGCAAATCCTAGCTAATCCCATCTCCCTCCGAAGGCTGAAGACGGTACACCCCACCGATCTCCCTACCCGGAGGATAGTATAAAATATGACACACTAAGTAATTAATAACTAGACAAATTTTTCCTTTTCTACTTAATAATTAAGAAACCACTTGGTCTTATATACATTTATACATACAATAGGTTAAGTTGAGAGGATTTGACTGAACGATTCCTTTTGGATCCAAAATAAATAGAATAATTATTAAAAAAAAAAAGAAATAAATAAGGTTTTAGTCATGTAAGGATCATCAAATTCCTTAGACCGCCTTTTTATAAAACCAAACACACCCCTGGCCTTATTGACAATAGTCGAAATATGGTCAGAAAATTTTAACATCGCCTGCGTACATAAGTACACGCGAATGTTTTATTACTAAGGGGAGGTCGTTAATGAATAAGGTAAAAAGAAGCGAATCAAAATGGCTCCCTTGCAGGACACCGGATGTGACTAGGAGAATACAAGATAGATAATTTTTAAAGAGGACTTGTTGCGTCCTGCCATACAGATAGCTTGAAATCCAATTTAGAAGATCAACAGGTTTCCCTGTCTTTTCCCTAAAAGATCAAGTTTCCTTACTAGTAGGTAATGATTAACAGAGTCAAATGCTTTACTAAAGTCAGTGTAGATGACATCTGTTTTGAAGACTATTTTTGATTAGGATTCCTGTATTAGGAAGGAAGTTATCTCCAAAAGGTTAGTGGTTATTGATCTGCATTTTATAGAACCGCGCTGACACGGTGATATGATTGATCTACAAAGGTGCTGGTGAGGAGTGATAACATTTTCAAAAAGTTTTGGGATAGCCGACAATTTAGAGATTCCTCTGTCATTGCTTGCATCGAGTTATCTACCTTTTTATGAAGAGGAATCACAAAGGACTCCTTCTATATATAGGGAACTGTGAAGATTCCAGAGATAAGGTAAACAGTTTCAGTAGAGGCTTTCACAAGGCTTCCGCACAGAATCTGAGCACACAGCCAGGGATTCCATCGGGACCTGTTGTTTTTCGCTTAGTGTTAACGAAATTATAAAACTGTTTCGGATCCTGTGCAAACTGGAAGTTACAACGGTTTAAATAATTCTTCTAGCACTGAGCATTAATCACGGTGAAGTTTAACCGAGCGCTTAAATATTTACAAAGGATGGACTGAGAACCGGTATTTTTAAATTTTGTATAAAGCCTCGACTTCACATTTCTTAGGTGTGTCAACTCTTTACTAAACCGTCATTATGTTGCAGGAGTAAAAATCGGACCAATTATAGCCAGCTATAAAATTGTTTAGCCTCCGAAAATTTGCGTTGCGAAAACAGTGAATTCGCTTTGTTGACTTCTCTGAATTTACTTTTAATACCGTACATATGTCGATTGGCACCTCAAAAGTAGGATAATATGGATCTTGCAACAACGATAAGTCGAGCAAGCCGTCCATAAAGTCGTGCTGTGCTAAAGGGAGAAGGATATTCGATTGTTCTTCTGGGGACCACGTTGTGCCGGGTACATATATTAAAATCACCTAGAACTACCAATTGGTCCCTGTCAGACAGTTTATTTACGATGGACTGGATAGCGGACAGATGATTCTGATATTCTGGGAATTCAGAATATGGCGGAATATACGAACGAGAACGTAATATAAACTGATCTGCCGGAAAAAGACAGCTTTACGCATAAGAATTTAGAGTTACGGGACTCGTCAAAAAGTAACTCCTCCGACGCGAGGGTAGATCTAACCGCAATTAAGACTCCACCTCCCCGTCTGGAGGGACGGTCATACCTATATATAGTGTACATACCTGGGAGGCCTTCGGAGTTAAGTATCTCGGGCTTTAACCAAGTCTCTGTGAACACTATTACATGGGATGCAAAGGAATGACTGTCACAATACAATTAGCACTTTGATAGGAGATAGTAAGATTCGTTGTTAGTTTTTTGAAGAAGATGAAGAGGCGGATGATGCAGTGGTCTGGCCACGTGCGGGAAGTTTAATTCCCATGGGCCCCTTTTTCCTATATTTGATCTTAGCTTCGAACACTTTTACTACCACTTTTACTCTTTTTAACACCGGCCAAAAATCACCTGAACGTATGGTCGAAAAAAGCTCTTTTAGGACAGTTATCTTGAAAGATGTCCCTAGCGTAAAAGAAGTTAAAATTTTCCACTTTTATATTATCGGCTTTTGTTTTGTCTTGTATATAAGATGATGTTTGATCAAGGGAAAGCCGAGCAACAAAAATTTGTTTCTTTAATGGAACTCTTTTTTCTTTCTTTTAATGGAAATCTTGTATTTCTGAAGTGCCACCTTGTGCCGGTAGTCCGGACTCAATGTTTCCTTGTGGTGGTAAACTAATGGAGACGGGTGGAATCAATTCGGAATCTTTACCAATCCCAGGGTGGGGTCCCTCCACAGCGGATTGATCGGATTGTTCCGAATCTTTTTTAGCTCCCGATCTTAGCAACATATGCGGATTTGCTGCGAATGACAGCTGATCAGTTGTATAGTCCTGTTGATCATTTGCCCGTGTTTGCGGGGCGTTAGACAGCCTACCACCAGCGGCTGTTTTTCGCTTTGGAGATTCTTCTAATAGCTTAAGGCCATTAAACTGTGAATTAAGCGCGGAAAGAAGATCATCGGCTCGACGTAAACTATCTCTAGCTACTGATGATCAGTCCTTCAAGCCATCTTTAGTTTGGCGCATAAACGAAATCATCTCGTTCGCAACCACAAGGCTAGCATCACAACAGTAATTTAGAATTTTACCCTTTGCTAGGTCATCACTTGTACGGCCATTAAAAGCAGCGCACTTAGTATGCACCATTCTATCACATAGCCAACAAATCATTTTTGGCTGCTCAGGTTTTATAACGTGACAGCAATTTTTATAAAAGCAGACAACATTTACTGTTTCCATGTGTATCTAAAATCAGACCACTGCGCACGAAAACACAAGATCAAAACTTTCAAGCGAACAGCACGAGAGCAGTCTGCACGCTCAGAAATTTTAGATTTTGTGTGGGAGAGCGAAAGAGTGAGAACGAGAGAATAGGTGCAGAGTGCAGTTTATGTGCATGCAAAAAACAACGCCAAACAGCACTGCGAACAACGCACAAAAGGGAGAGTAACAAAAAACAAAGACGAAAAATGTATATTTGTTTAAACTACTGCACAAATCACAAAGAATCACTCGCGAAGCGAACGGATCTTTTATAATTATGTTTACAATAAATGATAATTAAAGAAGATTATTAAAACCCAAGCCTGGTTTGAGAAACAGAAAATAAAATTCGGAGCGCAAAAAAATACGACCGTCCGCTTTGAAAGCTAGCGAGATGAATTATGAATTATTATTTCAAAGAGCAATGGACGATTAAGAGAACAAGTCGGAAAAACTTGACATGTTTATATGGGTGATAATCTTTTCAATTACAACTGAACAAAATTTACCGATCTAATTTAAATAATTATTAATTATAATATAATTTATTTAATAATTTATTTAAATAATAAGAAAAATTATTTAAATAATAAATAATTATTATTACAACAAGCAAATATAAAAATCTCTCTTGAAAAATCTAAATTCTTTAAATTAGAAACAGCATTTCTTGGTTATATTGTTTCTCACAATGTAAATAAAACAGATCCTGAAAAAATTTCCACAATTATAAAGTATCCGATTCCACAAAACATTAGAGAGCTTCGAAGTTTTATAAGCCCTACTGGATATTATTAAAAATAATAAGATATTATTAAATGTTGATATTCTAAATTCGATTTCAAGCTATCTGTATGGCAGGACGCACCAAGTCCTCTTTAAAAATTCTTTATCTTGTATTCTCCTAGTCACATCCGGTGTCCCACAAGGGAGTCATATTGGTCCGCTTCTTTTTACCTTATTCATTAACGACCTCCGCTTAGTAATAAAATATTCGCGTGTACTTATGTTCGCAGACGATGTTAAATTATGCCTCCAGCACTTAGACTTGGACTTGGACTCAATTGGACTTACAATCCGATCTAGACAGCTTTTAAATATTATGCCGTGATAACGTTTTAAACTTTAATGACTCCAAGTGTAAAGTGTAAAGTGTTAGTCGGTGCTCTTTGGACAGACTAACACGGGGTGATGATCTTGGTGTTCTTCTGGACCATAAACTAAAATTTTCTGACCATATTTCGACTATTGTCAATAAGGCCATGGGTGTGCTTGGTTTTATAAAAAGGTGGTCTAAGGAATTCGATTATCCTTACTTGACTAAAACCTTATTTATTTCGTTAGTCCGTCCGATTCTTGAGTACGGATCACCTGTTTGGAGTCCACAATACGTAGTCCAATCGGACCGCATTGAGTCGGTCCAAAAAAACTTCTTACTTTTTGCCTTGCGGCGCCTACATTGGGATGAAAACCGTATATTACCTCCTTATTCCAGTAGACTGCTTTTAATTAATTTACCTTCCCTAGCTAACCGTAGAACGATGCTTGGAACAGTCCTTATTTGTAAGCTTATGCGTGGTGAAGTTGAGAGTCCCGACTTGATTAGTCGGCTTAACTTTTCTGTTCCAATTAGATTCACTAGAAACTATATAACCCTTATCCTAAATAATTGTAGATGTAACTATAAGTTCCATGACCCTTACAGAGTATTATGTTCTGACTATAATAGACTTTATCCTATTATCTGTAATCTTGACTCTCTGCCGCTTTTAGACATTATAGACATTACATTATATTCATTTCTTCGTTTCTGTTCTCTTTTCTATATCGCGTCTATCTTCTCGCGAATCGAGCCGTACCATACACGGTAGCGCCCCTCGGTCGGTTGGGTAGGAGATGTTGCCGTGGGACCCGTGCGAAAAAAAAAACTAAAAAAAAGTATTTTTTATTTGACAAACTGTAATACCTTATTGTATTAAGTTTTATTAAATTCCCTAGAACTGAAATATGTTTTTTGCTCTGTCATTAAATCTGTCTGAATATTTGATTTCCCAACCTATGCGTATAACGACATTTCAAATATTGCTACCCCTTATACCCCATATTTGGTGACACCAAGAACGAGGTCGTCCATCAATTAGAAAGCTTAATGTGGGACGTTCGACTTTCCCTGGCCGTCTTGCTACAGGCCAAAAGACCGGAGCATCAGTATAATCTGAACAGGAGACCGGCCTAGACAGAGAAAGGGACAGGAGGTGGCAGCCATGGACAACTTACTCAAAGTACAATACGAGAGAAATAAAGTTCACCGAAAAGATAAACTTCGAAGTGTTTTTTGATTTTCAAATTTAGTAGGACGAAAATTCACAAACTTCTGACCTAGCCGTAAACCATAAAATCAGCTCTTTATAATATACTTCATATGGTCATAACCGCTTTCGTCTACCTGGATAAAGTTTTAGTTTAGAAGTGGGTAAGTGCAGATCTCCTTCTCAGCGCTTCAATAGAAAGTAAAACATAATATATTTAGATCTTTAGACCCATTTTTTCAAGCCAATTATTTAAATGCACTCCTTCAATTTCCTAGTTAACAATATTTTTTAAGCGCGGGTCACACGGCCTACCGCTTAACCGACCGAACGAGGGGCACGGACATAAATCGTACTTTCCTGTCCAAAGACATGAGTCAAAACTCATACGAATAAATTTAAAAGTTCTCTGTGTCTCTTAGTTTGCTCAAAATATGATACGTTTAAAATCTGTTATTCTTACGTTCGTTTACATATGCTTATTAAAAGTAATATCGTACCTCATTTCCACACCTCTCCTCAATGTTACCATTTTTTACTTAATTTCTCAATACAAAAATGTACATATGTACATGCCTACTTGAAGTTTTTACAGAAAAATGCGTCAATTGTGACGGTAATCATACAGCTAGCTACAAGGGTTGTTTTGTCCACCAGCAGATAGTTAGAGGACGTAGAGGTGCTACATCCCATCATAGCCTTCTCTACAATCAATTATTTCGTCAGCTGCTCTAAAAGACATTGGGTTGGTCGGTGGTTCTATTCAAACTCAGCAAACAGGTTAGCACCAATGGACAAGGAGCCTGCAGCTGCAAAAATATCCGCCACTAGGAAGTAGGGTTCGAAAGCAGAACCAGCAAAGCCAACAAAGGTTTCGCATCCATCAGACTCAGCAAACAATGCAAACCCATCATTCTTATCGTCAGCCCGTTGCATGGTATTTTGCACTCTCTGACGCCTTTTACTTGTTATACGTGTGGAACCTGGCCTTTTATGGCCTCGAAAACTCTCGCTTCTTAGTTGACCGCTTCCAAAGGAGGTCGGCTGTCTAATCTGTGACTGATTATGGTATTTAATCGTGCTTTGGGGCGAATTATCCTGTTGGCGCTTATTTTGTTTTTTATAAAAGTGAGCGGCTTTGATTTCTTGCTTTATAGGTGAATGCTTTATCTTTCAAAGCCCTTGCATACGTGGCAGCAAAGGTAGTGCGTTCTATGGTTGCTTCGGATTCCCTAGCTAAAGCTAACGCTGCACTATGGTCCAGAATTCGTTTTTTTTTTGGCATAAAGTCTAAATTTTTATGTCAATATATCGTCCTCTAGCAATTATTTTCTAATAGATTATAGAATATAATAGAATAGATGTATTTTAACAGAAAATTCTAACGTGTCCCCTGTGTTTCGTGGAGTAAACCTAATTTTCTGACAATTTCTGACAAAAGTTAAAAACGTCAGTTTGTACCTTTAACTATTGTCTTTCACGGTAAAGTAATATCTTTTGCCCATTTTTGCTCGTTTTCTTAAAAATTTGATTTTATATAGGCAAGTTCGAGTTCTCACATAGCGACCTCCTGGACATTTGGAGGCGTAACAATAGACAAATAAGTTATGTTTCAGATTACGTTTATTCCGCAATCAACAACAATAATCAGGAATCGAAAAAGACAGAAGAGATTGACAAAAAAATAGTAAATTTTGAATTATTTATTAAAAAAAAACTGCCCGAGTGTAACAGACAACTAGACCGATTTATTTCCAAACATACCAAGTGGATGGCGTCTAAGATAACAATTGTTGTTAGTGATTTTGAAAACTCCAATATACCCCAGCAAATGGGACGCCGAAACTTATCTTACCAAAATGCAGGAGAAAGATTAAAAAGGAAACTGGCATCGAATCTGGCAAGTGAAAGTGACCACGACACAAGTCTTTTGATTCATGCAGCAACTGTTTCTGCTAGAAAAGAATGCAAGAGGGACGTTGCCTTTGTTCTTAAAGAAACTTTAAAAACACCAGAATTTCCAAGCGAATCGAAGATGCAAATTCAATGCCAAAAACCAACTCCTCTTTCACCAGATGAAGCTCTAGCTTATCTCCTGGAAAACACGCTGACAAAACAGCAATATATAAGCACCAGGCTTTTAAATAAAAGCCATAACAGCGATATATATCCGCCGTATAATGAAGTGATCGAAGCTAAATTACAGTGCCGACCAGAGGGTATAGAAGTAATGGAAAACACTGCTCAAGTGCTATTACAAAATCTCTTGGATCATACAGCGCAAAGATTAATTAAGTTGCAATCTGATGTTTTCAAGGAATTTCCAGATATCTTTAAAATCAAATTAATTTGCAGCTACGGATTTGATGGGACAACTGGTCATAGTGCTTACAAGCAGAAATATGAAACTGAAGCACTTGGCACACCAATTTCTGATCAATCTTTATTTGTAACTTCTGTCATACCCATACAAATTATAGATTCGTTTAATCGGCATATCTGGATAAACAGAGCACCGCAGTCCATTCGATTTTGCAGACCTCTAAAAATTGAGTTGATAAAGGAAACTGCTGTCCACATAATGATGGAAAAAAATCAGTTAGATAATCAAATTAAAAATCTTACGCCATTCACTTATAAATATGATGAAAATCGTGACATAGAAATCGGAAAATTATAATGTTGAGCTAGAAGAAGAAGAGGGCGATAATTTTTAAAACAATAATGTACACACTTTTATTTAAAAAAAATGAAATTTCGTTGACTCCTGAGTCATACCAGTAGTTAATATGGGAGGCAAGAGAGGGCGTGGTCGCACAGACTTCAAATTTTGTGTGCAAACTATTTGTGGTTTAAAAACAAAATGTACAAAGTTTCAAGTCTGTAGCTCAATTTTTAGACTTTATGCCAAAAAAATCGAATTCTGGACCACAGCGCGCTGAGGGCAAATCGTTTGGTTGAGCCGGTAGGACTATGGCTCTCAAGGGTTTCCTGAGACCTGCAATGAACGCATGGAATGCACCTTCTCTAACCTCACTTATTTGTGATTAATGTCAACCGTTTCTCGACGTCGTCGTAATACTGCATCAGACTAAGTTCCCCTTGCCTGACCGTCCCAAGTCCCTGCCGAAGAACACGCAGCAACTATGGCATCGACATTTAAGACTGTGTTATGGGCAACTAGTAGCCCTCTTGCCGATCCCCTAATTTTATTTCTGATGATAGAGACGTCTTAATAATGCGTCTCGCTGCCATGATATGGTTTGAAGATTTCATATGCGTCTACAGTCTACTGACTGTCGCCACGACACATAATCATCCTGGTCTCCCATAAAATCTGGCATGGTTTAACGATGTCTAGCTTGACTTCACATGAAATGTTTGGGTCTACATTAATTTTTTTGTAGGCCTCCACTTGCGGTGCTTCTACAAGCTTTGCATCTGTTGTTTAACGTCCTCTAATTGTGTCAGCTTATCCTCTTGTTGGGCTAGGGCCTGGCTAACGGCTCCAGATATTATTGCCTATCGCTGGGCAGCGTCCATGTAAGTAATGTTATTTATCGTAGTGCGAAAGTCTTGTGTTTCTAAGTCCCACCCGCCGTCACTAACGTATTCGACTTTAATATTACTATATTTACCTGCCCAACTCATTGACTAATGGTTGGCACTACATAAATGTATTCTTGCCGAGCACAAATGATCGGCTTCCGTAAAAGAACAAAATTACGTTGCGCGAAGAAATAGAATAGAGGTAGACAGCTTTTATCTTAAAAGGTTTTTATAAAAATATAATTCCCCCTTTTATACCGCAAGAAAAACATCGTACCTCGGGGTATGCAATTTTTTTGAGTTTAATAAAAATGTTTTCTCTTTTTTTTTTTTAATTTTTCATAACTTTATATTTATTTATTTATTTTTTTAATTTGCGCAACAGAAAAACAAAAGATATGCAATATATTTCGAATTATAAACTTTCGAGAGTGCCGCTAAGTTCACTCATCAAACTTACATGTTTTCCTAACTTAACTATCCTGTTAGGTTTAATTGGTGTTGTAGGTCTAATGGAGTTGGTCAATGTAGGGGGCGTGGCTGGTTGAAAATAGTGAAACGGCGTAAGCTGCTATCCTGGATTCTGCAGTAGTTGGAGAATTTACCTCCTCTCTAATCACCGGCCTTGTGGATCGGCAATTATGTCAATAATAAGACAAGATTCTACGGCAATGCCGAAGCTATGTTTTATTGATGAAGCATAAGATTTCGTATCCTAGACAGAACTGAAGTACAAAATATATTGAAACATAAGTCTACCCTAGCTCCAATGCATCACGCCATAAAATCGTGGTCGGCACGCCGACTCAGCATTTCATGTATTGCAATTTGGCAGGGTATTATTTATGTATAACTACTTAGTTGCTGAATTGGATACATCGAGAGTTTTTTTCAGTTGTTACTTATATTGTACTTCGGAATTAAGTATCTCCGGCTCTAACCAAGCCGAGTGAGTGATTCTTTGTGATTTGTGCTTAAGTTTTTTCATATATATTGGTCGGTTGGGTGGAAGGCGTGGAAGCCGTGGTACACGCGCGCGCGGTTTGATAAATAATTACATGTAATATAAAGTTTAGCGATTTTTGTAATTAAAACAAAAACTTGTCTCGCTTTTCTGTGGGCGAGTGGGCGTTACAAAAAGTTTTTTGGCAAATCGATAGAAATTTACAAGACAAATAAAATTATGAAAAAATATCCCAAAATTGTTCAAAAGTGGGCGTGGCAGTTTTGTGCGTTTTGTGGGCTTTAGAGCGGGCGTGGCTAGATTAAAGACACTAGAATAACAAGATGCGTCACGCCATACGATTTGTTGGCACACGATTTTTTCGCCGTGGCTCTACAGGTGGCTCCAGGCTCTCTCGAATTTTTGTTCGAGAGCGGAGAGCGCTACAGCGAATAGCTCTTTTCTACGCATACAGTGATAGCAGACAATTGTATGTGTGCACACGTATGCTCATGCATTGTAAATTTGACAAAATATGCCCTTCGCCTTAGAAGTTCTTAGACTTAAAATCTATATTATTTCTGATCAATTGACACCATGCGAAAAATTCTTGTTTTGCATTGCCTTAACGTTATTAATATTTGAAAATAGATTAGAAATAGCCAAATAATCTATGTACATATTATTACAAAATAAATTTCAAAAATGACTTTATATTGGAATATTTTTTATTAGAGTATTCAGCTTGTGGCGTGTGAAAAATTAATAAGGCAATGATTGTTGAGTGCTTGTGTCCGCACTTTGTGCCTCAAGAGGAAGCGAGCGGACAGAGTGCAATTTTGGCCCTCACCAAAAAGTGGCTGCATAGTGCCAAACCAATGTATGGCCGTTACGTATCTTGTTATACTAGTGTCTTTGGTATAAACTAACAAAGGCAACAAACATAACATAATAGCAATGATGAATTTGAATTTAAAAAAGAAACAATAATTTGGATTAGCTAATAGATTTGGCTACTTTTGAAGCATCCTGCATGGCGCTTCCTCAGTCTTCGCGTGGTCATCGGGTTAGTCAGTGAACTCGCTAGGAGCCTGAAGCCGATCGTTGCAGCGACTTGAATGGCGATTGATCTGTTCATTTGCGATGTCAATATTTCTACAGACCAGGGCTCGTTGGTGATTGTGCGCAACGCTCGGGTTTGGACCCTTTGAACTCTCATTATGTTAAAGTCGAACGCCGTACCCCATATTTGCGCCTTATCCTGAAGCTTTAATGGAGTCAGAATTACGTGGCGAAAGGAAGTATGGAATGAAGTATTTAGGAATGCCCGTGAAGCTTCGACGTCCTCACGCTTGGCAAGATCAAATGGCTGAAATCGGCCTTTCAGCTCGTCAGCAAAATGTTAGTTAGGCTGTTTTGCAAAGGCCGACATATTTTCATCACATCGCATTAACATTTGTTCTAATCCCTGACATTGCTGATCGGTATGAAAATTTAGATGTTGATGGGTTTGCATTGTTTGCTGCGTCTGCTGGATGCGATACCTTTGTTGGCTTTGCTGGTTCTGCTTTCGAACCCTACTTCCTAGTGGCGGATATTTTTGCAGCTGCAGGCTCCTTGTCCATTGGTGCTAACCTGTTTGCTGAGTTTGAATAGAACCACCGACCAACCCAATGTCTTTTAGAGCAGCTGACGAAATAATTGATTGTAGAGGAGGGCAATGATGGGATGTAGCACCTCTACGTCCTCTAACTATCTGCTGGTGGACAAAACAACCCTTGTAGCTAGCTGTATGATTACCGTCACAATTGACGCATTTTTCTGTATAAACTTCAAGTAGGCATGTACATATGTACATTTTTGTATTGAGAAATTAATGTAATGTGTGATATTTAGGAGATGTTAGTATTTTGCTAAAGTACACTTTAAATAACAAGAGAAGAGCTTCTGCTCTTATGAGGTTCTTTATTCAACTGTTCCAAGTGTGTTCTCTTGGGTGCTTATATCTATGTATTCTTTATTACATATATACATATACATATGTATGCAGAAGGCATGCATATGTTATGTAAAGCTTGACCACTTGAGCTGCAAAGTGCATGCTCAGCATTCCCACGCTCCGCGATCGGCTTATGTATGAGCGTTAGATCGTATTACTCGGACGCTGGAATGCTTATGTAGTCATTGGTGTTTTTTTTTTGGGTATTTGTATACTATACGTTTACTATGACAAAGTGTCACAATGTATTTATGCAAAGTTATACCCATTCTTTATTTGATAGGTGGGGTAGATATGCTACACCTCCCTTTTTAAAGAAATGACGTAATACATGTAGTCATTAAGTTTTAGTGTTAATATATAGTGTTACAAAATATACTTTTTTTTGAAATCGTATTGATTTGTTTCTTATTATTTACTTAGAAATTGTTTGTCTCGATGCATTTGTATTTAATGACAAAAAAAAAAAAAAATTCTAAGAAAATTAAACATGAAACAAAACATAAGAAATATAATATAAAGAATATAAATTTTTTTTTTTTCTCTGTAAGAACCAGTCCGAACACATCACTATACTTTGTGCATAATTCAGTTAATTGACTTTTAAATTGCTCTGGAAAATTTTTCTTTAGTTTTGAAAGTACTTGTTCGCTTTTATTTTCTGGATTGGTGTTATGAATGTCATAATCTTTTAAATTTTCATATTGGATTTTGTTTACTTTGACCAATTGGTCGAAATTTGTTGTATTTAGAAGTCGAATGTATACATGTTTGGATGCTGCTATTGTATTCGCAACGTAAATTCCATTATGTATTTCCTGATTAGGAGCAAATATGTAATAATTTACGGTATTAATGTCTATTTTCCGAATAACTTGTGATCTGGCTGGCAGAAGAACTGTATTGTTGCCAGGGCTATATGTTATCGGAACATATATTGGATAATTTAAATTCTGGAGTCTAATTATAAACCAGTCTTCACTTGGTTTGAAATCTAGCTGACAATTGAATTTTTTTATAAAATCAATGCCTATTATTATATCACATGGTATTGAAAAATTTGAGTCTACCAAATGAAATTTATTTTTAAAAGTGAGATATCTGCACCAGTATCTATGAGAAATGTTAGTTTATTTTCAGTTGAATGATTATAAAAAGTTACGAATATATTAAGACTGTAATTGATGGAATCTTTGCATTTATTGATTGTTTCCTAAAGGGTTCTGTTAGTTTTCCGACGTGTTTTGCGCCATTCTCACATTGTTGTTATTGTTGTAATTGCTGCCTCGGTTGTAATTGTTGTGGTTGCTATTTCTACCACGATTATAACCTCGGCCTCCTCTATTGTTGTTATTTGCACCTCTTCGATAAAACAGTACAGTGTTGCTTTGACCTGTTATCTCTGTGCAACTGTTTACAAATTTTGAAATGGCATCATTCATGTTTGTGAATGTGCCTGCTTGCATGATAAGTTTTACCTTATCAATGGAGCAATTTTGTGTCATGGCTTTTACAGCTGTTGTAGTGCTGTATTTATTTGCAAGGGATTGGCTGAGACCTTCACTGATAAAGGCGCCTTCAAGGGCCTTTGTCAGTTTCTCCACCTCTTGGGTGTATTGGTTGGCCGTTTTATGTTTCTGTTGCAGATTGAGAAGTTTGGCAGATATAACTTCTACCGATTCTCCTTTTACTGCACTTGACAGTTGGGTAATGATTGCAGCGATTGTCTGCTCATTACTTATAAGATTCCTTTCATGGCCTTTAAGTTTAGTTTTTATAAGGCTTATCGCTGTTGTCTCATGCGTGCCTTTTAAGGTGATTAATAGACCTAGAGCATCTATAAAACTTTGTAAATTTTCGTGCCTACCATCAAACTCTGGTATCAGAGATGTGGCTAGCTTGATAAATTCTGTCAATGTCTGTGCCATTTCAGAAATTGTTATTGTTTCTGGCTTATATTCAATTCGATCGCTTCCTTCTAGTGTTTCAATGTCACTATCGGATTCAGCGTCACTTGATTGAATAGATTCGTCCAGTCCTTTAAACTGGTCGGTATCGAAGTCCACCAATTGACTTAGACTTTCTGGCACGTTAATTAGAATATGTCTTCTTTTCCTGATATTAATTAATCTTGTGTTTAGGGATTTTATTACGCGTATACATTTGTTAAGGTGCTCAGCTGTGAATCTATTTGTATACTTGTTTACTAAGGTAACTATATTATTGTATTCCCTTACTACTATCTCTGTATGGTTTTTCAACGTTTCTGCTTTTATTACTGCATCTTTATTTATGCATTTATAAGATTTGTCAAACTCATAGCGAAATTCGTCTATACGTTTCGCTATTTCTCTCCATTCCATTCTTGCAATGGAATTTGTTATTCATTGTTTCTTTTTCTTCAAATCTGATCTAAATGATTCGCCCTGCCCATGTATCTTTTCTTAATGATTTTATTATGTTTTACATAAATAGTAAGCAAGAATTGCAAGACTAATACTATTGTTATTATCAATAGTAGGATCCACAACGCATTTATATCGTCTGTGTGATCAATTATTCTAACATTATTTACTACATTGGCAGTATTATCCTTTGCCTCACTAGAATCACTAAACCATCCCATTTTATCTATATTCAATGAAACGGATCTTTAAAAAAAGGAAAAAAAATAAGATATTCTATTTGGAGCTTAAAGGAAGGAAAAATATTTTCTTCTTGAAAATCGAAAAAATGAAATGAATATTTTCTTTTATATTAGTCAAAATAAGAACTTTTTCATTGTTGTCATTTTACACAAATAAAATTTTGCAGCTGAGTATATAAGATATGATTTAATGATGGACGCGGCAAGGTAGTTGCCCGCGAACTCCTCCGCCTGCACCGTTGTTGCAAGGGGATGTCAACGTGGCACGTTGCTGCTCACGTGGTAGCTGAAGTGTGTTGCGACACGTTGCTGCCCACAACACAGTCACCTCGTTGTCGCCTCTGTAGCTGTGGTGTGGTGCAGAGTGCGGATCGGGATCAGGTGGTGTCCACGATCGGTGACTATAGCTGAAGTGACCAACTGGAATAAGCCGGTAGCAGGGTCGTAGCTCCGACTTGATATTCACGGCAGGTATCTTACGATAACATCACTTTATTTCGGCTGTCAGTTTAGAACTAAGTAATACAAAGAAAGGAAGCTTAAGATTACCCTATCTCGCACAGATCACGGCCGCCGACCAGCATCCGAAGTATAGCTTCGTGTGTCGTTCGTCGTCACACGCAGCTTTTCCTGATGTTACTTGTTAACTTATATGTATACTCAGTGCTAGAGACGTGGAAATATTAATGGTTAATATATGTGGTTGGCTCACATAGTCGTTTACAATAATTTTAAAAAAATTCTCCAACCACATTGTTAGTGAAAAAGCCTAACAGATTTTAGTATTTTCCAAGCAGCGGTTTCCCGCCTCGGCTTGGGGTAGAAATTAAATCTAAAGCAAATTGGGGCATTGGCATTTATGCAGCCCGTTTGCGTTGTTTCGCACCTTTGCGAAGCTTAGCCTCTATTTCTTGAAGACGCTTATGTAGCGTTGTCGGGATTCCTCGCCTTTTGCCGACTTGGTCATGTCCTTGACCAGTCGCCGTTGCTGAAGTAGCTTAATTCTTTGACCGCTTCTTTTATGTTCATTTTGCGGTTTTTTCTGCTGCCTGGCCCTGTACTCATTTATCGTGAGTGGGCGTGGTCCATTAGCTGGATTCTCCTGTAGGGCCTCTTCCAGAGTTGGCAAGTCCCTTTGCTTAGTGGGTACTGCCTTCGAGAATTGTGGCTCCTCTGCCATTTATGTTCAAAAGCTTTTTAAGAAGATTTGTCCTTTCTGCATTTCTATGTATGTAATGCATTTATCCATGTAATGTTTGAATTTATTGTTTTTATTTCTTTGGCCACGAACACTTCATGCTTTTGTAATGTTTGAATTTATTCATTTTATTTCTTTTGGCCACGGACACTTCATGCTTTTATTATAATCGTTAACTTCATGCACACGTGAACACTGTCACGGTCGCCATGTAATCTTTGATATTTAGGAGATGTTAGTATTTTGCTAAAGTACACTTTAAAGAGAAGAGCTTCTGCTCTTTATGAGGTTCTTTATTCAACTGTTCCAAGTGTGTTCTCTTGGGTGCTTATATCTATGTATTCTTTATTACATATATACATATACATATGTATGCAGAAGGCATGCATATGTTATGTATAGCTTGACCACTTGAGCTGCAAAGTGCATGCTCAGCATTCCCACGCTCCGCGATCGGCTTATGTATGAGCGTTAGATCGTATTACTCGGACGCTGGAATGCTTATGTAGTCATTGGTGTTTTTTTTTTGGGTATTTGTATACTATACGTTTACTATGACAAAGTGTCACAATGTATTTATGCAAAGTTATACCCATTCTTTATTTGATAGGTGGGGTAGATATGCTACATTAAGTAAAAAATGGTAACATTGAGGAGAGGTGTGGAAATTATTATTACGATATTACTTTTAATAAGCATATGTAAAAGAACGTAAGAATAACAGATTTTAAACGTATCATATTTTGAGCAAACTAAGAGACACAGAGAACTTTGGTTGACATTTTACAATGATCTCTAGGACCCTCAAAGAAAGTGAGTCACACCATGCCACGAATAAAAGAGACTTGTTGGCCATAGAGTGGGCTCTAGGCCATTTATACAGACCAACAGCCTTTGACATTCCCGGTTCCGGATCCGATCGCAATCCTAATCCGAAGATAAAAAGATAGAAAGCGTACATAGAGGACCATATAGCGACAATCCATTACAAGCCGGGTAAAGAAAATCATGTGGCCGATGCTCTCTCCAGGCAGAATATTAACGCCTTACAGAATGAGTCTCAGTCAGATGCTGCGACTCTTCACAGCGAACTTTCATGGCCTACACGGTCGAAACGACAGATCAACCACTAAACTGCTTCAGAAATCAAATAATTATTGAAGAAGCATGTTTCCAGCTAAAACGAAGTGTAGTATTGTTTCGTAGCAAATCACGCCACTTAATCAGTTTCGCCGACAAAGGCAGCAGTTTAAAAATTCGCAAAGAAGTCGTGAACCACGACGTCGTAAAAGCGATAGACTGCAATCTACCCACTCTGGCAAGCTTTCAGCATGACCTTAATGCTCATTTCCCGGCTCCGCAGTTTCGAAATTGTAAAAGGACGTTGGTAGTAAAAACGAACAGTTAGGAATTATCACGACAGAATACAATTCAAAGCGAACGGTCTTGTTTTTTAGGTGCTCTGATTTTTATTTTGTGTTTGTCAAACCAGACGTGGCTTTTAATAATCTTCTTTAATTATCATATATTGTAAACATAATTATTAAAGATCCGTTCGCTTCGCGAGTCATTCTTTGTGATTTGTGCAGTAGTTTAAACAAATATACAAAGTCTTTTGCATTTTTCGTCTTTGTATTTTGTTTACTCTCCCTTTTGTGCGTTGTTCGCAGTGCTGTTTGGTGTTGTTTTTTGCATGCACATAAACTGCACTCTGCACATATTCTCTCGTTCTCACTCTCTCGCTCTTTCGCTCTCCCACACAAAATCTCAAATTTCTGAGCGTGCAGACTGCTCTCGTGCTGTTCGCTTGAAAGTTTTGATCTTGTGTTTTCGTGCGCAGTGGTCTGATTTTAGATAAACATGGAAACAGTAAATGTTGTCTGCTTTTATAAAAATTGCTGTCATTGCTGTAAAACCTGAGCAGCCAAAAATGATTTGTTGGCTATGTGATAGAATGGTGCATACTAAGTACGCTTCTTTTAGTGGCCGAACAAGTAATGACCTAGCAAAGGGTAAAAATCTAAATCACTGTTGTGATGCTAGCCTTGTGGTTGCGAACGAGATGATTTCGTTTATGCGCCAAACTAAAGGTGGCTTGAAAGAACTGATCAACAGTTTTGGCGTAGCTAGAGATAGTTTTCGTCGAGCCGATGATCTTCTTTCCGCGCTTAATTCACAGTTTAATGGCCTTAAGCTATTAGAAGAATCTCCAAAGCGCAAAAAAGCCGCTGGTGGTAGGCTGCCTAAGGCCCCGCAACCACGGGCAAATGATCAACAGGACTCCACACCTGATCAGCTGTCAATCGCAGCAAATCCGCATATATGCTAAGATCGGCAGCTTAGAAAGATTCGGAGCAATCCGATCAATCCGCTGTGGAAGGACCCCACCCTGGGATTGCTAAAGTTTCCGAATTGATTCCACCCGTCTCCATTAGTTTACCACCACAAGGGAACATTGAGTCCGGACTACCGGCACAAGGTGGCACTTCAGAAATACAAAATGAAGGGCCAAAATCCCTCGCTGTGGTTCCACTAAAGACACAAATTTTCGTTTCTCGGCTTTCCCCTGATCAAACATCGTCTGATGTATTGTCTTATATACAAGACAAAACAAAAGCCGATAATATAAAAGTCGAAAATTTTAACTTCTTTTACGCTAGGGACATATCATCTTTCTAGATAACTGTCCCAAACGAGCTTTTTTCGACCATATGTTCAGGTGATTTTTGGCCGGTGGTAAAAGAGTAAAAGTGGTAGTAAAAGTGTTTGAAGCTAAGATAAAATATAGCAAAAAGGGGCCCATGGGAATTAAACATCCCTCACGTGGCCAGACCACTGCATCATCCGCCTCTTTATCTTCTTCCTCTTCTTCAAAAAACTAACAACGAATCTAACTATCTCATATCAAAATGCTAGAGGCTTGCGTAGCAAACTAACCTAATTGTATTGTTACAGTCTTTCCTTTGCATCCTATATAATAGTGTTCACAGAGACTTGGTTAAAGCCGGAGATACTTAACTCCGAAGTCCTGCCAGGTATGTACACTATATATAGGTATGACCGTCCCTCCAGGCGGGGAGGTGGAGTCTTAATTGCGGTTAGATCTACCCTCGCGTCGGAGGAGTTACTTTTTGACGAGTCCCGTAACTCTAAATTCTTATGCGTAAAGCTGTCTTTTTCCGGCAGATCAGTTTATATTACGTGCTCGTTCGTATATTCCGCCATCTTCTGAATTCCCAGAATATCAGAATCATCTGTCCGCTATCCAGTCCATCTTAAATAAACTGTCTGACAGGGACCAATTGGTAGTTCTAGGTGATTTTAAGATATGTACCTGGCACAACATGGTCCCCAGAAGAACAATCGAATATTAGCACAACATGACTTTATGGACGGCTTGCTCGACTTATCGTTGTTGCAAGTTAATTATATTCGAAACTCTCTTGGTCGACTGTTGGATCTATGTCTTGTAACAAATCCTGAAAGTGTGTTTCTGTCCAGGGAAGCACCTCTTACTCAACCTGAAGATCCATATTATCCTACTTTTGAGGTGGCAATCGACATATGTACGGTATTAAAAGTAAATTCAGAGAAGTCAACAATGCGAATTCACTGTTTTCGCAACGCAAAAACAATTTTATAGCTGGCTATAATTGGTCCGATTTTTACTCCTGCAACATAATGACGGTTTAGTAAAGAGTTGACACACCTAAGAAATGTGAAGTCGAGGCTTTATACAAAATTTAAAAATACCGGTTCTCAGTCCATCCTTTGTAAATATTTAAGCGCTCGGTTAAACTTCACCGTGATTAATGCTCAGTGCTAGAAGAATTATTTAAACCGTTGTAACTTCCAGTTTGCACAGGATCCGAAACAGTTTTATAATTTCGTTAACACTAAGCGAAAAACAACAGGTACCGATGGAATCCCTGGCTGTGTGCTCAGATTCTGTGCGGAAGCCTTGTGCAAGCCTCTACTGAAACTGTTTACCTTATCTCTGGAATCTTCACAGTTCCCTATATATAGAAGGAGTCCTTTGTGATTCCTCTTCATAAAAAGGTAGATAACTCGATGCAAGCAATGACAGAGGAATCTCTAAATTGTCGGCTATCCCAAAACTTTTTGAAAATGTTATCACTCCTCACCAGCACCTTTGTAGATCAATCATATCACCGTGTCAGCGCGGTTCTATAAAATGCAGATCAATAACCACTAACCTTTTGGAGATAACTTCCTTCCTAATACAGGAATCCTAATCAAAAATAGTCTTCAAAACAGATGTCATCTACACTTACTTTAGTAAAGTATATGACTCTGTTAATCATTCTTTTCTAGTAAGAAATTTTATTTATTAGGTTTTCCTGTTGATCTGCTAAATTGGATTTTAAGTTATATGGATGGAAGGACACAACGGGCCCTCTTTAAAAGGTATCTTTCTTGTTTTCTCCTTGAAACATCCGGTGTCCCTTAAGGGAGCCACCTTTGTCCGTTTTCCCTTAGTAATTATACATTGGCGAGTATTAATGTACGCAGACGATGTTAATTATGCATTCGATCTAGATAGCTTTTAAAGTTCCAAGTGTAAAGTTATAACCTTTTGTCGTGTCAACCCAATACGAACGACTTACACTCTAAGTAAGTGCGCTTTGGCAAAATAACACGGGTTGATGAACTTGGTGTTCTTCTGGAGCCTAAACTAAAATTTTCTGACCATATTTCGACTATTGTCAATAAGGCCAGGGGTGTGCTTGTTTATATAAAAAGGTAGTCAAAAGAATTTGATGATCACCCGAACCGGGAAGACGACAACTGGAGCACCCCATCCGGCCAAATGCTGACTTAGCAGTCAATGTTGCACAGCAACATTGTCGGACAAAGGGACCCGGCTTACCAAATGCTGAAGTGGCATGGAAATTATGTTTACAATTAAAACTATGTATATATATAAGTTGGAAACAGATAGCTCAAGAGGAGAGCCTCTGAAAATAAAACTGACTCTGTTTCTGAATCTTAACGAAGAAAGACGTGTTATTTAATAAATTTTTAAACATACAAACTCAAATTAAACACAAAGGACCCAAGTCACCGTCCACTGATAACTTTCACCGTCCCGCTCCACGCTCAGGACCACGTTGATAACTCGCGCGTGTTGATAATTAATTACATGTAATATATAGTATAGGGGACTACAATTGTAATTAAAACAAAAACTTTTCTCGCTTTTCTGTGGGCGAGTGGGCGTTACAAAAAGTTTTTTGGCAAATCGATAGAAATTTACAAGACAAATAAAATTATGAAAAAATATCCCAAAAGTTCAAAAGTGGGCGTTGCAGTTTTGTGCGTTTTGTGGGCTTTAGAGCGGGCGTGGCAACATAGTTCCTGAGATCTCGACGTTCATACAGACAGAGGGACATGGCTAGATCAAGGACACTAGAATAACAAGATGCGTAACGCCATTTCGGCCCGAAAATCGTCTTCTAGCACAACACGCACACATATACGCTAGCACTATGCAGCCACTTTTTTGGTGACGGCCAAAATTGCTCTCTTTCCGCTCGCTTACGCTGAGAGTGTAAGAAATATAAAAATAGAATTTGCTTGCTGTTCGCTGTAGCGCTCTCCGCTCTCGAACAAAAATTTGAGAGAGCCTGGAGCCACCTCTAGAGCCACGGCGAAAAACTCGTGTGCCAAAAAATCGTATGGCGTTACGAATCTTGTTATTCTAGTGTCTTTGTTCATACGCTTTAGAGCTGTTCAATTGGCTGCTTAACGTAACACAAAATTATATTATATCAAAAAAGCCCGTGCACTCATCGTCGTCGAAAACCCTAAGCTTTTTCATCTATACGGTCACGCTCAATCGACTGTTAAGATAGTTGGTAGACACATACATACACATGTAGATACACAAGGCGTATGGTTTCATATCGGCATAGTGGTGAAAAAGTTTCCCCATTTTTAACTCCGAATTTCTGCGGACAACCCTTCGCTCCAAGAGAGCTTTCTATGGCTTTTTTCTCTTGGAAAATCGCTAGTCGTCCATTATTTTGCGAGTCATACTCGGACCTCATGTAGCGGCTTCAGAACCCCCGCTATTAACACACCCGCCCACGACCATATTTGTTGACATTTTTACACATTTGTATTAGCCTTGTAAATTTCCATCTATCTGGAAAAAAAATTTTGTCACTCCCACTCTAACGCCCAAAACTGCCACGCCCACATTTTTGAAAAAGTTTTGCAAATTTTTTCAAAGTTTTATAAGTATTGTAAATTTCTATCGATGTTCCAAACAACATTTTTGCCACGCTAATTTTATAAAATTGTTGGATATATATTCATAATTTTGTTAGTCGCTTAAATTTCTATCGATTTGCCAAAAACTTTTTGCCACCCCCACTCTAACGCCCTAAAGCAGACAGCCAGCTCACACTTTTGAATAATTTCAAAATTGTTTCTCATTTTATTGCCCAATACATATCTATCGATATGCCAGAAAAATTATCAAATTTCGCGTTAGCATTCACACTAGCTGAGTAACGGGTATCTGATAGTCGGGAAACTCGATTATAGCTTTCTCTCTTGTCTTTAAAAGGGCCTCTCTGTCCGAATGACGGCTCCCTTGGAAACGAGAAGGAGATACCCTGCGCGTGTGTTTCTGCAAATGTTGACTCTGGCGTGTGTGTGGTGATGAACGGAGTTTTGCCGGGTCGTGAGTGTGTATGCGTTGGAAAATCTTAACCCTTAGTCTGTACAGCTGCCCTCCGTGGGTCTTGTTTTCGTTCTTAATTTATACAATATTCCTATAATTAACTAATTTAAACTTAACTACTCTGAAAATGTTGGAAACCAGAAAGGTTCCTCACTTATTTACATACATATATTCCATTTGAGTCTGGAAGGCTATGAGAATATCTTCAACATATACAAGGATTAGTGACAAATTACTCCTTCCGCTTCGTTTATATAAACATGGTTCGTTGTCACATGCGATAAAATACCAATCATCCAGAACACTACTAATATTCTCGTTCCAGGCCCTTCCTGACTGCTTTAAACCGTACTTTGCTTTCTTTAGTAACAATACCTTGTCTGAATCAATTAGGTATCCTTCCGACTGTCTCATGTAAGCAGTCTCGCTAAGATCGCTATTAAGGTACGATGTGCATACATCCAACGTGCTCTATATTAAAAACCCTCTCGGCAAGTCCGCGATTTGCCAAGTGTGATTGGCAAGTAGTGATTTGTACACTCTCTCCATGGCCTCACGCCACCTTGTCGCCTATACTGCTTAAAGTCTCTTGGCAATTGACTGGAATTGAACGAATTTGGACGACCAGGTTTTGCTGTTCGGATCATTTTGGGTCGACCAGGTCTTCGGCTCGTAAATTCATTCGCCTTCCTTGTCGTAGTGATCTGAGAACTAGAACTAGAACCAGTACTATTATCTATCAGAAACGTTTTCTGTAGTATCAGGTTCGTTCTGCTGGCCAGGTTCATCTAGATCAATTGGCACTCAATCGCGTTTGAAACCTTGTTACGTCGGCTTATTAGTGCAAATTAACTTTTTGCGGTGTAAATTATTTAAAAAAATAATTTTTTATTTTTAAATTTTAATAAATTTATTGGTGTTAAACTTTTCAACTTATCACTTTATTACAAGACACTTATTCTTATCTATTGATACATTTGTAAACCGTTCTTTTAATCCTCCGAATCAGACTGATCTTCAAATTCTAAGTCCTAATCCAATAAAACATAAATAATGAAGAAATTAAAGAAATATTAGATCACGAACAACAGCCAGTAATTATTGCAGACTTAATGGACACCTACATATTCAAAATTGTATTGCATAAATTTCTCTTAATTATTTATATAAAATACCCCGTTATAACAAACAGATGCGAAATTTACTATGCCAGATCCATTTCACATAATGATGGAAACTTACTAATAAGTAATCAGGTCCCAAAAATGGGAAAATACCTTTTATGAAATATATAATTTTGAGAACGAACTTTTTACAACTATTGTATTATAAGTAAAGATAAGACTTGTTTTACGCGCTTATTATAAATAATAATTGGGAACGAATAACAATTGGAATTTTAATAATAATTCCAAAGTTCAAACACCACCAGAACCTATGGAAGTAGACAGCTCCATGAGGGTTCACAATCGTCCGTATAAAAATTATAACCGTCCTTATTCCTAATAGCCAGTGCAATTATAATAATAACCAAAACAATTTTAATAATAATTTCAAAGGAAATAATTATAACCAACACCCAGCGCAAAAACCCAACACAAGCACACGTCAGGTAAATCAGTCCGAATCACACCCCCCGATAAAACGGGAATCAACGGGAACAGTCAGCCAGCCAGCTCAAAAAACAATGAGGGTAAATAATATCAACGAGGGCCATTTTTTAGATCAGCACCCTACAGAGGAATGCCTCATATAACAAGGGTAGACAGAAAAACTAAAAGACAACTTAAAATATTAATAGATACAGGTGCAACCGCGTGCTATATAAGAAAGGGTATTTACGAGAATAAAAGGGAATTATCAATACACAAAAGAGTATCTACAGTTCATGGATATTCAATCATAAAATATTATCATTTGATAACTATATTTGGGGAACAACATTTATTTTATGAAATAGAGGGTTTAGAATCTGATCTATTAGTTGGATTCAATCTGTTAAGAAAGATTGGAGCTAAATTAAATATCGAGAAAGGAATCATGGAGTATAAGGGGAATAAAGAGAAACTCGAATATCTTGACGAGTATAAAAACGATTTGTGTTTAATGGAGGAAAAAAATATTCTTCCATGAAAAAATTATTATTAAAAAATACTTTGATGAGGAAAAGGTATTTAAAACCGAAACGGTTATTGCTGAAGGCAGTTTATATAGTTCGGGATCTGAAAATCCTGAGCACGCCGACGTTGAATTATCTGTCATTAATAAAACTAATAGTCCGGGATCATTTATTTTCAAATAAAAGATTTTGAAAATAAAGTTGTGAATAAAATTGAGAAGGAGCATTCTAAAATAAATATGCAAATTCATTTTCGTACCGATATTCGAGGAGAAATAAATACTGACAATGACAGGGCAATTTATGGCAAACAATATCCATATGCTATGTCGGTCTCAGATTTCGTTAATAATGAAATCGATAGAATGCTAAAAAAAAAAATTATAAGTCCAAGTAGTCCCATACTATTCACTAGTCTTAGTAGTGTCCAAAAAAGGTCAAAACGAAGATGGATCTCCAAAACATCGACTAGTTATTGACTATAAAAATTAAACGAAAGCACAATACCTGACAGATACCCGATGCAAGATCCGTCTGTAATATTATCTACCTTAGGGAAGTCAAAATATTTCTCAACAATTGATCTGGAATCAGGATTCCACCACATTTTAATGAAAAATTCAGATATTGAAAAACTGCTTTCTCTATAAATAACGGAAAATTTGAATTCTTACGTATTCCATTTGGGTTAACAAACGCCCCTAGAATATTTCAAAGAGCAATGGATGACATATTGAGAGAACAAGTCGGAAAATCTTGTCATGTTTATATGGATGATATAATAATATTTTATAATACAATATAACAACATTACACTGATTTAATTCAAATAATTAATTTTTAAAAAAAAGCCCATATGAAAATTTCTCTAGAAAAATCTAAACTCTTTAAATTAGAGACAGCATTTCTTGGTTATATTGTTTCTCACAATGTAATTAAAACCGATCCTGAGAAAATTTCCACAATTATGACTTCGTAATCCGATCCGATTCCACAAAACATTAGAGAGCTTCGAAGTTTTCTAGGCCTCATCGGCTATTACCGTAAATTTGTCCGAAATTATGCAAAAATTACCAAACCTCTAACCAAATACTTAGGAGGAGGTAATGGAAAAATTTCTAGGAGAATGTCTACAAAAATTACAATACAGTTAGATGACCCAGCTGTTAAAGTTTTTAACGAACTTAAAGATAATTTAACAGCACAAGCGGAATTAGTTCAACCAGATTATAACAAACAATTCACTTTAACAACAGACGCATCAGATGTAGTTATCGGAGCAGTTTTATCACAGGATAATAAACCAATTACTTTCATATCCAAAACTTTAAATAAAACCGAAAAACTTTATGCCACAAATAAAAAAGAATTGTTGGCAATAGTTTGGGCTCTTGAGAATCTCAGGAATTACTTATATGGTGTAGTTGGTATATAAATACAAACAGACCACCAATCTTTATTTTTCACAATCTCAGATAAAAACCCGAACGTAGAAATGAAAAGATGGTACTGCTTCATAGAAAGTTTCCCCCCGAAAATAATATATAAGTTCGGAACAACTAACGTCGTAGCTGACGCATTATCTAACAGCGATTTAGAACAATCAAACTCAGATAAAAATACACAGCATTCTGCCGAAAGTAGTTTTGAAAATGTAATCAATCAGATCAACAACTGTTATCAACAAAGGGGAGGTATACCATACATGAGTCATTTAATGTTTTTGATAAGACACGACATATAATTGAATATGATACGCCAGAAAACTTAATAGAAATATTAAAATTTTACAATTAGCAACGAAAATAAATGCAACAGGCATCCTGTTAAAATTCCTATTGGGGAAGCTCATATTCCAACTAAAGTAGGAGAAAACTTACACATCGACATTTATTACGCGCAAAGTCTTATTTTCTTAACTTGTATTGACGCGTATTCAAAATTCCTAGTTGTTAAAGAAATACAAAACAAACTAAACATCGAGACTAAAGTAATGGAACTACTCCAACAATTTCCCCACGCCAAAGTAATTATGACTGATAATGAACCAAGCTTTACCTCTGTTCAATTTAAATCCTTTGCACAAAGATGTGGTTTAACTCTACATTTCGCAGACCCCAGACACAGTACCTCGAACGGACAAGTAGAAAGGGCACATTCAACATTAACCGAATTGGCTCGTTGTATAAAGGAAGAATTTAATCTTACTGACTATTCTGAAATAATTAGAGCCGCAAAAGAATTCAATCAGAGCATCCATTCAACAACAAACCTTTATAATAAAATTAATCACGAAAATATTTCAAGAATTCTAAAGAACACACAAGAAAAAATGATAGTAACACATAATGAAGGTCGCAAAGAAGAAGAATATAATGTAGGTCAAGTTGTTTATGAAAAGAATCACGGAGAGAGAAATAAGCTAAAAACTAGATACAAAAAACAGGCTGTTAAGGAAAACTTACCTAACAAAGTTATAATCAATAACAGAAACAGAACTATTCACAAAGACAACATTAAGTTTTAACAAATACCATATTTTTTTTATTTTATTAAATTACAGAAAATGCATTTCTTATTACTTCTAATACCATTCGTAATGATAATGATAACCACTTCAGAAATAATTGAATACTCCAATCACGAATTCTTCCTGTTCAAGGACAAAAAGGATGTCCTTACCTATGAATCATATGCTGACTTATTCCACGTAACTAACTTAAGTTTTTATAAAGAAAGAATCAATCTAGAATCAGGATGTGTAAGAAAGTATACAAATATACGGACAAAATGGGAAATTACTCACGAAATACAGATACTGGAATTAATTCTGTCACAACTGATACCAACTAGATCAAAAAGGGGAATAAATGAGTTAGGCAATGTTTGGAAATGGTTAGCTGGAACTCCGGATCACGATGATTTCATTAAAATACAGAATAAAATAAATGATTTAATTGAAAACAATAACCAACAATTTATTATTAATTCCGGTCACCGACTATATCTCTTCGAGTGCGGACGTCTGTGTCTTTCCAATTGTGTGCGCTTTGCTTATCGCGTAATTACCATCGCCCAGCTTATTGCCGTTACATTTATCTTTATCATCTTATCTTCTTGACCTTATCAACGCGTACGTGCAAATCCAAAAATATTCAATATCCATACATTTATTAACCATGGCCCCCGGGCCACTCAATTTGGGGGATAATCGCAGCGTTAGCCCCAAAGCTAAGAAAAAAAGACCCTTTCAGAAATTACAAGTTGATTTCCCAGACCTCCCTGAATATATACCCAACTCGATGAGATGTAAGTCTTGTCAATTATTAGGCCACACATCAAAGCACTGCAAGAACCCACCCGCCTGTGTATCATGCAATCTCACCCCCCACCTCCCCGTGCCATGCACTCGCATTTTCTGTGCAAACTGCACCGGCAAACACCCAGCCTCCTCACCCGAATGCCCACAATATCAAACACAAAAACAACTTCTTCAAATCAAAAGAAGCAAAAAATGCAGTTTCCATGAAGCTCGCACTATATTTAAACAACAACAAAACACAACAAATAAGCCCACGCTTATCTACTCGACCGTCGCAAACCAAAGCACAGCATCCGTTATGCTTGTCAAAAAATCCCGAAACCCAGACACGATTACAAACACTGATTTGCCCACCAGCTCGACAAAACGCTCTCCGCTCTCACCAACGTATCCCACTTCTCGGACCAACTCTGTGAATCTCGAAGAGAATCTTACTTCCTCCCCAAGCAACTCTCTCATTAAATTCATATGCACAAACCCTTATACACACACCACAAATTATCAAAAAAAATAAACAAAATAAAAAAAAATAAAAACTTTAATCATGACAATTACTATATTACAATGGAATATCCACGGTATTTTTAATAATTACAACGAACTGACACTACTTATAAAAGACCACGCACCGATATTGTATTTTTGCAGGAAACCAACCTTCCATGTAATTCTACAAATTTTATTTTCCCCAAAGAATATAGTGGTTACTTCTACAATTTTTCTTATAACACCTCAGCCAAACAAGGAATTGGTGTTCTTATTAAAAGTAATGTCCCACATACCGTAACATTAACTCCAGCATACTCTGCTCCGCATTGCAGCTTAAATTCGAACAGGCCAATAATATTGTTAATGCGTACATCCCACCAAGTCAAAGCTTTTCATCCTCTGACATAACAGAAATTCTACAAAATCTTACTGGATCTACAATACTCCTGGGTGACCTAAACTTATGGAGTCCTTTATGGGGTTCGCCGCGCACAAATACAAGGGGTAAAAAATTGAAAGCATAATTCTTGAAAACAGCCTTATTGTTCTTAACGACGGTTCCCCGACTCACATTTCAACTCACAACACGTTCACTCACGTCGATGCCTCATTAATATCTGCACAGATAGCCCATAGGTGTAGCTGGCCTATATCAGATAACCTATATCAGAACGCTAACCTTCAACAGCTAAGGGACCAAAAGCAACGCTTGTTCTCGTCCTACATAGCCAATATTAATGATACAAACGTTATCAGATAGAAAAAAGCAAACGCCCTTTCAAAAAAGCTGTACTTTCGGCTAAGCGTAACTCCCTTGAAAAATTTACTTCCAAAATCTCCCCAGTATCCTCCACAAAAAAAGTCTGGTCCGATAAAAAAACGCCTAGCCGGCATCCCTCCCACACCGTTCAAATATATCAAATCCATCTCAGGAACTCTAACTGGATAATTTGATATCGCCGAAGAGTTTGTCTTATCTTGGTCTGAATACTCTTCTGACCAAAATTTTTCAGCAGAATATATACGAGAAAAAAAACGGCATCTTTCAGAGTCCTATGCCATCGACTCACTTTCCCCATCGGCTACATCCTTAGATTCCAAATTCACATTGCTTGAAATAGAAAATACAGTAGCAAAACCAAAAGGGAAAAGCCCTGGGGCCGACAGAGTATCATACCCTTTGCTCAAAAACCTATCTCCCCACCTAAAAACAAAACTTTTGGACATCTTTAATCAAATATTAAACACTGGAAAATACCCACATGCATGGAGATCGGCTACCATTATCCCTGTCTCAAAACCAAACAAACCTCCTTCCGATATTAACAGCTACCGTCCAATTTTATCCTGTTATCCTGTCTGGAAAAAAATACTAGAAAAAATAATAGCATAAAGACTTATCTGGTTCATTAAACGCCACATCCTAATTTCCCATAATCAAGTTGCCTTTAAAAGAAACCATAGCACGGTGGACGCGTTATTGCGTATCCAACACTTCGCGTCGAAAGCTCTTTCGACCAAAAATCACGTCTCTATCTTGGCGACGGATTTTGAAAGAGCCTTCGATCGCGTGGGGATTCACGCCGTACTTTGCAGGTTTGAGCGCTGGGGCATTGGTCCAAGACTTTATAACCTAATTGAAGCCTTCATGACCAATCGGTCCTTCAGGGTTGAATAAACAATGTCACATCGAACTCCCACATTTTACATAATGGAATCCCGCAGGGTTCGCCACTTTCGATGGTTTTATTTATGATAGCTATCGAAGATATAAATGACATTGTAACTCGGCATAAAGATATTTACATCTCACTGTACGCAGACGACGCAATAACCTTTACAAAAATAAAAAATATTAACACAGTCAGAGAAAAAATCTTAGAAATATTGCAAGAAATTCACTTGTGGGGAGCAACCTCTGGGGCCTCTCTTGCCATTTAAAAATGCCAAATTTTACATATCTGTCGGAAACAACGTTGCAACCTTTCCGACATTGTCTTTCACAGCCGCACAATAAAAGATGTAAGCTTTTTAAAAATCTTGGGGATAACCTTCGACTCCAAACTACTTTTTAAACAGCACTGTCAGACTCTAAGAAAACAACTGGAAACTAGATTTAACATTATTAAATTTCTATCATCTAAATATTCTTACATACATATTAAGACACTCATAGATATTACGCGCGCATTAATGCTATCTAAAATTGACTACGGTCAACCAATCTTCGCACTTAAAAAAGATACAAGCCCCATATCACGGAGCAGTCCGTCGCGCCACACACGCATTTCCCACATCTTCAGTAGCGTGCACATTGGCAGAATCGGGTCTTCCGAGTATCCAATCACGCGTAGAAGAAACTACATTGATGCTTATCCCGAAGCTGTACACCACGTCCAACTGCCTGCTAACCAAAGACTTCGGAGCCATATTTAAACAAAAGCGGAAATTTAAGTGTATATCAACTCTAAGACGTTGCGCCAACTACATCAAGCTACTTGACCTTCCCCTCCCTAAGCCCAGGAGGCCCTTCAAATCGCCAGCACTTTGGGGTTCCAAACAGCCTAACATAAACCTTTAAATATACAATGCTGCCAAAAAGGATACATGTCGCTTAGAATACCAAAAACGGTTTATGAGCGCACAAAAAGATCTTGGTGTGAAAAACTGGATCTACACCGATGGTTCTAAAGTCACCGGCGCAACCACTTTTGCGGTTGTTGACTGTAACCGTAAACTAATTGCAGGAGGTAGGCTTCCGTCATACAACTCCATATTCACAGCCGAAGCTTTCGCCATTCTCAAAGCATGCCAATTCGCTTCCAAAAACGCTGGTAAATCTGTTATCTGCACAGACAGCCTCTCCTCTCTTTCCGCTATACGCAACTGGAACCATAATGACCCCACAACACAAGAAGTTAGGCAAATTCTAAGTTCTCATCCAACAAAAATCACCTTACTCTGAGTTCCAAGTCATCAAGGTATCCATGGGAATGAACTTGCTGACAAAGCCGCCCAAGGGATGAGACTTACACCATCAATCCTTTTCACTCCGTTTAACTCCAAGGATCTCCAAAGTCGAATCAAGCTATACCTCATAGAAAAGAAACTCTCCGAATGGGCACTCTTCATACACAGGTACCAGTCTATAAATCTGAATTACATCATGTTCAAGCCACCAACGAACGTATATAAACGGGAATGCGCGACCTTCATCCGTCTACGCATCGGGCACACCCATCCACACATCAACACTTACTGATGAGAACGGCGCTACCAACATGCCAACTATGCGGGGACGAGCTCACCGTATTCTCGACGCCTGCAGTCAATTGCACTCAATTAGATCTCAATTATTTGGTACACATAGTCTTTTGAATTGTTTAAGTAACCCATCCTGTGAAAATATCTCAAAAATTTACAAATTTGTCGAAAAAGCTAAGTTTATTATATAAAGCAATTCACCCCTAAAAATTTCGAGTCGAAGGCCCCCGTAGCTAGTACTCATTAAATTTAATTAGAACTCGTATTGTATACTATATTTAATTTTGTTAAATAAATAAAATAAATAAAAAATAGTTTAAAGAGATAAAATCACTTTCCGATCACTTTAAAAACATTTTTATTGATCAAGAATTTCCGTTACGACAACATCGTTTACGTTTATTAACATTTGACGCACAAAACATTATTATAGCCAAAACACACAAATTCTAAATAATGAAGAAATTAAAGAAATATTAGATCACGAACAACAGCCTGTAATTATTGCAGACTTAATGGACATCTACATATTCAAAATTGTATTGCATAAAGATCTCTTAATTTACTATGCCAGATCCATTTTACATAATGATGGAAAATTACTAATAAGTAATCAGGTCGCAAAATGCGCAAAATACCTTTTATGGAATATCTAATTTTAAAAACGAACTTTTTAACAACTATTGTGTTATAAGTAAAGATAAGACTTGTTTTATCCGCTTAGAAATGGAGAATCAATTTGCACTTACTTAACTTGGAAAAATTGGAAAATTTCAATTTCATTTATAATATTAATTTTAATCATTTTGTATTTCATTACTATATTAATAATAAAATTCAGATATTATATATTTGTAACCAAACAAAAACGGCCAGAACTAGAAAAACCAAATAATGAGGTAAAATTTTTAACAGAATTAAATGAGCGTTTAAACGAAATTAATAATGAAGCGGGACGCGTCATTTTAGAAGGAGGAGAGTTATCCAACCCATAAACATAGCACCCTTCCACAGTTAATAAACAAATTTCAATTCTCAATCTCGTCGGCATTTCCTTTGTCTTTGTTTTTGTCATTGCCTTTGCCAGCGCTTAGCTACCCGCAAAAATAAAAAACAAATAATCATTACAAATGAATCACTAGATAAGAATAAGTGTCTTGTAATAAAGTGATAGCCACATTCCTGGCAATTCGTGCATTCGACGGGGTAATTCTATGATTTAGAAGAAACTGTAGCTTTTAATGATGTGGAACTTATGCTTTCAAACAAGTTCAATTGCGGTTGCTTTTTTAACAGAAATGACCGTTTGCTGTGTGCGAGAGCAGTGTTTAACGAGGTCTCTTGTTGGTATATATTCACTATTTGTAAATTTTCTGAGCGCAGAGAATAAACACGTCCACACGGTTCGAGTTTAGCTGTACAATACATAAACATAAACATTTCAATGCGATCTCGAACAACTATCTACTCGACCGACATCACTGCAGTTATTGTAGGTAATATTATTGAAAGTCAGCCCTGCTTAGACATTGATATGTGCAACTGGAACATACCCAAAAATCTTTAGCTCGCGGACTCAGATAGACCTACTGATTGGCCCCAGTCAAGTCAAGCTTTTGTTGGGATTGCCGCTAATGCAATTGTTTGTGGAGGTTGCAGTCGCGCAGATGTCGCGGTCTACATTGCTGCTGGGCCACCTACATCAGTGACGAAAGTTCGTAAGTTCGTCGAAGATCCTCTTATTTGTAGTCTCCGCACACCTGCCTCGCGTTCAACCTCTGTTGTCCTTCTTCGAGTTTATGGTTAGCTGAAGAAATCATCGCTGGAGTCAGTGTCCGAAACCCAATCGGCGTACCGAATTAAATGAGCTGCGTCTGCTGCGCCTTAGGAATTCTGTTAAAGGCCACGCTCTCAACGGGGGGAGGTATGTCGGGTCTCGCAGACGCCAGCAGCACCTAATTTATTTCTTCAGTTTTTGCCAACATTGGAGACACAAATAGTCAGAGGGACCTCAGCTATATTTATCTATGTGAGCTCCCTCTTGTACTCTCTCGTCTGCACCTTTGTCGCTGCGTTCTGCTTTTAATTCAATTCTACCTATCGTAACCAATGCCTGCCTTAGCGATATGCATAGCGGTGCGTTTGGCAGCGTCCAAACTTCGCAAAGAAAATAAACCAAAGTCGTCGAGCCGGATCGCCAACATCGCTTTTAATTGACGACAGTTGTACTTTATTGTGGTTTTGTAGACGGTGATCTACAAACTCCCCCAATTCGAATCAATTCCCCGAATTACCCTCTTTCATTTTGACATCGCTGACTTACTTCGAGCCCAACCGATTGACACGTCATCCTCTACGTGGAGGCAAATCTGCGCGCTTTCCTTACAAGTTCCAACATTTTGCAAGCCTGGTTTACACTAGCAAATGCAAACAGGGTACTGCTTACACTGGAAAATGCAAACGGTTTGGTGACGGCTTTTCTATTGCTCACAATACAATCATTGATTGGGTTATGGCAGGCTCAAACCCATTCATTTATCGAGATGGACAGTATCCAGCCAAGCCAGGTTTTTTTTTAGACGCCAGTGATCCCACCGAGCGACATTTTGCGGACACATAACCGCTCTCAGAGGACGGTGTACCCCTTTAAGAATGTGGCGCCGCCCATGGATTAACTTTACACAAGGCCATCAACCGTCTGGTCTTATTAAAACGGAAACTTAGGCAGCATTACGAGGATTCTTTGTAGATTCAGGGGGGGGTCATATGAACCAGCTTACACCCGCTCAGACTCAAGAAAACGCAGATTTGCTGCACCACGATGTCATCAAGCTGGATAGTCTGACCACCAAGTGTCGCGTGGTCTTTGATGGATCCGGCAAGGACAGCACAGGAGTGTCGCTCAATGACCGGCTACAAGATAGACCGCCGCTTGTTTACGCTTTCGACATCATCAATTTTTACTATGCGCCGATATCTAAAAGATGTTTCGAGGGATCCGATTCTCCAAAGCCCACACCAACTTTCAACGCAATGTTTGGCTCAAGAATATGACTTACCCATTGCTCCATTTTCACCATTTTCTTCGATACCCACGGTTTACCATTGGAAATGCTGAATCGATCCAAACAACGGGCCACTTGACAACACAGAACCGCATCCGCTCCACTTCTACTTTTCGGTCAAACAGCATATTAGTATAAGCATAAATGTACCAAACCAAAAAAATAAATATGAGGAGAAAGAAATAAAACATTCAGTAAAAACAGTGAGTAGAGTGAAGTGTGTAAAATGGAGGCGGAAATAATAAACCGCGAGTTAACAATTAGAAATGGCATTGGGAAATAAAAATAAAAAAACAAAAAAACCGTAAGCGCAAAAAGTATGAAAATAAAACCATAATAACAATAAATAACGAACAAATATATATGTAATATTTATAATATAATATAAAAATATAAATATAAACAATAAGAAAGGAAAAACAATCAAAGAGGAAAAAGCCGAAATATGGCAAATCAAAAGAATAATGCTACATAAGAAAAATACGAAAATCAAAGAACTGACCTTGTGTGAACAGGAGAAGTAGAGGCCAGGCCGAAGGTTGGTTAAAAGAAAAGTGTTAATTCAAGAAGTGCAAGAAAATGGGTTCGAACCGTCAGAGTGGTGGTGGTTGCTGGAAGTTCAATACGACTAGGGGGCTCGCCGGTCGAACGATGTCATGTTGGATTTTATATATTCTGATATTTCCAGGTGTTTAAAGTGGTTAGTAGTTATGTACTCAAGTATTATGTTTTCTGAATTGGTGTATGAAATATAATTTATTGTAGTTGTGCTGTTAAATGTTATTAAATATGAACCGTTTAAATGAGAATAGTTCACAATATTATTTCCATTTCTTAGAATGGCACCTTCTTGAATGATATCTATATTCTTACTTTTTTCTAGAATTTTAGTGCAAATTGATTTTTCTCCATTTAGTAAGCGCGTAAAACAAGTCTTATCTTTACTTATAATACAATAGTTGTTAAAAAGTTCGTTCTTAAAATGATATATTTCATAAAAGGTATTTTCGCATATTTGCGACCTGATTACTTATTAGTAATTTTCCATCATTATGTGAAATGGATCTGACATAGTAAATTTCGCATCTGTTTGTTATAACGGGGTATTTTATATAAATAATTAAGAGTTCTTTATGCAATACAATTTTGAATATGGAGATGTCCATTAAGTCTGCAATAATTACTTGCTGTTGTTCGTGATCTAATATTTCTTTAATTTCTTCATTATTTAGAATTTTTGTGTTGAATAAATCAATTTTGGCTAGTGTTATTGATACTATAATGTTTTGTATGTCTAATGTTAATAAACGTAAACGATGTTTTCGTAACGGCAATTCTTGATCAATAAAAATGTTTTTAAAATGATCGGAAAGTGATTTTATCTCTTTAAACAATTTGGAATTAATAATAAATTGTTGGTTATTGTTTTCAATTAAATCATTTATATTATTCTGTATTTTAATGAAATCATCGTGATCCGGAGTTCCAGCTAACCATTTCCAAACAGTGCTCATACAGTGCCTAACTCATTTATTCCCCTTTTCGATCTAGTTGGTATCAGTTGTGACAGAATTAATTCCAGTATCTGTATTTCGTGAGTAATTTCCCATTTTGTCCGTATATTTGTATACTTTCTTACACATCCTGATTCTAGATTGATTCTTTCTTTATAAAAACTTAAGTTAGTTACGTGGAATAAGTCAGCATATGATTCATAGGTAAGGACATCCTTTTTGTCCTTGAACAGGAAGAATTCGTGATTGGAGTATTCAATTATTTCTGAAGTGGTTATCATTATCATTACGAATGGTATTAGAAGTAATAAGAAATGCATTTTCTGTAATTTAATAAAATAAAAAAAATATGGTATTTGTTAAAACTTAATGTTGTCTTTGTGAATAGTTCTGTTTCTGTTATTGATTATAACTTTGTTAGGTAAGTTTTCCTTAACAGCCTGTTTTTTGTATCTAGTTTTTAGCTTATTTCTCTCTCCGTGATTCTTTTCATAAACAACTTGACCTACATTATATTCTTCTTCTTTGCGACCTTCATTATGTGTTACTATCATTTTTTCTTGTGTGTTCTTTAGAATTCTTGAAATATTTTCGTGATTAATTTTATTATAAAGGTTTGTTGTTGAATGGATGCTCTGATTGAATTCTTTTGCGGCTCTAATTATTTCAGAATAGTCAGTAAGATTAAATTCTTCCTTTATACAACGAGCCAATTCGGTTAATGTTGAATGTGCCCTTTCTACTTGTCCGTTCGAGGTACTGTGTCTGGGGTCTGCGAAATGTAGAGTTAAACCACATCTTTGTGCAAAGGATTTAAATTGAACAGAGGTAAAGCTTGGTTCATTATCAGTCATAATTACTTTGGCGTGGGGAAATTGTTGGAGTAGTTCCATTACTTTAGTCTCGATGTTTAGTTTGTTTTGTATTTCTTTAACAACTAGGAATTTTGAATACGCGTCAATACAAGTTAAGAAAATAAGACTTTGCGCGTAATAAATGTCGATGTGTAAGTTTTCTCCTACTTTAGTTGGAATATGAGCTTCCCCAATAGGAATTTTAACAGGATGCCTGTTGCATTTATTTTCGTTGCAAATTGTACAGTTTTTTATGTATTCTTTTAATAATATAATCAATCAATCAATCAATAATATAATCTATTGATTTGTTTGTAATTTTCATCTAAACCTCTATGAGCTCGACTATGTGTCTCTTCTATTATAATAGCTTTATCTTCATTATTTTCCACGTCTTGTAGAAATATTTTAGTATAAAGAAATTTGTTGGTAAAGTTATTTTTTAATGGTAATTGAATATGATAAAGATCTTCTAAAGTGCAATGAATTCCTACCGTTATGTTTGGTTTTGATAATTGATAATTGGTAATTGAATATGATAAAGATCTTCTTAAGTGCAATGAATTCCTACCGTTATGTTTGGTTCGATGTTTCGAACATTCGATCGCCGACGTGTGAAGACGTTTTTATCGTGCTCCGCACAAAATCGGTTGTTTTGAGTGAAGTGAACGCCAAATAAAATAAACTAAATAAAAAATCTGAAAGCGAAAGAGACGCTCTATGCGATGCAAGATCGCTTAAATACATAGTGAATTGTTATCTTAAATAATAAAACTATGAGTCAGAACGACACTCGCGCTCAGCGTCAGCGCGAACATGACGAACGCCGGCTCTCAATTCAACGCAACAACGCGTACTTCTCCTACGTCTCACCGACAATCCCAAACGCAGACATCGAGCGGTCAATAACCCATAGCCCAGGAAACCTTCTTCTACCAACAAATCAAGAAAGAGCGCGCTCCTGCTCTCCCGCTCTATTGGCTCCGACAGAAGCCCCGCTACCTCCAACAACAACAGCTGGAGAGGGACAGCCCGCTCTGCCTCGTCATCGGCTGCACCCGCTCACGGTCTGACTAAGTCAGCGAAAGCAAAACCGCTAGCAATAAACGGTACTGCTGCACTGCCAGCAAAACAAAACGAAAACGTAAACAAAAAAGCTGGGTCGACCTGGCAGACTGGAATGGACCGCTACAGCGAAAGCTCAGCCCGGAAAATTCAGATTTGGGAAACAAGCCGAAAAATACACGCGACAACTCTACCCTGATCAAAAATGTAGCCCCTGCAAATACCAACAGATTTGCCTTGCTGGTAGATACCGCTGAGGACGTGCCGCTGGGATCCGTTGATATCGAACCGAAGAAAACAAAGCCTCCGCCAATATACATCCGCGAGAAGAGCACAAGCCGTCTTGTAAATACTTTGATTGGCCTTATTGGAAAAGATAGCTTTCATATAATTCCCCTCGTAAGAGGTACTATCAACGAAATCAAACTTCAGACGAAAACGGAGGACGACTACAGAAAAGTCACAAACTATTTTACCGCACAAAAAATAGGCTTCTACACCTACCAGCTTAAAAGCAGCAAGGGCTTGCAAGTAGTCCTGAAGGGCATTGAGTCTGATGTTACGCCCGAAGAGATAACTGAGGCGCTAAAGGAAAAGGGATTTTACGCCAAAAACGTGTTCAATATCAAAAACAGAAACAGGCAGCCCCAACCACTCTTCAAGATTGAGCTTGAACCAGAAAACAAGCCTCCTAGAAAAAACGAGGTTCACCCAATTTACAAACTCCAGCTCCTTTTGCACCGTAGGATCACGGTAGAAGAGCCGCACAAACGCAACGCTCCTGTACAATGTACAAACTGCCAAGAGTATGGCCACACGAGGTCATATTGTACACTTCGCCCGGTGTGCGTAGTCTGTGGAGATCTCCACGACTCCAAACAGTGTCAAATTAACAAAGAAAATGTATGCGGAAAAAAAATGCAATAACTGTGGGGGCAATCACACAGCAAACTACAGAGGCTGTCCAATCTACAAAGAGCTGAAAATCCGTCTCCACAAAAGAATGAACACGGCGCGGGCACACCAAGGAACAGCTACCCTGATACCATCAGAGACAAATCCTGAAGTAATTTTCTCGAAAGCAGCAAGTTTCGCTCCCTGGCCTACATCCAACACTAACAAGACAACATTTGCTAACGTTTTAAAATCAGGTATGACGCCTCCAACCCAAAACTCCCGAACTCCACATGAAGTGCACACAAAATTAGACACACAACAAAACTATCACCCAGCTGCGCAGCAGGAAACAAAAACTGAAGCTATGATGCAAGCCTTACAACAGAGCATGATGGAATTTATGACATTTATGAAGACCACCATTCAAGACATGATGCGTAATCAAAACCTTTTGATACAAATGCTTGTAGCCCAACAATCAAATAAATAATGGCTACCTTACGCATAGCTACGTGGAACGCCAATGGCGTTTCACAGCGCAAACTTGAGCTAGCTCAATACCTACATGAGAAGCATATCGACGTAATGCTTCTTTCGGAAACTCATCTCACAAGCAAATACAATTTTCAAATAAGAGACTACCATTTCTACGGTACAAATCATCTCGACGGAAAAGCACACGGTGGCACCGCCATACTCATAAGGAACCGTATGAAGCACCACTTTTACAAAGAATTTGCGGAAAATCATCTTCAGGCCACATCTATCAACATTCAGCTGGATGACAACACTCTCCTTACACTAGCGGCCGTATACTGCCCCCCCCCGTTTCACAGTATTAGAAGCTCAATTCCTGGATTTCTTCCAAGCACTAGGGCCACACTTCATTGCAGCAGGCGACTACAACGCTAAACATACTCACTGGGGATCGCGACTTGTGAACCCAAAAGGAAAACAGCTTTATAAGACTATAATAAAAGCCACTAATAAACTTGACCATATTTCCCCCGGGAGTCCTACATACTGGCCATCAGACCTCAATAAGCTGCCAGACCTGATCGACTTCGCAGTTACGAAAAATATTTCCCGCAGTTTGGTTAAAGCTGAATGTCTGCCGGATCTGTCATCTGATCACTCGCCTGTACTAATTCACCTCCGCCGATACGCAGAAAACGTGAAACCACCAATCAGATTGACCTCTAGCAAAACAAACTGGCTCAGGTATAAAAAATATATAAGTTCACATATTGAGCTAAGCCCAAAACTCAATACTGAATCTGATATAGAGAGCTGCACGTGTGCATTGCAATCCATCCTTACTGCAGCAGCTCTTACTGCAACACCCAAAATAACAAATAATGCAATTAATTCAAAGAAGACCAACGTACAAATCGAGCAACTCGTCCACGTAAAACGTCGCTTACGCAGAGAATGGCAATCTTCCAGATCCCCAACTGCAAAACAAAAGCTAAAAGTAGCCACACGGAAACTGGCCAACGCTCTGAAACAAGAAGAGGACGACGATCAGCGACGATACATAGAGCAACTCACACCAACAGGCACAAAACAAAAGTCACTGTGGCGAGCCCACTCAACTCTTCGCCCACCGACTGAAACCGTTTTGCCGATAAGGAATTCCTCAGGTGGCTGGGCCCGTAGTGATGAAGACAGAGCCAACACATTTGCCGCTCACCTACAAAATGTGTTCACGCCAAGCCAGGCTACTAGCACATTCGCGCTACCGTCCTATCCCGTAAACCGCCATCAGCAACTCACCCCAATTGTGTTTCGTCCTAAAGAAATAACTAAAATAATCAAAGACAATCTCAGCCCGAAAAAATCCCCCGGCTGCGACCTTATAACACCGGAAATGATCATCCAGCTGCCACATTCTGCAGTTCGCTACATAACCAAGCTCTTTAATGCCATCACCAAACTTGGTTACTTTCCACAACGATGGAAGATGATGAAGATCATAATGATTCCAAAGCCTGGTAAGAACCACACAGTCGCTTCATCTTACAGACCAATAAGTCTACTCTCATGCATTTCGAAACTATTCGAAAAATGCCTGCTGATCCGACTTAATCAACATCTGATATACCACAATATAATCCCAGCCCACCAATTTGGATTTCGCGAAAGCCATGGAACCATTGAACAGGTGAATCGTATTACAACGGAAATAAGAACTGCATTTGAATATCGCGAATACTGTACAGCAGTATTTTTAGACGTATCCCAAGCATTCGACAAAGTCTGGCTCGACGGCCTAATGTTTAAAATTAAAACATCCCTACCCGAAAGCACACACAAACTTCTAAAGTCTTACCTCTATGACAGAAAGTTTGCAGTGCGGTGCAACACTGCCACTTCCACTGTTCATACAATTGAGGCTGGAGTCCCCCAAGGCAGCGTTCTTGGGCCAACCTTATACCTCATCTATACAGCCGACATCCCTACAAATAGTCGCTTAACGGTATCCACATTTGCCGACGATACAGCTATCCTTAGCCGTTCAAGGTCCCCTATCCAAGCTACAGCACAGTTGGCACTGTACCTCATCGACATTGAGAAGTGGCTCTCTGACTGGCGAATAAAAGTAAACGAGCAAAAATGCAAGCACGTGACGTTTACGCTAAACAGACAAGACTGTCCTCCGCTCTTGTTGAACAGCATACCACTCCCGAAAGCAGATGAGGTAGCGTACCTAGGAGTACACCTTGACAGAAGACTCACATGGCGCAGGCACATTGAAGCCAAAAAAACCCAACTTAAACTCAAAGCCAACAACTTACACTGGCTCATCAACTCTGGTTCTCCGCTCAGCCTAGATCACAAGGTCTTGCTCTACAATTCTATATTGAAACCAATCTGGACCTATGGCTCACAGTTATGGGGCAATGCCAGCAACAGCAATATTGACATCATTCAGCGAGCACAATCAAAGATTCTGAGAACCATCACTGGGGCACCGTGGTACGTTCGGAGTGAAAACATCCAAAGAGACTTAAATATCCCATCAGTTACCAACGCAATCACGGAACTTAAGGAAAAATACCATAGCAAGCTTCACACGCACCCCAACCACCTAGCGCGAGGTCTAATCCAGCTCAGCAGCCGTTCCCGTCTCCGGCGAAAGGACCTACCAACCCAGCGAATAAATTATTAGGGCCGTCTAATCATAGAACAGTTGGAAAAATAATACAGCTGTTCAAAAAATACTTGTTATAGTTAAGATTTTTAAACTTATTGTTAGTTCTTATACAAGAAGATTCAATAAATAAAAGCAAAGTAAAATAAAAAAAAAAAAAAATGTTTGGTTTTAGATACTCCCTTAGTATTTCTATTAAGTTTTCTGGCGTGTCATATTCAATTATATGTCGTGTCTTATCAAAAACGTTCAATGACTCATGTATTGTATACCTCCCCTTTGTTAATAACAGTTGTTGTTGAAACTGATTTAACGGTTTTCGGGTCTCTTGTATTACATTTTCAAAACTACTTTCGGCAGAATGCTGTGTATTTTGATCTGAGCTTGATTGTTCTATATCGCTGTTAGTGATATTATTTATTTTTATTCGAGATAATGCGTCGGCTACGACATTAGTTGTTCCGGGGTTATATATTATTTTCGGGGTGAAACTTTCTATGAAAGAGTACCATCTTTTCATTTCCACATTCGGGTTTTTATCTGAGATTGTGAATGATAAAGATTGGTGGTCTGTTTGTATTTCTATACCAACAACACCATATAAGTAATTCCTGAGATTTTTAAGAGCCCAAACTATTGCCAACAATTCCTTTTTATTTGTGGCATAAAGTTGTTCGGTTTTATTTAATGTTTTGGATATGAAAGTAATTGGTTTATTATCCTGTGATAAAACTGCTCCGATAACTACATCTGATGCGTCTGTTTTTAAAGTGAATTGTTTGTTATAATCTGGTTGAACTAATTCCACTTGTGCTGTTAAATTATCTTTAAGTTCGTTAAAAGCTTTAACAGCTGGGTCATCTAACTGTATTGTAATTTTTGTAGACATTCTCCTAGAAATTTTTCCATTACCTCCTCCTAAGTATTTGGTTAGAGGTTTGGTAATTTTTGCATAATTTCGGACAAATTTACGGTAATAGCCGATGAGGCCTAGAAAACTTCGAAGCTCTCTAATGTTTTGTGGAATCGGATACTTCATAATTGTGGAAATTTTCTCAGGATCGGTTTTAATTACATTGTGAGAAACAATATAACCAAGAAATGCTGTCTCTAATTTAAAGAATTTAGATTTTTCTAGATGATGATCTCACTCCAGCAAACCCTAAAAGAGTTTATGACATTCATGCAAACCACAATGCAAGAGCTTATGCGAAACCAAAATATGCTGATACAGCTTCTTCTGTCATCCAAATCAACATAATGTCTAAGCCACTTCAAATATCTATGTGGAACGCGAATGGCGTTTCACGGCATAAAAACGAACTTGCCCAGTTCTTATTCGAAAAAAATATTGACGTCATGCTCCTCTCCGAGACACATCTAACAGACAAGCACAACTTCCATATCCCAGGATACTTATTCTACGCCACAAACCATCCGGACGGCAAAGCCCATGGGGGCACTGGTATACTTATCAGAAGTCGCATCAAACACCACCTTTATAACAGAACTGAAATGGACTACCTGCAATCCACTTCCATAAGCATGCAATCCAGCAGCGGCCCCGTCACTCTGGCCGCAGTCTACTGCCCACCTCGTTTTGTAGTTTCTGAGGACCAATTCTCGGAATTTTTCAACTCACTCGGTGAGCGATTCATAGCGGACGGTGACTACAATGCCAAGCATACGCACTGGGGATCACGTCTTTTGACCCCAAAGGGCAAACAACTTTACAACGCGCTCATTAAGCCGCGAAACAAGCTCGATCATGTGACTCCGGGTAGGCCTACATACTGGCCAGCAGATCCAAATAAGCTACCGGATCTCATTGACTTCGCAATAGCAAGAAAGATTCCAAAAAATTATATTACGGCCGAGTCACTTGCAGAACTATCATCTGATCACTCTCCAGTTCTACTTACTCTCTGGCACCGACCACATATAACTGAGCGGCCCTACAGGCTGACAGGCAACAGGACCAACTGGACAAGGTACGCGAAATATGTTTGTACTCACATGGAACCAACACAAACAGTATTCACCGACGAGGATGTTGATCGCCTGGTCAAATCGATAGAGGAAACACTTGTTGCTGCAGCCAAGGCCTCTACACCTCCAGACACACACAAAATGACAAATCATAGCAAAACAAATCGTGAAATCGAACATCTAGTACTTGAAAAACGAAGACTAAGAAGAGAATGGCAGAATCATAGATCCCCAACGACTAAAGAACATCTAAAAATAGCAACACGTAAACTAACCAGGGCACTTAAGCTTGAGGAAGCCAACGCCCAGCATCTATATATCAAACAACTATCGCCCACCAGCAAAAGGAACCCTTTGTGGAAAGCACACAAAAGCATACAGCCACCGGCAGAAACAGTCGTTCCACTGCGAGGTCCCTCTGGAAGCTGGATACGCAGCGACGAAGATAGAGCTAATGCGTTCGCCGATCACCTTCAGAAAGTATTCCAACCAAATCCTGCTAGCAACTCATTTGTCCTCCCTGTAGTAACTAAAAGCTTGCCCCCTATAAATCCAGTAACATTCAGCCAAAGTGAGATAGCATCTATCATAAAAGATCTTAAGCCCAAAAAATCACCTGGACATGACTTGGTGACATCAAAAATGATCATAGAACTCCCACCGTGTGCGGTTCTGACCTTATGCCATCTCTTCAACGCTATTAAGAAACTTGGATACTATCCCCAAAGGTGGAAAAAGGCGGTTATAGTAATGATTCCCAAGCCAGGCAAAGACAAAACGCAACCCCCATCCTACAGACCAATCAGTCTCCTAACGTGTCTCTCGAAACTGTTTGAAAAGGCATTTTGAAAACAACTAACTCCCTACTTAAAAAGGCGAAATACAATACCATCGCATCAGTTTGGCTTTCGCAAAAATCACGGAACGATCGAACAGGTCAATCGCATCACAAACGAAATTCGTACCGCTTTTGAGCACCGGGAATACTGTTCAGCTATATTCTTAGATGGTGCACAAGCATTTGACCGAGTCTGGCTGGAAGGACTAATGTACAAGATAATAAAACTGCTTCCCCAGAACACGCACAAATTGTTCGAATCTGATCTCTTCAAAAGAGTGTTCTCATCCAGGTGTAACAGTTCGACTTCACACGACCGCGTTATCAATGCTGGAGTCCCCCAAGGTAGTGTACTGGGCCCCGTTCTTTACACCCTAGCAGACATGCCTACAAACTATCAGCTCACAACCTCTACGTTTGCTGACGATACCGCAATACTTAGCCGATCTAGATGCCCAGCAAAGGCAACAGAGCAACTTGCCTGCCATCTTAAAATAGTGGAAAGATGGTTTGCGGACTGGCGCATTAAGATAAACGAGACCAAAAGCAGACATGTAACCTTCACACTGAACAGACAAACCTGCCCACCCTGTACCCTGAACAATACATTTATCCCACAAGCAGACGTAGTAACATATCTCGGCGTTCACCTAGAATCTAAGAGGACTCATATGAAGCTTAAAGCAGCCAATCTTCACTGGCTTATTAATTACAACTCTCCCCTTAGTCTGGAATACAAAGTACTCCTCTACAATACCGTGCTGAAACCCATCTAGACATACGGCTGTGAACTATGGGGAAACGCTTCAAAAACCAACATTAAAATCATACAGCGAGCTCAGTCCACGATTCTGCGAACTATCACTGGGGCACCATGGTACCTACGCAGCGAAAGCATCCATACAGACCTCCACATAAATCTTGAAATTCAGATGAAAAAAACACGAAAATCCTCTCGCGAAGTCGCTTACGCGAGTCTACAGTCAGAGCCGACTAAAGCGCAAAGATTCTCCAGCCCAGCAAAGAAATCCTAGGGCCGTCTCTAACTAATACAATTAATTCATATTGTAATTAATATAAGTTATATAATAAGATTTGAATAATTATTGTTAGTCTCACATAAAGAGAAGATCCAATAAATAACGCAATAAATTAAAAAAAAAAAAAAAAGATTTTTCTAGAGAAATTTTCATATGGGCTTTTTGTAAAATATTAATTATTTGAATTAAATCAGTGTAATGTTGTTCAATTGTATTAGAAAAGATTATTATATCATCCATATAAACATGACAAGTTTTCCGACTTGTTCTCTCAATATGTCATCCATTGCTCGTTCAAATATTCTAGGGGCGTTTGTTAACCCAAATGGCATTCGTAAGAATTCGAATTTTCAGTTATTTATAGAGAAAGCGGTTTTTTCAATATCTGAATTTTTCATTAAAATGTGGTGGAATCCTGATTCCAGATCAATTGTTGAGAAATATTTTGACTTCCCTAAGGTAGATAATATTACAGACGGATCTTGCATCGGGTATCTGTCAGGTATTGTGCTTTCGTTTAATTTTTATAGTCAATAACTAGTCGATGTTTTGGAGATCCATCTTCGTTTTGATTTTTTTGGACACTACTAAGACTAGTGACTACTAGTGGGACTACTTGGACTTATAATTTGTTCTTTTAGCATTCTATCGATTTCATTATTAACGAAATCTGAGATCGACATAGCATAAGGATGTTGCTTGCTATAAATTGCCCTGTCATTGTCATTATTTATTTCTCCTCGAATATCGGTACGAAAAGGAATTTGCATATTTATTTTAGAATGCTCCTTTTCAATATTATTCATAATTTTATTTTCAAAATCTTTTAATTGAAAATAAATGATCCCGAACTATTAGTTTTATTAATGACAGATAATTCAACGTCGGCGTGCTCAGGATTTTCAGATCCCGAACTATATAAACTGCCTTCAGCAATAACCGTTTCGGTTTTAAATACCTTTTGCTCATCAAAGTATTTTTTAATAATATATTTTTTCAATGGAAGAATATTTTTTTCCTCCATTAAACACAAATCGTTTTTATACTCGTCAAGATATTCGAGTTTCTCTTTATTCCCCTTATACTCCATGATTCCTTTCTCGATATTTAATTTAGCTCCAATCTTTCTTAACAGATTGAATCCAACTAATAGATCAGATTCTAAACCCTCTATTTCATAAAATAAATGTTGTTCCCCAAATATAGTTATCAAATGATAATATTTTATGATTGAATATCCATGAACTGTAGATACTCTTTTGTGTATTGATAATTCCCTTTTATTCTCGTAAATACCCTTTCTTATATAGCACGCGGTTGCACCTGTATCTATTAATATTTTAAGTTGTCTTTTAGTTTTTCTGTCTACCCTTGTTATATGAGGCATTCCTCTGTAGGGTGCTGATCTAAAAAATGGCCCTCGTTGATATTATTTACCCTCATTGTTTTTTGAGCTGGCTGGCTGACTGTTCCCGTTGATTCCCGTTTTATCGGGGGGTGTGATTCGGACTGATTTACCTGACGTGTGCTTGTGTTGGGTTTTTGCGCTGGGTGTTGGTTAAAATTATTTCCTTTGAAATTATTATTAAAATTGTTTTGGTTATTATTATAATTCCATTGGCTGTTAGGAATAAGGACGGTTATAATTTTTATACGGACGATTGTGAACTCTTATGGAGCTGTCTACTTCCATAGGTTCTGGTGGTGTTTGAACTTTGGAATTATTATTAAAATTCCAATTGTTATTCGTTCCCAAGTTTTCGTTTTGCGGCCATTTATTATTTATTCTATTTGGTGTAATATTATTCTGTCTAGAGGCATATCTAAGGTTGTTTCCTTGATTTTTATTTTCATTCCTGAATCCATTATACCTATTTGGAAATTGAGCTCTAAAGTTGTTAGACTCTAGTTCCTGACACTTTGCCTAAGCATTTGGCAAGTCTGGTGGGTTAAGAGAGAAGAGTGTTTCTGAGATTGAACCGTTTAATCCAGAAATAAAAAATGTAAGAGCATTGCTTCTAATTGTTTTATTTGTTTCCTTGGTTATAACGCTGTCCTTTCCATAAGTCATTATAGTTTTATTTATGAGTAAAGTCATTTTCTTGTTTACTTCGTTGTAAAATTCTGTAATGGTCATACGTCCCTGTCTAAGGATGCTTAATTCTGATTCGAGTATATGGATTGGTCTTTTATCGCTATAAATAAAATCCAATCTGGAAAGAATAGCTTGAAAGTTTAAAACGGTACCATGGTTGGTTAGAGCATCGTGTGCTGCTCCCATGATTTTATTAGGTAGAATTGTTAAAGCGATAAAATATTGTTCACTTTCAATTTTATATAGACTTATTGCGGTTTCTGCCGCTTGTCTCCAGCCTACATATTGGGTTATTTCACCTGTGAACTTTGGTAAGGATTTAATTACCTCTAATGTGGTTTCGCATTTCATGGTTCGGCCAATTGTTTGGATCTTATAGTCTTCCACTTCATTTTTGTTAGCGGTTAACTGCCCTTCTATCCTTTCAATTTTTCTGGTCACTTCACTCAACTGTTCATTTGTTAATCGATTTATCAATCCCATTGTCAGATTCCTGGCACTGGATATCCCGCCCGCAGAAAGGGTTGGTACTGAACCTCCGGTTGCCATTTTTAAATTTAATTTCAATTTTCAAAACTATTTATCAAACCTTCCAGATTGTTTTAAAATTGATATTGTAATGTTTAATTTTAAAGCTTGTAGTACTCTGTATCTTGATCTTATTTTTTAGATTTTATTTAAAGACTTAGTGTTATTTTTTATCTGCTCACTAAACTTTCCGTGGGAGTTTTTCCCTCAGTGATCTTCTGTTGGGGTCTTCCTTCAATAGGCTTGTCTTAATTATTTTGAGGTCTTCCTTCAATTGGGTCGTCTTGATTATTATTTATTGGGGTCTTCCTTCAATTTTGTACCTAGCTGCGGCGGGGTGTTGCCCTCAGCTTTTCCTTCCTTCTTGGTGTTGATTTTTTTACGTTTTTTAACATTTGTTTGGTTTTATTTGGGTTTGTAGTTATTGTGTTATCGTAATTAGTGTTAAGTATTCAGTCCACCTTTTATATTAAATTCTTTATTGGATTATTGCATTTATTGATTTCCAATTAAGTTTATTCACGATCACTGTCACAGTAGTTAGGTGTCGTTGGATTGTTGTGGATGTTTTAATTTTTCCACTAAAAATATGAGTTGTTGGCGGCGCGAGTTCCGTTTTGTAATTAACTTATTTTCGTTAATATTTATTTAGAACTTTTAAGTACACCGCCCCACGTTGGGAGCCAAGTAACTTTTTGCGGTATAAATTATTTAAAAAAATAATTTCTTATTGTTTAATTTTAATATCTTTATTGGTGTTAAACTTTTCCACTTATCACTTTATTACAAGACACTTATTCTTATCCATTGATACATTTGTAAGCCGTTCTTTTAAGCCTCCCGAATCAGACTGATCTTCAAATTCTAAGTCCTAATCCAATCAACCTCGGCCAGAAGCTTTTCTTTGAAACTTTCTGAACTTTCGATGAAAGCTTTATGCTGAAATTATTCCACTGCATTATGAAATTCAATTATGCTGATCGATGCAGTTTTTGATTGAAGCGCAATAAGTTGGCCGTGGTTTGGTCTCCAAGCGGAAGCTGTGTTTACTTTAAGTTTGGGTTGTTTAAATTAGCGGGTAGCTAAGCGCTGGCAAAGGCAATGACAAAAACAAAGACAAAGGAAATGCCGACGAGATTGAGAATTGAAATTTGTTTATAAACTGTGGAAGGGTGTTATGTTTATGGGTTGGATAACTTTCACGTGTCCTGGATAAGGACTAGGGCCCAGGGAAAGGCTTTTGATGTTCAGGCACCAAGTTGCCAACGTAAGCTCATCATATTTGGATCGTGGGATCTCGGCCCGCTCGTAATCCTCTTTTGCCAAGGCTGTCCGTCAAATGTTATGTCATTGTTTCTGATCTATACTTCACGTCTCTTTACTTCTCAGTACCTCTATTGAAAATGTTTACATACTCATTTTGTTGTAGTTAAATTAATAGCATATATTTAATAATATAATATATTGCTGGCTAGTGGATAGTGAATAAAAGCTCTAAGAAGTTGACCACAATGGTTTGAGCGGAGTATCGAATTCACCACCGGGCACCACGGTGCACACATTAACAAAAGTTGTTGGCTATTTACGACTACAAACATCGCTCTGAGGGCGCTTGTCTTTGTGCATCAAAAACAAGCCTAAAAAGTTATATTTATTTATAAAAAATATATTAATCATAATGAATTACTATCAATGAATGCACTGCCTCGAAAAGGCTAACACCAAAAATATTTTCTATGCTTTTGGGTAACATTATGACAAAAAAATTTTATCGTAAATAAGATAGGCAAGGTAGGCACGATAATATATGTACATGAATATGAATATAACAATAGATGGAATATGAAGATAACATGGGAATTGCGTTCGATCAAATTTACCCCACTTTACTCCTGAGCGATGACGCGTTGGATCTTGGTTATTATTATCGGAGCTTGGTTATTAGACACAGTTGGAATATGCTGAGTATGGATTTTACTGACCACACACGTCATGCAGTTCATATTTTATGGCACAGAAATATTGGGTACTCCTCGAACCATCCCTTTGGATATCATCACTTTCATGCTAGAGAAATGTAAGTGGTCAAATGTGCAAAATTCCATATACAGTTCTCATGGCACAACACTTACTACGCCCGCCGTCAAACAAGTACAGGTTGCCAATCTGATTGGATTTTACGATGCATAATCTGTCTTACATCATTGGGTCATTTTGTATATCGAAAATCACTTTGCATCTATTCTGTACAGCACTGCGGCTCACTAGACTAGACACACTATACACGCAATTTTTGCAGGATTCCGAACAAGAACTACTGCTGATGACCAAGCACCCAGTTCTGCCTGCTCAATCAATATCAATCATCTCCCTCTGTGCTACTGACTTAGAGCCATGCTTGGACCGTTGCAAAAACTCAAAGTAGTCCGAAACTGTCCGCTGTCTTCCTATATCACAACATACTCTTATTGACGGCTTGTTCGACATATTGTTATCGCAAGCTAATTATATTCGAAATTCTCTTGGTCGAGTATGCTCAACCTGGAAACCCATTTAATCCTACTTTTGAAGTGGGACAGGTGTCGTAAGACAGTTCCAGGGCATGTTCCAAAATTTTTAAAAATATTGCCGCAGCGGCCAATAATAAGCATATCCTTTCTGCGATATGAAAGTGGAGTGCAGCAATGGCAGCAATGCGGAGTGCAACAATGGCACTGCTATGGCACAAGGCCATCGATGCCAGCAGCTTAGCCACACGGCCAACCCATACACTGCGATCAGCACTGGACAGAACATTGTCATTACAATGTCATTTACTGACATAGTTAAGTCAGAGGCTGGCTACTCGCAGCCCATCTCGGCAGCTCGCTGCCGACCGAATTCCGATAACTTGAAAAACTCTGTTGCTTATTGCTGAGAAGAGAACACAAACTTGCCAATTCTGAAATGGAAAGTGAAGCGGCATACTCGCTCTGAGGGAATCGCTTCACACCCTGCCAACCACTTTCAAGCATTAGAGCTTGCCAGTCTGAGTCTGTTGCAGAGACATGACTGATCAGGACCTGCCAAAAAGTCCGTTGGATCCCAACGAGATATCTGATACTATGGCACGCCTCATCAGGGGATGTTCGGGATCCGGTCGATTGTTATCTCTCTCTTGAAAAGTGTTTGGGAAACTAACTGATTGGTAATACGTCACACGCTAGAAGTCTATAAATGGAAGGCTTCTTAAACACAGCCGCAGGCAGCATAGAATCAAAGACATTAGAATAACAAGATGCCATACATTGTTTTGCGCTATGCAGCCACTTTTTCGGCGACGTCCAGAATTGCCCTCTGTGCGCTCGTGTAGAATTGAGCGTAACAAATCTAAAAATAGAATTTGCTCGCCTGTGTGAGTTAAAACAACAAACGAGAACGCGTACCTGCGATAGAAGACGATTTTCGGGACGAAATCAATTTCGTTTCAAGAAACGAGATTACATATTTGGAGTTTTGGCCGACTTAGTTGCAAAACTTCAACAGAGTACTGTAAGCAGTACCTTTTACAGCGTTAGTATTAAGTTCATTCAAAGTTTTCTAAAACAAGAATTTTTTACATGGTGCCAATTGATCAAAAATAATATACAATTAAAGGAAAGTGAAGGGCATATTTTGTCAAATTTACAATGCATGAGCACACATGTGCACACATACTGTTGTCGGCTGTTACTTTCTAAGGAGTGACAAATTTCCATGGAGCTGGAGCCACCTCTAAAGCCAGCTCTAAAAAATCGAGTGCAAAAAAAATCCTATGGAGTTACTTATTTCGTTATTCTTGTATCTTTTAAAAACCTTGGAGTAACTCTGGCTCTCTAACTTACATTTGGCTACTCCGGTTCCGTTATCTAAGAAGATGGCTATTCAAGCGTGGCTAGCACGGAAGATTTGGTATGCTCGTCCCATTAAATTTATTAATCGTCTGGCGTTATTTGTCCGGGCTGGACTGGATTGGATTGCATCAATTCCGATATTGCTAGAGGAAATACGTTAAGGTGCAATCCGTACGTGTTGCAATACACAACGTGCTTCAGGAATTCTATGTGTTTTCCTCGGTCAAAGCGAGAGGACCATTTGCTGTCAGGTTTGGCGACTTTCGCGTAATCCGGCTGGCTGGGGGTAGGTTTTTCTGGGCATGTCTTTTGTAGCATGCATAGCCCATGGGCACTCGCCATGTATAGACCGCAATCCCAGTAGCAGTAGCCTTCCAGTTGAAATGGCTGTGTATCTTGCGTACTTCACTGGCCTGCGTAGCTTTGTTCAGGCCGCTTGGGCTCAAGGTATGAAAACAACAGCAGGTTAGCTCCACGTGTGCGCTGACTGGTCACGCTCACGTTGGCTTGTGCTATACTAAATACTACAGCTATAATTTTCCCTGGCCGCATTTCCAGCCAGTTTCTTTCATTTTTCGGCAATCGGTCCTACCATGGTTTCTAAAGTGCTATTCTCTTGCTCTGTGTAATACTCTTCAAAAATGCCTTGTGACGTAAATGTCTGCATTATTAACATTTACATAAATGCCGGACTAGTAAACTGCACGTCGTTGTGAAATACTAGAAATATAAGAACCTGTATAGAGTTTGAAAGAGAAAAAGAAATAACCAAAGTGCCGCGACGGCCATCTCAAAGACCCAGTAAGCCCCCGAGAAGTGATCACCAGTGCGAACAGTTCTGAGAACTAATCTCAAGAAAACAAATCCCAAAAGAAGAGATTTACAAACATGGGCGTGGAAGAATCAAGAATTGAGCGTATTTGTGACAAAAGAATATATGAGCTAGTATACAAAATCGGAGCAAATTGATATATTCGGCAGAAGACAGAAGAACAGAAGAGGAGGAAAAGCATGAGAATTTGTTGCTAGGGTAACCCCAGTGTAGTTGTGATTGCCCTACCTTACCTATGAAATAAAAGTGTGGCATTTTCCACACACACTTTGAAAATATACGAGCACACAGGTACTTTCACTCGAATTTTGAATCAAAACGACTTTAAAAAAACTTTTTCTTGCCAAACCTAACGCGAAAAATTAAACGCACACTCTGTGAAAATGTAATCATCTTAGAAAAGGTAATTAAATAAGGTTAGATTAAATAATATAAAAAATATTAAATACTACAAAAATTAAAGTTAAATAAAATTAAAAATACAAAAGTTATGTAAACTAAGTCTCCTGCTCGAGTACAAATTTTTTCGTAAATTATTTTAAAGAATATTATAAAAACATAATTATTCAGAAAATTTTTCAGTCAGGGAGATGCCCCACGCGAAACACCAGTGCCGGGAAATCCGCACATAAATCTTACCGACACGTCGCATTTAGAGCTTTTCACAAAGCTTCTCATGGTAATGCTCTCAAGAAAGACGACCTAGCTGGATCATGACACCCATGCTGGATCTCGTGATGCTAGGGATGGTCGAAGAGGTAAAGGTGAACGCTTTACTGTAACAGGGATACATAGAGCCTTGACACAGCCCCCATAGTGCCCCTTTTTCCTTTCTACTCCAAGTATCATCTGTCCAAAGCCAATGAAGGATTCGCGGCGAGTCTCGCCTCAAAGTTCGAAGAACCTCGAAGAACCGCCTATACGGGTCGCTTAGTTAACCTAGCTGACCTTAAAGAATCAAAAGCATCCAGAAGACGAGTAAGAACGGACCTTTTTCGCCTTGCCCTTGGGAGTAAGGAGGGGATGTGACGATCCTGGTTCAGGACTGCACAAATACGACACCACCGATGCCGATGAAATACAAACATTCCAGACACGTTCATTATTCTCATTAATGTTATCGTTGTTATTCTTAGTATCTTGTTACCAATACGTTAAGCACTAAATTAGGGACACGGAGTCCATGACGTACTTTTTAGGACAAGAAGTCCCGCACGAGAAGTATAATTTAAAATGAACTAAGCTGAAACCATTGTATTAGTATTAAGTTAGTCAAAAACCCACCTAAACCGGTTCCGACCTATCTATACACCAATATCTATCGAAAAGCCAAGAGAGTGCAGACGTGCTTTTCTCTGCCGCGAATCGTAAACTCGAATTTTCACGTCATTCCCGTTGCAGCAAGACAATTTCACAATATCATACAATTCGCAAGTTTCCCTTCTCGATTTCGCACAAATCATTTTCTTTGAAAAATTTGTTTGCCTTCTTGATTTGCGCACCAAAGTTTTATAATTTCGTTAATTCTTGCTAACACCACAACATAGCAGTAATGATTTTTAACACAATTTAATTTGATGACTTTGTAAATATTTTCGGCTGAGCCCCAAAATTGTGGTAATTTTAAGCTTTAATTAGCTTGCAAAAAATGTGTGGTTCAATACGTTATGATTGAGATCTCGGCACCGATTGCTCGTCAATTTGATTGATCTCTTATTCTCTCTGTTCTCTCACGGTCTCTTGTGACGTCATTAGAACCAAAGACCATTCGGCGTCTCTCGACCTACTTGCTTTCCTGGCTTGTTTCTGATTCCTACACAATGTTAACTAGATTAGTCGTGATTCGTTTTATCTTTTTGACGAGAGTCGTTTTATGTTATGCGACTAGAATTAAAATATTTTAAAATGAGCAGAACGAAACTACCTTATACAATCGAACACTTTTTATGCCTGAGCATATAATGATAACCACTTAATGAATTTTGTATACGCATCTTTTCTAATTTTGATAATATTTACCGTTTACTTCCATTGTAAGACCATTTTTAAAGTACACCAATGTCAGTTAAGGATGCTTGAGATGGAAAAAAACGCAACGTTTTCCTCACAATAAAGCCCTGTGCATATGTAGAACAATTTCATTCGAAGCAACCTCTAATGCTATTATCGCTTTTGTATCTGCTATAGTAAATATAAGAGGGAAGGTTTAATCACCATGGTTTAATGGATGCTGATTTTATCTACAACGGAGCGCTGGTAATATAGCGGAGAGGTAGTGCCCCGGTCGCGCTATAGGATTGTGGACGATAACGCGTTATCGACACCGTAGAGTTGCCTGGATCAGCGAGTGTGACTAGCTATGGGGTATCCCCGGCTTACACTGATCAGTTGATTTGCTTAGTGTGGCCAGCTGTGAAGCGCTCAATTCCATATTATCGTTTGTTGGAATGTTTTATCTGTTTTTTATTGTTCTTAGTTGGCTGTCGTATTCCTAGAACCCTATAGTTCAGTATGGCCTGCATGCCGGAATTATAAAATGTGATGTGAATTAAATGTGATGTGTTATTAAATTGTATTGTTCAACCGCAAAAGCGTCAGACAACACAAACACAACAGAACCAAAATCAGTAATGTGACGTGATCCTCCTGCTTCTCAAAGTATTAAGAATATACAAGCGATCCGTAAGAAGATCGTTGACGGGTTCATCAATATCTGATCATCTAACGAAAATAAATTTTGCGAAATTTGGAATTTAATGCTTTTCCTGCATCATATATATTTTAAAAGTTACTAAGAAAATCAAGTTTACTTTGTTACAACTAGCTCCCGAACGGGGGTCAGATAGGGAGAAATACCAGGAATATATTTATAAAGAGAGTAAAGCCCCAGGGCAAATGACATAACCTCAACCTACCGGAAAGAAAACGGACGATAATATGGGGGAGGCTTAATCACCATCTTTTATTATTTTATACACAAGAACGTAGCCGATAAAGTGTCTCGGCGGACAGGCGGTGGACGGGCTGCTACAATGGCAGCCATAATGGATGCCACTTATACATTTTATATATTCCATCATATATATTTTAAAAGTTACTAAGAAAATCAAGTTTACTTTTGAAAAGTTAGAACCCTGAGTTTTTAGGAACAAAAGGTTAGTTAAAAAGTTCATATAACAAAAACCCTAGTAGTTCTGTGGCACTTTGTTGACCGAATAATATGGCACACCAAAAAATTATGCAATGTTGGTTAATTTTAATAACCTTCAAGAGCTTATAAAAATATAGCTAAATGCATTGTTTACGTACACTTCAACAATAACTGGAAAAGCAGCATCCCGTAACTCCTCTCTCCAGCTGGGTGGAAGTAGTAATTGAACTTGAGCTCGACCTCCATGCGGTAATGGCACTTCAAAAGATCGCTGGGTCGGTAAAGCTAGCTTTTGTAGCCTTTCTGTATAAAATGGCCTTGTATCATACAAAATTTTGACTAAACTATGAGTGGTCTGCATATGTACTCCAGATACAGGTAGTCCTGGACCTTGGCATTCCAAAATGTAAAACTCAATTCCATAGTTAGTGGCAACACCTAATGATGGTGTTATAAAGGCTTCAAAATGTGTGCAGTTTGTATAATAGTATCGACTACTCCAAAGATCATCACCCAAATCACATGTTATGCACTGTGGTTCAACTCTGTTAATTAAAGTAAATAAATATATATTTGAGCACATGATCCACAATTTTTTTTACTTTCTTATATCATCATGTATTGGATCTTGAACTGAATACAAGTGCCGCTGTCCAGGCTTTTTATCTTGCGTAGCCATAAAATATACCTTGTGGTTTATTGTATCCCAACACAAAATTTTGGTCACCTGAAACAGACGTTAAATAATTTTATTATTAACATAGCGAAGTAGTCAAAGAACTGACCAAAATTGGAAAAAAAAAATATTTATTAAACAAGAGAGAACTCTATAGACGAGTTCCTCGACTCTTAGAAACCCGTTAGACAGCTAACAACATTTGTTTGGCATATCAACAGAAAATTACCAGAAAATTAATAATATAGTAATATAATTATAGTAATATAGTCACGAGTCCATCTGGTCCAGGATAAGTTTCAACTACGCCTGATAAGCCAAGCCAAGCGGCTGGTGGCTGATTGGAACCCTTGACTAGTACCAGGTTGCCTGCAATTATATTGGTTTTCTTTTTATTTCACTTGTGACGATGTTGCAATGTTGTTAAATATTTTGGTGTAATCTTTTCCCAAATCCTTGGTACATGGATTGTAAATGTTGCTAATAATCCTAGCGATTAATTGGCATATGATCTTCTGTCTCCTTCGACAGCTGAGAACAGATGTATACCGGATTTACCTTTGATTTACGGGTATTGTGTCTTCTTCATCCCTTTCATACAATCGGAGACAATTTAAGAAGGTGGAAACGGCTTGGAAGCGACTTGTACCCCGTGCCTGTCGAAGACAAATAATTCGAGCGCTGTGAATTTTATCAAAGTTCAGGAGTTGGAGGCATTTACGTGAGCCTGAAGCATGTGTCCTTGTTTGTTTGATAAAGCGTAAGACTAACCTACGATGCGGGCTAGTGTTGTTGGGGTATCCGATGGTTCTTGCTGTGGGACCAAAGACAATATTTTCATCTACTCTTATCTTGGTTTTCTGAAGGGAAGAACAGACCCTTGAGGTTTTCAACTTAACATAAAGCCTTTCCGAATAGTTTCAATTGTATGTGATAGCCAAGATAGAACAATTTATTTGAGTTGCGACAAGCGCGATCTTCGATCTTCTCATATTGCAGGCAGCTTTAACCCACACGATGAGTCGACCTAGAAGCAAAGCGGCGCATTCCTCGAGGAGCGGTAGCGAATGTTGCTTTAATGGAGCAACTCGTGTCTTTCCTGGATGAGTGAAACGGATAAAGTGTTATCTTCATACACTTTTCGACTGTAGACGACCGCGGAATATGTGTAATTCTTCTTGAAAAAGAATGTTAAAATTCACCACGGTTGGCGACAGTATGCCAAGCGGGTCAAAGATGCGTGCCACGTCAGAAAGCACTTGCGGTTTTGTGCTATTGTCATTTGATGTAAGGTAAATTAATTAGGAAAAGTGTCATCTTCTGGATACCAATGAATGCAAAGAATCTTTTCTGATAAAGCACGACCCTTGCCTTGGCCGTCCTCATAAGTTTTGGCAATTTCCGTGAGTACGTCATCTACATAAAACTCCTCCTTGAATAAATTTGCAGCTGTGGGAAACTTGTGCTTATGGCCGTGAGCTAGCTGATCAAGTACCCTTCCTGCTAAGAAAAGTGCGCTACATGTTCATGCATGTATATATGTGTCTTCTCTCCATATGATACGCTGATAGTCGCAATGACTGTCTGCCACAAAGATAACATGGGAAAGTTTGCAGATGACTTCAATAGCACAGTATAGAAGTTCTATTATCATTTTTGTAGCTAAGAAATCATTTACAGAATTCATTGTTTATAGTACGTGCTTTTAAATGCCGCCGTCTTCTAAATTCCCAGAATATTTAAATCATTTGTTCGCTATCCAATCCGTCCTAAATAAACTGTAGGGACCAATTGGTAGTTCTGGGTAATTTTAATATACCTGACACAATGTGGTCCCCTGAAGAAACGTCGAATATCCTTCTCCCTATAGCACTACATGACTTTATTGGCGGCTTGCTCGACTTATCGTTGCCACAAGTTAGTTATATTCAAAACTCTCTTTGTCGATTTTTGGATTTACGTGTCCTGAAAGTGTGTTTCTGTCCAGAGTACCAACGCTTAATCAGCTTGAAGATCAATATCGTCCTACTTTTGAGGTGACAATAGATAGGTACCATAAAAAAAGAGAAATCAACCAATCAAATTCATTGCTTTCGCAAGGCAAACTTTCTGAGGCTAAATATTTTTTAGAGGTGGCTTTAATTGGTTCGATCCTTACTCCTGCAATGTAATGTTGCCATGTATATAATCTATGCCGCAAGCAAATCATTTTTCAACTCTTGTGTTCCGATGTACTATCCGTCAAACTTTAACAAACGTCCTTGGCTTAATAAAGAAAGAAAGTAGATACTTTTTATCCTTTCTAATATGTAATGTTCAGTGTGACAAGTGCACTTTAAACCGTTTTATGTTGCAATTCGCACAGGATCGAACCCCTTTTATAATTTCGTTCACACTAAACGCAATATAATTTCTTACACTTCCTCGCTATTTTTTGAAAATACTACTGATTGGGCAATAGCCAAGTTATTTAAGCGTATTCTACGTTGCCTCATTCTGAACAGCCAAACTATTCCGCGATATTAAATTCGAATCTAATATGTATTCTCACTCTAAACGAAAGCTCAATGCTTTACGATCTTCAGCATGTTAAGACCGTCTATTCGCCAGGTTTCGACGAAATTCCTGGCTGTATGCTCAGATTGTTTACGGAATCCTTGTGCAAGCACCTACTTGTGTAGTGGTAACCTTATCTCTGGAATCTTCACAGTTCCCCCATATATGGTTCACCTTTTATGATCCCTCTTCATAAAAAGGTAACAAATTGGATGCAAGCAATTGCCAAGGAATCTTTAAATTGTCGGCAATCCTTAAGCTTTTTGAAAATGTTACCACTCATCATTTGCAGAACCTTTTAGGTCAATTATATAAGAATGTCTGCAGGGCTTTATGAAACGCAGATCAACAACCGCTTTTGAAGCTAACTTCCTTCGTAATACAGGGGTTCAAAAATAATTGTCAAACAGATGTTTGACTTTAGTTAAGCGTTTGACTCTGTTAATCATTCTCTTCTAATAAGGAAACCTAATTTGTTATGTTTTCCCGTTGATCTGCTAAATTGGATTTTAAGTTATGTGGATGGAAGGACGCAACAAGTCCTCTTAAAAAATTATTTATCTTGTAGTCCCACAAGGGAGCCACCTTGGTACCTTCTTTTTACCTTTTTTATTAACGACATCCCCTTTGTAATGTAACATTCGCGTGTATTTATGTACGCAGACGATGTTAAATTTTGCCTCCAGCACAAGGACATCTCGCGCCATTTGGACTTACAATCCGATCTAGGCATATGGTGCCGTGATAACGTATATTTTGTCGTGTCAACCAAATACGCACGACTTACACTCTAAGTGGGTGCCCTTTGGACAGAATAACACGGGTTGATGCTCTTGGTGTTCTTCTAGACCATAAACTAAAATTTTAGACCATATTTCGACTATTGTTAATATTGTAAAAAAAGGTATTCAAAAGAATTTGATGATCTTGAGTATGGATCACCCCTTTGTAGTAGTTTACTCGGTCCAAAAAAAACTTCATACTGTTTGCCTTGCGGAGCCTAAACTGGGATACAAACCATATATTTTACCTTATATTCATTTACCTTCCCTAGCTAATTGGAACAATTTTGTAATCGACAACTTCTCTGTTCCAATCAGATTCACTAGAAACAATCTGCAGGACCAAAACCCCCCGTGGTGGTTCCACTAGAGAAGCAATTTTTCGTTTCTCGGCATTCCCCTGATAAAACATCATCTGATTTATTGTCTTTGTGTATACAAGACAAAATAAAACAAATCTCTCTTGTCGTTCAATTTTTTTTTTTTTTTTTAGTATAATAAATGGCATTATTTACATCTGCCCAGAGGGCAATCAATGAAATTTTTTGATGCGTTGACAGTGAAGTAAATTCTTACAGCGTATGTGTGGAAACTGGAGTTATCTAAGGGTTCCTTTAGGGGACTCGGAAAGGTAGGTCCAGCGGGTGGAACCTCTTCAGCCTGCGGCGTTGGGAAATGATGTCCAGCAGTTTGATGGCTAGATGATTTTGGTGGTTATCTCCAGCTGCTGGTCTTCACAATTTCCTCAGCGTTGGAAGGCATCTTCAGGTCTCTTTTTATGGTGGAATTTCGGACTTCGGAATTTCGCCTAAATTGGGATGCGAACCGTATATTACCTCCTTATTCCACTTTTAATTAATTGACCGTCCCTAGCTAACCGTAGAACTATGCTTGGAACAGTCTTTATTTGTAAGCTTATTCGTCGGGATTTTGAGAGTCCCGACTTGATTAGTCGGCTTAACTTCTCTGTTTCAATTAGATTCACTAGAAACTATATAACCCTTATCCTAAATAATTGTAGATGTAACTATAGGTTGCATGCCCCTTACAGAGTATTATGTTCTGACTATAATAGACTTTATCCTATTATCTGTAATCTTGACTCTCTGCCGCTTTTAACTTATTTATTCAATATAGTTATTATATTCATTTTTTCGTTTCTGTTCTCTTTTCTATATCACGTCTATCTTCTCGCGAATCGAGCCGTACGATAAACGGCAGCGCCCCTCGGTCGGTTGTGCGGGAAGTGTGGCATTTCCGTCCGTTTGTTAACCAAAATGGCATACATACGAACTTAAATTAACTATTGCAATACATTGTTAATGGAAAAGGCTGTTTTTTTTTTTAAATATTTGACTTTTTTGTTAAGATTTGGTGAAATCCTGATTCCAAATCAATTGTTGAGAAATATTTTGACTTCCCCAAGTTAGATATTGTTACAGACGGGTCTTGCATTGGACAGATGTCCGGTATTGTGTTTTCGTTTAGTTTTTTATAACCAATTACTAGTCGATGTTTTAGCGTTCCATCTTCAGACTGGTGAATTATAAGGGCTTCTACTTGGTCTTACAATTTGTTCTTTTAGCATTCTGTCGATTTCATTATTAACGAAATCGGAGACTGACATATCATAAGGATATTGTTGCTGTAAATTGCCCTATCATTGTCAGTATTTATTTTTCCTCGAATATCTGTTCGAAAAGGGATTTGCATATATATTTTGGAATGCTCCTTTTCATTTTTATTTATAGTCTTATTTTCGAAATTTTTTATTTGACTTGAAATTATTATTAGATTGTAAATTTTTTCTTTGTCGGAAAATTCAACGACGGCGGGTTCAGGATTTGTGATTCACACACTATTAGTTTCTTTGTTGACGCATAATTCAACGTCGGCGTGCTCAGGATTCTTTGATCCCAAGCTATATAAACTTCTTTCATCCACTACTGTTTCGTTTTTAAATATTCTTTTAATGGAAGAGCATATTTTTTCCCCAATTAAGAAGAAATCGTTTTTTTCCTCATTGTCATAATATTCAATCTTTTCTTTTTTCCCATTATATTCCATAATACCTTTTTCTGCATCTATTTTGGCTCAAATTTTCCTTAATAGATTGTACACAATTAATAAGTCGGATTTTAAACCTTCTATTTCATAAAATACATGTTTTGTTTAAAATATTGTTAATATATGGTAATATTTTATAAATGAGTATCCATGAGCTGTGGATACTCTCTTGTAAGTTGGCAATTGGCAAATAAATTCCCTTTTTGATACAGCAAGATATGGATCCTGGGTCAATTAATATTTTAGTTTATTTATTTAGTTGTTGTTTTGTATTACTTGTGGTATGGGGCATTCCCCTGTAGGGTTCTGGTATAAATAAAGTTCTTCATCAATGTTATTTATTCCTATACCCTTCTGGGCTGGTTGAGTTACGGTCCGAGTTGCTTCCCTTTTTTATGGGATTTTCGGTTCAGTTTTTTGTGCGAAAAACTATAATAATTCCGTCTGTTATTATTATACCCCTTTTTAATATTATCTGCCGATATTAATTATTAGTAACTATCTACCGGCATTGGTTCTAGTGGGGGTTGTACCTTGGAATTGTTATTTGAATTCCAATTATTATTTAGTCCAAAATTCCCGTTTGGCGGCCAGTTATTATTGTGATTATTAATCTGGTTATTATTCCAATCATTGTTCGTTCTATTTGATGTATTATTATTCTGTCAGGAATTAACTTGATTAAATCTTAGGTTGTTTCCCTGATTTTTATTTTCATTCCTATATAAAGCGTCCCGGTCTAAGGATACCTAATTCTGATTCGAGAATACGGATTGGTCTTTTATCGTTATAAATAAAATAAAAATAAATAATAAAAAAATCCGGAAAGAATTGCTTGAAAGTTTAAAACTGTACCATGGTTAGTTAAATCATCATGTTCTGCTCCCATGATTTTATTACATAGTATTGCGATAAAATATTGTCCGCTTTGAATATTATATAGACTCATAGCAGTTTCTGCTGCTTCTCGTTAGCTTACATATTCAGTTATTTCACCTGTGAACTTTGGTAAGGATTTAACTACTTCTACGGTAGTTTTGCATTTTATAGTTAGGTCAATACTCTAGAGAGCGGTAGCGGACAAGAACCAAAACAAAACAAAAAACCTTGTCAAACAGGGCTGGATCGCTACATCCAAATAAAGCCGAAAATAAATCGTGCCAACGCCTCCATTGACTAAAGTTTAAAAAGGTTTGCACTATTGGATGACTGCGAAGTGCAGGAGCAGAAGAAGATAAAGCGGCCACCAATATATATGCGGGAGAAAACCTCAAGTGCGCTGGTTAACAAACTAGCTGCAATTATCGGAGAAAACAAGTTCCATGTTATAGAGGAACATACCCCTTACTAAGGGCAACATACAAAAAACGAAAGTGCAGACCCAGGATGTGTCGAGCCACCGATCAATGACCAAGTACCTGGACGAAGCTGGAAAGAGTTACTATACCTACCAGCTCAAAAGTGCCAAAGGATTGCAGGTTGTCATTAAAGGAATAGAGTCATCAGTGACCTCAACCAAAAAATATCGCGGCACTAAAGGAGAAGAACTTCAACGCCAAAACGGTGATCAACATTCTCAACAGGAACAAAGAGCCGCAGCCCGCAGAACTGGAGACATCGAGTCAGAAAAAAACAAAAATTAAGTACATCCTATATATAAGCTACAGTATTTACTGCACCGAATGATAACCGTAGAAGAGCCACACAAGCGCAGGCAACCTGTACAGTGCACCAAGAATATGGACACACCAAAGCGTACTGCACCCTAAAATCCATCTGCGTCGTTTGCAGCGATGCCCACAGTACTGTAAACTGTCCTAAGAATAAAAACGACAGTTCAATTAAGTTATGGAGTAACTGTGGCGAAAAATACACAGCCAACTGGCGAGGATGCATTGTCTATAAGGAACTCAAAAGTCCCCTAAACAAACGATTCAGCTCGAGATCGTATCACACCAACAGCTCACAAAGTAATGGAACCGACTACAACTAACATCCCTTCGTCTGCCAGCCACCAAACAATGCAAAATTCTTCCTTTGCAAGTGTACTGAAATCAGGGATCCAAGCACCAACAGCAGTCACCTCCAGCGTCCAGCATAAAATTCACCAAATAAACACAAATAAACACACAGTACACGCACAGCAGCCAATTGGCGTTGAAGCGATTATGCTCTCGATGCAGCAAACCATGAAAGACTTCATGACCTTCATGCAAGAAACTAAGCAAGAGCTTATGAGGAACCAAAACATCCTTATTCAAATGCTCGTTTCTTCTAAAACAGGATAATGACTCCCCTAACAATAGCTACCTGGAACGCTTATGGCGTTTCGCGGCACAAGCTAGAACATGCTCAGTTCTTAGCCGACAGAAACATTGACGTTATGCTACTCTCAGAACTCACCTTACCGAAAAGTACAACTTCAAAATACCAGGATATAAATTCTACTATACGAATCACCATCACGGATGGCAATGGCATACTAATACGATTGCGAATTAAGCACCACTTTCGTGGTAATTGGCAAGAAGATTGCTTACAATGTACCTCTATAAACCTCCAATGCCATAACGGTGCCCTCACTCTGGCTGCTGTCTATTGCCCACCTCGCTTCACAATCTCTGAGGAAAAATTCACTCATTTTTGACTCGTTTGGTGAAAGGTTTGTTGCAGCTGGCGATTGGAATGCCAAGCACGTGTTTTGGGGATCTCGGATAACGAACCCTAAAGGAAAACAGCTGTAAAACGCAAACCGCAAGACAAACTATTAACTATTAACTATTTTTCCCCGGGAGCGTCGACATACTGGCCAGCAGATCCCATGAAGCTTCCAAATTTGATTGACTTTGCAATCACAAAAAGAATATCCCAATCAATGATGTACAATGTACAAAAAAATATGTTTGTTCCCATACAGGCTTTCCTAGCTTCCTGAAAACCAAGCAAGACATTGATCAGTTTGCTCCGAAGTCTTTCCAGGTATGTACACAATATATAGGTATGACCGTCCCTCCAGACAGGGATGTGGAGTCTTGATTGCGGGTAGATCTACCCTCGCATCAGAGGAGTTACTTTTTGACGAGTCCCGTAACTCTAAATTCTTATGCGTAAAGCTGTCTTTTTCCGGCAGATCAGTTTATATTACGTTCTCGTTCGTATATTCCGCCATATTCTGAATTCCCAGAATATCAGAATCATCTGTCCGCTATTTAGTCCATCGTAAATAAACTGTCTGACAGGGACCAATTGGTAGTTCTAGGTGATTTTAATATATGTACCCGGCACAACGTGGTCCCCAGAAGAACAATCGAATATCCTTCTCCCTTTAGTACAGCACGACTTTATGGACGGCTTGCTCGACTTATCGTTGTTGCAAGATCCATATTATCCTACTTTTGAGGTGCCAATCGACATATGTACGGTATTAAAAGTAAATTCAGAGAAGTCAACAAAGCGAATTCACTGTTTTCGCAACGCAAATTTTCGGAGGCTAAACAATTTTATAGCTGGCTATAATTGGTCCGATTTTTACTCCTGCAACATAATGACGGTTTAGTAAAGAGTTGACACACCTAAGAAATGTGAAGTCGAGGCTTTATACAAAATTTAAAAATACCGGTTCTCAGTCCATCCTTTGTAAATATTTAAGCGCTCGGTTAAACTTCACCGTGATTAATGCTCAGTGCTAGAAGAATTATTTAAACCGTTGTAACTTCCAGTTTGCACAGGATCCGAAACAGTTTTATAATTTCGTTAACACTAAGCGAAAAACAACAGGTACCGATGGAATCCCTAGCTGTGTGCTCAGATTCTGTGCGGAAGCCTTGTGCAAGCCTCTACTGAAACTGTTTACCTTATCTCTGGAATCTTCACAGTTCCCTATATATAGAAGGAGTCCTTTGTGATTCCTCTTCATAAAAAGGTAGATAACTCGATGCAAGCAATGACAGAGGAATCTCTAAATAAAGGAATCTCTATCCCAAAACTTTTTGAAAATGTTATCACTCCTCACCAGCACCTTTGTAGATCAATCATATCACCGTGTCAGCACGGTTCTATAAAATGCAGATCAATAACCACTAACCTTTTGGAGATAACTTCCTTCCTAATACAGGAATCCTAATCAAAAATAGTCTTCAAAACAGATGTCATCTACACTGACTTTAGTAAAGCATTTGACTCTGTTAATCATTACCTTCTAGTAAGGAAACTTGATCTTTTAGGTTTCCCTGTTGATCTTCTAAATTAGATTTCAAGCTATCTGTATGTCAGGACGCAACAAGTCCTCTTTAAAAATTATCTATCTTGTATTCTCCTAGTCACATCCGGTGTCCTACAAGGGAGCCATTTTGGTCCGCTTCTTTTTACCTTATTCATTAACGACCTCCCCTTAGTAATAAAACATTCGCGTGTACTTATGTACGCAGGCGATGTTACAATTTTCTGTCAATACTTCGACTATTGTCAATAAGGCCAGGGGTGTGCTTGGTTTTATAAAAAGGTGGTCTAAGGAATTTGATGATCCTTACATGACTAAAACCATATTTCTTTTTTTTTTTTAATAAATATTCTATTTATTTTGGATCCAAAAGGAATCGTTCAGTCAAATCCTCTGAACCTAACCTATTGTATGTATAAATGTATATAAGACCAAGTGGTTTCTTAATTATTAAGTAGAAAAGGAAAAATTTGTCTAGTTATTAATTACTTAATGTGTAATATTTTATACTATCCTCCGGTTAGGGAGATCGGTGGGGTGTACCGTCTTCAGCCTTCGAAGGGAGATGGGATTAGCTAGGATTTGCTAGTTGGTTCGGGTGGACCATAAGCCTGTCGGCATAACGGCTGCTGTGAAAATTAATCTGATCCCCAAGAGGGGTAACTTTCAGATCTCTTTCGATTATTATTTATTTCGTTAGTCCGTCTGATTCTTGAGTACGGATCACCTGTTTGGAGTCCACAATACGTAGTCCACTCGGACCGCATTGAATCGGTCAAGAAAAAACTTCTTACTTTTTGCCTTGCGGCGCCTAAATTGGGATTACCTCCTTATTCCAGTAAACTACTTTCAATTAATTTACCTTCCATAGCTAACCGTACAACGATGCTTGGAACAGTCTTTATTTGTAAGCTTACTCGTGGTGAAGTTGAGAGTCCCGACTTGATTAGTCGGCTTAACTTCTCTGTTCCAATTAGATTCACTAGAAACTATATAACCCTTATCCTAAATAATTGTAGATGTAACTATAAGTTGCTTGACCCTTACAGAGTTCTGACTATAATAGACTTTATCCTATTATCTGTAATCTTGACTCTCTGCCGCTCTTAAAGCAAGCGATTTAGATCCTACTAACAGTAATATTTAATACAGTTATTTTACATTATATTAATTTCCTCGTTCCTGTTCTCTTTTTATATCACGTCTATATCTTCTCGCGAATCGAGCCGTACGATACACGGCAGCGCCACTCGGTCGGTTGGGCGGTAGGTGAGTCATGTATACCCTTACATACCCTCTTATTAGATTAAGTTATGTTAGAATACACATGGCGCTAAGCTTTTTGTCTGAGCTTAGCTTTATTTTTAGTCAGTAGACAAGAAGACCTCGATCTGTACACATCATTGAATAAACCCTCAATTTGTTAAGCGAAACCTTTCGTTTTGTTTTAACCCCTCTTTAATCGACAAAGAAGTCGATGGGTGCTTAACTGAGGAGTTCAACCTTCAACCTACAGACGACAACGAAGTCGTTTCTGGAGGCAACGATCTTTTGGACACAACGGTCTCTGCTCGGAAGGCCCTATCAACCTTCCACATAACTGGCGACGAGGATCAACACAGAAAAAATAAGGAAACCAGCCATACGTCAAGAAATTCATTCGGAACCACAGTAAGCTGTTCTTATGTAATTTAAGTCCGGAAATCTTCAATACGTTAACCAATGCACGTGGCCGAGTATAAAGAGGAACATAAAACATAACTGGAAAGCTTTGGAACACCTGCATGTACGGAGTGACGAAACCCAACCTGGAGAAGAAGAACTTAAGCTGATAAAATTTTTTTTTTTTTCTTCGACAAAGCTCTTTATACTAGCTAAGATAAGAAACTAAAAGCTAACTATTAATACTTGCGAACCTCGAGAGAAAACAAAGAAATCTAAAATGAACGAAAATAGCTTAGCCGCATTTAACTCAACAATGAACTGCATCAAGTTAATACAAAATTTTGATGGTACTGATACAAATCAATTGCCAGATTTAATTACACAAATAGAAAATATCCTTCCTTCTTTTGATGTTTTCGACACGAATACAAAAAATATTTTGTTTGGCTTTATAAAAAATAAATTTGTGGGATTATGCAGGCCAGTGATTCATAGGCATGGAAATATGACAGAGTGGGAAAGTTTTAAACGTGTAATTCTGAAAAATTTCGGGGAAAAAGAAACAAGCGATGTCTTAATGGATATGTTAAAATTGTGTCGAGTGGAATCAACTATAGAAGAATATTATAACAAAATTAATGAAATTTCGAATAGGGTACACAACCGGATACTGATCCATGACGACAAAACATACACCACATTAGAAGTGAACCGAATTGCACTCCGCGTTTTTAGAGACAACTTGCCTGAACCTACAAAAACGTTAATATTCGCGAGAAACCCAAATTCCGTAGAGGATGCCTATAAAATCATTGAAGATGCTCGGCATCAAAGCTACACATTATACGGACCAATTCGAAGAAATAATAGGTACAATAAACCCAACTTCAGAACCAATTTCAGTAATGATAATAGAAATGTAAACGAACCAGTCGTTACAGAAAGAAGCCTTGATGAAGCCAATAGGTTTCAACAAAATAATGTTGAACAACAAGAAAATTCAAGAACTGAAGGTACGCCTAGGGTAAATAATAGAAGGCAGGGATATCAATATCAATCGAATAATAGCTCAACTTCTAATTCTGCTCGAGTCTCAACAAATAGTCGAAATGTGCAAAGCTCTGAGCAAAGCAGGCGTAGTTTCGAGCCAATGGATATTAATCAATCAAGTGTAAATTTTCAGATAGAGGATCAAGACGAATACCATATATAGAAGTTCAAGGTAAAAAGAGGCCATTATTATTTATTATTGACACTGGAGCAGAATTCAGTGTAATAAATGATAATTTGTGTCACCCGAAGTGGAAAACAGACATTGACATAGAAGTAAAAGCAATGGGAAACAAAATTAAAATAAGAAAATTATGCAGGTTTCCATGTTTTCAAGAATTTGAAGCTGAAGGTTATATTTGTGAATTTCTAGAGTATAATTTTCACAACTATTTCGATGGGCTAATTGGCTGTAACATACTTAATGACTTGCATGCAGTCATCGATTACTCAAACAAAAAGATTCAACTCAATAATGTTTATTTAGATCTTTTAGTTCAGGAAAACCACTTGGATCTTGGCATACATAACTTAATTCCAATGAACTTAATTTGTCCACAGGCCAGATCCTCAATAAATGAGCTTATACAAAAATTCGAACATATTTTTTACAAAGAAGGCCAAGACCTAAGTTTCACAAGTGAAATCAAACACAGGATTATTACAAAGAATGATCTTCCCATTTATTCGAAAACATACAAATACCCAGAAATTCACAAAGACGAAGTTAACCGGCAAATAGCAGAAATGTTAGATCAAGGAATTATAAGACACTCTAAAAGCCCATATAATAGTCCTTTGTGGGTTGTTCAGAAAAAAATGGACCAGTCCAATAAGCAAAAGTGGCGGCTCGTCGTAGACTACCGTAAACTTAATAAGGAAACCATTGAAGATCGATTCCCGATCCCAAATATAGACGAGATTTTCGACAAATTGGGCGACTGTAAAATTTTTTCAACTTTAGACCTTGCAAAAGGTTTCTATCAGATAGAAATGGACAACAAAGATGTGCACAAAACAGCCTTTTCAACAACCAGTGGCCATTACGAGTTCCTTCGTATGCCTTTCGGACTACGGAACGCACCTTCAACATTTCAAAGGCTAATGAATAATATCCTTAGCCCCTATACCGGACAATTTTGCATTGTTTACATGGATGACATCCTTATATTTTCTAAGAATATAGGGGAACACGTCAATCATTTAAGCTGTATCTTCAGCTGTCTATCTAAGGCAAATTTAAAACTCCAATCAGACAAATGCGAGTTTGCCAGAGAGGAGATTGAATTTCTCGGACATACCATTAATTCAGAAGGTCTAAAGCCAAGTCAGAAGAAAATTGACGCAATTTGTAAGATAAATTTACCGACAAACCAGAAACAAATTAAAAGTTTTCTAGGCATCACAGGTTATTTGAGGCGCTACATAAAAGACTACTCCAAAATTGCCCAGCCCTTAATAAAATACTTAAAGAAAAATTCTAAAATAAACACACATGATCAAGAATACGTAGAAGCTTTTCAAAAACTAAAAATCCTAATAACAAGCGATCCGATAGTCGTTTACCCAGATTTTAACAAACAATTCACGATAGTTACAGACGCAAGTAACTATGCATTAGGCGCCGTGCTCATGCAAGATAATAAAGTAATTTCTTATGCTAGTCGTTCCCTTAAAAATCATGAACTTAATTACAGTACAATAGAAAAAGAGCTTCTTGCAATCTATTGGTCAACAAAATTCTTTAAATATTATATTTATGGAAGAAAGTTTATAATTAAAACCGACCATAGACCCCTAGTTTGGCTTAATAATCTAAAGGAACCCAACCTAAAGTTACAACGTTGGAAAGTGCAATTAAACGAGTTTGATTTTGACATAACATTTATAAAAGGTAAAGAAAACGCTTTAGCAGACGGACTTAGCAGAATTGTCAAAGCATCAACAGAAGAGTATGATAAAAATGCCCAAACAAATATAGAAATTAATAACTTAGATATATTTATGCTAGAGAACACTAACACATTACCGGAAGTTACGCCTAAGACAAAAATTATAAATGAAGATTTCTCGAAAGATCTAATTCATATATTTGCCAACGATATTGACGATTTGGAAACTATTCACAGTGCGGACTCAGACGATCTTAATTTTATTAGTATTACAACTAATTGTCTAAACGTTTTTAAAATCCAAATACAAATAATAGAAGCGGAAAGCGATTTAAGTACCTTCAAAATTTTGCATAACAAGAAAATACGACATATCTTTAAATCAAGCGGAAATCAGGAAAATATGCTTAAGTTCATGCAAGAGAAACTGCCAGAAAAAGGCTTAGTTGTAATATTTTGTGAAAATTTAAGTTTATTTGTAAAATTTCAAGAAATTTATAGGCAGTATTTTTCAAGTAATAAAAATTTAAGAATTCTAAAGTCAGGTACATTGTTAGAAGACATAAATGATAAAGAAAAACTCCTGAAGATTATCGAAAACGAACACATAAAGAATAATCACAGAGGCATTAACGAAATTTTTATATCTATAAGAGAAAAATACTATTATCCAAAAATGCAAAAGTTTATTCAAAATTATATTAACAATTGTAAAATTTGTAATTTAGCCAAATATGATAGACAACCTATAAAATATAATTTTAATATTACAGAAACGCCAGATAAAATAAACGATATAATTCACATAGACATCTGGTATCCTAAAAGAAACATTATGTACGTTACATCAATTGACAAAATGTCTAAATATGCCACTGCTCAACATATTAAAGACAGATCTTGGATTTCTTTGCTTAACGCAATCAAATTAAGAATTCAATACTTAGGAAAGCCGAAAAAGATTGTAACTGATAACGAATTCGATATTGTCGTAATTAAGCAATTTCTCCTCGAAAATAACATAGATATACACTTTACAACTCCTTATAAGAAAACTGGAAACTCTGATGTGGAAAGATTGCACTTAACCCTAAATGAACATATGCGATTGTATAATGCTGATCCAAACAATTTTGACACTATTCAAGAAAATGTTTATAAAGCAATTGTTTGCTATAATAACACAATTCATTCAACCACAAATATTAGACCGATAGATTTATTTAATAATATACTTTGTCACTGTTTGGGAACGAGACACCCTGTATACGCGAACAAGTCACCCTTTATCTTTATTTACATTCTTATTTGTCTGCAGCTTCATCGGAGCTTATCAGCGGAATCAATGTAAGCATCGCACCGCTGTAATTGTCCGCGAGCTTGCCCAGTACTTTTCCAAACTTCTAACTCCCTTCTAACTGTAACTTGTTTACGTCTTATGCTAGACTAATCGTATGGCGTGATTACAGCCAAAGCTGAAGTCAGTCACAATTTTGATCTGCGAGAAAACGTACGCATCGGTGTCGAAATAATTAATATTAAGTGTCTGAACTTAACCAATAAATGAAAATTAACAGTAACACTGGCGGTTTTATTTATAAACATAAAAATTGGTCCTTCGAGCCGGATAACCGGAAGTGCGTTTCGTTCGGGCATTTGATTTTGATTATTGGCCTTTTGGCAAACGATAATCTATAGATTCCTACATCGTGTAGAATCGTTCCCTTCTTTCGACCACCATGCGGAGTGTGATTCAACAACGGGGCTTCTGCAAAAGCCAAATTACTCGTGCGCATAATAATGCCTTAAAATTTGTTGATGACATTCACTCAGTGCAAACAATAGTTGTCCGCCTGGCGCAACTACAGGAAAATTATTTGCGGTTCGTACGGCTCTCGGAAGAGCTGTATGCATTTCAATCGGAAGCCGATTGGGAGAACCCTGACGAGGATTTTGACGCATATGAGGACAAACATTATGCTACACACGCTATTCTCAGCAATACTTTGGAGGAGTTGAGACGGGATGTCACCTCAAACAGTATTGATGCCACAGTTCAAGCCGCAGGCACACCCCAGAGAAGTCATGTCGATTTTCAGTTCGAGAGAATTAAACTTCCGACTTTTTCTGGAAATTATGAGGACTGGAAACATTTTTCGGACATGTTTATTGGATCGATTGCTTCCAATTCGAGCCTGACGGATTGCCAACGATTTCATTATTTAAAATCGTACCTTGCCGGAGACGCGCTTGCATTAGTTAAACATATTCCAGTTACTAATGACAACTATCGGGAAGCATGGGAGCGGCTGGAACAGCGATATAACAAACAATCGCTAATTATTCGATCGTTCTTAAACAGTTTCATGAGCCTTCCGAGTGCTATAAATTCAAATATCGGCACAGTGCGGAAAATTGCCGATGGTGCAGACGAAGTTATTCGTGGTCTACGAGCTCTTAATTGCGAAGAGAGGGATCCCTGGCTAATTTTCATTCTACTTTCAAAATTAGATAGCGATACCCGCCAAGCCTGGGCTCAGTGCGCAGAATCCGAGGAAAAAGGTGTGACCATCAACCGATTCTTGAAATTTCTCACATCACGCTGCGATACGTTGGAGGCTTTTGAATTAACTCGATCAACCCAAGCTCGACGCGCAGCTACCACGCACCACGCAGACACGCATCCAAGACGGGAAGAGCCGAAGTGCACATCGTGCCAGCAGAATCACCAACTGTTTAAGTGTCCTCAATTCATCGCACTCGACATTGCATCTCGCCGAGACTTCCTCAAATCAAGAAAGCTCTGTTTCAATTGCCTCAGCCCGGCTCATATGGTGGGCAACTGTACATCGAGGCATACTTGTCGGATCTGCCGCCGCAAGCATCATACTTTGGTTCATGGCTCGTCGCAGCCAATTCAAAATGGCAACAACATTGACACAGCAAGTGTTGACAGCCGCGATCGACCAGCAGTCTCACATGCGGGATCTACAATTGGCCACAATCAACCGCTAGCTCGAGAAGGTCATCGCTTGGGAAGCGAGACTCCCGCGGAAAACAACTTTACGCATCATACTCTGGAGAATATTCCGGCGGCTGGTTCTCAGACTCTGTTGCCAACCATCCTTGCTGACGTCATCGACGCCTGGGGAAACACTACAACCTGCAGGCTGCTCCTGGACACTGGATCTACAATAACCTTGGCATCGGAATCATTTGTTCAGCGAATAGGCGTGCGTCGAACGCACGCACGGATTTCTATTCTCGGTCTCGCCGTCAACAGCGCGGGCGTTACCCGAGGACGCGCACATATCAAGCTGCGCTCTCGTCATTCGGGCCAAACTGTCGAATTGGTCTCGTTCATTCTCACCTCGCTGACGTCATCACTTCCTGCCCAAGTTATTGACACCTCATCCTCTACGTGGAGGCAAATCTGCGAGCTTCCTTTGGCAGACCCAACGTTCTGCACACCTGGAGCAATCGATGTCATTGTTGGATCGGATCAACTTTGGTCTCTATACACAGGAGATCGGAAACACTTTGGTAACGACTTTCCTATCGCTCTCAATACTGTATTTGGTTGGATTCTTGCAGGCTCTTACTCTGCATTCGATGATCACCCTACTTCTGCGGTTACTCATCACGCGGACCTAGACACGATGGTTCGTTCATTCATGGAGATGGACAGCATTCAGCCTAACCAGGCTCTCCTGGACGCCAGCGATCCCACAGAGCGTCATTTTGCTGCCACACACAAGCGCTCGACGGACGGGGTGTACGTCGTCGAGTATCCCTTCAAGGAAAAGGCACCGCCTATTGATTCGACCTTGCCACAGGCCATCAATCGCTTCTTCTCGCTGGAACGCAAATTTCGTCGGTATCCAGAATTGAAGCAGCAGTACGAAGCTTTCCTGGACGACTACTTGCAACGTGGACATATGGAAAAACTGACCTCGGCTCAGGTTGAAGAGTCCCCAGACACCTGCTTCTATTTGCCGCACCACGCTGTCATCAAACTGGACAGTCTGACTACCAAATGTCGTGTAGTTTTTGATGGATCAGGAAAAGACAGCTCTGGAGTATCGCTCAATGACAGACTACATATTGGTCCACCGATTCAACGCGATCTTTTTGGCGTTTGTCTACGCTTCCGGCAGCACCAATATGTTTTATGTGCAGATGTCGAAAAGATGTTTCGAGGCATTAAAGTCTTTAAGCCACACACCAATTTTCAGCGCATTGTTTGGCGCACGACTGAGAATGAACCTCTGCTTCATTTTCGCCTGCTGACGGTTACCTACGGATTGGCACCGTCACCATTTCTGGCTGTTCGAGTTCTAAAGCAACTTGCCGACGATCATGGCCATGAATACCCTGCAGCAGCTCACGCTCTTCTGCACGATGCCTATGTGGACGATATCCCGACAGGCGCCAACACATTCGAGGAGCTTATGATTCTCAAGGACGAGCTTATAGCCCTCTTGGATAAGGGAAAATTCAAGCTACGCAAATGGAGTTCTAATAGTTGGCGTCTTCTGAAATCATTACCAGAGGAAGATAGATGTTTTGAACCTATCCAGCTCCTCAACAAATCAGCTGCGGATTCACCTGTCAAAGTTCTTGGTATCCAATGGAACCCTGGGAAGGACGTCCTGTATCTCAACCTAAAGGGATGCGATGCGACCATTTCTCCGACGAAAAGAGAACTCTTGTCTCAGCTATCAAGAATTTATGATCCGCTTGGACTGGTAGCGCCGGTCACAGTTCTACTCAAGCTAATCTTCCAAGAAAGCTGGACAAGTGTCCTGCAGTGGGACGACCCCATACCTGAAAGTCTACGTACGCGCTGGAGAGCCTTAGTAGAGGATTTGCCAGCACTTACGCAATGCCAAGTACCACGGTATATTGCGTCACCATTTCGAGATGTTCAACTACACGGATTCGCCGACGCATCCTCGCACGCCTACGGTGCGGTAGTTTACGCTCGAGTTGCAGTTGGATGCAGCTTTCAAGTAACTCTGGTTGCCGCCAAAACACGGGTGGCCCCGATCAAGCCCGTATCAATTCCACGTTTGGAGCTAAACGCTGCGTTACTTCTATCTCGATTGCTTTCTATTGTCAAAACATCACTAACAATTCCTCTTTTCAGCACGAGCTGCTGGACAGATTCAGAAATTGTGCTACACTGGCTTTCAGCTCCCCCTCGACGGTGGAACACCTACGTCTGCAACCGAACTTCTGAGATATTGAGCGACTTTCCCCGTAGCTGCTGGAACCATGTTCGCACGGAAGACAATCCTGCAGATTGTGCTTCCCGAGGACTTCATCCGTCAAAGCTTCTGGAGCATCGACTGTGGTGGAAAGGTCCGTCTTGGCTGGCCACACCCACCTCTGAGTGGCCACCTTCTACAAGCAAGTTCAGCGTATCTTCAAGTTTCGATGTCAACACCGAAGAACGAGCCATAAAGCCCACGACTCTACATAACTTTCCTGATGAAAGTATACACGAGTTACTCATCCACAAATTCTCAACCTGGACGCGTCTTATAAGGGTATCTAGCTACTGTCATCGCTTTATTCACACTCTTCGATCCCATCATAGGAATTCGGCACCATTCCTTACGTCTGAAGAGTTGCTGGACGCACAGCGCCGACTTATTCGACATGTGCAACAAAAATCCTTTGCCAGAGAATATGAGCAGCTAGAGAATCGACGCCAGCTTAACGCTAAATCGCATCTTATCCGGTTTTCTCCGTTTCTGGATGATTATGGAGTAATGCGAGTCGGTGGGAGAATCGAGCAATCTACACTCAACTATAACGCCAAGCACCCGATTCTGATACCTAAAGATACACCACTAGCTGGACTCCTGGTTCGACATTTTCATGTCTCCTATCTGCACACTGGAGTTGATGCAACGTTCACCAATCTTCGTCAGCAGTACTGGATTCTGGGAGCCCGCAATCTCGTCAGAAAGGCAGTCTTCCAATGCAAATCCTGTTTTCTTCAACGAAAGGGCACAAGCAACCAGATCATGGGAGAGCTACCAATTCCTCGAGTTCAAGCTAGCCGCTGCTTTCAACACACAGGGCTGGACTACGCTGGACCGATCGCAATCAAGGAATCAAAGGGAAGAACTCCACGCATCGGAAAGGCATGGTTTTCTATTTTCGTGTGTCTCACTACAAAGGCACTTCACATCGAGGTTGTTAGTGAGCTAACTACACAGGCTTTCATCGCAGCCTTTCAACGATTCATTGCCCGCCGAGCGAAGCCTACTGACCTGTATTCGGATAATGGAACAACATTTCATGGAGGCAAGAAAACTTTGGATGACATGAGACGTCTGGCCATTCAACAAGCCAAAGATGAGGAACTAGCAGGATTCTTTGCCAATGAAGGGATTTCTTGGCACTTTATACCCCCGTCTGCTCCACATTTTGGAGGGATGTGGGAAGCTGGAGTTCGCTCAATTAAACTCCATATGAAACGAATACTTGGATCAAAGGCTTTAACGTTTGAGGAGCTCTCTACTGTCCTGACCCAAATTGAAGCTATCCTGAATTCACGCCCGCTGTGCCCAACTGGGGATAATTCTTTGGATCCACTGACGCCTGCTCATTTTTTGACTGGATCTCCGTATACTGCATTGCCTGAACCCTGTCGTCTGGATATGCAAGTCAATCGATTGGAGAGGTGGAATCAGCTGCAAGCCATGGTTCAAGGCTTTTGGAAAAGGTGGCATATGGAATACCTGACATCTCTTCATGAGCGGACAAAGTGGCATCTGGAAACCGAGAATCTGAAGATCGACACACTGGTAGTACTCAAGGAGCCCAATCTACCGCCCTCTAAATGGATTCTTGGCCGCATCACAGCAGTGCACGCAGGAATCGACAACAAGGTCCGAGTCGTTACAGTGAAGACTGCTCACGGATTATACAAACGCCCAATTGCCAAAATCGCTGTACTGCCTCTCTGCTGAACAACCGTTCAGGGGGGCCGGTATGTTTGGGAACGAGACACCCTGTATACGCGAACAAGTCACCCTTTATCTTTATTTACATTCTTATTTGTCTGCAGCTTCATCGGAGCTTATCAGCGGAATCAATGTAAGCATCGCACCGCTGTAATTGTCCGCGAGCTTGCCCAGTACTTTTCCAAACTTCTAACTCCCTTCTAACTGTAACTTGTTTACGTCTTATGCTAGACTAATCGTATGGCGTGATTACAGCCAAAGCTGAAGTCAGTCACAATTTTGATCTGCGAGAAAACGTACGCATCGGTGTCGAAATAATTAATATTAAGTGTCTGAACTTAACCAATAAATGAAAATTAACAGTAACACTGGCGGTTTTATTTATAAACAGTCACGAAGACATCTCTAAACTATCCGAAAAGCTAGTAAGAAACAAACAAACTTTAAATGCAAAACAGGATAACATAAACGAGTCAAACTTCTCAAATATATTTGTAAAAAATAATCAAGTAGGAAAATCAAATCCAAAATATAAAGAAATAAGTAATTACACTCAATACGGTAACTACTTGATTAATAATAAAGACAATAAACGAAAAATCTATAAGGATCAGGTGAAACGGAAATATAAATATCAAAATGAAGATTGTGAAACCTAACATTTCTGTACTCCTATTATTTACATATGTATTACTTAATGAAATAATTTCAACCACATACTTGAAACTTACGCTGGGGGAGTCATGTATACCCTTACATACCCTCTTATTAGATTAAGTTATGTTAGAATACACATGGCGCTAAGCTTTTTGTCTGAGCTTAGCTTTATTTTTAGTCAGTAGACAAGAAGACCTCGATCTGTACACATCATTGAATAAACCCTCAATTTGTTAAGCGAAACCTTTCGTTTTGTTTTAACCCCTCTTTAATCGACAAAGAAGTCGATGGGTGCTTAACTGAGGAGTTCAACCTTCAACCTACAGACGACAACGAAGTCGTTTCTGGAGGCAACGATCTTTTGGACACAACGGTCTCTGCTCGGAAGGCCCTATCAACCTTCCACATAACTAGGTGTGGCCGTGGGATCCGTGCGAAACAAAAAAAAAAAGGGGGAGTTTAGTATGAACCGAAATATGCGGTATTCTACTCTTTGTAGCTTTTTAGTATTGCTGTAAGAAGCAGAGCCCCATAATTCGACCCATTTAATAACATTCTCAATATTGCCTTAAAATATGGCCTTAAGTCAAGTAAATAAATTCGTCACATTAAACGAAACACAAAAAAAAAAAAAATGAAACGGCGATTAATATATGCAGCGATTTTGAATGAATAATTTTTTTACCCGTTACTCGTAGAGTTAAAGGCTATATATAAAGTATATTTATTCTTGATCAGGATCATAAGCCGAGTCGATCTGACCATGTCCGTCTGTCTCGACCTCAAGTTCAAGTTGTTGACCCACGCCCACACTTTTGAAAAATGTGTTGATATTTTTTCACATTTTTATTGGTCTTGTAAATTTCTATCGATTTGCCAAAATTAATTTTGTCACGGCTATTCTAGAGCCCAAATATATTATATATATTATATATATTTATTCATAATGTTATTAGTTCTGTAAATTTCTATCGATTTGCCAAACAATTTTTTGCCACTCCCACTCTATCGCCATAAAACCGCCCAAAACTGCCAGTCCCACTCGACTATATCACGCTCTGTTGTTTTTTAATTAATTAGTGGATTGCGTTAGATGCTGGCTTGAAATAGATTTATTTTAAATGAACAGACGTGTTAGTTAAAGTGTAATAAACGTTGACCGTTGAACAGAACGGGTCCCGTTGCCACCGATCGAAATCTTATTCTCTAGTAAACAGAAGTATGTTTAAGTTAAATAATACCAACAGTATTCATCATTCGGAACATATCGATAAGGAACTATGCAGTAAAATTGTTGTTAAATTTTTGAGTCGAAATAATGTCCCGTCAGTTGACTAAGGACAACGCTAAGAAATAAAAAATTATCGGAGAAATAGCTTTCACGTCTTTATTCTTTAAATCTCAGCTTAAGACTAAAAATCAAATGCAATTTGGGTTGAGGAGAAGCCTCAGAATAAAATTATTAAAATTTTTTCAAAAGTGTATATAAAACCTCTAAAAGAATTAAAACACCTCAAGCCAGTGGAAAGACCATTTGAAGTCACATCAATCCATGTTCCTACAAAAGTAGGACTTAAGTATCTGATCTGATCCATTTATTCAATGTTAATTCTTAACTGTATTGTTGTGCTAGAAGCGCTGAAAAAGTCAACGCAAAAATTTAACAAATCTAAAAATCTAACACGGTTTTCAGCAAAGTTTTTATTCAAAATGCAGCAACTATGTTAACTTTGATTGAAAATTTCAAAAAATTATTAAAAACAGATTATGAGGCTTAGAGCACCCAAATGAGTCCTCCCTCTTAATATCGACACGGTCACCACTATCCGCACTGACAGAGAGTCAGTATATTTAAAACTTTAACCGTATCCTATGGGGGTCGCCGATTTCGTCAATACTGAGGTGAAACAACTTCTAACAGACTTAATAATAAGGACTTCCGGTCGCCTTAAATTAACCAAATTTGGGTCGTTGATAAAAAGGGTTTTGATGAAGATGGTCATAGAAGGAAAGGTCTTGTTACTGCCTGTTAAGAAAATGAACCTTTCATCGAAAGGGTCAAACCAGCGCGAAAAAACGTTTGTATGCAGGCGAATTATGTGAACGACTGAACTCAAAACTGGGAGAGTACGTCTCTCCAAACGCTCTGCTTAGATAAATAACAAATAAAAGAGCAAGAGAAAAACTATGATTTATTTACGTAATCTTAACAAATCAAATTGGTCTTGTTTACGACGACCACTCTATACCATCTATATACCATCTCAGTACTTAACGACTCTTGAACTTAAATCGGGCTTCTATTAAATTCAGCTCGAGTAGCTTGACGTGATTGTAATTCTTTATCTTAAAAAATAAAAATAAAAATAAATAAAATAAAAAAAAAAAAAAAAAATAAGCTTATCCCTAAAAATTCCGATACAGAAAACAAGCCGAATAATATACGCGACAATAATACCTTGATCAACAATGAAGCGCACGCAAATAACAACAGATTCGCATTGCTGACAGATACTAACGAGGACGTTCCACTGAAATCAGTCGATAACGAACCAAAGAGCACAAACGGTTTGGTTGGCCCTATTGGAAAAGATAGCTTTTATATATAATACCCCTCGTAAGAGGTACGATTAATAAAATCAAACGCAAACGGAGGAAAACTACAGAAAAGTCACAAGCTATCTTGCAAACAAAACATGCTTTTATACCTACCAGCTTAAAAGTAGCAAGGGTTTTCAAGTAGTACTGAAGGGCATTGACCCTGATGAGAGATGGTTGAAGCGCTAAAGGAAAAAGGATTTTGTGCCGAAAGCGTACTTTAAGATTGAGCTTGAACCAGAAAACAAGCATCTCAAAAAAACGAAGTTCATCCAATTTATGAACTCCAGCTCCTTCTGCACCGTAGGATTACAGTAAAAGAGCCGCATAAACTTAACGCTCATGTACAATGTATGAACTGACAAGAATACGGCCATACAAGATTGTATTGCACAATTCGCCCAGTGTGTATAGTCTGTGGAGACCTCCACATCTCCACACACTGCCAAGCTAATAAAGAAAATGCAAGCTCGAAAAAGTGCGGTAACTGTGGGGGTAACAGCACAGCAAACTACAGAGGCTGTCCAATCTACAAAGAGCTGAAAACCCGTCTCCACAAAAGAATGAACACGGCACGGGTACACCAAGGAATAGCTGCGCTGACACCATCGGAAACGAATCCAAAAGTACTTTTTTTTGAAACCAACAGGTATCGCTCCCTGCCCTATACCAAACACTAACAATATAAGATTTGCAAACGTTTTAAAATCAGGTATGACGCCTCCAACCCAAAACTCCCAAACCTCACATGAAGAACACACAAAATTGGACACACAACAAAACTATAGCCATCTGAGCAGCAAGAAACGAAAACTGAAGCTATGATGCAAGCCTTACAACGGAGCATAATGGAATTCATGACATTTATGCAAACCATTCAAGACATGATGCGTAATCAAAACCTTTTGATACAAATGCTTGTCTCTCAACAATCAAAATAAATATTGGCTACATTACGCATAGCTACGTAGAACGCCAATGGCGTTTCACAGCGCAAACTTGAGCTAGCTCAATTCGTACACTAGAAGCATATCGACATAATGCTTCTTTCGGAAACTCATCTTACAAGCAAATACAATTTTCAAATAAGGGATTACCACTTCTATGGTGCAAATCAGCCCGATGGTAGAGCACACGGTGGGACCGGCATTCTAATTAGGAACCATATGAAGCACCATAGTTCAAATAGTTCATCTTCAGACCACATCTATCAATATACAGCTGGAGGACAACACTCACATCACACTAACGGCCGTATACTAATAAGCTTGATCATGTTTCCCCTGGGAGTCCCACATACTGGCCATCAGACCTCAATAAGCTGCCTGACTTGAGTCACGAAAAATATTTCCCTTTGGTTACAGCTGAATGTCTGTCAGATCTGTCATCTGATCACTCGCCTGTACTAATTCATCTCAGCCGGTACGCAGAAAACGTAAAACCACCTTACAGACTGACTTCCCACGAATCAAACTGGTTTAGGTATAAAAAATATATAAGTTCACACATTAAGCTAAGCCCAAAACTCAATACTGAATCTGATATAGAGAGCTGCACAGGTACACTGAAATTCATTCTTACGGAAGCAGTCAGTAATATCACAAACATTACAATTAATCCGAATATGGCTAATAGCCACACGGAAGCTGACCAACGCTCTGAAACAAGAGGAACAATACGCTCAGAACCGATGTATAGAGCACAATCACAGATTCTGAGAACCATCACTGGGGCACCGAAGTACGTTCGGAACGAAAACATCCAAAGAGACTTTAATATTCCGCCAGTCATTAATGCAATCACAGAACTTATGAAAAAATATCATAGCAAGCTTTCCTCGCACCCCAACCACCTAGCGAGAAATCTAACCCATCTCAGCAGTCGTCTCCGACGAAAGGACCTACCAACCCAGCGAAGGGGAAAAATAAAACAACTGTTTGGAACAAATTTGTAATAATTAAGATTTTTAAACTTATTGTTAGTTCTTATTTATAAAATTATAAATAAAAGCAAAATTAAAAAAAAAAGTAGCTTGAACAGTTTTTTCGGTTAACAACGGGAAATATGAGTTTTGCAGGCTTCCCTTTGGTTTAGCTGATTTTCTTTGAGAACACACGTAATCATTTTAATTTCTAAAAACTCTGTGCGATACATGTTAGCGTCTGTAAAAAAAACTTTAAGAAAATAGTACAGTATTTGGGATTCATAGTGTCCCGAGGGGGAATAAATACTTCACATGAAAAGGTCAAGTCTATCAAGAATTTTAACCTTCATCCTTATGGTTATTTCATTGATTGGATAGCTTTTATGGATGTTTTATATAGGGGGTTGCTAGCTTCGCAAGACCTCTATCGAACAGTATAAATTTCATGTTATCATACCCAGATTTTGCTGAACCATTTGACTTCAGCACTGAGGTTTCTGGAAGCGGCCTTTCACGTTAGGCGGCACCGAAATGGCAACAAACTTGCAACAGTATGGGCACTTCAAAATCTCAGAGATATGCCGGTTAGAAGTTAAGCATTGGATAAAAATCCGAATGCCAAGCTTTAAACATCTAAAGCCTTTGTTGATTAACATAACGCACAAGTATTCTACAAGCCTGGAACAAAAAAGCCAACGCCTTGTCGCAGCAAAACGTTAAGGCACTAGATAATGACGCACACTCTACTATTAACAGCGAGAAGTCTTTGACCTACACTGTGAAATTAACAGAAAAATCGGTTCAGGAATGAAAAAGTTATTAAAAAATTATACCTTTTAAATCAAAATCACACTAAATTGTACGATTTATAGATCACACCACATTGCTTCGCTCACTAAAACATTTTATAAAAATAGATGTTGTCAATGCAATCCCCTGCAAGCTTCATTCAACCTTCATTCTGCTCGATCTAGTCGATGCTTTCCCTCAACTAACAAAGGAATATCATAACCACGAAACACCATAAAGTAGGACATATCTTTTTTCCTAAGATATTTTCTGGCATAATGACATTGTAATTGGGGTATAAACTGAGATCAAATTGAAAAAGTGTGAAAAATTATCACGCCTCATAGAATAACTTTTTAATTTTTTAATGAAATTTCGCGTTCCCATTTTCACTTGTTGAGTAACTGATCGAGAAACTCAACTTGTTATAATGATTAAATATGCAACTACATATGCTGAGTTATAATTTCAAACTGAATTTATTGTGTATTAGCCCTAGCTTAAATAGCTAATATTAGAATCTAAAACTACTTAAATACAGCTCGTCGTCTGGCAATCTAGTGACCCCAGCATGTGAGTTCTGTAAATAGCACTTATCTAAAAACCGCTCACAGAAGTTTTTAATTGAGTGTTTTAAAGTGTACGCATAATTTGGTGTTACAAATTACAATTCTTATTTTTAAGTCTACGGTGTGAGGACAACAATATTATTTTGCATACAATATCATTTTCATGTGTGAAAAAGGCCAGGAAAAATTATGGCTTGAATGCGCCTTGACACTAAAATTTGTCTTATAAAATATACAATAATTCCTGTTGTAAGTTATTACTTTGTATCCTCGCCTTGTTTATTTCTGGCACCTTGAATAGCCAACTACCTTTCTCTTGCACCTCAACCCAGTTAGAATTTGTGTGAGCCATTTTCATATAAATGCAATAAGCTTTATTTAAAAGGAGTAATTTCGCAAGTGTTGTCACTCACGCTACTCCAAGGCCAATTACCTTCACTTATGACGTTATTAACTTTACACTTTTGACACTTATTTTTCAAAATTGTAAACTAAATATTTCGATTTTAAGTCAGCAATAATTATATCATTTTAAGTAGGCTAGTTACTCCTGCTTAAATCTTTTCGCATTCACTAATCAAAAAACTTAATTCTATCGTTATCATAAATAAATTAATTGAATCTTTATAAACATAGTAACTTTCTTTCAGAATTAGTGTAATATTTTCTATTCTTGCATTCATGCTTCTAAAATTTGAATTTACTTCACTCGTTGATCTTTTAATGATATTTAGTGTTCATTGTACACCAAAAGTTGCCTTTTCGGTAATTCTGCAGTATTTTGCTAATTATCTAGCAAGTTTTTTATGAAACCCTTTAAGTTTTTCCAATCGTCAGCCAAATAATATATGATAGAGAGAATCCATAAACTCAAAAGGAACTCGCTATTTCCAGATCTGCAATTTGTCGTTGAGTGTTATCGAGAACAGTATTACATTGATCTGCTAACCCATTCATTTCCAAGCCTTCCTCGTTTAATCATATTGTAGGGGTATAATATAAGTCCTCTTGTTTAAATAATACACAAAAGCACAAAATAGCCTCTGATGGTTTATTTGGTACTTCACTTGTTCAGCTTTGGCATTCGACTCTCTCCCTCTCCGTTTGCGATCTGCCTCTATACCTCTTGCTAGATAGCCGGTGTTGCGGAATAGAGAGAATGCCACCCAAAAGCGAAAAATGACTTAAATATAATGTTTATATACAATTTTGATATGCCTAACTTAAGTACAATGTGTAAATTAGTAAATCAATGGAGTAACTATAATGATTATGTAATTATGTTTGACGTTTAACGTCCCAATAAAAAAACGGAGCGATTATTTTTGTCATAATTTATTTACGGAGCGAGTGCTGCCGCTTTCAAATGCAAAATTAAGACTGAGAACAAGTGGCTACAAGTGAAACCGCAACACATATCGTTGCGGATTAATGTTCATAGCGGCCACGCAAATATGCTGTGTTTGCCGGCTGTGTTTGCAGCGACGTTTAGCATAATGCTTACTTAGCAGAGTGCTGTTACTGTCGCTTATTTTATTTGACGGTCCGTGGACGTTAACTTTAGTTAACTACTCCGCCTACAAGATGGAGGCGCCCTGATTTCAGCAATCGCCACATTCAACTGCCTTGCAGATCTTTTAGCATTCTGGATACGCCAGCCCACGACGCCGACACAAATGAGCAGACAACATATTTTTTTTTTTGTATAATAAATGTTTTTATTTACATCTGCCCAGAGGGCAATCAATTAAATTTTTTGATGCGTTGACAGGTAAATTCTTAAAAATTATGTGTGGAAACTGGAGTTATCGAAGGGTTCCTTTAGGGGACTTTAGGGGTACTGTTGTCCACTAGGTTAATGGCAAGATGATTTTGGTGGTTCTCCAGCTTATGTAGGTACCTACTGCTGGTCTTCACAATTTCCTCAGCGACGGAAGGCATCTTGAGGTCTCTTTTTATGGTGGAATTTCGGACATAATAAGGGGAGTTTAGTATGAACCGAAATATGCGGCATTCTACTCTTTGTAGCTTTTTAATATTGCTCTAAGAAGCTGAGCCCCATAATTCGAAACCATACATCCATGCCAGCTTGATTATGGCTTTATAAAGCAAGAGATTGTGATTAATGCGAAGCGTGCTTCGTCTGCCCAGGAGCCAGGTCATCGCGCGGCATTTGTGACGCATGAGCTTTACTTTTTCCCCTACGTGGTCCTTCCACGTGAGACGCTTGTCTAGAGTTAGCCCCAGGTACTTGGCCTTCGTATTGGACGATATGTTGGTGTCGTTGATGTGGACGGGTGGACAGTTGCTGAGCGTAAACGTGACATAGGTGGGACAACATATAGACACCGCAACGGGTACCACTCGATGAGGGTGATCAGCGTCAATTTCATCCTTGAATATCCGAATTGTCTCCAGGTTACGTTCATTAAGACGATGAAGGTACGGAAGACGAAGGTGATGAGGGACGTCCAGTGCACCCAGATCTCAGTGCTGTTGTCCAGGCAGCTTGGTTGTATTTCGCGCTGCGCCACGCTGCCATGAGCTACTCGATGACAATCGGCAAAAAACGGGGCTGTGTTGTTGGGCTCCTCAAGACAAACTGATTTTAAGTCTGCATGGTTGAGAATGTTTAAGCTAACGATATAAAGTTTTGCAAGTGTAACAGCCAACATTACATTTTGCAGCTCCATCATGAGCATTCTATTTCTCGCTAACAGTGTCTCATATAAATGGCTGGTGAGAACCTTTTGCCGAGGAGCAAAACAAGAGTGTCAAAAGACAAGGAGCAGACCAATAGCCAACCCCCCCGCTTCGGCGGCACATTTTAAATCCGGGGCTCTGGCGACTGAGCTGGAGCGGTATATCTCCCACCGTCGCAACTTTCCCCTGCTCACCCACCCCTTAAGTCCACGGCGCGTTTGACCCAAAGTGGGTGGCTACGTGGCCTGCGCCTGTTCTCTTGACCACCCGAGCAGCAGCAAAATAAAAACCCTTTCAGCGTTTGAGTGAAGATGGCCGTCAGAATGCTCTGCGTCTGAGCCGCATCGGATCCAACAGCTAGAAATCGAGGAAATGGAAAAATTGCGGACGACCTTCTACGAAGGTCAACCACAACGGAGTGAGGGGCATTAATCTGGCAATGAAAAGCTCATTCGCCAAATGCCATAGGAGAAAACGGAACCAGGGTTAAGAGGACGCCCAAAGGCAAACTGCTCCTACGTGCTACGTGCTACGAGCTACGTGCCTCTGCCCAAGACATAACCCAGAAGCTCAAGGTGGACATGGGAGCGGTGCTCGGAGACCGCGCCAGCCTTCGCGCGGTAACACAATCAAAAGTATTTTTGATCCGCGACCTAGACGAGCTTACTACTGAAGACGAGCTGAGGAGAATCCTGGAGTCCTGGCATAGATCCCAGCAGTAGTGGTGGCAATCAAGGTCTCCGACAAACGCAGTATTGAGGGAAGACTGCTGTAATAGCAGTTCCAGCCAATCTGGCGGATCCGGTGATCAAGCGTGGCAAGCTGAGGGTAGGATGGTCCCAATGTCTGATCAAGGAACTGGAGCCCCGCCAAAGATGCTTCAAATGTCTGGAGGAAGGCCACTTAGGGGCCCTCTGTAGAATCGCCATAGACAGAAGCCAGTGGTGCTTCAGATGCGAGTCCGCGGTACATAAGGCCGCTGAGTGCTTTCTGTGCGCAAGCAGAGGAAGCCAAGCGACCAACCACCAAGCAGGCACCCGGACGTGTCCATTGGCGGGCAAAGGAGCACCAATGGCACCACAATGATGCGTTTGATTCAGCTTAACCTGAATCCCTGCACGGCAGCCCAAGACCTGCTAGTGCAGACGGTGCGTGAACGCAGAGTGGAGCTTGCGTTACTTAGCAAGCCCTACCGGACGGCTTTCGACCGCGCCAAGAAAGCAGCGATCTGGAGGTGCAGCAGCGAAGCCTTACAATTAAGCAATAATTTTTCGGACAACTGGTTTGTTAGGGAAAGGTGGGCAGATGGTGTGTGTGGAGCACCATGCTAGAGGCCGCACCTAGGTACTCATAGCTGGCGACTTCAACGCATGGTTAGAGAGCTGGGGCAGTTCAACCACCAACGCGCAGGGTGGTGCTTGAGGCATTCGCGACGCTGGACCTAGCTCTACTAAACCAAGAAATCCGGTTCACGTTCAGGCGTGTCGGACTGGGCTCTGTGGTGGACCTCACCACGGCTCGTCTTTAAGGCGAGGTGGAGACTCAGCGAAGAATACACTGACAGTGACCACTTGGTACTTCATTTGTGACCTGGGATGCCCTTCCGCGACCCAAGCCCAGCAGCCCAAGCCAAAATAAAATACAAAACGGACACCCTGGACACGCAGTTATTCCGAGAGCAGTTCCTATTACGGCAGTGGAGCCGATGAGTCAGCTGAAGGCCGCGTGCAACGTCAGCATTCAAACACGCAGAACTTATAGCCAACAAAGGACCCCAGTCTACTGGTCGAACCAGGAGCGGGAGACGGCTCGTCGAGATTGCCTCTCCGCCAGACGTCGCTATCAACGCCCTAGAGGTGCGGAGTTCTTTGCCGATCGCCAATCCGATTATAGACCCCACAGGAAAGCACTCAAGCTAGCCATGCGGGAGGCTAAGCGGAAATGCTTCCTCGACCTATGCGATTCCGTTGACAGCGACCCATGGGGAAGTGCCTACAAGGTGGTGGTCAAGAAGACATATACGAGGACTCCCAAGCTCTTCGACCCAGAGATGCTCCGCAGTGTAGCGGACCATCTATTTCCTTTGATGGATGGGTTACGTCCCGCCGACATCATTCCGATCAGGGCGCTTCGGCTCTCTCTACCTCCAGCCAGACTCGTTTGCGAAGGCTTTCACCAAGTGCCTGACGGAAGGCGTCTTCATATGTTGCTCCTCCCAACACCAGGAAAGCCACCCGTTCCGGCCGATATGCCTCATCGATGGAACTGGCAAGCTCCTGGAAAAACTGGTGTGCATAGGGCTAGAGAGGGCTATCGCTGACGCGGATGACCTCTCACGGTCCCAATTTTTTTTCAGGTCGAAGTAGCGGCCCAGGTAATCGAGGGCACCAGATGGAAGAACTTTAACGCCAAAACGGTGATCAACATTCTCAACAGGAACAAAGAGCCGCAGCCACTTTTTTAAGTCGAACTGGAGCCATCGAGTCAGAAAAACAACAAAAATTAAGTACATCCTATATAGGCTACAGTATTTACTGCACTGAAGGATAACCGTAGAAGAGCCACACAAGTGCAGGCAACCTGTGCAGTGCACCAACTGCCAAGAATATGGACACACCAAAACTTCCTGCAACCTAAAATCCATCTGCAGAGATGCCCACAGTACTGTAAACTGTCCTAAGAATAAAAACGACAGTTCAATTAACTGTGGCGAAAAACACACAGCCAACTGGCGAGAATGCATTGTCTACAAAGAACTCAAAAGTTGTCTAAAAGTCAAAAATTGGTCTGCCAGCCACCGAACAATGCCAAATTCTTCATTAGCAAGTGTACTAAAATCAGGGATCCAAGCACCAACAGCAGTCACCTCTAACGTCCAGCATAAAACTCACCAAATAAACACAAATAAACACACAGAACATGCAACAGCAGCCAATTAGAGTTGAAGCGATTATGCTCTCGATGCAGCAAACCATGAAAGACTTCATGACCTTCATGCAAGAAACTGTGCAAGAGCTTATGACGAACCAAAACATACTTATTCAAATTCTTAGCCGACAGAAACATTGACGTTATGCTACTCTCGGAGACTCACCTTACCGAAAAGTACAACTTCCAAATACCAGGATATAAATTTTACTTTATGAACCAGCCGGATTGCAAGGCCCATTGCGAATTAAGCACCACTTTCTTGGTAATTGGCAAGAAGATTGCTTACACTGTACCTCTATAGGCTTACAAGCAATAGGACCAACTGGGCGATGTACAAAAAATATGTTTGTTCCCATACCGGCTTTTCTAGCCCCCTGAACACCGAATCAATACTTGAGTATTGATTTGAAACACCGAAGAATCAATACTTGTCGCAGCAGCAAAAGCGTCAACTCCACAAGACAACCATGTATGCAGTATAAAGTTTAACAAGACAAGTAGAGATATTGAACTGCTTGTGCTTGAAAAACGACGACATCGAAGGAAGTGGCAGGAGCACAGATCACCTAACGCAAAGAGTAAATTAAAAGCAGCTTCTAGCAGACTTACCAAACCCCTTAAGAAAGAAGAAGCGGGCGCGCAACTAAGGTACATCGAGAATCTCTGGAACATACAAGGACCAACAGAAACGGTTGTACCTCTCCGTAACTCCACCGAAAACTGGTCTCGCAGTGACACGGACAGAGCAAGAGTCTTTACTGATCATCTTAAAAAAGTATTTCAACCTAATCCAGCCACTAACTCATTTACTCTCCCGCCTTTAACTGCATCTGACTTAGCACCACAAAAGTCATTAAAGGGCAACTGAAGACTGGAAAATCGCCTGTCTGCGACTTAATAACCCCGAAAATGATCATCGAGCTCCCAATTTGTGCAGTTCTACGAATCTGCTTGCTCTTCAACGCAATCACTAAAATTGGATACTTCCCTCAAAAGTGGAAGAAATCAATTATAATTATGATCCCTAAGCCTGGGAAAGACAAAACACATCCATCATCATACAGGCCAATAAGGTTACTTACTTGTCTATCCTAGTTATTTGAAAAAGTGCTGCTGCTACGCATCAGCCCCCACCTCAAAGCACACAACGCCTTTGAACACCGTGAATACTGCACAGCTCTCTTCTTAGACGTTGCACAAGCATTCGATAGAGTATGGCTCGATGGACTTATGTTTAAAATAATCAAACTGCTGCCTCAAAACATACATAAGCTTCTAAAGTCTTACCTATATAAAAGAGTGTTCGCGGTCAGGTGCAGTATTGGCGGTATTGAAGCCGAAGTGCCTCAAGGAAGTATCCTGGGCCCAATACTATACACCCTATACACGGCGGACATCCCAACTACCAGCTAACGATATCCACATTCGCTGATGACACTGTAATACTAAGTCGATCCAGATGCCCAATAAAAGCTACGATGCAACTAGCACGCCATCTAACTTGTGTAGAACCATGGCGTGCAAATTGGCGCATACGAGTAAAGGAAAGTGCAAACAGGTAACATTTACCCTAAACAAACAAACCTGCCCACCCTTGGTAATGAACTACACGCGCATCCCACATGCCGATAACGTAACATACTTAGGTATTCATCTGGACAAGCGGTTCACCTGACGGAAACACATAGAGGTCAAGACGACGCACCTCAGACTAAAAGCAAGGGATCTACACTGGCTTATAAACATTCACTCTCCCCTAAGCTTAGAGTACAAAGTCCTCTTATATAACTCCGTTTTAAAACCCATATGGACCTATGGCTCCGAGCTATGGGGCAACGCATGGAGAAGCAACATCAAGCACAGTCTAGGATTCTGAGAATCATAACTGGAGCTCCATGTTATCTTCAGAACGAGAATATACACAGAGACTTACAAATAAAACTTGTCATTGAGGCAATAGCAGAGAAGATAGTAAAATACAATGAAAAACTAGCCTCACATCCAAATCCTCTTGCAAAAAAACTTATTCGAGTATGCAGCCAAAGCCGACTGCACCAAAACGACTAACTAATATTTATTTAGCTTAGAATAATATTTGAAAACTTATTGTTAGTCTCTTAAGTAAATGGAAAGATTCAATAAATAAGCAAAACCTGAAAAAAACAGATGGAAGAGGGTAGCAAAGAGTACTGCCTTATGGTGACACTAGACATCAGGAACGCCTTCGAACGCTCCGAGGTGGGACCGGTTCCTAGAAGCATTAACTGGTCCCTGCCTACCTAGTCAGGATTATTCGCAGCTAATTCTCAGATCGGGTCATACTCTGCGAGTCGTCGGAGTCTTCAGGCACCATGTCACCGCAAGGTTCGGTTCTTGGCCCGATTCTGTGGAACACAATGTATGACGGGATTTTTCGCCTACCGCTGGTTGGGAGGACCGAGATCGTAGGCTTCGTAGACGACGTGGCTTTGCTCGTTGTTGACAAGCATCCCGGTAAGGCTGAGGAAGCGTGCAACAAAAACATCAGGGCCATTAAACAATGGCTCAGCTCAATGGGGCTAAAACTGATGCCGGAGAAAACGGAAGCTGTCCTGATAAGCTCAAAGAAAGTAATGGACACGGCCACTGTCGAAGTTGGCAGTACCTCGGTGGCCTCCTCTCGGGCAATTAAGTACCTGGGAGTCATTATCGACACCAGGCTTTCGTTCCGAGAACACCTAGCCGACGCTAGCTCGAAAGCAGCAGGAGTAAATTGGCCGTTATCAACCATAATGTTGAACACCCGAGGCCCAAAACAGGCGAGTAGACGGCTGCTGATGAGCGCCACCCGCGCGACCATGCTATATGCCGCCCCGGTGTGGGCAAAAGCGCTTGAAATAGATAGCTACGCTCAGGGCCTACGCTCAGGGCCAATTGCTAATTGCGGCACTACGTATCTGCCGTGCCTTCAGAACAGTGTCCAACGAGGCGACATTGGTAACATCGCAAGTAGCCCGCTTCTAGACCTATTAGCGCAGGAAAGCAAATCTTGATCGTCTTCACGAAGCAATGCTTCATGGCCATACCGCGGGGGTGTTCACGATTTACCCTCCAAATTTAGTTCTTTGTTAAATGACTAATAAGCAAATAAAAAAAAAAAACCCTTTTGCCGTGTTGATAATTAAGTTGGAGGTTAGTTGGTTAATCTGGTTCTGAAGTTTAGCGTATTTATATCTGTCTTTTGTTCGCGTGGACTAGTTGCATTTCTAAGAACCTACTCCTATCAAAATTGATAGCGTGTGGCGTTCCGGCCACGACTTACAGCATAGAACCCAGAAAGTCTAGGCTCCAGGCCACCCTGTGGTGGTTGCCCATTGCATCCAACAGATCCCGGACGTGCGCCGAATCCTCATTCAGCAAGTGCTTCATGAGTAACTGTGAGAATTGTTCCGTTAAGGCAATCGTTTCGTCCTCCAAGCGTGCGTATTCCAAAAGGTTTGCGGACTGCCTCACGTAGGCAAACTCCTCCCATACCAATATCTGTTTATCGACAATGGGGATGTATTTGGCGCGCGTGTAATCGGTTATGTGCGCCGAGGCCAGGGACAAAGATAAGAGAAGGATAAATCCGGTCCTGTGTGTGAAAATTTTATGGATATTTTTGTATCTTATGCGGTGGAAACCCACCACCAAAAACTTACTCAACTACTGTGTGTGCCGATGACGTTCAGCTCAAGTCTACTAAAAACGTGCCAAGTGGCTTGAAAAAGCTTACAGCTAATAGATGCACGGGCATGGAATATGGGTGAGTCACTTGAGCTTGTCCTTATGGACCACCCTCCCCTTAATGCAGACTGTGATCCGACATCTCTTTCTTCAAATACCCTGTTTTGCCGAGAGGAGTTCTCTCTGGCCCTGAGCGCGGTTTGAACCTTTTGGATTGTATTGTAAATTTCCTTCTGCGCTAAGACGATGTCACCCGACTTCCTATTGACAACCGAGTTAATCGACATGTAGTATTCTCTACCAGCCCGTTGGAGGTGCTGTGCAATGATGGTGCATTCGTGATCCTAACACCAAAGTTGTTGGACAGCATATATGTAATTGTGTGCAAATTCAACGATGATTCGTTGTCGCAGTATATCATCATAGGCCTTGTGAAAAAGTTCATGAGCTGAAACGAGCACTATATAGTTCTGAAAACAGTTTAACGGTTTATCAGTTGACTCAATTGTGTGGGTGAGGGACACCTTATTGTGCATTGTTGCGCGCAAGATTCTGCCTCTTCCTCCTCCAACGCATTAAGATGTTATCTGGATAAAGCGTCCACTACCAGGTTCTCTCTACCGGACTTCGTTTGACCCCATACAAGTAATGCCGCAGCTTAGCTAGGGCCCATACTATGGCCAGCAACTCCCGCTCCTTGCGTAGTTGGCTTCGCTGTCCTTTACCGTCTGCCTATACCGTACGCTGAAGCATCTGTCGTTCGAACAATTGGCTTTTTATAATCTGGGTAACTAAGCATACCGTCTTCCGATGCCAAAATGTTACGCAGTTTATGGAACGCCTGTTGCTGGGCTTCGGAAAAGAGCATCTGGATGCTTCTCGGCCTACGCCTGCTGACCATTCCATTTCCGCCCTTCAGTATTTGCGGGGCCTAAGAACGATCTAACTTCGTATACCGTCTTGGGCTCCGGGATTTTCTTTATGGCTCTGACTTTTTCTGGGTCCGTTGCTGCACCGTTACTATGAACCCCATAAAGTTCACGCTTTTCTTAAAAATCTAATGGTAGCCGGATTTAAGATCCACGTTCCAGAAATAGTGTGCTTTGCCCACTATTGTTTCCTCGTTGAGCTTGCGGAAGTCTCTTACTAGCCGCTTATTCCGGTTACCCGCTCCATCAGTTCCCTTCTTATCTACAACCCATATGGGGTTATTGTAAGGGGAAGCCGATTTTTGGATTACAAATAAATAAAATAAAATATAAATTTTAGGCAAGCACGGAAAATGGCATTAATTTACAATTTACTCAGCAAAAGGCCTTAACCAAATCAAAATCTATCTGCTATATTCGAGTTCCCCGACTATCATATACTCAGATAGTAGGAATGCGACCGCGAAATTTCAAAAATTTTTTTGGCTATTGATAGATATGTAGGAATAAAATAAGAAAAAATTTAGAAATTGTTTAAAAATGTGGGCTTGACTGTTTTGGGAGTTTTGTAGGAGGAGAGTGACCACAGTGGTTTTGGTATAAAAATTGGCAAGACAAACATTTGCCAATCGTTTTCCTATCTTCAAATCGAACGGTCGTGATTTTTTTCTGAGCTCCGAATTTACTTTTGTGTTTGTACAACCAGCGGAGGTTTTTTAAAACTTTCTTTTATTATTTATTATTATTTATTTACTTATATTTTTTAACATAGTTATTAAAACTCCGTTCGTTTCGCGAGTGAAACTATTTTTATTTGTGAACTAGTTTAAGCAAATTAACTAATTATTTTGCTTCTCTGTCTTTCTCTTGTGTTTACTCTTTCTTTCGTGCCTTCTTCGCAGTTCTGTTTGGTGTTGTTTCTGTATGCACATAAACTGCTCTGTGCACCCACTCCCTCGCTCTCCTACACAACATCTACAGCTTTAAACGTGCAGACTGCTCTCTTGAGGTACTTTCAACACCTCCCTTGCAAGTTTTGATTTTGTGTCTTTGTAGAGTAGCATCTAATTTTGTCTGCTTTCAAAATAATGGTTATAAAACCTGAGCAGCCAAAAATGACTTGTTGGCTATATGATAAAATGGTACAATTTAAGTGCGCTGGTTTTAGCGTTTAACAGTTTATGCTAAGGACCCAAATCTCAAATACTGTTGTGATACTTGCCTAGGGGTTGTGAACGAGATGAAATCGTTTATGCGCCAAACTAAAGGGGCTTGTTAGGACTGATTAACAGTTTTGGCTTAGCTAGAGATAGTTTTCGTCGAGCCGATGATCTCCCTTCCGCCCTAGATCCACATTTTAAAAGCCTTATGCTATTAGAATAATCTCCAAAGCCACTGGTGGTAGGCTAACTAAATGCCCAAATCTAAAATACTGTTGTGGTGCTTACCTAGGGGTTAGGAACGAGATGAAATCGTTTATGCGCCAGACTAAAGGTGGCTTGAAAGGATTGATCACCAGCTTTGCCATAGCTAGAGATAGTTTAGTGATAGTGATCTCTTTAGCAAATGTTGCTAAGATCAGCAGCCAAAAAAGATTCGGTGAAATCTGATTATTTCGCTGTAGAGGGAGTCCATCTTGGGATTACTAAAGATTACAATGTGTCTGCACTGGTTTCTCAACCACCTGATGCATCCTGTCCCGATTAGCTTACCACCACAAATGATTATTGATACCGGACTACCGGCACACGTTAGTCCTTCAGAAATACAATCTACAGGACAAAAACCCCTCGCTGTGGTTCCGCTAATGAAACAAATTTTCTTTTGTCGGCTTTGCCTTTATAAAACATCATCTGATGTATTGTCTTACATACAAGAAAAAACAAGAGCCGATAATATAAAAGTGGATGAGTTTATTTTTTCTTACGCTAGGGACATTTTATCTTTCAAGACAACTCTCCCTAATGAGCTATTTTTAACCATATGTTCTAGTGATTTTTGAGCGGATAGTATGGTGTTAAAAGCTAAGATTCGAAGCTAAGATTAAAAAACGAAAAAAGGGGCCCGTGGGAAATAAACTTCCCTCACGTGGACAGATCACTGCACCATCCGCCTCTGCATCTCCTTCCTCTTCTTCAAAAAATAACCTTGCGTAGCAAAATAACCAAATTTTATTTTGATAGCATTTCCTTTGCATCCCATATAATTGTGTTAACAGAGACTTGGTTAGAGCCGGAGATACTTAATTCCGAAGTCTTCCCAGGTATGTACACAAAACAATGCGGACGGGCGACCACGATTTTATGGCGTGATGCATTGGAGCTAGGGTAGACTTATATTTCAATATATTTTGTACTTCAGTTCTGTCTAAGATACGAAATCTTACGCTTCATCAATAAAACATAGCTCCGTCATTGCCGTAGAATCTTGTCTTATTATTGACATAATTGCCGATCCACAAGGCCGGTGATTAGAGAGGAGGTAAATTCTCCTACTACTGCAGAATCCAGGATAGCAGCTAACGCCGTTTCACTATTTGCCATTAGACCTACAAGACCAATTAAACCTAACAGGATAGTTAAGTTAGGAAAACATGTAAGATTGATGAGTGAACTCAGCGGCACCCTCGAAAGTTTATAAATATAAACTTATACTCGAAATATATTGCATATCTTTTGTTTTTCTGTTGCGCAAATTAAAAAAATAAATAAATAAATATAAAGTTATGAAAAATTAAAAAAAAAAAAAGAGAAAACATTTTTATTAAACTCAAAAAAATTGCATACCCCGAGGTACGATGTTTTTCTTGCGGTATAAAAGGGGGAATTATATTTTTGTAAAAACCTTTTAAGATAAAAGCTGTCTTGTAATAAGTAATAAGTAATAGCTCAGTGTAATAGATATTGAATAGCTCAGAGCGTCTGTTCCGTTTGAATCGTTTTATTTGAATGACTCCTATGTTGCTGTCTTTGGGTACAGCTACCCGTACATGGTGTTCTTACATATTGTACATATTGTATATACATATACATGTGTATGCAGAAGGCATACATATGTTATGTATGGCTTGACCACTTGAGCTGCTAAGTGCATGCTCAGCATTCTCACGCTCCGCGATCGGCTTATGTATAAGCGTTAGATCGTATTTCATTGGCTGGAGTGTTTATGTAAGTGCATGTGGTCTTTGATGTGAATTATGTTTATTTGTGTTTGCAACAAAGTGTCACAATGTATGTACGTTACTTATATATATGTAGAGTAGAGTTATAGTGAGGGTAGATACACTACACCTCCCTTTTTAGAGAAATGACGTAATATATGTAGTCATTTAATTAATTAAAACATTTTTTTTCTTATATTATTTCTTATTTATCCTTTCTATTAGAAAAAGTTTGGTCTCAGAATAATTTGTGTAAAAGAATTTTTTTTTTTATATTTTTTTTTTTTGTTGTTTATAATTACGTTATGCTTCTATTTTTAACTTTCTTGGACAAAAACTTATTAAATTTTTTTTTTTTTTTTCGGTTGATCAGACCTTTTTTTTTTTTTTTTAGTTATTTATTTTGTATAAAACGTTTCATTAATTATATATTTTTAACCTATCCTTATGAACTTTCTGTTCTTTTTATTCCTAATTACTATGTTATTGTTTTCTTCGATTCTAATTACTTCGAATGGCCCTAGATACGTTGGTTCTAGTTTGTGACCTGTTTCGTTTCTTATTAAAACGTTATCTCCTACTTTTAGTTTAAAATCGCTAACTTTGTTATCATAACTGGTTTTCTGTTTTACTTTATTACTTTCTAATAATATGCGTGCTCTTTTATACGCGTTTTCTAGTCTAAATTTAACTTCTTTAGCGTAATCATCTATGTTATATATAGGGTCTATATTATCTATGTTACTAAATTGTTTTGCTAAATTACTAGTCTTACCAAATACTAGTTCATATGGACAGTAATTATGCGTTACGGATGGTGTAGTGTTAAAACAGTACACAAAATATTGTAACCATATGTCCCAGTCAGTTTTATCTACTGATATATATGAACGAATGTACTCATTGAAGGTTCGATGACTTCTTTCAACGGTACCTAATGTCTGGTGGTGGTGTGCTGTAGACGTTATATTGTCTATTCTCAGATATTTGCATAAGTCGGCTATAATGCTATTCTTGTATTCTGTTCCCATGTCCGTAATGAACGTCTTCATTGGACCGTACTTCAGAATGAATGATTCAAATATAGCTTTTGCGACTGTATTTGCATTTTTGTTGGGAATTGGTATGGCAACTAAATATTTTGTTAAGTCACAGATTAGAGTGACTGCATATTCATTACCATTTTCCGATTTGGGTAGTGGACCTATAGTGTCTACTATCACTCTGTCGAAAGCGCAAGTTGGTGTTTCCGTTATTGTAAGGGGTGTTTTTGTATGCGTCGTTGTTTTAGACGTAAGGCATTTTTGACATTTATTAACGTACTCTTTGATATGACGTGTCATATTTTTCCAATAATAATGTCTTTTAATTTTTGCTAGCGTTCTTGTAATGCCTGTATGACCTCCTTGAATTGGATCGTCATGGTATGTAAACAGTATCGCTTCTTGATCTTTTTGATCATATATTTGGGTCACCGGCTTGAGTAGCGCTACTCTCAATATTTTCAATAATTTATTGCCCATTTTTTTAAAAGAGTCTATTGAAATTGTTTCAAAGATCTTTTCGCTCGGTGCCACTTTGAGTTGGCTGATCTCATGTATACCGGCTTGTGTTTCAAGCCTTTGGAGGAACTGACCTAAGTCTAGAATTCCATTGGTGTACAGATCGCTAACATCAATTCTTGCTATAACTTTATTTCCATGTTTGAATAAACATTTTGATTCAGTTATTCGCAGAGTCACTACTTTTCGTATTTCGTCATTATTAATGACTTCATATACGTTGGGCTTAGAAGCGTTAACAAGAGTTTCTTCTTGTTTATTTATATTAGTATCTGCGCAGATATTTTTCTGTTTACTTTGCTGTCTTGTAGTGACTTTTAGTACATTTGCTGATATGTCTTTCAGCTCGTTTATAGTGATACGTGACAGTGCATCTGCCACAAAATTATCTTTTCCCTTTAGGTATTCTACAGTGAAGTCGTATTCTTCAAGCTCTAGTCGCATGCGAGTTAATTTTGAATTGGGATTGGTCATAGAAAATAGATATGTTAAAGGTCTGTGATCTGTTTTGATTGTGAAATGTTTGCCATAAATGTATGGTCTAAAATGGGTAATTGCCCAATGAATTGCCGCTAACTCTTGTTCCGTTGTACTCTTATTGCTTTCCCCTTTTGTAAACGAACGTGATGCATAAGATATTGGGAGCTGAATTCCGTCTCGGTTCTGGGTTAAAACCGCTCCACAAGCTTGTTTACTAGCATCCGTTATGATGCAAAATTCTTTGCGAAAATCAGGATATTGTAATAATGTGGGGTGCATAAGCTTTTCTTTAAGGTATTCGAATGCGTTTTGGCATTCGCTTGACCATTCAAAAGGAACATTCTTTTTACATAATCTAGTTATGTGCCGTGAATAGTCGGCGAAGTTCTTTATAAATCGACGATAATAGTTGCAGAATGCTACAAATCGTCTTGCGCTGTCCGCATCGTGAGGGACAGGATAATTTTTGATGACGTCATATTTTTTGTCATCTGGCAAAACTCCTTTGTCTGTGCATTTGTGACCTAGGAATGTCACTTCATGCATGAAAAATGAACATTTTTCCGGATGCAACTTTAGGTTATATTTCCTACATATATTAAAAACATCAGTTAAGTTTTTAATCATGTGTTTTTCGGAACATCCTATCACCATTAAGTCATCCATATAAAGGAATGCCTGAGAAGGTTCTAAACCAGAGAATGATATAGTCATCATTCTCTGAAATGAATTTGGTGCTATTTTGAGACCAAATGGTAATCGCGTGAAGCGATATGAGCCATTGCTTGTTGAAAAAGATGTTATATTTCTTGAGTTTTCTTCAAGTTCTATTTGATGGAAACCTGACATCAAGTCAAGGCATGAAAAGTATTTAGCTCGACCTAGTTGATCTAAAATGTCATCAATTCTAGGGAGTGGGAATTTATCAGAAAGTAGTTTCTTATTAATTTGACGATAGTCAATTACTAATCGCCATTTCTTTTGTTCTGAATTCGGTAATGATTTTTTCGGAACTAGCAAGAGTGGGCTGTTATATTCAGATACAGATGGTTCTACGATTTTGTCGTTAATTAATTTCCCTACTTGTTTTTGAATTTCTTCGATATGGCTATGCGGGCTTCTGTAGTTCTTAATATAAATGGGTTCATCATCTTTAAGTCTTAATGTTTGTTTATAAAAATTATTTGTTGATATTGGTTCGGTTTCCAGTCCGAACACATCACTATACTTTGTGCATAATTCAGTTAATTGACTTTTAAATTGTTCTGGAAAATTTTTCTTCAGTAATGATAGTACTTTTTCGCTTCTATCTTCTAGATTGGTATTATGAATGTCATAATCTTTAAGATTTTCATATTTGATTTTGTTTACTTTGACCATTTGGTCGAAATTAGTGGTATTTAGAAGTCGAATATATACATTTTTTGATGCTGCTATTGTATTCGCAACATAAATTCCATTATGTATTTCCTGATTAGGAACGAATATTTGATCATTTACGCTATTGATGTCTATTTTCCGAATAACTTGTGATCTGGCTGGCAGAAGAACTGTATTGTTGCCAGCGCTATATGTTATTGGGACATATATTGGATAATTTAAATTTTGGGGTCTAATTATAAACCAGTCTTCACTTGGTTTGAAGTCAAGTTGGCAATTGAATTTTTTTATAAAGTCAATGCCTATTATTCCATCACATGGTATTGAAAAATTTGAGTTTACCAAATGAAATTCATGTGGAATAATATATTTTGTTGATTGAAGATCTATTAGGGTTGTTCCTTGAGACTTTATTACACCTTGGCCTATGCCTTGGATGTTTATTATTTTGTCATCCTGAATTTTGAAGTTATCTGAATTAACTTTTAAAAGTGAGATATCTGCACCAGTATCAATGAGAAATGTTAACTTGTTATCAGTTGAATTATTGTAAAAAGTTACGAATATATTAAGACTATAATTGATGGAATGAACTCTAGCATTTATTGATTGTTTCCTAAAGGGGTCTGTGAGTTTTCCGACGTGTTTTGCGTCACTCTCACATTGTTGGTATTGTAACCTTGGTTGGAGTTGCCGCGGCCTCTACCTTGGTTTCGGCCTCGTCTTCCTCCACGGTTGTTATAGTTATTACTATTATTGTTGCCTCGGTTGTAATTGTTGCCATTTCTGCCGCGATTATAACCTCGGCCCCCTCTATTATTGTTATTTGCACCTCGTCGATAATAGAGTACAGTGTTACTCTGACCTGTTATCTCCGTGCAGCTGTTTACAAATTTAGATATGGCATCATTCATGTTTGTGAATGTGCCTGCTTGCATGATAAGTTTTACCTTATCAATGGAGCAATTTTTCGTCATGGCCTTTACAGCTGTGGTAGTGCTGTATTTATTGGCAAGAGTTTGGCCTAAACCTTCACTGATATAGGCGCCTTCAAGAGCCTTTGTCAGTTTCTCCACCTCTTGGGTGTATTGGTTGGCCGTTTTACTCTTTTGTTGGAGACTGAGAAGCTTAGCTGATATAACTTCTACCGATTCTCCTTTAACTGCACTTGACAGTTGGGTAATGATTGCAGCAATTGTCTGCTCATTACTTATGAGGTTTCTTGCATGGCCTTTAAGTTTGGTTTTTATAACCGAAACAGCTAGAGACTCATGCTCACCTTTGATTGTATCTACAATGTTTAGAGCATCTATAAAACTTGTTAAGTTTTCAGCCTTACCGTCAAAGTCGGGTATAAGCTTTGATGCTGTATTCAGAAAATCAATATTGGACTGTGCCATTATGTTTTCTGTTTTAAATTTTTCCTGATTAGTGTCTTCAGCTAATGTTAATATAGCTGGAATTGTTAGGTTTAGTAGGTCTTTATCCTCGATGTCGGTATATTTTTCTTCCGACTCGGTGACCTCTAAATCGATTTCTTCTGGTTCTATTGATTCAGATTGTTCGTCTGTATCAATCGTTAAAGGGGTATTTAGTATTGTTGGAATTGAAATTTCCAAACTAAATTTCCTTTTAACTGCTATCAAGTTTAATCGAAGTTTGATTAATAGTCTTGATAACTTAGACCAGTGTTCAGAATTAAGTGTTTCTCTATGTTCGTATATTAGTGTTCGTGCTTCATTAAAGCAGTCGACTAATGTAGATGCATGTTTTTTAATTGTTTCAGCCTGTATAGGCCTATTGGGCGATAAGCATTTATATGTCTTATCGAATTTAGTTTTAATATTTTTAATTGTTGTGCATATTTCATGCCATTCCATGCTCTAATTCTTACGAACTGTTATTATTTCTGTTGACCCTAGTATTGGGTTTGATATTGTTTTTTTTTTTTTATATATATATGTAAAGATAATTTCTATTTAATTGAATATTCGAAATTTGTACGCAGGGTACTACTTTAGACCTTATCTAGGTCCAATGCCTTACTCAAGTATTTCTTCTTGAGGCATCTGTTATGTAGTTTGTACAATTTCGTTATCATACTCGCACATAGCAGTACTACTATTATTATGAGGAGTACCGTAATTATTTTAAGTTCGGGCTGTGATACCTGAACTGTATTGATTACGTTTGCGGTGGAGTCCGCTATATTGGAATTTTTGTCTAACATAGTAGACAGTTCCGAAATGATTGTCTTTAGGGGGTCTATCTTCGGTATGGAATTATCTTTAATGCTCATTCAATTTTAATGACATGTAATATAATTGTTTTACTTATTAGGTTTCCTAATTTTATTTCTAATTTTTGTTTGATTTGTGTAATTTTAAATTGAGGAGAAAATTTATTTTAATTTGTGTTGAATATTTTTATATATTCAATGAAACGTTTTTTTTTTTTGAAGTATTATATATAATGTTATTATATATATAATATGAAAAATAAAAATCTATTTTTTCTTGTATTTTTAGAAAGAAAATTCTCTTTAAGAAAGTTATTTTTTTTTTTTTAATCCATTTTTAAAATGTTATTCATTTAAATTTAAAATGTAAAATTTTATTTTTGAAATAGAAAATTTAAAGTTGTTAAAGTTACACAAATTATTTGCAACTGAGTATATATACTCAGTGGCAGAGACATGGAAATTTGATAGTGCTAATGTGGTTGGCTCACAAGTCACAATTTACAATTCAATAGGATTTTTAAAAAAAAAATCTCCAACCACATTTTTTTAGTATAAAGCCTAGCATAAAGTTTTGTTAGTATTTTCAAGCAGCGGTTTCCCGCCTCGGCTTGGGTTTATTTTAATTCTAGGGCAAATTGGGGCATTTGCATTTAAGCAGCCCGTTTGCGTGTCTTCGCACTTTGGCGAAGTTCTTGTTCAATGGCTTCCAAACGCTCTTGGTAGCGTTGTCGTGCTGATTCTTCTTTTGCCAACTGGGTCATTTCCTTGACCAGTCGGCGTTGTTGTAGTAGTTTAATCCTCCGTCCTGAGCGTTTGTGCTTTCGTAGTTGTTTCTTCTCCTGCCGTGCCCGGTACTCAGCTACTGTGAGTGGGCGTGGTCCATCGGCGTTGTTTAACCGCAACGCTTCCTCTAGCGTTGGCTGGTCCCGTTGCACTTGTGGTTGTGCATTGGCGAATTGTGGCTCGTCTGCCATCAATCGCCGCTTGTTCTTCTGTGTGTGCTGTGTTTGCGTGTTTTTGTGCGTTTTTGTGTGTGTTTTTGTGTGTTTTTGTGCTTTGTTTGTTTCAATTGAACATATATTTGCATTTAATGCGTCCAAGTACTACAAGTACATTTTAGTTATGTTTGTGTGTTCACACGTTGAATATAATAGGCACAAAATGTTGTTTTTTTTTTTTTTTAACACAAACACAATACACGATACATAATCACAATACACAGAGGCACAACACAGAGGCAGACTCGAGACCAAGTCACGGTCGCCATGTAATAAGTAATAAGTAATAGCTCAGTGTAATAGATATTGAATAGCTCAGAGCGTCTGTTCCGTTTGAATCGTTTTATTTGAATGACTCCTATGTTGCTGTCTTTGGGTACAGCTACCCGTACATGGTGTTCTTACATATTGTACATATTGTATATACATATACATGTGTATGCAGAAGGCATACATATGTTATGTATGGCTTGACCACTTGAGCTGCTAAGTGCATGCTCAGCATTCTCACGCTCCGCGATCGGCTTATGTATAAGCGTTAGATCGTATTTCATTGGCTGGAGTGTTTATGTAAGTGCATGTGGTCTTTGATGTGAATTATGTTTATTTGTGTTTGCAACAAAGTGTCACAATGTATGTACGTTACTTATATATATGTAGAGTAGAGTTATAGTGAGGGTAGATACACTACAGTCTACCTCTATTCTATTTCTTCGCGCAACGTAATTTTGTTCTTTTACGGAAGCCGATCATTTGTGCTCGGCAAGAATACATTTATGTAGTGCCAACCATTAGTCAATGAGTTGGGCAGGTAAATATAGTAATATTAAAGTCGAATACGTTAGTGACGGCGGGTGGGACTTAGAAACACAAGACTTTCGCACTACGATAAATAACATTACTTACATGGACGCTGCCCAGCGATAGGCAATAATATCTGGAGCCGTTAGCCAGGCCCTAGCCCAACAAGAGGATAAGCTGACACAATTAGAGGACGTTAAACAACAGATGCAAAGCTTGTAGAAGCACCGCAAGTGGAGGCCTACAAAAAAATTAATGTAGACCCAAACATTTCATGTGAAGTCAAGCTAGACATCGTTAAACCATGCCAGATTTTATGGGAGACCAGGATGATTATGTGTCGTGGCGACAGTCAGTAGACTGTAGACGCATATGAAATCTTCAAACCATATCATGGCAGCGAGACGCATTATTAAGACGTCTCTATCATCAGAAATAAAATTAGGGGATCGGCAAGAGGGCTACTAGTTGCCCATAACACAGTCTTAAATTTCGATGCCATAGTTGCTGCGTGTTCTTCGGCAGGGACTTGGGACGGTCAGGCAAGGGGAACTTAGCCTGATGCAGTATTACGACGACGTAGAGAAACGGTTGACATTAATCACAAATAAGTGAGGTTAGAGAAGGTGCCCTCCATGCGTTCATTGCAGGTCTCAGGAAACCCTTGAGAGCCATAGTCCTACCGGCTCAACCAAACGATTTGCCCTCAGCTTTAGCTTTAGCTAGGGAATCCGAAGCAACCATAGAACGCACTACCTTTGCTGCCACGTATGCAAGGGCTTTGAAAGATAAAGCACTCACCTATAAAGCAAGAAATCAAAGCCGCTCACGGGAGTCACAGGGAAAAAATAGCAGGGCCGAAAATGGCCAGGGAAAAAACCCTCACTTTTATAAAAAACAAAATAAGCCCCAACAGGATAATTCGCCCCAAAGCACGAGTAAATACCATAATCAGTCACAGATTAGACAGCCGACCTCCTTTGGAAGCGGTCAACCGCTGACGATAAGAATGACAGCGAATATGAAAGCGCTGCCACAGCAGCCGTTACCGAAATAGATGGTGAGTTTGATGATAATGATCAGATACATTTTTTAGGAAACGCTCCCGGCTGCCGTTCATTGAACGCCAGTTACAGGAAAATTCGAATCGAATTCTAATCGAAAATTCTAATTCCTATGTAAAAAATGTGGTGCCGACAAAAAACCATCGCTGACAACTACCCAATGCCGAATATTCCCATGATACTTTAGGTAAAGCCAAGTACTTGACAACGCTACATTTAAAGTCCGGCTATCACCAGATTTACTTGGCAGAGCATGACCGAGAAGACCCCCTTCTCAATAAATGGCGGGAAGTATGAATTTTGTCGAATACCATTCCGTTTGAAGAATGCGGGAAGCCTCATCCAAAGAGCGATCGACGACGTCCTAAGAGAACAACTTGGCACCAGTATGAAGGTGTCCAGCCAAAAAACACACTTTTTCAAACAAAGTGGTGAGAATTTGGGATTTATTGTAAGCAACGACGGTGCAGAAACCGACCCAGAAAAAGTAAAGGCCATAGAGAAGTACCCAGAATCGACAAGGTCATTTTTGGTCCCCGTCACTTGTTACCGATGTTTCGTTAAAGACTTTGCGGCAATCGCGAGCCTCTGACAAGCTTGCTAAAGGAGAAAAACTCTTATTGACTTCGGCGGCTTGCAGAGAAATGCATTTGAGAAGCTAAGAAATGTTTTGGCATCCGAAGATGTAATTCTCAGATACCCTGATTTCAGTAAGCCGTTCGATCTGACAACGAATGCTTCCGCGAACGGTATCGGCGCCGTTCTATCACTAGAAAAGATACATTTTACAATGATCTCTAGGACCCTCAAAGAAAGTGAGTCACACCAGGCCACGAATGAAAGAGACTTGTTGGCCATAGAGTGGGCTCTAGGCCATTTATACAGACCAACAGCCTTTGACATTCCCGGTTCCGGATCCGATCGCAATCCTAATCCGAAGATAAAAAGATAGAAAGCGTACATAGAGGACCATATAGCGACAATCCATTACAAGCCGGGTAAAGAAAATCATGTGGCCTATGCTCTCTCCAGGCAGAATATTAACGCCTTACAGAATGAGTCTCAGTCAGATGCTGCGACTCTTCACAGCGAACTTTCATGGCCTACACGGTCGAAACGACAGATCAACCACTAAACTGCTTCAGAAATCAAATAATTATTGAAGAAGCATGTTTCCAGCTAAAACGAAGTGTAGTATTGTTTCGTAGCAAATCACGCCACTTAATCAGTTTCGCCGACAAAGGCAGCAGTTTAAAAATTCGCAAAGAAGTCGTGAACCACGACGTCGTAAAAGCGATAGACTGCAATCTACCCACTCTGGCAAGCTTTCAGCATGACCTTAATGCTCATTTCCCGGCTCCGCAGTTTCGAAATTGTAAAAGGACGTTGGTAGTAAAAACGAACAGTTAGGAATTATCACGACAGAATACAATTCAAAGCGAACGGTCTTGTTTTTTAGGTGCTCTGATTTTTATTTTGTGTTTGTCAAACCAGACGTGGCTTTTAATAATCTTCTTTAATTATCATATATTGTAAACATAATTATTAAAGATCCGTTCGCTTCGCGAGTCATTCTTTGTGATTTGTGCAGTAGTTTAAACAAATATACAAAGTCTTTTGCATTTTTCGTCTTTGTATTTTGTTTACTCTGAGCGTGCAGACTGCTCTCGTGCGGTTCGCTTGAAAGTTTTGATCTTGTGTTTTCGTGCGCAGTGGTCTGATTTTAGATAAACATGGAAACAGTAAATGTTGTCTGCTTTTATAAAAATTGCTGTCATTGCTGTAAAACCTGAGCAGCCAAAAATGATTTTTTGGCTATGTGATAGAATGGTGCATACTAAGTACGCTTCTTTTAGTGGCCGAACAAGTAATGACCTAGCAAAGGGTAAAAATCTAAATCACTGTTGTGATGCTAGCCTTGTGTTTGCGAACGAGATGATTTCGTTTATGCGCCAAACTAAAGGTGGCTTGAAAGAACTGATCAACAGTTTTGGCGTAGCTAGAGATAGTTTTCGTTGAGCCGATGATCTTCTTTCCGCGCTTAATTCACAGTTTAATGGCCTTAAGCTATTAGAAGAATCTCCAAAGCGCAAAAAAGCCGCTGGTGGTAGGCTGCCTAAGGCCCCGCAACCACGGGCAAATGATCAACAGGACTCCACACCTGATCAGCTGTCAATCGCAGCAAATCCGCATATATGCTAAGATCGGGAGCTAAAAAAGATTCGGAGCATTCCGATCAATCCGCTGTGGAGGGACCCCACCCTGGGATTGCTAAAGATTCCGAATTGATTCCACCCGTCTCCATTAGTTTACCACCACAAGGAAACATTGAGTCCGGACTACCGGCACAAGTTGGCACTTCAGAAATACAGTCTCCAGGGCCAAAACCCCTCGCGGTGGTTCCATAAAAGAAACAAATTTTTGTTTCTCGGCTTTCCCTTGATCAAACATCATCTTATATACAAGACAAAACAAAAGCCGATAATATAAAAGTGGAAAATTTTAACTTCTTTTACGCTAGGGACATATCATCTTTCAAGATAACTGTCCCAAACTAGTTTTTTTCGACCATATGTTCAGGTGATTTTTGGCAGGTGGTAAAAGAGTAAAAGTGGTGGTAAAAGAGTTCGAAGCTAAGATCAAATATAGGAAAAAGGGGGCCATGGGAATTAAACTTCACTCACGTGGCCAGACCACTGCATCATCCGCCTCTTCATCTTCTGCCTCTTCTTTAAAAATGCTAGAGGCTTGCGTAGCAAACTAACCTAATTGTATTGTGACAGTCTTTCCTTTGCATCCCATATAATAGTGTTCACAGAGACTTGGTTAAAGCCGGAGATACTTAACTCCGAAGTCCTCCCAGGTATGTACACTATATATAGGTATGACCGTCCCTCCAGACGGGGAGGTGGAGTCTTAAGTGCGGTTAGATCTACCCTCGCGTCGGAGGAGTTACTTTTTGACGAGTCCCGTAACTCTAAATTCTTTTGTGTAAAGCTGTCTTTTTCCGGCAGATCAGTTTATATTACGTGCTCGTTCGCATATTCCGCCATCTTCTGAATTCCCAGAATATCAGAATCATCTGTCCGCTATGACTTTATTGACGGCTTACTCGACTTATCGTTGTCGGAAGTTAATTATATTCGAAACTGTCTTGGTCGACTGTTGGATATATGTCTTGTAACAAATCCTGAAAGTGTGTTTCTGTCCAGGGTAGCACCTCTTACTCAACGTGAAGATCCATGTTACCCTACTTTTGAGGTGGCAATCGACATAGGTACGGTATTAAATTAAATTCAGAGAAGTCAACAAAGCGAATTCACTGTTTTCGCAACGCAAATTTTCGGAGGCTAAAAAATTTTATAGCTGGCTATAATTGGTCCGATCTTTACTCCTGCAACATAATGACGGTTGCCATTAATATGTTTTATACCGCAATTAAATAATTTTTTGACTCTTGTGTTGCGATGTACTATCCGTCAATCTCTAAACCTCCTTGGTTTTATAAAGAGTTGACACACCTAAGAAATGTAAAGTCGAGACTTTATAGAAAATTTAAAAATACCGGTTTTCAGTCAATCCTTTGTAAATATTTAAGCGCTCGGTTAAACTTTACCTTTGCTTAATGCTCAGTGCTAGAAGAATTATTTAAGCCGTTGTAAGTTCCAGTTTGCACAGGATCCGAAACAGTTTTATAGTTTCGTTAACACTAAGCGAAAAACAACAGGTCCCGATGGAATCCCTGGCTGTGTGCTCAGATTCTGTGCGGAAGCCTTGTGCAAGCCTCTACTGAAACTGTTTACCTTATCTCTGGAATCTTCACAGTTCCCCATATATGGAAGGAGTCCTTTGTGATTCTTCTTCATAAAAAATGTAGCAAACTGGATGCAAGCAATGACAGAGGAATCTCTAAGATGTCGGCTATCCCAAAACTTTTTGAAAATATTATCACTCCTCATTTGCACCACCTTTGTAGATCAATCATATCACCGTGTCAGCACGGTTTTATGAAACGCAGATCAACAACCACTAACCTCTTGGAGCTAACTTCTTTCGTAATACAGGGTTTCAAAAATAATCTTCAAACAGATGTGATCTACACTGACTTTAGTAAAGCATTTGACTCTGTTAATCATTACCTTCTAGTAAGGCAACTTGATCTTTTAGGTTTCCCTGTTGAAACCTAAGTCCTCAACAAGTCCTCTTTAAAAATTCTCTATCTTGTATTCTCCGAGTCACATGCAGTGTCCCACAAGAAAGCCACCTTGGTCCGCTTCTTTTTGCCTTATTTATTAACGACCTCCCCTTAGTAATAAAACATTCGGGTGTACTTATGTACGCAGACGATGTTAAATTATGCCTCCAGCTCAAGGACATCTCGCGCCATTTGGACTTACAATCCGATCTAGGCATATGGTGCCGTGATAACGTATTAAACTTAAATGGCTGCAAGTGATGACCTTTTGTCGTGTCAACCCAATACGCACGACTTACACTCTAAGTGGGTGCCCTTTGGACAGAATAACACGGGTTTATGAACTTGGTGTTCTTCTAAACTTCTAAAACTAAAATTTTATGACCATATTTCGACTATTTCGACTATTGTCAATAAGGCCAGGGGTGTGCTTGGTTTTATAAAAAGGTGGTCTGAGGAACTTGATGATCCTTACATGACTAAAACCTTTTTTATTTCGTTCGTCCGTCCGAGTCCGGGTCACCTGTTTGGCCCAAAAAAACTCCTTACTTTTGCCTTGCGGCGCCTAAATTGGTATGCAAACCGTATATTACCTCCTCATTCATGTAGACTACTTTTAATTTACCTTCCCTAGCTATCCGTAGAACTATGCTTGGAACAGTCTTTATTTGTAAGCTTATTCGTTGAGAATGTTGAGAATGATGTTGAGAATCCCGACTTGAATAGTCGGCTTAACTTCTCTGTTCCAAGTAGATTCACTATAAACTATATACCTCTTATCTTAAATAATTGTAGATCTAACTATGAGTTGCATGACCCTTACAGAGTATTATGTTCTGACTGTAATAGACCTAATATAATATCCTATTATCTGTAATCTTGACTCTTTGCCGCTCTTAAAGCAATCAATTTTAAGTTTTTTAGTACATAATTAAATCCTACTAACACTAATAATTATTAGAGTTATTTTACTTTATAAACATTTCCTCGTTTCTGTTCTCTTTTCTATATCGCGTCTATCTTCTCGTGAATCGAGCTGTACGATACACGGCAGCGCCCCTTGGTTGGTTGGGCGGGAGTTGTGACCGTGGGACCCGTGCGAAAAAAAAATTATTTATATATACTAAATAATCAAAACATATAAAAAGTAAATTACCATAACTACTGTAACTTAAAAAAAAATCGAAATTTATATATTATTTATTATGTGATTTTATGTACATATTTCAGCTATTTATATTTCTTTTATATATTCAAATAATTATCACGTTAAGGCAATGCAAAACCATAATTATATTTTAAAAAATAAATATGAAATTTACAAGGCATTAGCTCATAACCTTTTTTATTTGCTATACTAAAGCAATAAAAAGGCAAGTTTTTTGTAGCGATTTCAAGCGACATGTTTTTGTTGGGCATTGGTCGGCTATCAGGGTATGCATAGAAGTGTAAAAATGTATGTACGCATCTTGTTATTCTAGTGTTTTGGTTATAATCGAATAACAATAGTGATTAGTCATGAACGCTATATTAAATACTCTTTCCAAATCCGTCACCAGGATATGGTCCTGATTTAAGGTCGAAAGGTTGAATGCACGGAAACGCTGATACGAATGTTTTTTTTTTTTTTTTTTTTTTTGATTTTATATACAAATTGTTGAGTCTGTAGATAATCAATATCTAAATTAAATAGATTAAAGATTCAGGCAAGGACATTTACATAAAGAATTTAACAATATATTTGAACATTAAAACCGTTGCAGAATTAATACCATGTGCATTTATTAACAAACCCATTAATACAACATTTTTTTATGAATCTAGTATACCCTTTTACTCTACGAGTGTGGGCGTGATAATTTTGTGTTGTTTTTGGACACTAGAAGTGGTGGCTTAAAAAAGCTATATGCTATACCGCACCAAGAGAAGAAGTCAGATCTTGAGTGGATAGGATATATTTATGGATTTTATGCACAGTCTTGCCTCCAGGTTCCTCTGATCACTGCGGTGACAGCTTTAAATGAAAATAATCTTCGATATAAATTCCAAGCCGTGGCCTTACGGTTGAATTGCTTAACTCGTTACAAATCCGTTCCGAGACACAAATTAAGACGTATAAATATAAAAACATTTGTCCAGTTGTAGTAGCCACATTGAATAAGCAAATACAAAGAAAAGACTTTGTAGAATGCGATGGGCAAGTCCAATCGCTGTCCGTAGGTCGGGTCCACTAAATGAGAAACTCTGAATATCATTCCAGCGGTGTTTTTCTTTGTAGAATCGTACAGTCACTTAATATTACGTACATGAGAGAGTGGCACACATGAAAACCAAGATTTTCAGAACTCAGAGGCACTGTATAGTGTTGTTCGCATGGTGTATCGCATTGCGGTTCCACCAATTACCAAGCCAAAGCCTTTGCCTGATAAGCGTCGGTATGCTTGTATCCAATTAGCATTTGCATTAACGGGTGGAACCAAAAACTTTTAGATAACGCAATGTCGATACTATCACCAGGCTTCTTTGCTCTAATGTATGTAATTACAACAAAACTTGTGATTTGAGAGTTGTGTGCACTTTGTAGTTCATTTGGTTAAGGATATCAGAGCTTTCACTTAGCTTGACGTTTTGAAATCTCTTTAGTTCCGATACAGAGTCTAGAGAGGTTTGGTCAATCTAAAAGTTTCCATTGCCGAAGTTTATTTAAAAACAAAGTTTGTATTAAAAACCCATTAAGCTACAAGAAAGGAGGACTGAGGTTTACATGCAAAAATTGATGCTTGTAAGGATGCTTTCGCAGGGATCGGCGTCTCAGTCCACCCAGGATCCTCTTCAGATAAATGTATTATCATAGAGACAGTTGAGCGGGGGTATCATAAAGTTATATTTGGTAAATGGTTGAGCGGTTCGCCGAGCCTCGGTACGCGGTTTGCTAATAGGTTTACATTCACGGCCTATACGTTTGGAAAACCGATACGGCTGCTGAGGAAAACTGTACGATAATTCGCAGGCGGAATAATCACAGATACAATTATTGCTAAAATATTGCGAACACGACCGGTTACACGCAGACAGCACCGTCGCGGATAACACTGCTGAGAAATCTCATAATAATCGCACATAACATTTTAAATTATTCATTGTTTTAATATATATCTCCTTGCTTAGCTGTCCCTGTCGTACTCATAAATGTTCGCTGCCCTCGACGGCGCCAATGTCTTGCTTGCTCTTCCTTGTCCTGGTGACCCCGTGAAAACCAGCTTTGCGTTCTTGGGATTTATTCTTCTCGGTCCTTGAGCTTGTTCGCCAGGCGTCTTTTTATGCTCGTGTCCGGACTCAAATCCCCTTCACTTTGCGTCTCGAAAAATCCCCAATGTTCGGTTTTGGCATTTTTTCCTTGCGAGCAGATCGTGGTTTGCGTATTGGTTCCGTCTGGAGACTTAGCTATTCTCCTATTCGATTTTGGATTAACTAACTTAAATCTATTTTTTACTTGCTTAAATTAAGTGTACTGTGGTACTATCAAAGACACTAAAATATTTTAAAGTCTCTGGTACTATGGTAAGGCTGACGGCAGAGTGCATACGATAAGCTATAAGCAAAGCGAGAAGATGGCAGAGTGAGAGCTTTGCAAAAAAACGAGCAACATTGCTCTCTTTTAGTTATTAATGTGATCGTGATGAACGAGCGTCCCAAACTAACCCCATTAACTGCAATATAAATAAAAAAGGAGAATTCAATTATTTACATAATTCCTTACGAAACCACCCAGAAAGGCTCTTTAACTGTGCGCGGATGTTTTTTTCGACTTTTTTTTTTAAATAAATTAAATAAATAAATTTTAAATTATTTTAAATAATATTAGTAGTCGTTTGACGAATTTTCCAAATTTTGTTAAACACCTAAATTAATAATAACATTGAGGTACATTTTTAATATATTTTAAAACAAACCAAACAAAAAAACGTGTGTTTCAAAATAAACGGTAATTAAAGCACAGAATACAACAAAACAACCGTACGCTCTGAGCGAGTTGAAGCGATAAAACAGGTTGCAAATTGCTCTCTCGCTCTATCGCTTGAGCTCGCAACTCGCTTCGCTCTCACTCTGACATCTTTCAAGCGGATTGCACTTAAAAATGAATGCAGTAGTTTATCGCTTCGCTTCTAGCGCGCAACATGCCGTCAGCCTAACAAAATATTTCCTGGGGGCCTTCGAGAACAATGAAAAATAAAATATGCAGCAAAAATGTGATTGTTCACGTGTTGATGGACCTACATAAAATTATACTCGAGTTTCTGGTTACTGATGAAACTCAATGGTGATTTCTTACAAATTCCGTGGTAGCTGAACTTTAGGTACGAACTTCGTAGAGAATGTAATTTGCGTTATTACAGTAGACACAGTCGAGAAAAACGAACATAATAAAGCTGACGATGTATCAACGAAGCGCCGTAATTCTAATGCAGACTTTGCAATTATTTGTATATTAACAAAGCATGAAATTGAAATTGAGAAAGTTTAAAACATTATAACCATAACGTTTCTTAAGTCGAACTGAGCTGCTAAGACACACCATTGACTTGAAATACCTGCAGAAGTCAGGGGTACTGTTGTTTACAGAGACTTTCTTCCTCAGTAAGAAATTATCGTGATTTGTACCCCTGTCGTGTTTGTCAACGACTTATTGGCGTTACACCTTTGAGATGTCATCTTAGAGAGTATTGGTGTGTGTGTGTACCTCGCCGGTTACCTGAAATCCCTGCACTCCTTCAAAAACTAATCCAGATGATCCAATGAAATTTGTCTAGATGTGGAGGGAGTGCATCACTTTGTATAAGATTAATAAACTCTTTGTTAAAATTGTTGTGGTTGGAATAGGTTCCATAGATGCGTGGTAATTTGTTGAGCAACATCCTCGTTAAGGCGACTTCGGTTTTTTTTTACCCGTTACTCGTAGAGTAAAAGTATGTAACAGGCAGAAGTAAGCGTTTTCGACCATATAAAGTTTGTAAATGCACACTTTACAGTATCAGGAATTAATAAAGAAATCACTTCAATAGGTCATTATACCCGTTACTCGCAGAGTAAAAGGATTCGTTAAAAAGTATGTTACAGGTAGAAGAAAGCGTTTCCGACCATATGAAGTATGGAAGTATGAACTATATGAAGTGTGGTCGGAAGTATGGTTGATCAGAATCGATAGGCGGAGTCGATCTGGCCATGCCCGTCTGTCCGTATGAACATCGAGATCTCAGGAACTATAAAAGCTAGAAGGTTGAGATTCAGCATACAGATTCTGGAGACATCTTGTTATTCTACTGTCTTTGGTTGAACTGTGTCTCCAAAGTTGGCATGTAAACAAATAACAATTTGAAGAATTTATGGCGGTACATACAGTCCCATAACATTAAATTTAAATCCCAACACTACCCAATGTCTGTATTTTTAATACATACATAGCTTCATCTCTATTCGTTTCAGCCAACGAGGTTCTTACTACCAAGCTAACTGTTTTGTCGGTGATTTCAATGCTTGGAGTAAAATGTGGGAATCCCACTTATGTAACTCTAGAGGGTATCAAATTGAAGAAGTCATAAACAAATCTTTCTCAATTATCCTCAATTACGGCTTTGCCATAATTGCCACCATCATTTCACTCACATCACTTTCACGTATATTGATCTTAGAATAACGGTTCCCTTTTTTGTAAAAGGTATCAACTAATGCACCTAAAAGCGCTATATACAAACTCAATTACAGGGACAACTACAAGAAATTCGACAGTTAGCAATCACAAACACAGTACAATCCAGTCCCTTTCGATCCCATTTCCACTTGTTTAATAAAAACTTTGTTCCCTTTTTATTATTTTAAACAAACAAGCACACGGGAGCACGAGACTTTCATAAAATTTTTGTAACGTAACACTAAGTATAATCTTATACTAACATAATGACGTTATCATAACTTACTATTACGGACTTTTGAAAAATGATTTTTTGGCCACAGAAAAGGTATCATTCAGCCTATGCACTGGTATAAACAATTCAACCCCGAAAAAAATATATAAATTTACCTGTGTCATGCAACATCCTTAATAGTTTAAAAACTTAACCCCACAAACCTCACACATAAACACATTCTCAACGGCGAAAGGAGCCAAACTTTCCTTACTGTGGGGATGAACTATCAGTCAAATATATATTAGATACATGCTGACACCATCATAACCCTAGAACAAATATAAAGGTAAACGTTAAATACATATATATAGTGACATATCCATAAGTCCCTAAGACTTAAGCATATGCCTACATACTAATACACTTACAACATATACACCCCAATACAACATACACTACTCCGGATGTACCCAACAGATACCAGAAAGAATAAGATTGTTAAAAAAACCCCAATTCTAGATAAGTCACCCACTGGTAGACTAAACATCCGTCCCCTAATTTAAACAATTCCTTGCTTAAGCCTCACCCCATCGTCACATTCCCACGTTCAAAGCTCGGAGCCGCAATCCCGAAAAACAAAAGTATCGATTTCAATAAACAAATTATAAGAATCTAAGAGCACTTGTATCCAAGAGCAAATGCACTTGAATCCAAGAGAAACGCAAAGCTTTTTCTCTTCACGATCAGAATCCTAAAGTCTAAAGTCCATATTAGAAAAGCTCGATACCGAGGCTTGAACGTCAATCAAATCAGAATAATTATCAGAGTTCAGTTTGAGACCTAATTGTAAAAGGTCGGTGTTCTTCTCAAATAAAAAGATTGTAATCATTTAGTGAAATAAAAATTATATTTTTTTCACTTATAAATATTGCAAGTATTTAATTGGCGCAGACGGTAGGATCCAATAAAATAAAAGAGTCCTTTTAGTACGGTACTGATCAACTGAAGGATATGCTATACGACTAGCTATCCAAGATCAGCGAATTAAAATAGCGATTCAAAAATATTTTAGAGATCCGCAAAAGAATCTACGTGAAAGTAGTATTCAAAATAAAATCCCGTGCGGTCGGAAACAAAAATTAATTTAAATTTTTTAATTCCGAAACTTAAAACCAAGTTTAAAGAAAACTTAAAATCAAGAAAACTTAAAACCAAGTTTAAAGAAAACTTAAAATCAAGAAACTTAAAATCAAGTTTAAAGAAAACTTAAAATCAAGAAAATTTAAAACCAAGTTTAAAGAAAACTTAAAATCAAGAAAACTTAAAACCAAGTTTAAAGAAAACTTAAAATCAAGAAAACTTAAAACCAAGTTTAAAGAAATCTCAAAATCAAGAAAACTTAAAACCAAAATAAGCTCCAGAAAACTAAAAGACATCATGGCAGTCCCACAACTCTCAGAAACACACCTAAACCAACTGCTAAACCAAATCAAAGAATTAAACTACTACGATGGCGCACCTGGCAAATTATCTGGATTCGTCAACCAAGTGGAACAACTGCTCAGTTTATACCCAACACAGGAAGCAAGACAGGCACACGTCATATATGGAGCAGTGAAGCGGTTATTAGTGGATTCAGCCTTAGAAGTCGTAACCCAGGAAAGAGCTAACACATGGCTGGACATGAAGAAAGCACTGGCAATGGCATTCAAAGACCATAGACCTTATGTAACTCTCATCAGACAATTAGAAGACATATCATACCCAGGAAGTATCTGTAAGTTTATAGAAAAATTAGAAACACAATACTGGATTATGTTCGATAAGTTAGAATTAGAAAGTGACCATGTTGATAAATCGAATTATACCGAAATGTTAAACAAAACTGTTAAATCAGTAATAGATCGAAAACTGCCGGATAGAATTTATATGTCTTTGGCACGTAAAGATATTGATACAATTTATAAATTAAAACAAGCATCAATGGAATTAGGCCTTTATGATGCTATTCCAGAAAATCACCGTTCTAATAGAACAGAAATGAATAAACGTAGGAACAGGGGAAACTATAATCAAAATAATAATCAAAAATATTACAATAATAGAAATCACAACTACAGTAATTATTATCCTAGCACGAATCAGAATCATAATACACAACCACCTCAGAATTCGACTCAACCTATGACAAATCAAAACCAATATTCACCGCGTTTCATACCGAATAATCAAAGAGGGAATTATTATGCATTTAGACGAGACTTAACACAAGCTCAGCAGAACAACCCACTTAATAACACCCTTAACTTCCAACCTTCGACATCGAATAATATTAACAGACAAGGGCCAGTAAAAAGACAACGCGAGAGTCAGAGTGACCAAAGCAGGATGGATGTAAATTTTCATCAAGCTGCCTCGGACACTCAAATGATAGAGAAGGACATACAAGTCCCTATGTAAAAATAATTCATAATAATAAAAATTATAAGGGAATGATCGATACAGGATCATCAATTAACATCATAAGAGAAAATTTTGAGAACTTAGAAGAAAAGAAAGAAAACCTAATAGTATACACTATTAAAGGACCAATAAAACTAAAGAAAAGTATAATAATAAAACCTACTTCAGTATGTCCGTCTGCTCAAAAATTCTACATTCACAAATTTTCTGATAACTATGATTTCTTGTTAGGTCGAAAGTATTTAGAAGATACAAAAGCTAAAATAGATTATGCTAACGAAACAGTAACACTAGGCTCAAAAGTATTTAAGTTTCTCTATGAAGAAAAGAAGGGCGAGACCGCATCCAAATGCCTTGACCCACAAGAAAAGAATGATTCCGCTCTAGTGGACAGAACCAAACCAAAAATGCAAAAGGTTAAGTGCCTTAAACCAAAGCATCAACAGCAGAAGAAAGAGACCGCATTACCCAAATGCCTCATTTCAAATGTTGTTAAAGACACAGTGGGCAATGATGTAACACATCTCGATCCCATGTCCGTTGACAACGATACAGTCAACTTCGCGATTAACAATGAGTTACGCGAATGTAACGAGTATAGACTCGAACACTTAAATGCAGAGGAAGTTGAATGTTTAAAGAAGGTCCTATACGAATATAGAGACATTCAGTACAAAGAGGGCGAAAATTTGACCTTCACCAGTACTATTAAACATGTCATCCAGACTCAACACGAAGACCCAGTATACCGTAAACCCTACAAGTACCCTCAAAGCGTTGACCAAGAAGTTAACAAACAAATTAAAGAAATGATAGAACAAGGGATTGTTCGCAAATCGAAGTCCCCTTATTGTTCTCCTATTTGGGTGGTCCCAAGAAGGCAGACGCCTCTGGGAAACAAAAATTCAGGTTGGTAGTCGATTACAGGAACCTAAATGAGATAACTGTTAACGACAAATTTCCCATTCCCCGAATGGATGAGATATTGGACAAACTAGGTAGATGCCAATACTTTACCACTATAGATCTAGCCAAGGGTTTTCACCAAATCCAAATGGATGAAAATTCTATTGCAAAAACAGCTTTTTCAACTAAGCATGAGCATTATGAATATACTCGTATGCCTTTTGGTTTAAAAAACGCTCCAGCTACTTTTCAGAGATGCATGAATAATCTTCTGGAAGATTTAATCTACAAAGACTGTTTAGTCTATTTAGACGATATTATTGTTTATTCCACTTCATTGGAAGAACACATTTTATCCCTAAAGAAAGTCTTTGAAAAACTGAGAGACGCTAATTTAAAGTTGCAACTAGATAAATGTGAATTCATGAAGAAAGAAACTGAATTCCTAGGACACATCGTCACAACAAATGGCATCAAACCAAATCCAAATAAAACTAAAGCAATTACAAATTTTCCATTACCCAAGACACCTAAGCAAATAAAATCATTTTTGGGATTATGTGGATTCTATCGCAAGTTTATTCCTAACTTTGCCAAAATAGTTAAACCCATGACCCTCAAATTAAAGAAAGGTGCTATAATAGACACCAAATGTAAAGAATACATCGAATCATTTGAAAAATTAAAAGTTTTGATAACTTCAGACCCGATATTAATCTATCCTGATTTTTCAAAACCTTTTTCTTTGACAACTGATGCTAGCAACGTAGCTATTGGTGCAGTGTTATCACAAAATCACAAGCCAGTTTGTTATGCCAGTAGAACGCTAAACGAACATGAAATCAACTATGCTACGATTGAAAAAGAATTGTTAGCTATAGTTTGGGCTACAAAATATTTCAGGTCATACTTATTCGGCAGACCATTTGAAATATTAAGTGATCACAAGCCACTGGTATGGCTCAACAACATTAAAGAACCAAACATGAAATTGCAAAGATGGAAAATAAAACTTAATGAATTCGATTATAAAATCAAATATCTTCCAGGCAAAGAAAACCATGTCGCGGATGCTCTTTCCCGCACGAAAATAGAAGAAGTTATGGTTGGCGAGGTCGCAAACAGCGCAGACGCAACTATACGCAGTGCCATTGAAGATAATCTAAATTACATATCCATAACAGAAAGACCAATAAATTACTTCTCTCGACAAATAGAGATAGAAAAAGGCGATAACGATACAACAAGTGTACAACATTTCTTTCAAAAATTAAAGATTAAAATAGTCTATAAAGAAATGACACCTGAACTCGCCAAAAACCTCATTAAGGAATATGTGTGTACCAAAAAGAGTGCAATTTATTTCCCTAATGACGAAGATTTTCTGATCTTCCAGAGAGCGTTTACCGAAATTATAAGCCCTAACAATTTCACAAAACTCTTGAGATGTACCACAAAGTTAATTGATATACTAACGTATGCAGAATTCAAAGATTTAATCTTAAAGAAACATAAGGAACTTTTACATCCGGGTATAGAAAAAACAATCAATTTATTTAAAGAAGAATATTACTATCCTGATAGTCAAAAGCTTATTCAAAACATTATCAATGAATGTGAAATTTGTAATCTAGCAAAAACAGAACATCGAAACACGAAATTGACATATGAGACTACACCAGAAATATTTAATACAAGAGAAAAATACGTGATAGATTTTTATCTCACAGGAAACCAGATCTTCTTATCTTGCATTGATATCTATTCGAAATTTGCATCACTAGTTGAAGTAAAAAGTAGAGATTGGCTAGAAGCAAAAAGAGCCATTACTAAAATATTCAATGATATGGGAAAACCGCAAGAAATTAAAGCAGACAAAGACTCAGCTTTTATGTGTATAGCCTTACAAAATTGGTTAAGATCTGAAGGTGTACAAATTTCTATAACGACTAGCAAAAATGGTATATCTGATATAGAAAGATTCCACAAGACCGTAAACGAAAAGCTAAGAATCATTGGTAGCGAACAAAATATTGAAGATAGGTGCACAAAATTCGAAACAATTCTATACATATACAATCACAAAACTAAACATAATAGTACTAAAAGATTTCCAGCAGACATTTTCCTATATGCAGGCAGTCCAGATTTTAATGTACAACAAAACAAAATCGATAGGATAGAATACCTCAATAAGAATAGACACGATTTTGAAGTTGATATAAAATATAGACAAGCCCCACTTGTAAAAAGTAAAATAACCAATCCATTTAAAAAGACAGGAAGAATTGAACAAGTAGATGATAAACATTTCGAAGAAACAAATCGTGGCAGGAAGATCGTTCACTATAAGTCAAAATTTAAGAAACAGAAAAAGTTTAATAAGAGCAAATATGATAATTCCAGACCAACCAAAGAAGCACAAAGTACACAACATACTTCTAATAATGCTTAGTTGCATACTATCACTTATCATCACGGTCAAGTGCAACAATATAGAAGTAAATCCAATAAACGCGAAAAGTGGATACCTTATATTCCAAACAGGAACAATGGAAATTCCAACCAGCTATGAATACCATTATTTAAGCATAAACATAACAAAGACAATGCTCATGTTCGAAGATATAGTAAGTGAAGCAAACAACTATCCTAATGTACCACAAATACAATATTTAGTCGACAAATTAAAACGAGAAATAAATGGGTTAAGAATTATTAGTCGAAGTAAAAGAGGTCTTTTAAACGTAGTAGGAAAAGCATACAAATACTTATTTGGCACTTTAGATGAGGATGACAGAGAAGAGTTAGAAGAAAAAATAAACAACATGTCAGAAGACTCTGTAAAAACCCATGACCTAAACACGATTCTAGATGTAATCAATAGTGGTATAGATATAATTAATAAGCTCAAAGTAGATAAAGAACGACACCAACAAATTGCGGTACTAATATTTAACCTAGAGCAATTTACAGAATATATAGAAGACATAGAATTGGGTATGCAATTAACCAGACTAGGAATTTTCAATCCAAAATTACTAAAGCATGACTATTTAAAACATGTAAATTCAGAAAAAATGCTAAAGATAAAAACGTCAACCTGGCTTAAAACAGACACGAACGAAATTTTGATTATTTCCCATATTCCTAGCGAGGTTACTAAAGTTCCAATATTCCAAATTGTTCCGTACCCAGATGAACATAATTATATTCTAACCGAGCAAATATTCGATAAATTCTACATATTTGATAACCAAGTATTCCATAAAGATACCAATAGGGTAATATTCGACAAATGTATTATCGGAATCATCAAACAAGAGCAAACTCAATGCAAATATATTAAAACACATAAAAATTACCAAATAAATTATATAGAACCAAATATACTATTAACATGGAATATTCCTGAAACAGCTGTTAACCAAGACTGTACAAACAATAAAATATTAATTTCAGGAAACAACATCATTAAAATTAAAAATTGTACCATGCAAATAGATGAATTCTTAATCTCTAATAATCTAGCAGACTTTACACAAACAATTTATATCACCAACAACGTAACACGTCTAGAACCAATAAATCAATTACAAACGAGAGAAATGATAGAATCCCATGTAAAACACTATAACTTTTTCCAAATTATATGCATTACAACGTTCGTCATAATGATAATTAGTTTGACTCTGTATGTAGCATATAAGTTTAAAAATATACCTAAGAAAATTATTGTCAAATATCGTAAGCAAAAAGAACACACGCACCTTGAAAATAATGTCAATGAAAATATTCAACAAGAAAATAATATTACCTTATACCCAAATTTAACGACCTGAGGACAGGCCAAATTCAAAGGTTGGGGGAGTGACATATCCATAAGTCCCTAAGACTTAAGCATATGCCTACATACTAATACACTTACAACATATACACCCCAATACAACATACACTACTCCGGATGTACCCAACAGATACCAGATAAGAATAAGGTTGTTATATGATCCTCGAGAATGGAAAAAACCCCAATTCTAGAAAAGTCACCCACTGGTAGACTATACATCCGTTCCCTAATTTAAACAATTCCTTGCTTAAGCCCTCACCCCATCGTCACGTTCCCACGTTCAAAGCTCGGACACGCAATCCCAAAATACAAAAGTATCGATTTCAATAAAGAAATTATAAGAATCTAAGAGCACTTGTATCCAAGAGCAAATGCACTTGAATCCAAGAGAAACGCAAAGCTTTTTCTCTTCACGATCAGAATCCTAAAGTCTAAAGTCCATATTAGAAAAGCTCGATACCGAGGCTTGAACGTCAATCAAATCAGAATAATTATCAGAGTTCAGTTTGAGACCTAATTGTAAAAGGTCGGTGTTCTTCTCAAATAAAAAGATTGTAATCATTTAGTGAAATAAAAATTATATTTTTTTCACTTATAAATATTGCAAGTATTTAATTATATATTAGTTAACCTAACTTCATTTCTTTCTTAAACAAATGTAAATTTATACACAAAATTTAACAGTACTATAATTGGTCGAGTCGACGGCCATAGAAGCTAGTTACTCTTTTATTTTTATTAGTTATTATATAAACTTATATAAACTTATATAAACTTGTTTATATATAGTTTTTTAGCCGCCTAAATTTGTTATTTGTAAACATGACAACTTTGGAGGCTCAGTTCAACTTTACTGCACCTCAGCTGTGCAGCAATATCATCGATATTTACGCAGATCAGCTGCGTGAACATCTATGCTCTCCCTTTCGCGCGCTCTCTCTTGTTACACCTTTGGCTTAGTGTTTCGCTGTTCGCTCTGCAATTAATTAGGTCGCTCAATATTCATTCGCTTTCGTATCTTGTACTTATCGCATCGATGCAGCATCTTGTTCGCTGAAATCAATAACTGATATTCGTTCGAAATCGATACATAAAACTCGTATTTTCATTGCGCAAAAATAGCTAATAAAAACAGTAATTAATAAAAAATTAATAGTCAAAAATATGTGGATCACAGACTAATTTAAATAATAAAATAGATTTTTATTGATTTTAAAATAGTTTTATAGACTTCTAGTAATTGTTCAATGTTTTTGGAAACGTAAGCTGTCTATAAGCCAAACTGTATTTGTCCGCATACCGTTCAACTATTATATTAAAACATTTCAAGAACTACTTACTTCATATCGACCATGAGAAATAACAGAAATTCTTCGCTGTGATATCATTACATGTTTAATATGTGTAAATTGGTAGTTTTCTGACTCCTGAATATTCGCCAAAAATAAGAAACTGCTACCGTCTGAAGAAAATACCGGGTGGGGAAAGATATCCAACCATTCATCTTCTGGTGCACGTTCGGAGTGAACCTTTAATATAATTTAAACATTTATTTGTAAAAAAAAATTTAAGATAATATAACTTACTTCCAAGCATTTCCAGTCTTCTTCTTTAGAACACAATGAAATAACACTGTAATTTTGAGATCTTCCCATATAAACAACCGATACTTGACAATTGCTATCAGATATCCAACCTGCTGATGTGAGGTAATAGTCTCTAGTATACAAATCAAGAAATATGTAATGCATATTAACTCTTAGATATTAAAAGTCTTACTGTCCATAAATAGTGGCAGGAGGTTTAATATTAAATTTTTGAATGTCGCTCAGATTAGTTATGTCAACTGCCCACAACTCCACTTCGGGATTAGTGGTTCCTGGAGTTGGAAATCTAACCATTTTTGTTTCGGGAAAAATACTTCCAGAAAATATCCCACTTCCAGAGAATAAAGCTCCAGACGATAACCACGGGTACGTCATCATTCCGACATTGGTGTCATTAAATAGTGCGTACATAAAATGTGTTCCATCAGACGATGTCCAAATCGCCTCTGGAGTTTCAAAAATTTCTTCTAAAAAGAAAAACAGAGTGTTTAGGTAGTATTTAGTTATCGTTAATAATCGTTAATTTGGTATAAATTAAACAAGTTGCGTACCTTTTTTTATTTATTAGATTTTTCATGTTCATTATACAGATAACAGATATGTAACTTTAACATTCTATCGTTTAAAGGCTTATATGGAAGAAGCTGTTATAAAGACTGCCTTAATTTCTTCATTTGGAGAATGATATGTCACTTCAACACCTTTTAGTTTTTCGCTAGGCCTCATGCGCTTATTTCTGGATATAATTGTTTTACTGGATTTTGAGTGCCCAATATTTTAGTATTTTATTCCTTAACTGTTTCAAAATTTTTTTACCTATTTTCCTTGATTTAGGTTGTTTTACATTTTATATAAAGGTAAAATATTGAAATTATAGATAATATTTCTATTAGGATGAGGATTGCCAATATATATCTATAGATTGTATAATTCTCATTGTTTAACGTAATAATTTCTTTTATTTTTATTACATTGGTTCAACTTTAGTTACATTACAAGAGGGAATACTATAGTGGAGTTCGCCGACTATCAGATACCCGTTACTCAGCTAGTGTGAATGCGAACGCGAAATTTAATCATTTTTCCGAGATATAAATGAGAAAAAATGAGAAAAAAATTTAAAAATTGTTCCAAAGTGTGGGCGTGATCGGTTTTGCGGCCGGTTTGGCAAATCGACAGAAATTTACAAAACTAATAAAATTTTGAAAATATATCGAAAAATGCTTAACAATTGTGGGCGTGGCAGTTTTGCACGGTTTTACGGAAAGAAATCGTGCAAGGATACGCTAATACATTAATAATTTAAAAATTTAATTCTGTTGGATTTCTGCGTTTGAATCTTCTTGGTTCCAACTCTGTCATCGGTATTTGTCTCAAGTTTGAGTTTTGGTGGCTAAGTAGTTGATTTGTGTATTTTTTGCTGCTGTTTTAATAGTTTCGTTGACTGTTTCTATGCTTAAATCATTATGTATATCTTCGTTTCTAATGTACCATTCGGCTTTTGGGATTATTCTGAGCATTTCCGATTGCGTTCGCTGAATTACTGGCAGTTCCCCAGAGTTCGATTCCATACGTCCATATTGGTTTTATTATCGCCTTGTATATTGCAATTTTATTATGTAATTATAGTTTTGAGTGTTTTCCTATTAGCCATTTAAGTTGTCGAAATTTGTTTTTTATTTAATTTCGTTTATTTAGAATGTGCTTTTTCCATGTTAGTTTTGAGTCAAAAGTAATAATAATAAGTAATAATATTTGATTGTCATTGATTTTTGGGTTGCCCTTTTGTGTATATTACTTGTTGAGTTTTGTCTTTATTTATCTCGATACCCCATCTCTCAAACCAGGATACTGCCTGTGTCATGATTTGTTGTAGTGTACTTGCAGCTGTTTTTTCGCACGCTCTTGGCGACATTAACACAGTATCGTCTGCGAACGTCGCAATCATTGATCCAGGGGTAGTTGGCGCTGGAATTTCGGAGGTATAAATCAGGTATAATATGGGCCCAAGCACAATACCTTGGGAAACACCCGCTGACACTGGCATAATATCTGAGCATTCATTGTCGTATTTAATATAGAAATATCTATCCGTTATGTAGCTTTGAAGGATGGTATATAGGTTGTATGGTAGTATATTTCTTAGCTTATGCAGCAGTCCTTTGTGGCATACTTTGTCAAATGCTTTAGCAATGTGCAAGTACACAGCATAGTAAAATTTCTTTTTTCAAAATCGCCTGTTATTTTGTTATTTACTCGATGGACCTGTTGTATAGTCGAGTGCTGCTTCTGAAAGCCGAATTGGTGAGGGGGTATTATATTTTTTTGTTTTAGGGTTGGCTCGATTATTTTTAATTTTTTAATTGCAAAATTTAAGTTGGTGATTTGTGTTGGAAGCTCAGCATTGCCGTTGTCCATGTCATTGGTAAATGATGTTTTGAAGTGTTCAGCAAGAGTGTCTGCTTTTTCTTTGTTTGATCTCGCCCATGTGTTGTTGTTTCTTTTTAAAGGTGTCTTGTGTATAGTTGAGTTCGTCAATTATTTGGTCGCTTTCCACAGGGTTATTCGATATCGAGGCGAGGATGTATACGTCGTATATTCTTTTTTTTAATTTCCAGTTGTAACGTACATTTTGTATTTTCTGTCAATATATGCACGGTACTGGAGCCTGTGGGAACGCTGAAGCAGTATGGTGAGTCGTTCCGATTTTATTTTGATTCTGGAGCAGAGTACTCGCTGATTAAAAAGACTGCCTAACTGCGACTATTCAGAACAAGGAAAGGCAACGTAGTTGTATTAAGAGGCATGGGAAATTGACGGCTGCATAACACCATTAAAACCGGCAAATGAAACAGTCGTGTTAAAATGGACGAAGTGAATTCGTCTCGTTTGCAAATGACCGTACATTTAAGATAGTAGTAGATATTCATCTTTCAACACTGGAAACTCTTAGTGAAAGCACCTATCAAACATATGTATTTAAAGCAGATCGATAGAATTGGTGGCGGATTGGCTAAAAGAAACAACGGAAAGTTACGTGATAGGCAGCAAATTATGAAATTTTTTGAACATTCCTTTTAGGTCCAGGGGGGAGGGGCAGCTGCCCCCCTGCCCTACCCTGCCGACGCCCTTGGAGTTTGATACGACCGCTTTTCCCCTTCAACGAATATACACCACTCTCCAATTTATTTTTTATTACAGTCGCCGACTCCTCAATAAACAATGCGTCGCCTGACGATAGCTATACAAAAGTCGCGTAATCACGAACTTAGCGAGCAATTGGCTAAAACATACGAGTTACGGTCAGGAATAATTTTTCGAAATATTCAAAGGAACGGGAAAACCCCTGTCCTTTTTGTTATACCAAAGTCGTTTAGGTGTCTGCTGTTAATAATGTACATGAAGCCATTATGCATCTTGGTTGGAAGATGCGTACTATTGGTTTGAGAAAATGTCGAAATATGTTTGAATATGTAGACAACTGTATCACTTGTAGGGTGCCGAAACCAACATTTGGCAAAATCGAGCTGAGTTGCATCCGATTCCAAAGGTCGATATACCATGGCATAACATTCATATAGACATAACAGGAAAGCTTAGCGGTAAAAATGACGTGAATACGTGATTGTGACTTTACTTTTCCCATATAATAATGTTGGATACATATAGTTGCATTAAGACTGACAGATCTCTAGTATTATTTGGTGTCCCTTCTAGTTTAGTTGCTGATCAAGGACGTAGTATCTCTAGCTCTATGTTTAGAGATTTTTGCTCTGCTCAAAAAATGGATCTTTACTTAATTGCAACTGGCGCTAGTCGTGCCAATGGTCAGGTGGAACGTGTTATGAGTACTCTCAAATCATTGTTAACTGTAGCTGAAACAGGCCAGGGGACGCTTTGGGTGAGGTTCCATTGGCTATTAATTGCACGCCCAATAGAGTGAATAAAATTATCCCATTAGAGTTACTCATTGGTAAAGAAGCGAGACTATTTGGTCTTGTACCTGTTGTGGAAAAAGTAACTACTGTTGATGTCCCTTTATTAAGAGCAATGGAAAAACTTAACATGGAAAAGAATGCCAATTACGATAAAATAAGATTTGACTGCGTACTACTTAAGAAGTGCGTCATCAAACTAAACCAAACTAGATGCCAAATTTAGAGGTTCATTCTTGGTAGTTGAAACATTACAGGGTGATCGGTATAAACCTTAAGCTTTGATTAATAATCACACATATAAATATTTCATCAATTTTTGCGAAAAATGCATGAGACCGGGATTGCCAGAGAGTTTGATGATGATCAAGGTGATCATGAAGATTGCCCAGTGAGGGCTGCGACGTTGAAATAAGAAAATGTTAACTTCTAGATCATTTTCGGATAGTACGGCTCTCTGGACATGGGTGCCCAAGCTACGTGGTTTGCCATTTGTCGTAGTTGAGTTGTGATCTCGAGAGTGATCGAAAGTATTAAATTACTTGGCCGCTTTAATAATAACTGTGTGCCATGTGAGTTGGCCGGTTTAATGATAACGGTGTGCTAGAAAAACGAAATATTGACTATTAATAATTCAAATTAAATGTAATTATTCTAAGAAAGAGCAATTTCGAAATTGATTTGATTCAAGTTGGTGGTAATCAGAGTCTCATTGCATAGATATGGAGAGCGGTGTTGAGTAATTGAGAGATGTTTGTTGATGTTCTAAGAAAGAAAAAAAAAAAACAAAACAGAGAAAGGAAAAGAAAGAGGAGATGTATTTTGAGTTATCTACAAATTGTAAACACACAAGAACGTGTGTAGGCCAGGTAGGCCGTTTCGTTCCTTCCTTTTTTAATTTTTTTTTTTTTCGCACTGGTCCCACGGCCACACCTTCCTCCCAAACGACCGGGGGGCGTTGCCGTGTATCGCACGCCTCGATTCGCGACAAGATAGACGCGATATAGAAAACAGAACAGAAACAAGGAAATGAATATAATGTAAAATACCTCTAATAAATAATCATATTAGTAGGATCTAATTATGTACTAAAAAAGTTAAAATTTGTTGCTTTAAGAGCGGCAAAGAGTCAAGATTACAGATAATAGGATAATATATGTAGGAAATGAACCAGATCAGCGAACTAAAATGATCGATAACACAGAGAGCAAGAGAGTAACGCGCAGTGGCAACGCTTATTAACGGAAAGAACAAAAAGAGGACTTCGAGTAGAATGGTGAACGAGAGCAGTCGCAAGTTTTTCAATCGCGCTATATACTTACGCAACTAGAGCCAAACAATTGTCATCAATCAATTAAATTATAATAAGCGAGAACTATTGTCATCAAACATAATAAAGTGTACTATAACCAATTGTCATTAAACAATAAAGTAACACATTATAATAGAAACTTACTACAATTTGGGGGCTCGTCCGAGAAGGCCCAAGTTGTGTATGCATAAGTGCGAATTTAATGAGTGCGAGCGAGACAGAACGTGACGCCGCATCGATTAAAAGGAAAACGACAACGACGCAAGAGGAGTCGCGGTGAAGCTGAAGCAATTAGAAGTCAATCGACGACGGCGAGCAAAAGGTGTTTGTGACGCAGTGTCCATTGGAAGACTTCAGAAGACGGAGGCCGAAAGGTGTTGGAGATTCCGTATCTAGTGCTCGAAGAAAAACGGCAGCAGCCAAAGGTGTTGGAGACGCTGTGTTTATTCAAAAGTGCAACGGCGGTGACCAATAGTTGAAGGCCACGCCGTAGAAATTGCAAGCAGGCTATTGAAGAAAACGGCAGCAGCCAAAGGTGTTGGAGACGCTGTGTTTATTCAAAGTGCAACGGCGGTGACCAATAGTTGAAGGCCACGCCGTAGAAATTGCAAGCAGACAATTGAAGAAGACCGGCAATACGACGGTTACGGTGTATCAGAAGAAGAAGAACGGTGAAGCAATCAGAAAAACGACGGTCGCTTCAGTGGCAGAGGAAGCAGAAGAAAAATAACGGCGCAACGAAATACGCCGCCACATATACGAAGGCGATCGAGCGGCAACAGCGACGAGAGAGGCGAAGCAACAGAGAAAGAGGCGAGGCAGTAGGAGCGAAAGAGGCGAGGACAACGAAGAGGCGAAAACGACGCGGCAAGTTGTGTATCGTTTGCTGTTAACATAGATTTAACAGAGTTGGCTAAGTAGTTTTGAAAACTTTAAAGAGAGGGTATGTTAAGTAGTTTTGCAGCTTGACGCAAAGAATATACAGTTGATTTTATTTCGTATTAAGAATTTTGTACTGATAAATTTTATATTATTTAGAATGGATCGGGTTGAAATTCTTGCGCTGCGCGTTGATGACCTACGAAATAAGCTGTCTGAGTTAAATTTGCAGACAAGTGGTACTAAAAGCATGCTGCAGCAGCGGCTCCTTGCTCACTACAGATTAAACAATGAAGAACAAAACATTTCGGACGATGAGTCAGTAGCAATTGCACCAATGATGACAAATGAAAATAATAGGTCATGGTTTACTCTAAAAGATGTCGAAGGTAGTATTTCTGAATTCTCAGGTACTATAGGTAGTGTTGATGTTGACCAGTGGATAAATGAGGTAGAAGAATGTGGGAGTACAGTTCAGTGGAACCAATTACAAATGTTTGTCTATGCGAAGCAGCTTTTACGAGGTGCTGCTAGATCGTTTGTCAAAAGTCAACAAAACATTCGAAGTTGGGAAATATTGAAAACTGTATTGCTAGATGAGTTCGAAGTTAAAGTGTCATCAGCAGAAATACATCGAAGATTAAATAGACGGCAAAAGAAAAAAGATGAGAGTTTACATGAATTCTTGTACGCACTGATAGAAATAGCTAAGCCAGCAAAGCTTGAAGATGAGAGCAATATAGATTATTTCATTAGTGGCATTCAGGATTCCCCTGCAAACAAAGTAGTGCTGTATCAAGCAAAAACATTAAAAGAGCTAAAACTTAGTTTGGATGTTTACAAAAAAGTTTGTAGTTCAAGCAAGTCATTAAACAAGCCTGGATCATTCGTCGATAAACAGATTTCTGAGTCCAAGAAGATTAACAGTGACAACAAGACACGTAAATGTTTTAAGTGCGGTGATGATACCCATTTGCTAAAAGATTGTAGGAAGAAAGATTTCGTTTGTTTTAAGTGTAACCAACCAGGACATCGCGCATCAAAATGTAAAATAGATGGAAACATTAAGCAGGATCAAAATACAAATGTCGTACAAGATAGGAAGGAAGAGTTAAAGCCATTAAGCATTTTCACTCCTTCAGGATTAGAGTTGAAAACTGTGCAGTATAAGTCAATGATGTTTCAAGGATTAGTTGATACAGGTGCTGACCTTTGTCTTATACGCAGAAGTGTTTATACTAAGTTGGGCAGAAATAAGTTGACAGGCTTAGTGAAGTGTTTGACTGGCATAGGTGATAGCCAGATGCTTACATTCGGTAGCTTTGTAATTTCGGTTGAGGTAGATGTTATAGACATGCAAGTTGAATTTCACGTAGTTCCTGATGAGGATATGGGTTTTGATTCGATTTTAGGAAGAACAATCTTAAACAGCGTGGATATGAAAGTAACCAAAGGTGGCACGGAGTTTATAAGTCGAGTTGTAAACCAAAAAAAGGTTGAGAGTCAGAGAATCCAGCCATTGGGCAAAGGATCATATGCTGAGTTGTTTGTTGAATTCAAAAGTATGTGCATGTTGGGGGTGGAGCAGGCTGACATATTGGATGAGGTTGATTTATCACATTTGAGTAGTGTTCAAAAAGAAGAAGCTTTAAGTCTAATTGGAGATTATAAGCCAATTCGAAATTGTTCGACACCAGTGAAGATGAAAATACTGTTAACCGATGATTTACCAGTATTCCAACAACCAAGACGTTTGGCAGAGTGTGAACAAAAGATTGTGGATGATCAAGTTCAGGAATGGTTGCGAGACAAGATTATAAAACCGAGTGTGTCGGAATACGCATCACCAGTGGTGCTTGTTTCGAAAAAGAATGGGAAAAAACGATTGTGTTGTGACTATCGGAAATTAAATGAAAAGATAATTCGTGATCACTTTCCAATGCCTCAGGTTGACGTTGTTATCGAAAAGCTTCAGAGTGCTTTGGTGTATACGACTTTGGATTTAACTAACGGTTTCTTTCATGTGCCCGTTGAGTTGGAATCCCAGAAATATGCCTCCTTTGTAGCACAAAAGGGACAGTACGAATTTCTGTATGTGCCCTTTGGTATTACAAACTCACCTGCAGTTTTTACTCGATTCATAATGGCAGTCTTAAGGGAACTAATCAACAGTGGAGATGTAGTAGTATACATGGACGATGTGATTGTGCCCAGTAAAAATGTGTGTGAAGGATTGGTAAAGCTGGAGAAGGTGTTGAGTGTTGCCAGTGAAAATGGATTAAAAATAAATTGGTCGAAATGTCAGGTGTTGCAAAAGAAAGAAAACTTTTTGGGGTATATAGTTGAGGGTGGTACTATTAAGCCTTCTGGAGAGAAGACAAGTGCTATCGTTAATTTTCCGTTGCCAAATGATAAAAAAGGTGTTTAAAGATTCTTAGGATTGACGTCGTATTTTCGTAGATTTGTCAAAGATTTTGCAGTGACTGCTAAGCCTTTGTCGGACCTTTTAAGGCAAAATACAAAGTTTAAATTTGATGTGCTGCAGAAGGTAGCGTTTGAACAGTTGAAAGTAGCCTTAACTTCTAATCCCGTATTGAAATTGTACAATCCCAAATTAGAAACGGAAATCCATACAGACGCTTCAAAATATGGTTTCGGTGGTGTATTGTTACAAAAAGACCCAGAAGATTGTTTGTTTCATCCAGTTCAATACATGAGTCGTAAGACTAACCAATGCGAAGAAAAGTATCATTCTTATGAGCTTGAGGTTCTTGCAGTTATCGGAGCATTAATGAAGTGGCGTGTGTTGGGTGTGTTGGCGCTGTTGGGTTTGAAATTTAAGATTGTGACTGACTGCAACGCGTTCACTATGACGATGAAGAAGAAGGACGTTCCTTTGAGGGTAGCTAGGTGGGCATTATACCTTCAAGACTTTGATTATCAAATAGAACATCGCTCAGGGACGAGAATGAGACATGTTGATGCGTTGAGTAGAGTATCGTGTTTTATGCTGAGCTATACTGTTGTACATCGCTTGAAACAAGCACAATTACTCGATGAATGGACGAAAGTAGTGAGAAGCCTTGTAGAAAATAAAGGGTATGAAGATTTTTATATAGAAAATCAAATACTTTTTAAAGATCCTTATCGCGAGCTTATTGTTGTACCGTCGCAGATGGAAAATGAAATAATTACGATTGCTCATAAGCAAGGACATTTTGCTGCGAAGAAAACGCAAGATTTAGTTGAGAAATCTTACTTCATACCAAAACTTAAAGAAAAGTTTGTTCGTGTTGTGGACAGTTGTGTGGAGTGTATTATATTTAATTCGAAAGCTAGGAAGAAAGAAGGTTTCTTGACCCCGATTGAAAAGGGAGATAGACCGTTGATGACGTATCACATTGACCATGTTGGACCAATGGAGATGACGAGCAAGCGCTACAACCACATTTTAGCTTTAGTTGACGGTTTTTCGAAATTTGTATGGTTGTATCCCACCCGTAGCACAGGAGCAGAGGAAGTTATAAGTTGTCTAGAGCGTCAGGCTACTAATTTTGGAAATCCTTTACGGATTATCTCTGATAGGGGAACTGCGTTCACTGCACAGGCATTTAAGTTGTATTGTGAGGAGCAGAAAATTCAGCATCTAGTGATTACAACAGGTGTACCACGTGGAAATGGTCAGGTTGAGAGAATGCATAAGACAGTAGTGTCGATGTTGTCGAAGTTAAGTCATGAAAGTGCAGGAGACTGGTATAAGCATGTCAGTAAGGTGCAGCAAATAATTAATAGTACACCGCCTATAAGCACTTCAGTGTCGCCTTTTAAAATCTTGACTGGCACTGAAATGCGTCTTCCGAATGATCTAGAGCTTAATTTGTTAATAAAGGAATCCTTAGTGATGGATTTGGATGAGGAGAGAGAGCTGGTGCGCGCAAGAGCTTCCGAAAACTTAACACAGTTGCAGACAGAAAATAAAAGGGTTTTCGATTTAAAGCGCAAAGGTGAAATAATTTATAAGATAGATGATCTAGTAGCTATTAAGCGTACTCAGTACGGAACTGGGTTAAAGTTGAAAGGAAAATTTCTAGGACCTTACAAAATTGTTAAGGTAAACAAGCACGGAAGGTATGACGTAGAAAAACTTGGAGACGGCTATGGACCTTTTAAGACATCGACAGTCGCAGAATATATGAAGCCGTGGGGAAATTCATTCGGGTCGAATGATGTATCAGGAGGGCCGATTGTAGGAAATGAACCAGATCAGCGAACTAAAATGATCGATAACACAGAGAGCAAGAGAGTAACGCGCAGTGGCAACGCTTATTAACGGAAAGAACAAAAAGAGGACTTCGAGTAGAATGGTGAACGAGAGCAGTCGCAAGTTTTTCAATCGCGCTATATACTTACGCAACTAGAGCCAAACAATTGTCATCAAACAATTAAATTATAATAAGCGAGAACTATTGTCATCAAACATAATAAAGTGTACTATAACCAATTGTCATTAAACAATAAAGTAACACATTATAATAGAAACTTGCTACATATATTAGGTATATTATAGTCAGAACATAATACTCTGTAAGGGTCATGCAACTCATAGTTAGATGTACAATTATTTAAGATAAGAGGTATATAGTTTATAGTGAATCTACTTGGAACAGAGAAGTTAAGCCGACTTATCAAGTCGGGATTCTCAACATCATTCTCAACGAATAAGCTTACAAATAAAGACTGTTCTAAGCATAGTTCTACGGATAGCTAGGGAAGGTAAATTAAAAGTAGTCTACATGAATGAGGAGGTAATATACGGTTTGCATCCCAATTTAGGCGCCGCAAGGCAAAAAGCAAAGACACTAGAATAACAAGATGCGTAACGCCATACGATTTTTTGGCACACGATTTTTTGGCCGTGGCTCTAGAGGTGGCTCCAGGCTCTTTCGAATTTTTTGTTAGAGAGCGAGAGAGCGAAGAGCGCTACAGCGAACAGCTCTTTTAAACGCACAAAGTGATAGCAGACAACTGTATGTGTGCACACGTATGCTCATGCATTGTAAATTTGACAAAATATGCCCTTCACCTCAGAAGTTCTTAGACTTTAAATCTATATTATTTTTGATCAATTGGCACCATGCGAAAAATTCTTGTTTTGCATTGCCTTAACGTTATTATTATTTGAAAATAGATTAGAAATAGCCAAATCTATGTACATATTATCGCAAAAATAAATTTCAAAAATGACTTTATATAAGAATATTTGTCATTAGAGTATTCATCTTGCGGCGTGTGAAAAATTAATAAGGCAATGATTGTTGAGTTCTTGTGTCCGCACTTCGTGCCTTAAGATATGAACAAAGCAAGAAGAAGCTAGAATTATTCTAGTGTCTTTGATATTACTTTTGCAATAAACAGTTATCATATTTAATTTTTTAATTTCGCTTTTAAAAAATTGTCAGATGAGAGACAAATTAGAATTAAACATAAATATAAATGTGTAAACGGTAGCTAATTCGAGCGGCGATTTTAACAAACAAATTTAAAAAGCTTTAAAATTATAATAGTCAAGGCGCGAATTTTTAAATTTTTTTTTATTTTATCATATTGCTAGGAAATTGGCAAAAACTACCCTAATATGTACCATGTAAATTCGTTTCTTCGATCAGAATTGATTTCGGCCCGAAAATCGTCTTCTAGCACAACACGCACACTTATACGCGTTCTCGCCTCTTGCTTTTACTCACACAAGCAAGAAAATTATATTTTTAGGTTTCTTACGCTCTCAGCGGGAGTGAGCGGAAAGAGAGTAATTTTGGCCGTCACCAAAAAAGTGGCTGCATAGTGCCAAACCAATGTATGGCCGTTACGCATCTTGTTATTCTAGTGTCTTTGCAAAAAGTAAGAACTTTTTTTGGGCCAAACAGGTGACCCGTACTCGGACGGACGAACGAAATAAAAAAGGTTTTAGTCATGTAAGGATCATCAAGTTCCTTAGACCACCTTTTTATAAAACCAAGCACACCCTTGGCCTTATTGACAATAGTCGAAATATGGTCATAAATTTTAGTTTTAGAAGTTTAGAAGAACACCAAGTTCATAAACCCGTGTTATTCTGTCCAAAGGGCACCCACTTAGAGTGTAAGTCGTGCGTATTGGGTTGACACGACAAAAGGTCATCACTTGCAGCCATTTAAGTTTAATACGTTATCACGGCACCATATGCCTAGATCGGATTGTAAGTCCAAATGGCGCGAGATGTCCTTGAGCTGGAGGCATAATTTAACATCGTCTGCGTACATAAGTACACCCGAATGTTTTATTACTAAGGGGAGGTCGTTAATAAATAAGGCAAAAAGAAGCGGACCAAGGTGGCTTTCTTGTGGGACACTGCATGTAACTCGGAGAATACAAGATAGAGAATTTTTAAAGAGGACTTGTTGAGGACTTAGGTTTCAACAGGGAAACCTAAAAGATCAAGTTGCCTTACTAGAAGGTAATGATTAACAGAGTCAAATGCTTTACTAAAGTCAGTGTAGATCACATCTGTTTGAAGATTATTTTTGAAACCCTGTATTACGAAAGAAGTTAGCTCCAAGAGGTTAGTGGTTGTTGATCTGCGTTTCATAAAACCGTGCTGACACGGTGATATGATTGATCTACAAAGGTGGTGCAAATGAGGAGTGATAATATTTTCAAAAAGAGATTCCTCTGTAATTGCTTGCATCCAGTTTTATACCTTTTATGAAGAGGAATCACAAAGGACTCCTTCCATATATGGGGAACTGTGAAGATTCCAGAGATAAGGTAAACAGTGTCAGTAGAGGCTTGCACAAGGCTTCCGCACAGAATCTTAGCACACAGCCAGGGATTCCGTCGGGGTCTGGCGAATAGAGAGGTTTAACACGCTGAAGATCGTTAAGCAGTGAGCTTTCGTCTATAATGGGACAAAATATTAGATTCGACTTAGACACCGCATAAGAGTCCGAACAGCCGGAGTGAGGTAATGTAGAATATGTTGTTTTTAAAAACTTGGCGAATAAATCGGCTATTGCCTGATCCGATGTAACCGTAGTGTTTTCAAAAAATAGCGAGGAAGGGTAAGAACTGGTTTTTCGCTTAGTGTTAACAAAATTATAAAACTGTTAATTTTAAATTGCAACGTACATTTTATATTTTCTGGAAGCTGGCCATATTGTTTTTTTTTTGGGTATGTCTTCTGTATTCATAAAGCCATGCTGAAATAGTTTCCTTCAATTCAGTTTGGCATGGGCATGAATGAGTCCGGTAAAACTCACCACAGTGTATCTGTGTAGTGGTGTATGAATGAGAATGAGAAAGGGAAACGCTTGTTTTGGTCATTCTTGGTGATGAAATAAAGAGGGATAGTCATGCCACGTGCCACAAAGCGTTTCGTTAAGGAAACAGAGAAAGACTCTTGTAACGAGGAGTCTACAGACCCTGGATCGCCATATACATTCCAAGAATTCCTATGATTCCCAAAGATATGCTCTCCCATTTGCTCTGAACCGACTTCAGTTTTCGGTACGTCTTGCATTCGCTCTGTCAAGAAAGAGGTCGCACGTTAATTTGGAAATTTATTGCTTTTCACACGGCCAACTTTACGTCGCAAGTTCCCGTGTCAGAAGCCCATCTTCATTATTTGTATTCGGGTCAAATGGAAAGACGAAAAATGTTGGATATCATTCTCTATTACATTAAAATACATTAAAATTATACCAGGCAGAAGATGCTATGTCCATTACATTTTTGTAGTTTATTGTTCCTGATTCAAACGAAATGAATCCGAAAATTGTTTATGCTAGGGTTTATTTCGATTGGTCCTGCTTTAGTTTGTGTCATCATTAAGATCATTATAAATATTATGATTATCCGAAGAGATAAGTCGTGCCACCCAGTTTAAAGCCTCGCTTCGCGTGACCCCAAAACCCTTATCAAAAAAATATTGATAAACAAATATCAACCACAAAGAGAAAATAAAAAACTCACCAACAAAAACAACAATACCGCTAGCCCGGGCTCAAGACCTTAACCAACAATCATGGCAGACCCACCAAACACTTACAAAATTACTTCAAAAACATACCAATCCCAATTAGGCGAACCGAAATTTATAATTATTAAAAGGAAAGACAAAAACTCTTTCGAAAGAACTTCACCATTCATCATAAAGAAATCGGTGGACTTTGCCTGTGGAGGAGAAGTCGAGGGATGCAAACGAACAAGAGACGGCAACCTGCTAATAAAAACCAAGCAAAAAAAACTCCTAGAACTAACAAAAATTGCAGATGTGGATGTAAGAGCAAGTGAACATAACACATTAAACTTCTCTAAGGGAGTTATTTACAGTAACGACCTTAGACACATCGACGAACACACAATTCTACAAGAACTAAAACAACAAAAAGTAACTGAAGTTAAAAAATAATGAAACGGCAAAACCCCAACTCTAACTCTGACACCAACTACATCACTTTAGTTGAAACTGGACTAATAATTATAACCTTTGAATCGCATAAGCTCCCCGAGATAGTACGAATCGGTTACGAAACAGTCCGAGTACGAGACTACATCCCACTCCCACTTCGATGCAAAAAATGCCTCCGCTTCCAACACCCATATGCAAAAGTGTAAAAACACTCTTTCACCTAATATTCAAACAAATACAACCCAATCACAACACCAACATGGATACCGACTACACACCTACCAGAAAACCATCTACGCCATACTCATCAAAACTCACAGAACTAAAAATAAAAATCTTCCCGAAAGATATGTCCAATAATCTATCCATAAACCTTAAAGCATCGAAATTAAAGACCAAAGCTCTAAACAAAAACAAGCACACTAACAACAGCAACAGCGAATCCATATAGAACCTTAAACTCTACACAAAACCTAAGTCCTTAACCTTTAAGTTTGTTATAAGCTTTAATTTTCTCACAAATTTCACTAACTATAATCCAATGAAATTTAAAAGGATATGTAAACAACTACAGCCAACTCCTAATTCTAATCAAAAAATACTCCCCTCACATAATTTCCCTCCAAGAAACCCATATACAATACACTAATAACATTCCAACCCCAATAAACTACAAATACTGCCACCAACAGATTTGGGGGCGTAGCACTACTAGTGCATAAGTCAATACAATACACTGTCCTCAACACAATAATCGATATAGAAGCAATAGCCATAAATATAGAAGATATGATTTGATGATGGACGCGGCAAGGTAGTTGCCCGCGAACTCCTCCGCCAGCACCGTTGTTGCAAGGGGATGTCAACGTGGCACGTTGATGCTCACGTAGTTGCCGAAGTGTGTTGCGGCGAGTTGCTGCCCACAACAGAGTCACCTCGTTGTCGCCTCTGTATCTGTGGTGTGGTACCAGCATCCGAAGTATAGCTTCGTGTGTCGTTCGTCGTTCCTGATGTTACTTGTTAACTTAGAATCTAAACTTAAATTGAACATATTTTCCACATACATTTCTCCGACCAAAAACATTACTACCAGACACTCCTTAACACATTTAATATACAACAAACACCCTCTCTAATTACGGGAGATTTTAATCGATAGCACCCATCCTGGGGCTCCCCAACAACAAATAAACGAGGAAAAATAACTCAAAGATTCATTGACTACAAGCACCTTATTCTGTTAAACGACAAATCTCCCACACACTTTTCAACACACAATACATACACACACATAGACCTCACACTCTGCTCTCCAATCCTAGCCCCCCACGCCAATTGGAAAATACTAAACGATCTTCATGGTAACGACCATTTCCCTATTATCACAACACTATTCCCAACAACCAATCCACAAAAATTCAACAGACCCTTTTTTAAAATCAAAGAAGCCAATTGGGAACAGTTCAACGCACTTACCCACCAAACCAACAAGAAATACCCACCTCCCACAACGTAAACAAAGAAGCCGCTCTAATCAATAGAATTATTCTTTATAGCGCAAACCTCTCCATCCCACAAACCTCACCTAACACACATCCATACAGGGTTCCATGGTGGAATAAACACCTCGACCAACTACGAAAACAAAAACAACTTGCCTGGAAAAATTAAACCGCACAAATTAAACCGCAAATTACAACATTTCAGACTAAAGACGCAAAAACGCAAAATTTATGTTCGAACTAAAAAAGAAGAAAAAAGAAGCTACAAGCTCTTTCACCTCAACCATTCAACCCACTACTCCCTCATCCAAAATATGGGCCAATATAAGACGCTTCTGCGGACTTAACCCAGTAAAACAAATTCATGCCACAAACCCAGAAAACAATGAGACTACATTGGCTAGCAATGAAATTGCTAACATATTCGCACAACACTTTTCTGACCTCTCCGGAGACTGGAACATTTCAGAGGAATTCCGGAACAATATATAGAAATAACCTACATCACTATACCCCCTCTCCAATAGCCCAAACCATAGAAGAAAACTTAACTTATCTCGAACTTAGCTCAGCCCTACAAACATTAAAAGGATTTGCTCCAGGACTTAATAGAATCTTTTATCAAATAATCAAAAATAGCTCCCACACAACAAAAAACAGAATAACAAAACTATTTAATGTAATATTCAACAGCCACATACCACAAGCCTACAAAAAAAGCCTAATCATCCCAATCCTAGAGCCAAACACCGACAAAACGAAAACTTCCTCATACCGACCCATCTCTCTCAACTGCTGTATAGCAAAAACACTTGATAAAATAATAGCGAAAAGACTCTGGTGGCTAGTGACATATAACAATCTAATAACCTACAACCAATTCGGATTTAAAAAAGGCAAATCGACTTCGGACTATCTACTCTATGTAGACTATCTCATAACGAAGTTAAAAATGCACACCTCCCTCGTCACTCTTGATTTTTCAAGAGCCTTCGATCGAGTAGGTGTGCGTGCACTCCATAATCCAGCCATTGCAGGAATGGAAAACGGGCCCAACTAAAGCCACCTCTAAAAAGAGGCTTGTACAAGGATTGCATAAGGATTCCGCACTGGATCTGAGCACACAGCCAAGGTTTTCGTCGAAGCCCGGCGAATAGATGGGCTTCGTTTAGAGTGGGATTACATATTAGATTCGAATTTAATACCGCGGAAGAGTTTGGCTGTTCGGAATGAGGGAACGTAGAATACGTTGTTTGAAATAAATTGGCTAATAGATCGGCTATTGCCTAATCAGTAGTATTTTCAAAAAGAAGAGGAAAGCGAGGAAGTGTATGAAATTATTTTGCATTTACTGTGAACGAAATTATAAAACTGTTTCCGATCCTGCGTGAATTGGAACATAAAACGTTTTAAATTGTTCTTGTAGCACTGAGCATTACATATTAGAAAGGATAGACTGAGATCCGGTATTTTTTAAATTTTGTATAAAGTATGGACTTTCTTTGTTAAAGATTGACGGATAGTACATCGGAACACAAGAGTTAAAACATGATTTGCTTGTGATATAGAAAATATATATGGCAACATTATATTTCAGGAGTAAGGATCGAACCAACAAAAGCCACCTCTAAAAAATATTTAGCCTCAGAAAGTTTGCCTTGCGAAAGCAATAAATTCGCTTGGTTGATTTCACTTTTATTATGGTACCTATCTATTGTAACCTCGAAAGTATGACGATATGTATCTTCAGGTTGAGTAAGCGTTGCTACTCTGGACAGAAACACACTTTCAGGACTTGTTACAACACATAGATCCAAAAATCGACTAAAAAAGTCTTGAAAATAACTAACTTGCGACAAGGATAAGTCGAGCAAGCCGTCAATAAAGTCATGTTGTGCTATAGGGAAGCATATTCGACTTTTCTTCAGGGGACCACATTGTGCCAGCTATTTTAAAATCACCTAGAACTACCGATTGGTCCCTATCAGACATTCTATTTAAGACGGATTGGATAGCGGACAAATGATTTAAATATTCTGGGAACTCAGAAGACGGCGAAATGTAAGAGCACGTACTGTAAACAGTGAATTCTTAGTTACGGGACTCGTCGAAAAGTAACTTCTCTGACGTGAGGGTAGACCTAACCGCAATAAAGACTTCACCTCCCCGTCTGGATCGTACCTGAATAAAATATCGAATCCTGTCCCGCGTCTATGTAAAAGGCGTGGCAGGTTGAAGTGCTGCTATCCTGGAATTCTGCAGTAGTACTGCAGTTGTATGGGCCAGTCTTCTTATAAAGATTAGGTTGGAGAGTTTTCTTCCTCTCTAATCACCGGCCTTGTGGCTCGGCAATTATGTCAATGATAAGATAAGATTTTACCGCAATGCCGGAGCTATGTTTTATTAATGAAGCGTTAGCTTTTGTATCTTATACAGAACTGAAGTACAAAATATATTGAAACATAAGTCTACCCTAGCTCCAATGCATCACGCCATAAAATCGTGGTCGGCACGCCGACTCAGCATTTCATGTATTTCAATTTGACACTCCGGATATCGCAGGGTTCCAAACTCATCTTGAGCGCGTCAGCATTGTTATGTGTCAATCTACTTAGTTGCTAGGGTATTAGATTTGGTCATTTAGCTAGCCTACCACCAGTGGCTTTGGAGATTCCTCTAATAGCATAAGGCTTTTAAACTGTGGATCTAGGGCGGAAGGGAGATCATCGGCTCGACGAAAACTATATCTAGATAAGCCAAAACTGTTAATCAGTCCTAACAAGCCCCATTAGTTTGGCGCATAAACGATTTCATTTGTTCATAACCCCTAGGCAAGTATCACAAAATTATTTGAGATTTGGGTCCTTAGCATAAACTGTTCGGCCGCTAAAACCAGCGTACTTAGAGCAGACAAAATTAGTATACTTATTTTTCGTATTCGAACTACTCTACAAAGGCAAAAATCAAAACTTGCAAGCGAGCTGTTAACAGTACCTCAAGAGAGCAGTCTGCACGTTTAAAGCGATGTTGAGCGATGGAGTGGGTGCACAGAGCAGTTTATGTGCATACAAAAACAACACCAAACAGCACTGCGAGAGAGTAAACACAAGAGAAAGACAGATAAGCAAAATTCTACTTTCCTTGCTTTCCAAAAATTACCAGATGGCAGATGCGTCCATTTTCTTGGGAACAATACAAAATGCACTGCACTAGGGGGAGTCGCTTTTGTGACTTCAAAAGCATCTCGACGTGTGATTTTTGTAAAAGTAAGGTATACTTTATCAGATTACTAGATATATTTGAATTCTTTTAATAATCTTTTCAGCCTATATTTTTTGAGTTAATGTCATTGTTCAATGAGTGCTTTATTTCAGACACAAAATTGTTATTTCTCTATAATTGCTTTAAAATTTTCTGATCAATTTCCTTAGCAAAGCTCAAGTTCTTTGTTAATTTCCAATAATACTTTTTTTCCAAAAATAAGGTCATAAAATGCCGAAAATGATTGTATATATAATTACTGAAAAAATTGGTTTAACTTTGAGTATTCTGTCATGCTTTGAATAACTATTTGATGGAAAAGTTTCAATTCATAATCTCTATTGATGATCCAGTGTCGACTATGCATTGACTTCTGTGATTGTTGAAAATGATCTCCATATCTCTAGCACTGGTTCTAGGGTGGTATTGGAAAATTTTCGGCTTGGTAAATTTTCTGTTTTCTATACATCTTTTGTTTGTACTGTAATTGATCATTGTTATTATAATCTAACTTGTGTTGATGGTGACATTTTTCTGTCAGCAGACTTGTTTATCTGCTGCTTTCTTCATAACGGTTATCGGCACTCTTGGTTGTCGGTCGCGACTTAGGTCTGTTCTGAATTCATTATACAAATGTGAACTGTTCGGATCGAATTGTTTTTTCTAAACGGAAAAGCTTGTTTATGAAGAATCTGATTGTTTAAATTTCCTATTGTTGAAGGAGGAGTTTTTAATTTATTTATATAACCCATTGGTTTGGTGAGTTTCTGTTTATTGAAAATTGGGATATAGACCTTCTTGTTGGGAAATTTTTCGTAATTTTGAACAGTTGAAATTTCATGCCCGGCTTGGGTCATAAACAAAATATCAGAGAGTGAGCGTTGAACAGTATTGTGGTTACCATTGCTTGAGAACAAATATATGAATTAATTTAGTTGTTTTCTAAGTCTATATTTTTAATAATAATAGTTTACTAATCTTCTAATTGTTCACAAAATTGGTCCAAATAAGGTATTTAATATAATAAGGAGACACAGGCTCTTGGGTGCGTTGTGAGAGGTCTTAAAACTCCCCACAAATCTGGATGCAGGGGAGCGGCCTTGCAACAGCAAAGACAACTGCGATGCAAGAAGAGTCAAGGGCGGTCAGGTCGAACAGTAATCATTTGGACCCCGGCAAAGCGGAGAGACCGTGAACTAACGGTACCGCGCTGGACCTTGGACTCGAGCTGGCCGGTACAGAGGCCGACCGGTAACGATGCATGCACAAAGAGGACGCACCGTGAACTAACGGTACAATAGTTGTGCCTTGTACCCGAGCGGGCCGTGCGCAAAAGGGGAAATAAGCGGATCCCTGCGGCCTATAAAGGGACGACGCAAGTGCAGCTCAAGGCAGTCAGTCACAACACGCGCGGCGTTCGTACGCAAAGATATACGAAGAGAGTAACGGCGCGAGTCGCGCGAGCCAAGTGCTGACTTCGCGTACAAAGTTGCACAGCAACATTGTCTGCAAGGGACTCGGTCAGCCGAATGCTGAAGCGGCACAAAAATTATGTTTATGTTTACATTTAAGAACCTATGTACTCTTAAGAACAAAACACTTTTGTACAAAACAGAGAGCTAGAGGAGACTTCTCCAAAAGAATAAACTTCACTCTGGTTTTGAGCTCCAACAGACTCAGTCGTGTTCATCTTTTCCCCGTTTTGCCAATAACTTCCATTTGTACCTACATATATACATACATGCACAACTAAAACCCTACATACTTACCAACCATACACACTCATCAACCAAAGGACGTAGGACGCCCCACTGGCTTCCCCCTCGTGTCCACACTGATAACTCGCGAAGGAAGGAAGGAAGGAAGAAGAACGTGTAAATAAGCAGATCGGGAGTGAGAACGCGCAGAGAAGTTGGTGAAGAGCAAACAAAGTGTCGAGCAGCAAGTGGCCTGCAGGACAGAGAAGGACGAGCAGTGAAAGTGGAGAATGGTTTTTGGAGTGGAGGAGCAAGGACCTGGCGTGTTTGAAAGAGGCAGTGGAGTCTGTGGTCGCCAAAGGTGGTCGCCAGGCCAAGCGTTGCCTCAACCCGTGGACGATACGCCCTGCCCCATAACATCCTAAGCCCGGTCCAGCCCGCAGGTAGTCCTTCGGAGAAGACAAAAAGGACTTGGCGTGGTCGAAAGGGACAGTGGAGTCAGTGGTCGGCATAGGTGGTCCCAGGCCAAGCGTAGCCTCAACCCGTGGACGATACACCGGCCGGCACGTCGTCCGTTGTCAGGAAAGCACAGACAACGAAGGCAAGGCGTCGCAGGAGAAATGCCGCAGGAGCAACGCGGCCACCGGAGGAGTCAGCCGTAAAAACTGTTCAATAAATCGACTTTAATCAGAACCTCTGCTTTTCCTTGGCCGAGTATTCACACAAATCATAAATTTCATGGGAAGAACGCACAAGCTCTCTGTGTTCACACTATAAACTTGTGCATACACTTAATAAGTTCAATTCGGGTGTTTGAATCTAACTGACTCGCTGCTGCGAGGGCTTCGCCTTTTATTCATTCTTTCATAGGTTCTTATCATCTAATTATATAATGCAGCGCTTATAAGACATCCACTAAAACATCCACAACAATCCAACGACATCCAACTACTGTGACAGTGATCGTGGAAAAACTTAATTGGAAATCAATTAATGCAATAATCCAATTAAGAATTTAATATAAAAGGAGGACTGAATACTTAACACTAATTACAAGAACACAATAACAATAAAAAATCAGAACTCAACTACAAACCCAAATAAAACCAAACAAATTTTAAAAAACGTAAAAAAATCAACACCAAGAAGGAAGGAAAAGCTGAGGGCAACCCCCCGCCGCAGCTAGATACAGAGTTTTGAGTGAATTACCACAAAAATTGAAGGGAAAGAAGGGCAGTTAACCGCTAACAAAAATGAAGTGGAAGACTATAAGATCCAAACAATTGACCGAACCATAAAATGCGAAACCACATTAGAGGTAATTAAATCCTTACCAAAGTTCACAGGTGAAATAACCCATATAAAATTGAAAGTGAACAATATTTTATCGCTTTAACAATTCTACCTAATAAAATCATGGGAGCAGCACACGATGCTCTAACCAACCATGGTACCGTTTTAAACTTTCAAGCTATTCTTTCCAGATTGGATTTTATTTATAGCGATAAAAGACCAATCCATATACTCGAATCAGAATTAAGCATCCTTAGACAGGGATGCATGACCATTACAGAATTTTACAACGAAGTAAACAAGAAAATGACATTACTCATAAATAAAACTATAATTACTTATGGAAAGGACAGCGTTATAACCAAGGAAACAAATAAAACAATAAGAAGCAATGCTCTTACATTTTTTATTTCTGGATTAAACGGTTCAATCTCAGAAACACTCTTCTCTCCTAACCCACCAGACTTGCCAAATGCTTTGGCAAAGTGTCAGGAACTAGAGTCTAACAACTTTAGAGCTCAATTTCCAAATAGGTATAATGGACTTAGGAATGAAAATAAAAATCAAGGAAACAACCTTAGATATGCCTCTAGACAGAATAATATTACACCAAATAGAATAAATAATAATTGGCCGCAAAACGAAAACTTGGGAACGAATAACAATTGGAATTTTAATAATAATTCCAAAGTTCAACCACCAGAACATATGGAAGTAGACAGCTCCATAAGAGTTCACAATCGTCCGTATAAAAATTATAACCGTCCTTATTCCTAACAGCCAGTGGAATAATAATAATAACCAAAACAATTTTAATAATAATTTCAAAGGAAATAATTTTAACCAACACCCAGCGCAAAAACCCAACACAAGCACACGTCAGGTAAATCAGTCCGAAACACGCCCCCCGATAAAACGGGAATCAACGGGAACAGTCAACCAGCCAGCTCAAAAAAACAATGAGGGTAAATAATATCAACGAGGGCCATTTTTTAGATCAGCACCCTACAGAGGAATGTATATAACAAGGGTAAACAGAAAAACTAAAAGACAACTTAAAATATTAATAGATACAGGAGCCACCGCGTGCTATATAAGAAAGGGTATTTACGAGAATAAAAGGGAATTATCAATACACAAAAGAGTATCTACTATTCATGGATATTCAATCATAAAATATTATCATTTGATAACAATATTTGGGGAACAACATTTATTTTATGAAATAGAGGGTTTAGAATCTGAACTATTAGTTGGATTTAATCTGTTAAGAAAGATTGGAGCTAAATTAAATATCGAGAAAGGAATCATGGAGTATAAGGGAAATAAAGAGAAACTCGAATATCTTGACGAGTATAAAAACGATTTGTGTTTAATGGAGGAAAAAAAATTCTTCCATGAAAAAATTATTATTAAAACATACTTTGATGAGCAAAAGGTATTTAAAACCGAAACGGTTATTGCTGAAGGCAGTTTATATAGTTCGGGATCTGAAAATCCTGAGCACGCCGACGTTGAATTATCCGTCATTAATAAAACTAATAGTTCGGGATCTGAAAATCCTGAGCACGCCAGCGCAGATTTATCCGCTAATAAACAATATATCAGTTTGGGATCGAAAAATCCTGAACAAGCCGACGATGTTAATTCCGTCATTTTTAAATCAAATAGTTTAGGATCCACAAATCCTGAGCACGCCGTCGTTGAGTTGTCCGACAAAGAAAAAATTCATAACCTAAATATAACTTCAAATCAAATAAAAGATCTTGAAAATAAAGTTATGAATAAAATTGAAAAGGAGCATTCTAAAATAAATATGCAAATTCCTTTTCGTACCGATATTCGAGGAGAAATAAATACTGACAATGACAGGGCAATTAATAGCAAACAATATCCTTATGCTATGTCGGTCTCAGATTTCGTTAATAATAAAATCGATAGAATGCTAAAAGAACAAATTATAAGACCAAGTAGAAGCCCTTACAATTCACCAGTCTTAGTAGTGTCCAAAAAAGGTCAAAACGAAGATGGGTCCCCAAACCATCGACTAGTTATTGACTATAAAAAATTAAACGAAAGCACAATACCTGACAGATACCCGAGGCAAGATTCGTCTGTAATATTATCTAACTTAGGGAAGTCAAAATATTTCTCAACAATTGATCTGGAATCAGGATTCCACCAAATTTTAATGAAAAATTCAGATATTAAAAAAACCACTTTCTCTATAAATAACGGAAAATTCGAATTCTTACGAATGCCATTTGTTAGTGATTTACCGTACGATCAGGACAACCGTTATGTGCTTCTAGACCGACCGAGCAAATAAACACAGGAACGTAGTGGTATAGTTGACGGTTTAATTGAAACTGAGTAATAAGAATTTCACAATGACTTCTTAAGCTATAATTGAGCGTTGCCAGATCAAAACATATAAAGCTTATTTAAATTATAACGTAATTTCAACACTTCCTCTTATGCTATATATATGTGATGTAAAACGAAAATTTATATTAATCCAAGCAACTTAGCAAAATTCTGTTGCTTTTGCTTACACAAGCCTTTCGTTAGTACATCTGCAACATTTTTATCAGTGGGTACATATTCAAGAATTATTTCATTACATTCTACTTTTTCACGAACAAAATGATACTTAATATCTATGTGCTTAGTGCGTTTATGGTGTACTGGATTCTTCGCAATATGATGAGAACTTATGTTGTCGCCACATATGGTTATTGGTCCATCTAATGACCATCCAATCTCTAAAAGCAAACGGCGAAGATACACCGCTTCTTTTGCAGCCGTGGATAAAGCAACGTACTCTGCTTCTGTGCTGCTCATGGCGACGACGCTCTGCTTAGCTGAAGTCCATGAAAACGCACTGCCTCCAAGGAAGAATGCATACCCACTGTATGATTTGCGATCTGACAGGTCGTTTGCCCAGTCTGCGTCGGCGAAGCCCATTACCTGTTCGCCGGACTTGCTGTATGTGATTTTGAGATCAACCGTGTCTGAAAGGTATCTCAAAACATGTTTCGCTGCAGTCTCGTCTTCACTGTGTGGATCAGTATTTCTTTGCGACAGTTTGCTCACTGTATGCAAAATGTCTGGTCGGCTCAAGACTGCTAAATGCATAAGGGAACCGATTAATGATTGAAATTGTGTTATATTTACCTTGACACAATTCTCATTTCTACAACCCATCTTATAACCAGGGTCTAGCGGCGTAGCTGCGGGACGACAATTTTGCATGCCATATTTATCCAATAGGTTTATGATGAACTGCTTCTGGCATAGCGAAATCGACCCTCTTGTACTTTCTCGTTGGATTTCCATGCCAAGGAAATAATTTAGTTGGCCGCCATCATGTATGTCGAATTTATTTGCGATCTTCCTCTTAATCGCGCTGATCTCGTTCTCGTCGTAGCTGATGATGATTAGATCGTCGACATATACTGCAATGTAGCTGTGTTGTTGCTGCTGCTGCTTTGCGTACAGGCACGCTTAATTTTTGCTGCGCTTGAAACCAATGCTCTTTAAAACTTCGTCCAATGTGTCATTCCAGACACGCCCAGACTGTTTAAGTCCGTAGATCGCCTTTTGAAGCTTTAATACTTTGTTTGGATGCTTCTCATCAATGAAGTTTTGTGGTTGCCTCATATACACTTCTTCTTGAAGTCTGCCGTTTAAATATGCGTTTGATATGTCAACCTGGTGCATGCATAGCTGTTTTTCTGCTGCTATAGCGAATAGCATTCTGATGGTTTCGTAGCGGATTACTGGAGAAAACGTTTCCGAATAGTTGACGCCCATCTTTTGCCCACAACCTTGAGCAACAAGTCTTGATTTAAACTTTTGTATATTTCCCTCTTTATCCTTTTTGACGCGAAAGACCCACTTAGATCCTATGGCCTTCTGTCCTGGAGGTAAATCACACAATGTCCATGTGTTATTGGAAACGAGAGCATCATATTCTTTCTGCATTGACGTCTTCCAGTCTTGGGCATGCTCGCCCCGTAAAGCGTCTCCAACGCACTGTGGCGTCTCAATGTCTTCAATGTAATTGAGGCTGTTGTATTGTTTTCTGGGTCTACCGGACTTACCACTGCGAATAATTTTTGGTCTGCCGGGTCCACGTCGAGGTGCGTTGCTTTCTTGCTCTTGTACGTCTGGTACGATCTCCTCCTCAGTGAGAATTTGCTTTTCATCGCTTGCGCTTACAAACTCCTCCTCCTCTTCACCGGAGTCACAGCTGCTTAAGAATTACTGCTCTGCTCGACCACCATGGGCATAGCCGGCCGCTGCTGCTCTGGTACTTGGATGTTTGACTCAAGGTGAATGATGTTTGTAGCGAAGTCATTATTTTGTTCCGAAATAGTGCATTTTTTAGATTCAAACTCACCCTCTACAAATTTGACATCACGACGTGCAACAATGATACGTTTTTCCCGATCGTATAAACGGTAAGCTTTAGCTGTTGAAGAGTATCCTACAAATATATACTCTTTTCCTTTTGCCTGGAACTTGCTTTTTCTTGTCTTATCCAGTGCAAACGCGCGAGATCCGAACACTCGCAAATGTTTAACGGATGGCTTCCTATTTTGCCATATTTCGAAGGGTGTAGCGCCCATGAGTGCTTTGGAAGGGCACCTGTTACGCAAATATGAAGCTGTGGACACGGCCTCGGCCCACAAAAACTCCTCTAATTTCGCATGAATCAGCATACTTTTGGCCATCTCGACGATCGTTCGATTAGCGCGTTCCGCGACGCCGTTTTGTTGTGGTGTATACGGAACCGTTAATTGCCTTTTGATGCCGCAGGTGTTCAAATACTCTGTAAACTGCTAAACTGGTTTACATATTCTGTCCCGTTGTCACTTCGCAAAGCTTTTATTTTCTTGCCCGTTTGGCACTCGACATATGATTTGAACAATTTGAATTTATCAAACACTTCGTTCTTCGCATGCATAAAATATATAAATATTTTCCTTGAATAGTCGTCTATGAACGTGACGAAATACTTGTTGCCGCCTAAAGAACTAACATTCATTGGCCCGCACACGTCACTGTGAACTAGTTCCAGTACACTTTGCGTAGCTCTCTCGCTATTCTGTGGGAATGGCAATACGTGTATTTTTGCCATATTGCATGTGTCACAATTAATATTCACCGACATATTTTTAACGTCCATGCCAATTACTAGCTCTTTTTCTTTGATTTCTTTTAAACATTGAAAATTTAAATGACCAAACCGATTGTGCCATGTTGCCATGCGAGAAGAATCATTCAACAAATGAACCGCACCGTTTTTAGAGCTACTTGTAAATAAATACAAATTGTCTTCTTGCATTGCTCTCATCATCACTTCACCTTGTTTGTTTTTTATCACCGCCGCCTTTTTATCAAAAGTAGTTATGTTTTCGTACTCCGCGGACTTGCTCACTGATAAAAAATTCATATGCAATGATGGAACGTAAATTACATCTCGTAATTCAATGTTTACATTTTGTGATTTAAGCATAACAGTCCCGATGCCGCTCGATTTCACGAACTTATTAGCTGCTAGCATAATCGATGTTTCCTTATTAATGAAAGATGTAAACAATCCCTTGTCACAACACATATGCGACGTGGCACCACTATCAACACACCATATGTTTTTCCTTTGAGTGGTAGCACTAATATGCATCAAGCAGTTTGATTTCTCCTTGCTTTCCCCTAGTTTTTTATGCCTCTCTTTGTTCGGGCATTCTCGTGCTCGGTGACCGAATTTCTCGCAAATGTAGCATTTGCCCTTGAAACTATGTTTTTCAAGGTTATTTTCTTCGCGTTGTTTTTGCTTTGCAGTTCCATGTAATTTTGTATGTACATACACGGCTTGGACAGAACCTTCGCGATCGTCCCTCTCTTGCTTGCGCGCTCCTTCTTCCAGAAGCTTCACTTTTACCGTTTCGAACGTCGGCAGCGTGTCGCGTGTTTCGATCGCTACAACGAAATTTTCCCACGAATTTGGTAAACTGGATAACAACATGATGCTTTTTAATTCATCATTAATTGTTATGTCCATCTCAGCTAATTTGTTGACTGTTTCAGCAAATTTATTGACATATTGAACAACGTTATCCCCTTCAAGCATTCTCAGCCTTGATAGTTTTTGATATAACTGCACTTTTCTGATCGGGCCACCTGGCAAATGTACATCACACAATTTTTTCCATGCGTCTGCTGCTGTTGTGCATGCCTTTATATGCATTAACTGCGTTGCTTTTAAATTTAAAAACTTGCCAGGGCCTTTTGATCGAGCATATTCCATCTTTCGGAATCTTCAGAGCCATCTTCTGGCTTTACATATTGACCACAAACGACTTTCCATAGATCTGCTGTTATAAGCACACTACGCATTAAAATGCTCCATACGTCGTAATTGTCGTCGCCTAATTTTTCTATTTGAATTGACACACTCATTTTGTCGAATTCCGCAAATTAGTTTTTATTTATTTCGAGTTTCAACCGGACGCGTGTTAGTCCACTTAATTACTTTGAATTATTCAAACCGAAAACTTAGCTTACTGAAGGCCCATAACCAACTGTTAGTGATTTACCGTACGATCAGGACAACCGTTATGTGCTTCTAGACCGACCGAGCAAATAAACACAGGAACGTAGTGGTGTAGTTGACGGTTTAATTGAAACTGAGTAATAGGAATTTCACAATGACTTCTTAAGCTATAATTGAGCGTTGCCAGATCAAAACATATAAAGCTTATTTAAATTATAACGTAATTTCAACACTTCCTCTTATGCTATATATATGTGATGTAAAACGAAAATTTATATTAATCCAAGCAACTTAGCAAAATTCTGTTGCTTTTGCTTACACAAGCCTTTCGTTAGTACATCTGCAACATTTTTATCAGTGGGTACATATTCAAGAATTATTTCATTACATTCTACTTTTTCACGAACAAAATGATACTTAATATCTATGTGCTTAGTGCGTTTATGGTGTACTGGATTCTTCGCAATATGATGAGAACTTATGTTGTCGCCACATATGGTTATTGGTCCATCTAATGACCATCCAATCTCTAAAAGCAAACGGCGAAGATACACCGCTTCTTTTGCAGCCGTGGATAAAGCAACGTACTCTGCTTCTGTGCTGCTCATGGCGACGACGCTCTGCTTAGCTGAAGTCCATGAAAACGCACTGCCTCCAAGGAAGAATGCATACCCACTGTATGATTTGCGATCTGACAGGTCGTTTGCCCAGTCTGCGTCGGCGAAGCCCATTACCTGTTCGCCGGACTTGCTGTATGTGATTTTGAGATCAACCGTGTCTGAAAGGTATCTCAAAACATGTTTCGCTGCAGTCTCGTCTTCACTGTGTGGATCAGTATTTCTTTGCGACAGTTTGCTCACTGTATGCAAAATGTCTGGTCGGCTCAAGACTGCTAAATGCATAAGGGAACCGATTAATGATTGAAATTGTGTTATATTTACCTTGACACAATTCTCATTTCTACAACCCATCTTATAACCAGGGTCTAGCGGCGTAGCTGCGGGACGACAATTTTGCATGCCATATTTATCCAATAGGTTTATGATGAACTGCTTCTGGCATAGCGAAATCGACCCTCTTGTACTTTCTCGTTGGATTTCCATGCCAAGGAAATAATTTAGTTGGCCGCCATCATGTATGTCGAATTTATTTGCGATCTTCCTCTTAATCGCGCTGATCTCGTTCTCGTCGTAGCTGATGATGATTAGATCGTCGACATATACTGCAATGTAGCTGTGTTGTTGCTGCTGCTGCTTTGCGTACAGGCACGCTTAATTTTTGCTGCGCTTGAAACCAATGCTCTTTAAAACTTCGTCCAATGTGTCATTCCAGACACGCCCAGACTGTTTAAGTCCGTAGATCGCCTTTTGAAGCTTTAATACTTTGTTTGGATGCTTCTCATCAATGAAGTTTTGTGGTTGCCTCATATACACTTCTTCTTGAAGTCTGCCGTTTAAATATGCGTTTGATATGTCAACCTGGTGCATGCATAGCTGTTTTTCTGCTGCTATAGCGAATAGCATTCTGATGGTTTCGTAGCGGATTACTGGAGAAAACGTTTCCGAATAGTTGACGCCCATCTTTTGCCCACAACCTTGAGCAACAAGTCTTGATTTAAACTTTTGTATATTTCCCTCTTTATCCTTTTTGACGCGAAAGACCCACTTAGATCCTATGGCCTTCTGTCCTGGAGGTAAATCACACAATGTCCATGTGTTATTGGAAACGAGAGCATCATATTCTTTCTGCATTGACGTCTTCCAGTCTTGGGCATGCTCGCCCCGTAAAGCGTCTCCAACGCACTGTGGCGTCTCAATGTCTTCAATGTAATTGAGGCTGTTGTATTGTTTTCTGGGTCTACCGGACTTACCACTGCGAATAATTTTTGGTCTGCCGGGTCCACGTCGAGGTGCGTTGCTTTCTTGCTCTTGTACGTCTGGTACGATCTCCTCCTCAGTGAGAATTTGCTTTTCATCGCTTGCGCTTACAAACTCCTCCTCCTCTTCACCGGAGTCACAGCTGCTTAAGAATTACTGCTCTGCTCGACCACCATGGGCATAGCCGGCCGCTGCTGCTCTGGTACTTGGATGTTTGACTCAAGGTGAATGATGTTTGTAGCGAAGTCATTATTTTGTTCCGAAATAGTGCATTTTTTAGATTCAAACTCACCCTCTACAAATTTGACATCACGACGTGCAACAATGATACGTTTTTCCCGATCGTATAAACGGTAAGCTTTAGCTGTTGAAGAGTATCCTACAAATATATACTCTTTTCCTTTTGCCTGGAACTTGCTTTTTCTTGTCTTATCCAGTGCAAACGCGCGAGATCCGAACACTCGCAAATGTTTAACGGATGGCTTCCTATTTTGCCATATTTCGAAGGGTGTAGCGCCCATGAGTGCTTTGGAAGGGCACCTGTTACGCAAATATGAAGCTGTGGACACGGCCTCGGCCCACAAAAACTCCTCTAATTTCGCATGAATCAGCATACTTTTGGCCATCTCGACGATCGTTCGATTAGCGCGTTCCGCGACGCCGTTTTGTTGTGGTGTATACGGAACCGTTAATTGCCTTTTGATGCCGCAGGTGTTCAAATACTCTGTAAACTGCCGGTTTACATATTCTGTCCCGTTGTCACTTCGCAAAGCTTTTATTTTCTTGCCCGTTTGGCACTCGACATATGATTTGAACAATTTGAATTTATCAAACACTTCGTTCTTCGCATGCATAAAATATATAAATATTTTCCTTGAATAGTCGTCTATGAACGTGACGAAATACTTGTTGCGCCTAAAGAACTAACATTCATTGGCCCGCACACGTCACTGTGAACTAGTTCCAGTACACTTTGCGTAGCTCTCTCGCTATTCTGTGGGAATGGCAATACGTGTATTTTTGCCATATTGCATGTGTCACAATTAATATTCACCGACATATTTTTAACGTCCATGCCAATTACTAGCTCTTTTTCTTTGATTTCTTTTAAACATTGAAAATTTAAATGACCAAACCGATTGTGCCATGTTGCCATGCGAGAAGAATCATTCAACAAATGAACCGCACCGTTTTTAGAGCTACTTGTAAATAAATACAAATTGTCTTCTTGCATTGCTCTCATCATCACTTCACCTTGTTTGTTTTTTATCACCGCCGCCTTTTTATCAAAAGTAGTTATGTTTTCGTACTCCGCGGACTTGCTCACTGATAAAAAATTCATATGCAATGATGGAACGTAAATTACATCTCGTAATTCAATGTTTACATTTTGTGATTTAAGCATAACAGTCCCGATGCCGCTCGATTTCACGAACTTATTAGCTGCTAGCATAATCGATGTTTCCTTATTAATGAAAGATGTAAACAATCCCTTGTCACAACACATATGCGACGTGGCACCACTATCAACACACCATATGTTTTTCCTTTGAGTGGTAGCACTAATATGCATCAAGCAGTTTGATTTCTCCTTGCTTTCCCCTAGTTTTTTATGCCTCTCTTTGTTCGGGCATTCTCGTGCTCGGTGACCGAATTTCTCGCAAATGTAGCATTTGCCCTTGAAACTATGTTTTTCAAGGTTATTTTCTTCGCGTTGTTTTTGCTTTGCAGTTCCATGTAATTTTGTATGTACATACACGGCTTGGACAGAACCTTCGCGATCGTCCCTCTCTTGCTTGCGCGCTCCTTCTTCCAGAAGCTTCACTTTTACCGTTTCGAACGTCGGCAGCGTGTCGCGTGTTTCGATCGCTACAACGAAATTTTCCCACGAATTTGGTAAACTGGATAACAACATGATGCTTTTTAATTCATCATTAATTGTTATGTCCATCTCAGCTAATTTGTTGACTGTTTCAGCAAATTTATTGACATATTGAACAACGTTATCCCCTTCAAGCATTCTCAGCCTTGATAGTTTTTGATATAACTGCACTTTTCTGATCGGGCCACCTGGCAAATGTACATCACACAATTTTTTCCATGCGTCTGCTGCTGTTGTGCATGCCTTTATATGCATTAACTGCGTTGCTTTTAAATTTAAAAACTTGCCAGGGCCTTTTGATCGAGCATATTCCATCTTTCGGAATCTTCAGAGCCATCTTCTGGCTTTACATATTGACCACAAACGACTTTCCATAGATCTGCTGTTATAAGCACACTACGCATTAAAATGCTCCATACGTCGTAATTGTCGTCGCCTAATTTTTCTATTTGAATTGACACACTCATTTTGTCGAATTCCGCAAATTAGTTTTTATTTATTTCGAGTTTCAACCGGACGCGTGTTAGTCCACTTAATTACTTTGAATTATTCAAACCGAAAACTTAGCTTACTGAAGGCCCATAACCAACTGTTAGTGATTTACCGTACGATCAGGACAACCGTTATGTGCTTCTAGACCGACCGAGCAAATAAACACAGGAACGTAGTGGTGTAGTTGACGGTTTAATTGAAACTGAGTAATAGGAATTTCACAATGACTTCTTAAGCTATAATTGAGCGTTGCCAGATCAAAACATATAAAGCTTATTTAAATTATAACGTAATTTCAACACTTCCTCTTATGCTATATATATGTGATGTAAAACGAAAATTTATATTAATCCAAGCAACTTAGCAAAATTCTGTTGCTTTTGCTTACACAAGCCTTTCGTTAGTACATCTGCAACATTTTTATCAGTGGGTACATATTCAAGAATTATTTCATTACATTCTACTTTTTCACGAACAAAATGATACTTAATATCTATGTGCTTAGTGCGTTTATGGTGTACTGGATTCTTCGCAATATGATGAGAACTTATGTTGTCGCCACATATGGTTATTGGTCCATCTAATGACCATCCAATCTCTAAAAGCAAACGGCGAAGATACACCGCTTCTTTTGCAGCCGTGGATAAAGCAACGTACTCTGCTTCTGTGCTGCTCATGGCGACGACGCTCTGCTTAGCTGAAGTCCATGAAAACGCACTGCCTCCAAGGAAGAATGCATACCCTCTGTATGATTTGCGATCTGACAGGTCGTTTGCCCAGTCTGCGTCGGCGAAGCCCATTACCTGTTCGCCGGACTTGCTGTATGTGATTTTGAGATCAACCGTGTCTGAAAGGTATCTCAAAACATGTTTCGCTGCAGTCTCGTCTTCACTGTGTGGATCAGTATTTCTTTGCGACAGTTTGCTCACTGTATGCAAAATGTCTGGTCGGCTCAAGACTGCTAAATGCATAAGGGAACCGATTAATGATTGAAATTGTGTTACCTTGACACAATTCTCATTTCTACAACCCATCTTATAACCAGGGTCTAGCGGCGTAGCTGCGGGACGACAATTTTGCATGCCATATTTATCCAATAGGTTTATGATGAACTGCTTCTGGCATAGCGAAATCGACCCTCTTGTACTTTCTCGTTGGATTTCCATGCCAAGGAAATAATTTAGTTGGCCGCCATCATGTATGTCGAATTTATTTGCGATCTTCCTCTTAATCGCGCTGATCTCGTTCTCGTCGTAGCTGATGATGATTAGATCGTCGACATATACTGCAATGTAGCTGTGTTGTTGCTGCTGCTGCTTTGCGTACAGACACGCTTAATTTTTGCTGCGCTTGAAACCAATGCTCTTTAAAACTTCGTCCAATGTGTCATTCCAGACACGCCCAGACTGTTTAAGTCCGTAGATCGCCTTTTGAAGCTTTAATACTTTGTTTGGATGCTTCTCATCAATGAAGTTTTGTGGTTGCCTCATATACACTTCTTCTTGAAGTCTGCCGTTTAAATATGCGTTTGATATGTCAACCTGGTGCATGCATAGCTGTTTTTCTGCTGCTATAGCGAATAGCATTCTGATGGTTTCGTAGCGGATTACTGGAGAAAACGTTTCCGAATAGTTGACGCCCATCTTTTGCCCACAACCTTGAGCAACAAGTCTTGATTTAAACTTTTGTATATTTCCCTCTTTATCCTTTTTGACGCGAAAGACCCAGTTAGATCCTATGGCCTTCTGTCCTGGAGGTAAATCACACAATGTCCATGTGTTATTGGAAACGAGAGCATCATATTCTTTCTGCATTGACGTCTTCCCGTCTTGGGCATGCTCGCCCCGTAAAGCGTCTCCAACGCACTGTGGCGTCTCAATGTCTTCAATGTAATTGAGGCTGTTGTATTGTTTTCTGGGTCTACCGGACTTACCACTGCGAATAATTTTTGGTCTGCCGGGTCCACGTCGAGGTGCGTTGCTTTCTTGCTCTTGTACGTCTGGTACGATCTCCTCCTCAGTGAGAATTTGCTTTTCATCGCTTGCGCTTACAAACTCCTCCTCCTCTTCACCGGAGTCACAGCTGCTTAAGAATTACTGCTCTGCTCGACCACCATGGGCATAGCCGGCCGCTGCTGCTCTGGTACTTGGATGTTTGACTCAAGGTGAATGATGTTTGTAGCGAAGTCATTATTTTGTTCCGAAATAGTGCATTTTTTAGATTCAAACTCACCCTCTACAAATTTGACATCACGACGTGCAACAATGATACGTTTTTCCCGATCGTATAAACGGTAAGCTTTAGCTGTTGAAGAGTATCCTACAAATATATACTCTTTTCCTTTTGCCTGGAACTTGCTTTTTCTTGTCTTATCTAGTGCAAACGCGCGAGATCCGAACACTCGCAAATGTTTAACGGATGGCTTCCTATTTTGCATTATTTCGAAGGGTGTAGCGCCCATGAGTGCTTTGGAAGGGCACCTGTTACGCAAATATGAAGCTGTGGACACGGCCTCGGCCCACAAACTTTTGGCCATCTCGACGATCGTTCGATTAGCGCGTTCCGCGACGCCGTTTTGTTGTGGTGTATACGGAACCGTTAATTGCCTTTTGATGCCGCAGGTGTTCAAATACTCTGTAAACTGCCGGTTTACATATTCTGTCCCGTTGTCACTTCGCAAAGCTTTTATTTTCTTGCCCGTTTGGCACTCGACATATGATTTGAACAATTTGAATTTATCAAACACTTCGTTCTTCGCATGCATAAAATATATAAATATTTTCCTTGAATAGTCGTCTATGAACGTGACGAAATACTTGTTGCCGCCTAAAGAACTAACATTCATTGGCCCGCACACGTCACTGTGAACTAGTTCCAGTACACTTTGCGTAGCTCTCTCGCTATTCTGTGGGAATGGCAATACGTGTATTTTTGCCATATTGCATGTGTCACAATTAATATTCACCGACATATTTTTAACGTCCATGCCAATTACTAGCTCTTTTTCTTTGATTTCTTTTAAACATTGAAAATTTAAATGACCAAACCGATTGTGCCATGTTGCCATGCGAGAAGAATCATTCAACAAATGAACCGCACCGTTTTTAGAGCTACTTGTAAATAAATACAAATTGTCTTCTTGCATTGCTCTCATCATCACTTCACCTTGTTTGTTTTTTATCACCGCCGCCTTTTTATCAAAAGTAGTTATGTTTTCGTACTCCGCGGACTTGCTCACTGATAAAAAATTCATATGCAATGATGGAACGTAAATTACATCTCGTAATTCAATGTTTACATTTTGTGATTTAAGCATAACAGTCCCGATGCCGCTCGATTTCACGAACTTATTAGCTGCTAGCATAATCGATGTTTCCTTATTAATGAAAGATGTAAACAATCCCTTGTCACAACACATATGCGACGTGGCACCACTATCAACACACCATATGTTTTTCCTTTGAGTGGTAGCACTAATATGCATCAAGCAGTTTGATTTCTCCTTGCTTTCCCCTAGTTTTTTATGCCTCTCTTTGTTCGGGCATTCTCGTGCTCGGTGACCGAATTTCTCGCAAATGTAGCATTTGCCCTTGAAACTATGTTTTTCAAGGTTATTTTCTTCGCGTTGTTTTTGCTTTGCAGTTCCATGTAATTTTGTATGTACATACACGGCTTGGACAGAACCTTCGCGATCGTCCCTCTCTTGCTTGCGCGCTCCTTCTTCCAGAAGCTTCACTTTTACCGTTTCGAACGTCGGCAGCGTGTCGCGTGTTTCGATCGCTACAACGAAATTTTCCCACGAATTTGGTAAACTGGATAACAACATGATGCTTTTTAATTCATCATTAATTGTTATGTCCATCTCAGCTAATTTGTTGACTGTTTCAGCAAATTTATTGACATATTGAACAACGTTATCCCTTTCAAGCATTCTCAGCCTTGATAGTTTTTGATATAACTGCACTTTTCTGATCGGGCCACATGGCAAATGTACATCACACAATTTTTTCCATGCGTCTGCTGCTGTTGTGCATGCCTTTATATGCATTAACTGCGTTGCTCTTAAATTTAAAAACAAACTTGCCAGGGCCTTTTGATCGAGCATATTCCATCTTTCGGAATCTTCAGAGCCATCTTCTGGCTTTACATATTGACCACAAACGACTTTCCATAGATCTGCTGTTATAAGCACACTACGCATTAAAATGCTCCATACGTCGTAATTGTCGTCGCCTAATTTTTCTATTTCAATTGGCACACTCATTTTGTCGAATTCCGCAAATTAGTTTTTATTTATTTCGAGTTTCAACCGGACGCGTGTTAGTCCACTTAATTACTTTGAATTATTCAAACCGAAAACTTAGCTTACTGAAGGCCCATAACCAACTGTTAGTGATTTACCGTACGATCAGGACAACCGTTATGTGCTTCTAGACCGACCGAGCAAATAAACACAGGAACGTAGTGGTGTAGTTGACGGTTTAATTGAAACTGAGTAATAGGAATTTCACAATGACTTCTTAAGCTATAATTGAGCGTTGCCAGATCAAAACATATAAAGCTTATTTAAATTATAACGTAATTTCAACACCAATTGGGTTAACAAACGCCCCTAGAATATTTCAAAGAGCAATGGATGACATATTGAGAGAACAAGTCGGAAAACTTGTCATGTTTATATGGATGATATAATAATCTTTTCTAATACAATTGAACAACATTACACTGATTTAATTCAAATAATTAATATTTTACAAAAAGCACATATGAAAATTTCTCTAGAAAAATCTAAATTCTTTAAATTAGAGACAGCATTTCTTGGTTATATTGTTTCTCACAATGTAATTAAAACAGATCCTGAGAAAATTTTCACAATTATGAAGTATCCGATTCCACAAAACGTTAGAGAGCTTCGAAGTTTTCTAGGCCTCACCGGCTACTACCGTAAATTTGTCCGAAATTATGCAAAAATTGCCAAACTTCTAACCAAATACTTAGGAGGAAATAATGGAAAAATTTCTAGGAGAATGTCTACAAAAATTACAATACAGTTAGATGACCCAGCTGTTAAAGCTTTTAACGAACTTAAAGATAATTTAACAGCACAAATGGAATTAGTTCAACCAGATTATAACAAACAATTCACTTTAACAACAGACGCGTCAGATGTAGTTATCGGAGCAGTTTTATCACAGGATAATAAACCAATTACTTTCATATCCAAAACATTAAATAAAACCGAACAACTTTATGCCACAAATAAAAAGGAATTGTTGGCAATAGTTTGGGCTCTTAAAAATCTCAGGAATTACTTATATGGTGTTGTTGGTACAGAAATACAAACAGACCACCAATCTTTATCATTCACAATCTCAGATAAAAACCCGAACGTGGAAATGAAAAGATTGTACTCTTTCATAGAAAGTTTCACCCCGAAAATAATATATAAGCCCGGAACAACTAATGTCGTAGCCGACGCATTATCTCGAATAAAAATAAATAATATCACTAACAGCGATATAGAACAATCAAGCTCAGATCAAAATACACAGCATTCTGCCGAAAGTAGTTTTGAAAATGTAATACAAGAGACCCGAAAACCGTTAAATCAGTTTCAACAACAACTGTTATTAACAAAGGGGAGGTATACAATACATGAGTCATTGAACGTTTTTGATAAGACACGACATATAATTGAATATGACACGCCAGAAAACTTAATAGAAATACTAAGGGAGTATCTAAAACCAAACATAACGGTAGGAATTCATTGCACTTTAGAAGATCTTTATCATATTCAATTACCAGTAACAAATAACTTTACCAACAAATTTCTTTATACTAAAATATTTCTACAAGACGTGGAAAATAATGAAGATAAAGCTATTATAATAGAAGAGACACATAGTCGAGCTCATAGAGGTTTACATAAAAATTACATACAAATCAATAGATTATATTATTGGCCAAATTTATTTATCAAATTAAAAGAATACATAAAAAACTGTATAATTTGCAACGAAAATAAATACAACAGGCATCCTATTAAAATTCCTATTGGGGAAGCCCCTATTCTAACTAAAGAAGGAGAAAATTTACACATCGACATTTATTACGCGCAAAGTCTTATTTTCTTAACTTGTATTGACGCGTATTCAAAATTCCTAGTTGTTAAAGAAATACAAAACAAACTAAACATCGAGAATAAAGTAATGGAATTACTCCAACAATTTCCGCACGCCAAAGTAATTATGACTGATAATGAACCGAACTTTACCTCTGTCCAATTTAAATCCTTTGCACAAAGATGTGGTTTAACTCTAAATTTCGCAGACACAGTACCTCGAACGGACAAGTAGAAAGGGCACATTCAACATTAACAAAATTAGCTCGTTGTATAAAGGAAGGATTTAATCTTACTGACTATTTTGAAATAATTATTAGAGCTGCAAAAGAATTCAATCAGATCATTCATTCAACAATAAACCAAAAACCTTTTGATATTCTTTATAATGAAATTAATCACGAAAATATTTCAATAATTCTAAGGACCACACAAGAAAAAATGTTACTAACACATAATGAAGGTCGAAAAGAAAAAGAATATCATGTAGGTCAAGTTGTTTATGAAAAGAAACACGGAGAAAGAAATAAGCTAAAAACTAGATACAAAAAACAGGTTGTTAAGGAAAACTTACCTAACAAAGTTATAATCAATAACAGAAACAGAACTATTCACAAAGACAACATTAAGTTTTAACAAATACCATATTTTTTTATTTTATTAAATTACAGAAAATGCATTTCTTATTACTTCTAATACCATTCGTAATGATAATGATAACCACTTCAGAAATAATTGAATACTCCAATCACGAATTCTTCCTGTTCAAGGACAAAAAGGATGTCCTTACCTATGAATCATATGCTGACTTATTCCACGTAACTAACTTAAGTTTTTATAAAGAAAGAATCAATCTAGAATCAGGATGTGTAAGAAAGTATACAAATATACGGACAAAATGGGAAATTACTTACGAAATACAGATACTGGAATTAATTCTGCCAACTAGATCAAAAAGGGGAATAAATGAGTTAGGCACTGTTTGGAAATGGTTACAGAATAAAATAAATGATTTAATTGAAAACAATAACCAACAATTTATTATTAATTCCGGTCACCGACTATATCTCTTCGAGTGCGGACGTCTTTCCAATTGTGTGCGCTTTGCTTATCGCGTAATTACCATCGCCCAGCTTATTGCCGTTACATTTATCTTTATCATCTTATCTTCTTGACCTTACCAACGCGTACGTGCAAATCCAAAAACATTCAATATCCATAAATTTATTAACCATGGCCCCCGAGCCACTCAATTTGGGGGATAATCGCTTGCCAGTCAAAGCTAAGAAAAAAAGACCCTTTCAGAAATTACAAGTTGATTTCCCAGACCTCCCTGAAACGCAGTGCAAAAATCCGAGATATTTAGTGGTCTCATCAAAAAACTCTCCGAAAACCATATCCGACTATAACTACTTTGCCGTCCATAGAGCCCTTAAGTATATCAGCAAAGACATCACATCCATCTCTAATCTTCGCGATGGTAACCTTTTCTTGCTGGTTAACTCCAGGGAAGTAAGTGACAAATTTATCAAAGTGACCTCTTTACCTGGCTTACCGATATCGAGTGCAAACTCCACATTTACGATCCCTGTCTTATTAACATTCCGGAAAACGAAATTGTTGAGGAACTAAAATCTCAAAATTCACCAAATGATGATGAAAATTCTCTTAACGTTTGACCGTTTCACTCTTCTCAGTAAAATAACGGTTTCCTGGCACACTGTTAAGGTGTCAGAATATATACCAAACCCGATGAGATGTAAGTCTTGTCAATTATTAGGCCACACATCAAAGCACTGCAAGAACCCACCCGCCTGTGTATCATGCAATCTCACCCCCCACCTCCCCGTGCCATGCACTCGCATTTTCTGTGCAAACTGCACCGGCAAACACCCAGCCTCCTCACCCGAATGCCCACAATATCAAACAGAAAAACAACTTCTTCAAATCAAAAGAAGCAAAAAATGCAGTTTCCATGAAGCTCGCACTATATTTAAACAACAACAAAACACAACAAATAAGCCCACGCTTATCTACTCGACCGTCGCAAACCAAAGCACAGCATCCGTTATGCTTGTCAAAAAATCCCCAAACCCAGACACGATTACAAACACTGATTTGCCCACCAGCTCGACAAAACGCTCTCCGCTCTCACCAACGTATCCCACTTCTCGGACCAACTCTGTGAATCTCGAAGAGAATCTTACTTCCTCCCCAAGCAACTCTCCCAAAACTGATTTCTCTTATTTAAGAACTACAAGTAAACTGAAAACATATTGAACGATCTCGCTCCCTCAGGGCGGAAGCAAATGCTCTATTAAGACAAGCCTACAACGACGACAACAATACATTAATGACCTCAAGATCCAACTCAAACGAATCAATTACTTCACAAACCTCAAACCTACAAACAAAAATCAATACAACAGACTCAGATGACACTATGGATGATCTCGACTCCTAGTCCTGATCCTTTCACCATTAAATTCATATGCACAAACCCTTATACACACACCACAAATTATCAAAAAAAATCAACAAAATAAAAAAAAATAAAAACTTTAATCATGACAATTACTATATTACAATGGAATATCCACGGTATTTTTAATAATTACAACGAACTGACACTACTTATAAAAGACCACGCACCGATATTGTATTTTTGCAGGAAACCAACCTTCCATGTAATTCTACAAATTTTATTTTCCCCAAAGAATATAGTGGTTACTTCTACAATTTTTCTTATAACACCTCAGCCAAACAAGGAATTGGTGTTCTTATTAAAAGTAATGTCCCACATACCGTAACATTAACTCCAGCATACTCTGCTCCGCATTGCAGCTTAAATTCGAACAGGCCAATAATATTGTTAATGCGTACATCCCACCAAGTCAAAGCTTTTCATCCTCTGACATAACAGAAATTCTACAAAATCTTACTGGATCCACAATACTCCTGGGTGACCTAAACTTATGGAGTCCTTCATGGGGTTCGCCGCGCACAAATACAAGGGGTAAAAAATTGAAAGCATAATTCTTGAAAACAGCCTAATTGTTCTTAACGACGGTTCCCCGACTCACATTTCAACTCACAACACGTTCACTCACGTCGATGCCTCATTAATATCTCCACAGATAGCCCATAGGTGTAGCTGGCCTATATCAGATAACCTCCATGGAAGTGACCAATTTCCCATAACCATCCACATAAACACACCTACCCGTCCCGATAATACTTTACCCCTGCCTAAATACAAGACAGACCAAGCAAACTGGAGACGCTTTAATGAAAGTTGCGAAAAATCAGCAGCATATTGGACGGTCGGTTGCCTAAATCAGCAAGTCGCACAAATGACGAAAGTCATACGAGCAGCTGCAAACTGTAGCATTCCCTAAACGAAAAGAGTGATCCACAAAGCCAAAGTGCCATGGTGGAACGCTTACCTTCAACAGCTAAGGGACCAAAAGCAACGCTTGTTCTCGTCCTACAAAGCCAATATTAATGATACAAACCTTATCAGATAGAAAAAAGCAAACGCCCTTTCAAAAAAGCTGTACTTTCGGCTAAGCGTAACTCCCTTGAAAAATTTACTTCCAAAATCTCCCCAGTATCCTCCACAAAAAAAGTCTGGTCCGATAAAAAAACGCCTAGCCGGCATCCCTCCCACACCGTTCAAATATATCAAATCCATCTCAGGAACTCTAACTGGATAATTTGATATCGCCGAAGAGTTTGTCTTATCTTGGTCTGAATACTCTTCTGACCAAAATTTTTCAGCAGAATATATACGAGAAAAAAAACGGCATCTTTCAGAGTCCTATGCCATCGACTCACTTTCCCCATCGGCTACATCCTTAGATTCCAAATTCACATTGCTTGAAATAGAAAATACAGTAGCAAAACCAAAAGGGAAAAGCCCTGGGGCCGACAGAGTATCATACCCTTTGCTCAAAAACCTATCTCCCCACCCAAAAAAAAAAACTTTTGGACTTTTAATCAAATATTAAACACTGGAAAATACCCACATGCATGGAGATCGGCTACCATTATCCCTGTCTCAAAACCAAACAAACCTCCTTCCGATATTAACAGCTACCGTCCAATTTTATCCTGTTATCCTGTCTGGAAAAAAATACTAGAAAAAATAATAGCATAAAGACTTATCTGGTTCATTAAACGCCACATCCTAATTTCCCATAATCAAGTTGCCTTTAAAAGAAACCATAGCACGGTGGACGCGTTATTGCGTATCCAACACTTCGCGTCGAAAGCTCTTTCGACCAAAAATCACGTCTCTATCTTGGCGACGGATTTTGAAAGAGCCTTCGATCGCGTGGGGATTCACGCCGTACTTTGCAGGTTTGAGCGCTGGGGCATTGGTCCAAGACTTTATAACCTAATTGAAGCCTTCATGACCAATCGGTCCTTCAGGGTTGAATAAACAATGTCACATCGAACTCCCACATTTTACACAATGGAATCCCGCAGGGTTCGCCACTTTCGATGGTTTTATTTATGATAGCTATCGAAGATATAAATGACATTGTAACTCGGCATAAAGATATTTACATCTCACTGTACGCAGACGACGCAATAACCTTTACAAAAATAAAAAATATTAACACAGTCAGAGAAAAAATCTTAGAAATATTGCAAGAAATTCACTTGTGTGGAGCAACCTCTGGGGCCTCTCTTGCCATTTAAAAATGCCAAATTTTACATATCTGTCGGAAACAACGTTGCAACTTTTCCGACAACAACTTTTCTTTCACAGCCGCACAATAAAAGATGTAAGCTTTTTAAAAATCTTGGGGATAACCTTCGACTCCAAACTACTTTTTAAACAGCACTGTCAGACTCTAAGAAAACAACTGGAAACTAGATTTAACATTATTAAATTTCTATCATCTAAATATTCTTACATACATATTAAGACACTCATAGATATTACGCGCGCATTAATGCTATCTAAAATTGACTACGGTCAACCAATCTTCGCACTTAAAAAAGATACAAGCCCCATATCACGGAGCAGTCCGTCGCGCCACACACGCATTTCCCACATCTTCAGTAGCGTGCACATTGGCAGAATCGGGTCTTCCGAGTATCCAATCACGCGTAGAAGAAACTACATTGATGCTTATCCCGAAGCTGTACACCACGTCCAACTGCCTGCTAACCAAAGACTTCGGAGCCATATTTAAACAAAAGCGGAAATTTAAGTGTATATCAACTCTAAGACGTTGCGCCAACTACATCAAGCTACTTGACCTTCCCCTCCCTAAGCCCAGGAGGCCCTTCAAATCGCCAGCACTTTGGGGTTCCAAACAGCCTAACATAAACCTTTAAATATACAATGCTGCCAAAAAGGATACATGTCGCTTAGAATACCAAAAACGGTTTATGAGCGCACAAAAAGATCTTGGTGTGAAAAACTGGATCTACACCGATGGTTCTAAAGTCACCGGCGCAACCACTTTTGCGGTTGTTGACTGTAACCGTAAAATAATTGCAGGAGGTAGGCTTCCGTCATACAACTCCATATTCACAGCCGAAGCTTTCGCCATTCTCAAAGCATGCCAATTCGCTTCCAAAAACGCTGGTAAATCTGTTATCTGCACAGACAGCCTCTCCTCTCTTTCCGCTATACGCAACTGGAACCATAATGACCCCACAACACAAGAAGTTAGGCAAATTCTAAGTTCTCATCCAACAAAAATCACCTTACTCTGAGTTCCAAGTCATCAAGGTATCCATGGGAATGAACTTGCTGACAAAGCCGCCCAAGGGATGAGACTTACACCATCAATCCTTTTCACTCCGTTTAACTCCAAGGATCTCCAAAGTCGAATCAAGCTATACCTCATACAAAAGAAACTCTCCGAATGGGCACTCTTCATACACAGGTACCAGTCTATAAATCCGAATTACATCATGTTCAAGCCACCAACGAACGTATATAAACGGGAATGCGCGACCGTCATCCGTCTACGCATCGGGCACACCCAATCCACACATCAACACTTACTGATGAGAACGGCGCTACCAACATGCCAACTATGCGGGGACGAGCTCAACGTATTCTCGACGCCTGCAGTCAATTGCACTCAATTAGATCTCAATTATTTGGTACACATAGTCTTTTGAATTGTTTAACCCATCCTGTGAAAATATCTCAAAAATTTACAAATTTGTTGAAAAAGCTAAGTTTATTATATAAAGCAATTGACCCCTAAAAATTTCGAGTCGAAGGCCCCCGTAGCTAGTACTCATTAAATTTAATTTGAATTCGTATTGTATACTATATTTAATTTTGTTAAATAAATAAAATAAATAAAAAATAGTTTAAAGAGATAAAATCACTTTCCGATCACTTTAAAAACATTTTTATTGATCAAGAATTTCCGTTACGACAACATCGTTTACGTTTATTAACATTTGACGCACAAAACATTATTATAGCCAAAATTGATTTATTCAACACACAAATTCTAAATAATGAAGAAATTAAAGAAATATTAGATCACGAACAACAGCCTGTAATTATTGCAGACTTAATGGACATCTACATATTCAAAATTGTATTGCATAAAGATCTCTTAATTTACTATGCCAGATCCATTTTACATAATGATGGAAAATTACTAATAAGTAATCAGGTCGCAAAATGCGCAAAATACCTTTTATGGAATATCTAATTTTAAAAACGAACTTTTTAACAACTATTGTGTTATAAGTAAAGATAAGACTTGTTTTATCCGCTTAGAAATGGAGAATCAATTTGCACTTACTTAACTTGGAAAAATTGGAAAATTTCAATTTCATTTATAATATTAATTTTAATCATTTTGTATTTCATTACTATATTAATAATAAAATTCAGATATTATATATTTGTAACCAAACAAAAACGGCCAGAACTAGAAAAACCAAATAATGAGGTAAAATTTTTAACAGAATTAAATGAGCGTTTAAACGAAATTAATAATGAAGCGGGACGCGTCATTTTAGAAGGAGGAGAGTTATCCAACCCATAAACATAGCACCCTTCCACAGTTAATAAACAAATTTCAATTCTCAATCTCGTCGGCATTTCCTTTGTCTTTGTTTTTGTCATTGCCTTTGCCAGCGCTTAGCTACCCGCAAAAATAAAAAACAAATAATCATTACAAATGAATCACTAGATAAGAATAAGTGTCTTGTAATAAAGTGATAGCCACATTCCTGGCAATTCGTGCATTCGACGGGGTAATTCTATGATTTAGAAGAAACTGTAGCTTTTAATGATGTGGAACTTATGCTTTCAAACAAGTTCAATTGCGGTTGCTTTTTTAACAGAAATGACCGTTTGCTGTGTGCGAGAGCAGTGTTTAACGAGGTCTCTTGTTGGTATATATTCACTATTTGTAAATTTTCTGAGCGCAGAGAATAAACACGTCCACACGGTTCGAGTTTAGTGGTACAATACATAAACATAAACATTTCAATGCGATCTCGAACAACTATCTACTCGACCGACATCACTGCAGTTATTGTAGGTAATATTATTGAAAGTCAGCCCTGCTTAGACATTGATATGTGCAACTGGAACATACCCAAAAATCTTTAGCTCGCGGACTCAGATAGACCTACTGATTGGCCCCAGTCAAGTCAAGCTTTTGTTGGGATTGCCGCTAATGCAATTGTTTGTGGAGGTTGCAGTCGCGCAGATGTCGCGGTCTACATTGCTGCTGGGCCACCTACATCAGTGACGAAAGTTCGTAAGTTCGTCGAAGATCCTCTTATTTGTAGTCTCCGCACACCTGCCTCGCGTTCAACCTCTGTTGTCCTTCTTCGAGTTTATGGTTAGCTGAAGAAATCATCGCTGGAGTCAGTGTCCGAAACCCAATCGGCGTACCGAATTAAATGAGCTGCGTCTGCTGCGCCTTAGGAATTCTGTTAAAGGCCACGCTCTCAACGGGGGGAGGTATGTCGGGTCTCGCAGACGCCAGCAGCACCTAATTTATTTCTTCAGTTTTTGCCAACATTGGAGACACAAATAGTCAGAGGGACCTCAGCTATATTTATCTATGTGAGCTCCCTCTTGTACTCTCTCGTCTGCACCTTTGTCGCTGCGTTCTGCTTTTAATTCAATTCTACCTATCGTAACCAATGCCTGCCTTAGCGATATGCATAGCGGTGCGTTTGGCAGCGTCCAAACTTCGCAAAGAAAATAAACCAAAGTCGTCGAGCCGGATCGCCAACATCGCTTTTAATTGACGACAGTTGTACTTTATTGTGGTTTTGTAGACGGTGATCTACAAACTCCCCCAATTCGAATCAATTCCCCGAATTACCCTCTTTCATTTTGACATCGCTGACGTCATTACTTCGAGCCCAACCGATTGACACGTCATCCTCTACGTGGAGGCAAATCTGCGCGCTTTCCTTACAAGTTCCAACATTTTGCAAGCCTGGTTTACACTAGCAAATGCAAACAGGGTACTGCTTACACTGGAAAATGCAAACGGTTTGGTGACGGCTTTTCTATTGCTCACAATACAATCATTGATTGGGTTATGGCAGGCTCAAACCCATTCATTTATCGAGATGGACAGTATCCAGCCAAGCCAGGTTTTTTTTTAGACGCCAGTGATCCCACCGAGCGACATTTTGCGGACACATAACCGCTCTCAGAGGACGGTGTACCCCTTTAAGAATGTGGCGCCGCCCATGGATTAACTTTACACAAGGCCATCAACCGTCTGGTCTTATTAAAACGGAAACTTAGGCAGCATTACGAGGATTCTTTGTAGATTCAGGGGGGGGTCATATGAACCAGCTTACACCCGCTCAGACTCAAGAAAACGCAGATTTGCTGCACCACGATGTCATCAAGCTGGATAGTCTGACCACCAAGTGTCGCGTGGTCTTTGATGGATCCGGCAAGGACAGCACAGGAGTGTCGCTCAATGACCGGCTACAAGATAGACCGCCGCTTGTTTACGCTTTCGACATCATCAATTTTTACTATGCGCCGATATCTAAAAGATGTTTCGAGGGATCCGATTCTCCAAAGCCCACACCAACTTTCAACGCAATGTTTGGCTCAAGAATATGACTTACCCATTGCTCCATTTTCACCATTTTCTTCGATACCCACGGTTTACCATTGGAAATGCTGAATCGATCCAAACAACGGGCCACTTGACAACACAGAACCGCATCCGCTCCACTTCTACTTTTCGGTCAAACAGCATATTAGTATAAGCATAAATGTACCAAACCAAAAAAATAAATATGAGGAGAAAGAAATAAAACATTCAGTAAAAACAGTGAGTAGAGTGAAGTGTGTAAAATGGAGGCGGAAATAATAAACCGCGAGTTAACAATTAGAAATGGCATTGGGAAATAAAAATAAAAAAACAAAAAAACCGTAAGCGCAAAAAGTATGAAAATAAAACCATAATAACAATAAATAACGAACAAATATATATGTAATATTTATAATATAATATAAAAATATAAATATAAACAATAAGAAAGGAAAAACAATCAAAGAGGAAAAAGCCGAAATAAGGCAAATCAAAAGAATAATGCTACATAAGAAAAATACGAAAATCAAAGAACTGACCTTGTGTGAACAGGAGAAGTAGAGGCCAGGCCGAAGGTTGGTTAAAAGAAAAGTGTTAATTCAAGAAGTGCAAGAAAATGGGTTCGAACCGTCAGAGTGGTGGTGGTTGCTGGAAGTTCAATACGACTAGGGGGCTCGCCGGTCGAACGATGTCATGCCGCCGGTCGGTGGCAGTAGAAGGTTGGTGCGCAGCGGGAAGTGCCAACAAGTTCGAGGGTAGGAAAAATTGTCGAGCCGAACGGCTCTATTGCCGATTAGAAATTAAAAAAAATTCAGTTCGTTCACAAAAAATATAAATAAATAAATAAATAAAGAAGTAAATAAAGAAAATAAAAGCAAGCGACAAGATTATTAAACCCCATTTTTTCTAAGTAATATTGACGTTAGAATAAAGAAATTTACTCATAATAATTATTTACAGAACTTCATTTCACACACAGATACTCGGGGATCCACTTTTAGATATTTTGATATAAGTTCGGCAATTCAAACATATCTGATAAACTAAATCACTAGAATAAGTACACTGCTTAAACACAAACAAAATACGTACACGTGGGATAATTACAATATGTCGAACCCAACGGACGGACAGGATGGTGATGGTGAAGGGTGAAAGTTAGATGCTTTCTTAGCACCAGTTGAGTAGGTGTTAGGCCTGATTAGGGGAAAAGGAAGATTGAATATAGGAGTTATAGCACTACGAGCAGTCCGGAGCAAGATAGTAGGAGCAGCGGATAAAGTCCTAGATTTGGACGAGGCAGAGTTAAATTGGGATCAAATTAAAAGAATATTGATATCCCACTTTAAAGACAAAAGATCAGAGCTAGACCTGATAATGGAATTTTCCCATATCAAAGAAAAGAAGCTGAACGTAGAAACCCTTTAAACTATGGTTATGACTCTGAAGAAGGCCTTGGTGAGTTTGACCGAAACAGGCGAAAACAGCATACTGAAAAAATTAAAGGGTATAAGGAGATGGCACTGAACGCCTATATTTCGGCCTTAAGGGGACCGATAGGAGAACGGTAAGGAATATGGGGGTCCTGAATATAGCCAAGATTTATGAGATAGCTTGTAGGGAGGATAGGTTAGTTGCCTTGGAAAGCGTCGACCCAGATTCGAAAACGCAGAGGTCAGAGTCGCGAGACAAGAGCACTGACGAAACTCAGAAACAGGAGCATGAGAAGGAGGAGTCCCAGGTGTTGGAGACGGGAATTTGGTCGCAGTACCAGTGGGGAGGAAATAATCCTCCTCCGTTTCCGATGCCGTTTGCCATGCTGGGTATGAATGGATGGCCACATTTCGGAATTCCATACCCTATTCAGGACAGGTAATTTCAATCAGGGAGACTCTACAGGCTATCAAAGACCACATCGCAATTATCAGAACAGGAATTCCAGATGGAATCAGAATCAAACGAACCGAGATAGGCAGTGGAACAGTTATAATAGTAACAATTTTAACAAAAACAATTATAAAAACGGGTATAACACTAACGGTTATAGAAGCAATGGCAGGGGACAGCTACCGATCGAACCACCAACAAACACAGAAGGCAGCAAACTGGCCGCTGACGATTCTGGACAGTCCAGACCGACGTATAACTCGAACAATTCTAAAAGAAAGTTTAATTCAAGCGGCACTGCAGGGGTCAGCTGCATAACATTCAAGAGGATGACGAAAATTTTCCACAGTCAGCCTCGAACAACCCACAGGATGTTTAGGAACATGGAAAGGTCATTCGACATTGCCCTATTTGTTAGTAAAGACGACGCCGGGAAGATCAATAAAATTATTAATCGACACAGGATCCACCTTTTCATTTATTCGACCAGAGTTAGTACAACCGCAATAAATAAGGAAACTAAAAGACACAATAGCCATTAAAACCATCACGCCGTAGCATGAAGTTGAGAGGGAAGCATTTATACTAATGTTCGCAGAGTTAGAAAGAGTTGGTAAAATAAGAATGCTTCTCTTTAAATTTCGAGGGGTTGATCGTAAAGAATATGCTGCAGCAGTTAAAGGCGGTTATTGAAACATGAAACAGAAGATTCAGTTTGAGGCCTACAGACCATCAGAATTGTATACAATAGGAGCCGAATCGCAAAGAGTTATATCTGTTCCGGTGCAGCTAAAAGATGGGGATTTCCTAATAATCAGGACCACAAAGAAGACATGGAGATTTCAGAAGGTATCTATAGGGCAGTGTCAAAACAAAGCCTGCTAAAGGTGATTAACTACGCAGAGTCAGACCAGGAGTTCTTTTTAGAGGAACCAATAAATGTCGTTGAATTTAAGTCCACACAACATTTTGAACTAAACATTATTGAACAGGAAAAGAACGGTAATAGTTGCATTCCGTTTGACAAGATCAGAACAGACCATTTGAACAAAAAAGAACTCGGAGAACTTCGCAGAATTTGTAGGAAGTATCCGAGAATATTCCACAAATAAGGAGACAAGTTATCTTTTACAAACGAAGTCAAACATTAATACAAAAGATGACATTCCCATTTATGCCAAGCCTTATAGATATAGACATGCGTTTAAGAAGAGACAACGCAAGACAGCTGGAGAAACTTTTAGACCAATAGATAAATGGACATAGCCATTCGCCGTGGAGTGCTCCGGTCTGGATCGTGCCTAAAAACAAGGATGCCTCAGGAGAATGAAAATGACGAATGGTGGTGGACTATAGAAAATTGAATGAAAAGGTGATAAAGGATAGATACCCACTACCTATAATAAACGATGTATTAGAAAACCTCGGTAGAGCGAAGTACTTCTCTACGTTAGACTTAGCAAGTGGTTATCATCAGATTGATGATAATGTCCCTTGCTGGAACATATTGCGAATTTGGGAAAAGTCTTTAAAAAACTCACGGAAGCTAATTTTAAACTGCAATAATTAGGACACGTAGTGACCCCATAAGGAATCAAACCGAATCCGGGAAAAATTGAATCGATTAAGAAATTCACCGTCCCGAAAACCAGGGAGCAGATAAAATCCTTCCTAGGGTTATTAGGTTATTACAGTGTGAAGCGCATAGCATAGCATATAGCATACAATAACGCCATTCATTCAGCAACAAAGCTGACACCTCAAGAACTCTTTACAGGCAGAACGCAGGATTTCCTAAATAACGTTACATTCAATAATGAACACGATTATTTACAGAAAATCAATGCGTTTCAGGCCGAGGTGTACCCAAAGGTAAATGAAAGCGATAACAGGGAATTTAGACGCAAACGACGCGGAAAAGTTGGAGGAAGAGATAAGGAAGATGAGAGAGGAAGAGGAAAGCCTAAGAGAGAGCATAAACTTACAAGAGGAAGCAGGCAGCAAGGTCAATTTCATGTTTAAGAACTTAACGAAATACATAAAGGAAGAGCAGAGTAGAGTGAACACACTTATTAATAACTATAATAAGTAAGTCAATTATAGAAGAAGACAGGAGGATTTACAGGTTAGAATATATCAACAGAATTTCGCTTACCATAGATATATTGGCCTTGAACCTGAATGTCGTTGCCGAGAGCCTGTAGTTGGCTAAGTTAGGAGTAATTTCCAGATTCCTACTCGACAAGAAAGAAACGGACAGGTGTGTCCACGAATTAGAGAGTCAAGAGATACAATTATTATCCGACGAACATATGTACGAATTTTTAGAATTAAGCACTATCATCAATAATAAAGACATACTGTTTTTAATTAAATGGTCGTTATTTAAGAAAGAAATATTTTCATTCCGAAGATTAATACCACTTCCCATGAATAACACAGAATTTGTGATAACTCCAAATTATATGGGGATTCATGAGAATGAAATAATCTACTATAAAGAAAAATGTCAGTTAATAAGGAACATTTATATATGTATAAACGATAAAAATATAAGTCAAATCAATTCTAAATGTATTACAAGACTGTTAAGAGGAAAGGAAGCGGAATGCGAAACGAAGGATGTCGGATTGGTCGCAATGATCTTCGAACCGGAGGCCGGCTACATCGCAATTTTCAATGGATGAAATGTCAAGCTACAGACGGGTTGCGGAGTCGACAAAACATGGAATGGATCAGCCCTTATAAAATTCACCCATTGCAAGGCAATGGTAAACAACGTGCAGTACGAAGCGGTAGAGGAGCTTGGCACAGTAGAGTTGAAGTTGGACATTCCTCGGATAGAGACGATTAAGAGAAACAGGACAACCCAGGAGCTGGGAATACACGAGCTGAGGATGGAGGATCTGGAAACGAAAATACAGATCAGCAGGATACAGTGAGGAACCACGATCCATACAGTGCCGCTCAACTGAATAGGTTTGACTATTTGCTTAGGTTTGAAACGTTGTAACTTAGTTATATGCAATCTGATTTAAGCGAAAAAAATTTGTATGTATGAAATCTGAGTCTTGGATCGATTACCATTGGAAATGCTGAATCGATCCAAACAACGGGCCACTTGACAACACAGATCCGCATCCGCTCCACTTCTACTTTTCGGTCAGCCAGCATATTAGAATAAGCATAAATGTACCAAACCAAAATTATAAAAATGAGGAGAAAGAAATAAAACATTCATTCAGAATTTCAAACTCAACTCCAACGGACGTTTCTCTTGGGATCAATACCACCAAAATCTTCCCTACACAAACTGCCGGACCTACGTTGGGAGATAACTCGCGCTTGTGCACTATGTCGACAATATTCCTACAGGTCAACGATATCCCTACAGGATGCGATTCGATTTAAGAACTTGGACTGCTATTTAAATTACGGAAATGGAGATCAAACTGTTTTCGCCTTTTAAAATCCTTGTTAGAAGAAGAAGATCGCAACTGCGAACCTGTACCGCTCCTCAACAGCTCAGCCACACATCCCTCATTCAAAATTCTTGGAATTCAATGGAAAACAGGTTGCGAGCCATACTCCTACAAAGCGAGTTTTACTATTAAATCTTTCCCAAATCTACAATCCGCTTGGGATAGCCTCACCGACAACAGTCAATCTCATATTTCATGAAAGTTGGACAACAGTACTACAATGGGATGACCCAATTCCGGAAACCTTGAGCACGCACAACAAAGTAGTTTCATTTTTAAACCAAAGCTAATTAAAAAGATTATTAGCTCAATAATGACTGAAAAATGTTTGAAATGCTGGCGCGAAGATTGGCGTTAGATTGGGCGTGACAACATTTTTTTTTGCAAATCGAAAGAAATTTACAATACTAATAAAATTATAAAAAAAGTTTCAACAAATGGTTCAAAAGTGTGGGCGTCGCAGTTTTGTGCGGTTTGTGTATGCTGATTCTCAAAATTCTAGCATTAATAGTCCTGAGATCTCGACGTTCATACGGACAGACGAGCATGGCCAGATCGACTCGGCTATTGATCCTGATCAAGAATATATATAATTTAGATGGTCGATGGTGATACATATTTTTCAACAAATTTTGTATACCCTTTTACTCTACGAATAACGGGTAGTTATTCAGTTATTGGGCGGATCACCGCTTAAGGAGTTTTCCCAAGTTTTGACCTTGAAACGATTTACGGAGCACCTTTGATTTTAAAAGGAATTAGGAAGGGAATCCAGTCGAAATTTTTTTTCTTCTTAATATTAAAAACTATGTATTAACGTGTGAGCGAGATAACGCTTCAGCAGTTATCCTTTACATTCCGAAGCCGAAGCCCCTCGACAAGTACTGAGTTACCACCACGGCATTCACCCTTGCCGCCCTTCGCCAAAAACCCCTCTACACCCATATATCCGCTTCCGTTCCAATTTCACTTCCGACTCAGTCAGTATATTAGCGTAAGCAAAACTGTAGCAAAGAGATGTTATAAAAGAACCAAGAAACAATTAAGCTGTCACTGATAATTTGACCTGATATTTTCCGAAAATGTGCTATTAAAAAGTGGTTTCAATGACATTGTCAGTGTCATTAAAACATTTTTGGAACATTTTTCTTAACGGATTAAGATATAATCAAAAGTTAATGTTATAAAACGAAAATGCAAAAATTATAGCTGTCAGCTGCCATCGGGCATTTCTTTTCAACCACAAGGTCTAAGCCCATTAATGTATTTTACTAATATGTTGCTTACTTTGTGCGTGTTAACTAAACTTAGCTTTTTTTAGCCAGTGATGTCCTCGTCCAACTTTAAAAATAAAATTTTCCCTATGAATAGTTTAAAAAAAATTGTTGAAATTTGTTGAGTAAGTGTGTTAGTCCATGACGTCCAATGCACTATGGGGCATTTGGCCTGTTTTTTTTACAATAATGTGTTTTTCACAAGTATGCAAATTTGAAGTATTTTAGTATCAATACATTGGAAATACGTTAAACTGTTATGAGTTAATTTAAGTTAATTTAACCATTGCAATGGTTTAATACCCTATTTAGAACATATTGCCTTTATCTGCGACTTTTCGCAGAAATTAAATTTTTAGATAGCAACCGCTCAATTAGCAATGCGACCCTTCTAGAAGTGTCGCACATAATGTCTAGTTCTTGAAAAACTGAATGCAATATTCAAATTTATTTGTGGGCATTCATGAAATTAACGATAGTCACTTATGTGTGAGAAAGATCGCATGTTTCGTGTGAATTTATTGCAGAAATGGAAAGAAAGCTGGATAAGTTTGCAGCGAAATACCCGGCATGGACGGCAGGCAATCTTACCTTGAACTTACGTAGAAATTCAAGCAAATTTGAACTTATTACTAACAAGCTTCCGTGTAGAATCCAGAAATAAGACTTACAAGTGCAACAGAATTCACCACGCCAGAAAGCACATTCAAATTTCCATCTTTACAGATGACCGAAAGGGACCAATTTGTTCTAACTGATTTAAATATACCTGGCACATGTGGTCCCCTGACGAAAAGTCGAAATCCCTATAGCACTACATGATTTTATTGACGGCTTGCTCGACATATCCTTGTCGCAAGTTAGTTATATTCAAGACTGTCTTAGTCGATTTTTGGATCTATGTGTTGTAACAAGTTCTGAAAGTGTGTTTCTGTCCGGAGTAGAACCGCTTACTCAGCTTGAAGATCCACATCGCCCTACTTTCGAGGTGACAATATATAGGTACCATAATAAAAGTGAAATCAACCAAGCGAATTCATTGTTTTCGCAAGGCGAACTTTCTGAGGCTAAATATTTTTTAAAGGTGGCTTTAATTGGTCGGATGCGCACTCCTGCAATATAATGTTGACATATATATTTTCTATACCGCAAGCAAATCATTTGTTAACTCTTGTGTTCCGATGTACTATCCGTGAATCTTTAACAAACCTCCTTGGCTTAATAAAGAAAGAAAGTAAATACTTTATACAAAATTTAAGAAATACCGGATCTCAGTCTATCCTTCCTAATATGTAGTGCTCAGTGTTAAAATAACAATTTAACCCGTTTTTTGTTCTAATTCGCACAGGATCGGAAACAGTTTTTTTAATTTCGTTCACACTAAGTGCAAAATAATTTCGTACACTTCCTCGCTACTTTTTGAAAATACTACTGATTGGGCAATAGCTATATTTCAAACGACGTATTCTAAGTTGCCTCATTCCGAACAGCCAAACTCTTCCGCGGTATTAAATTCGAATCTAATATGTAATCCCACTCTAACCGAAAGCTGACTGTTTTACGATCTTCAGCGTGTTAAGCCCGTCTATTTGCCAGGTTTCGACGAAAACCCTGGCCTTGTGCTCAAATCCTTGGGCAATCCTTGTATAAGCCTCTACTTAAAATATTTACCTTATCTCTGGAATATTTACAGTTCCCCATGTATGGAAGGAGCTCTTTGTGATTCCTCTTCACACAAAGGGTAACAAATTGTATGCAAGCAATTACAAAGGAATCTCTCAATTTCCGGCTTTCCCTACGCTTTTTGAAAATTGTATCACTCTTCATTTCCAGCACCTTTTTAGGTCATTTATATCACCATGTCAGCACGGTCATATTCACTAATCTTAGTCTTATTCGGTGTCCCACAAGGGTACCTGTGTTCGTTACTCTTTACCTTATTTATTATTGACATTCGCAAATGTGGTTTTTCTCACTTAGCAATTTTTACCACACCCTAGTCATTTTCGACCTCAGACCCGAGGGCCGTGCGCGAAGAAGTGAAATAACGGAATAACGCGTCCTACATATAAAGAGACGGCGCAAGCATAGGGGTTAAGGGAATTTGATGGTCCTTAATAAACTAAAAGCTTATTTTGCTAGTCCGTCCGATAGACTTTATCACATTATCCCAGTCTGACACTTTACTGATCTTAAAGTAATCTATAATAATCTTTTTATTATTATTCATATACATAAGGGTGTTTCGTAAATATTTAATTAAGCAAAATCATTTCATCTATTAAAACAATTTCACAAATTCTTTCATATTGGCTGAGTGGTTACTGGCAATTTTATAAAATTCAAAGTGTTTGAGCCTTCGTAATCTATTCATTAATCTTTGAAACTATGTTTGTTAATATATTGTTCCTTATAAACTTTTCTTGTTGAAGAATGTTTGAAATGTGGGTGCTTAAATAAAGAAGTAAACAATGTGGCTCCGCTTACTGTGAACTTTTAAATTATATTCAAAGAAAAGCACCGCAAAGGGATTTTAGGGCTGAAGCTATTTACGAATCACCCCTGTGTAATATGATTTTGGGATATCAGTTGAATAATATACCTTGGTAAAGCCAATCAGGAACACCATTATATATATGGTTTTCATGTCCAGAAGAGGTTATTCTTATATCTTCCTCCACTAAAGGCGATTGTCGAATAAAAATATCATTTTTTACTACAAATATTATTGCAGTCGTATTGCCAAGCCAAGATGCATACTGAAGGCGAGTTCTTTGTACCTTTAATGTGTCTTTTAATTTTACTGGCGTGTGATGATCATTGGTTACATCATAAATTGTATAAAATGCGGTAAATGATTTCTGAAAATTCTACAAAAAGAGTTTGTTTATTATTAAAGAGTACTGTTTAGAAGAACACTTACTTTTTTTACATTATGCGTGAATAAAACATATTTTAGATCGCTGGAGCACAAATACCTTCGAACATTTAGTTGGCGAAGAGTGTGATTAGTTACCAATACTTTTACTAAGTTTGTGGTGGTATCCAAGACTGCTAGACTTCCATCATCTGATTGAAAAACATACTTCTGAGTTGTTACCCAAGAAGAAGGTAACCTTCTAGGTATTAAATCTCCTTGCAAGTATTCGTCTAATATCATTCTGCGACCCGACCAATACAGAAGTTCGTCAACATATCTATGAATGTAATGACAGAGTACATAATTTGTAAATAATTTCACAATTTAAATTTAAAAAATTGTTAAGTATGTTATGTGTAATAGTGAGTGTTTATAAAAACGTAAGAGAGGTAGATATTCAAGTTATCCAACCCATAAATATATCAATCTGCTTCAGTAGATAAACAAATTTCAAACTCATCTCAAACTCAAATCTCAGCAGCATTTCCCTTACTCTTGTTTTTGTCGTCAAAACTTAGGCTGTCCTTGTTTTTGTCGCCAACACTTAGGCTGCCTTTACCAAAGACACTAGAATTTATTTAGTTATTCTAGTGTCTTTGCCTTTACCCTCGTTTTTGTCGCTAAAACTTAACCACCCGATAAAGTAAACACAACCTTCACTTGGAGACCAAGCCACCTTATTCACCTTATTGCGCTTCAATCAAACTGCATCCGTCAGTAAATTTCAATTTCACAATGCTGGGAAATAACTTCAGCATAAAGCTTTTATCTAAACATAACTGAAAGTTCAAATCAAAAGCTTCTGGCCGAGGTTGATTGGATCAGGATTAAGAATTAGAAGATCAGTCTGAATTGAATCTGAAACGGGGCGAGATCGGGAACAGTTTCAAACAAAAGATAAGCTAGTGATAAAGTGTCTTGTAAATATTAAACAATAAAAAATAAAAACCATTTTTTTTAAATAAATAAGTAGTAACAATTTTAATTTGCACACATAGAGTGGTGCGACTCGCTTGTTCAGTCAGACAAATTGCTACAAAGAAAATACAATTCGGCTATAACCGATTACGGTCCGAATCCTAGGCGGAAACACCTATTAACATTTCTTTATTTCTACGAAATCCTATTATTAATTACATATGTTTAAGTCTATTATCCGCAGCTTCGGGATCACCTATTATGTTTTGAAAATTTCAGGTGGAAAAAATTACCCAAATATCAGTACTTAAAAAGCCAATTAAATTCCGTTAATTGCAGTCTTATTTATTCCCTCAACAATACAAAGGAACAAAAATTAAGCTATGCATTTTTAGATGCAAGACAAAAACACATAAAATAAGGTAAACGAAAAAAGTAAAGCTAAGGGAATGAATACAAAATATTAGAATTACCTCAAGGTATTATAATTTGCTATAAACTATAAGTCTAAGATAGCTTAAATACTTTGTGCAAAGACTTTCTTGACAGTGACAAATGTAAGAAAATTTTGATTTTGTTTATTTATTTGTAAAATATTTATCTTTTTGTTATTACCTTCTTACATATTGTTAAAAAAATATGAATAAATAGATATTAATAAAAAAATTCATACATTTTAATAAAAGGCCTTTATTTTTACAGTGAAAGTCCAAAATACAATTTCTTTGCAGCGTGATAACTGTTTCTTGACAAAATATATATAAATAAATAAAGTAAATAAATTAGTTTTGATATATCCCAATCCCCATTGACTGAAAATTATTAAACTAGTCGCAACCCAAGCTTTTTTATGATAAGTACTAAATTTAATGAATGTTGGCCAACGTCTCAGCACGCCACTCCTCATTCCACAGCAGCTTTTCGTCCTTTATCTCATCTTTCTTGTTAATCTTCTCCTACTTAAGCCTTATATCCAGCTTCAACTTTATCGTTAGTGTCGAATCCACCAATGACCGTTATTAAATTTCATAAAGGACAAGTAAGTCCGACTTCAGGAAAATACTAATTCTCTACGTAAAACAATGAAAAATTTGCTAAGATCTAAAGTACTACTACGACTTCGTCTTCTGCAAAGCAAACGGTCGTGTTTTTTTTTTTTTGCGCTCCGAATTGTGTTTGTAAAGCCAGCGGAGGTTTTTTTAATTCTTTTTTTTTATAGTTATATTCTTTAACATAGTTATTAAAACTCCGTTCGTTTCGCGAGTGAAACGCACTAGTTTAAAGAAATTATATAATTCTTTGCTTTTCTGTCTTTCTCTTGTGTTTACTCTCTCTTTCGTGCGTTCTTCGCAGTGCTGTTTGGTGTTGTTTTTGAATGCACATAAACATGGTACAATCTAAGTGCGCTGGTTTAGCGGTCGAACAGTTTATGCTAAGGACCCAAATCTAAAACACTGTTATGATACTTGCCTAGGGGTTGTAAGCGAGATGAAATCGTTTATGCTCCAAACTAACGGGGCTTGATAGGCCTGATTAACAGTTTTGGCTTAGCTAGAGATAGTTTTCGTCGAGCCGATGATCTCCCTTCCGCCCTAGATCCACATTTTAAAAGCCTTAAGGTATTAGAGGAATCTCCAAAGCTGCTGTTGGTAGGATAGCTAAAGGCCCAAATCTAAAATACTGTTGTTATGCTTGCCTAGGGGTTTTTTTAATGCTCTGCGACGAGGACGGGATACTTGGGTAGTTTTTAGGCATCAGAATGGGGGTGGGCCAAATGTTTTCGGAGGGACGGACGGTCCGACAGACGGACATGGCCAGATCGTGGGTTGGGTTGGTATGGTGAAGGCGGTGTAGACACCTACCTTAGCTTAGCCGTGACACGACACTATTATAATTAGCCAAAAATTTGATAAATACAGTTCTTATTAGAACATTTATTAAGTTTCAGTAAAATCCAGTTAAAAGGTTTGTGATTAAATGGTGTATAAGAAAAATTAGCTAGAGAGATCACATTTAGGTTTAGGTATAATATTACTTATTGAGTTGAATTCATCGGGCAGATATTTATGTCTAGAGTACTTGCTTATAATTTGAAATAGGTTTGGCAGATTACTTAAAGGATTATGACTTTGCTTAATAATAATATTTGTATCATGGTATCGCTAAACTAAAGATAATTATTGGTGTACTTCAGCGCCGAATGGGACACTCCCGTATATTCCCACTATTACCCGAAAACAGGCAAAAACATTCGATTCGGTATATACTGTGGGGATCCCTCTCTAAAAAAAAAAAATGTTTGGTGTCATTGGACAAAAAAAAAGCAAAAATCAAGCATTTTCCAATGGTATACTTTTCATAAAAATGCTAATAAAAACATTTAAAATTACAATTGCACATCTCGCGTACAATACATATTGGAACGTCACAGTCGGGGGTGTTCCTGCGCGCACAAGCAGTCATAAGAATGGACGCAAGGGTGAGATTTCAGTTCAAGGGTATGCACCTTAGTCTTCTCTATAATTTCTCGAAAGATAACGGGTATTCGGAACGTTTGATGAGAAATATTTAGAAATATCATACAAACTGGTTATATGGTCTTGTTTACTTATATAAGTTAACACTGCTAATGGGTAAACTTAAGTTGATTAGGTCCGGGGTTGTTACCCTAACATTTTCTATGCAGATTCAGCATAAACGTCTGTAGGGGCCGTGTCTGGTTCCCATTGGTCTTCCCAATATGGGGAAATATGCTGTTTCTGCTAGTGTCAGCACTTTGCTGGACGAGCGGTCGGCTTGCCGGCCGCGATCAGCTTTTGTAAAATAGAATAAGTTCAGTTTTATTGCAATTATAATAAAGAGCACTCGCATTTTTAATATTGATCATTTTAGCCTTAAGGGCAGTGAATAACGGAGAAGGTTCTCCCAACATATACTAAACTTATACCAAACTGCGCAACAAAACTTTGCGCACCACTGTAGTATGTGCCTACGTAATATTAAAGAACATTTAAGTATAATAGTATACCAACATATAACAGCACTTTGTTGCTATGTTTATATTTATGTTTATGCATGCAATAAGGCCCAGGGCGGATGTAACATGATCGTCCACTTGAAGGCTACAAAGTATAAGAGCATGGTCAGCATTACCACGCCGACCAAATGCATAATACATAAGTGCATAGTTCGCCCTATCGATAACCTTGGCGTATCCGGCAGCGCAGCTACGCAGCTTAGCCTAAGACGAAAGATATTTTAAAACTCACAGAACAGACACGATCAAGACGTTGAACTGGCAGAACCATTTCTGCCCAACTAAATATAAATAAAAAATATTAAATAAAACCTAAGTCAGCCTGACGGCTGCAATAAAAACCCAAAAGACTATATTATTGATGGCGACTCATTACACCTCCCTGATCGAGAGCCCGGCCAAGTCGGACTGACGTCATCACCCCTTCCCGTTGGACTGCTGCGTGGGACAACCCAGGAAACAGATTTAAAACATAATTGGCACCCAACTAAATAAGAATTCACAACCCCCAAAAATGTAAGTGGGCTGATCAAAGTTAATACAGCTTCAGGAAAAAATAAATAAAAATCCCTACAAATTATTCACCAAAACTTTGAACATATAAAATTCAAATAAAGTACGATTGTAAATGTGACTCTCAGATAAAGGCAAATTAATATCAGCCGTCGCTAAATAAATATTTCAGACGCCAAGCACTCGGTTATTAATATAAATATACCACAGTCAAATTAATTTCTGTCGAATTAAAATATTCGGCCACTCTATACTTGGGTTTAGTGTTAACCAGTTAGTGGCCTTGTCAGTTTCCCAGGCCCGTATAGGGAAACTAAACGCGAATTGGAAAGTGATAGTGAAGAGGAGTTCGTCCGAGAGACCCTCAGAAATCCAGTAGCACTGACAGAAAATAACACATACACAATAATTCAGGCGGCTTTGTCTAATCAAGAACAAAGGCTTAAAGCCGAGTTTGCGGGGCAAATCAATTTAGTTAATCAACAAATAAAAAATTTGCGTGTAGAAGCGCCAGAGGTAGAAAGCTACCAGAGGGTAGTTGTAAAACCGGGAGCAACACCGTGTAATACACCTTTACACATTGTGAGGTCAATTCCAGAATTTACTGGTATGCAGGATGAATACGTGGCATGGAGGCAATCGGCCACCGATGCTTTTGAATTATTCAAAGATTATCCAGACAGTAGCGGACATTACCAAGCCGTTACAATTATTAGAAACAAAATTAAAGGCCAGCGCGCGCACTACTAGTTTCACTTAACACAGTGCTTAATTTTCACGCCATTTTGGCTAGACTAGACTGCTCCTATGCAGACAAAACATCCGTGCGCCTATTACGACAGGGTCTTGAGTCTGTCCGTCAGGGCGAGCTAACCCTAATGCAGTACTAAGACGAGGTCGAACGAAAATTGACCCTCGTTACTAACAAAATCATGACATATGACGACGAAAGAACCACATTGCTTAACACAGAGGTTAGGGATGATGCCCTAAATGTATTTATTACAGGTCTAAAAAAATCCCTAAGGGCTGTTGTGTTTCCAGCACAGCCCTATAACCTGCCAGCAGCTTTGGCATTAGCAAGAGAGGTAGAGGCCAGTATCGAACAAAGTATGTTCGCGGCTACATACGCCAAGGCGGTGGAGCAAGGAAATCAGAATACTGATTTCCACAAGAGCCAACACCGTGCGCCTAAAAAACAAGGCAAAAATTTTGGTGCCGAACGCGGCCCAGAAAAAACCCCCATTATTTCAAAAAGCCAAACAAGAATCAAAATACCGGTTCATGTCGCAAACATAATGACTGGGCCCCTGATCTATACATAGATCAATCATCTTCAAAACGTCGACATCCCACGAACTTTAGGCAAGGAAGTAATATACATGTCCCTAAAAGACCAAACTTTTCTGAGAGAAATTCTGGCCAAAGGCGCCAGAGGGTTTTTAAGGTTGAACAAGCCGCCAAAGCGGAGGAAGAGGATGATCATAAAAACGCGGCTGCAGCCGCTCTTAATGGCTGGCTGGCGGGGAGAGTCTTAAAAATTCTCATAGATACTGGAGCGGCAAAAAATTATATAAAGACCCGAGGCGGCATTAGATCTACCCAACAGCGCAATCAGGTATGGAAATGTATCTGAAAAGTAAAAATACCACGAATGCGACCACTGTGAACTTCACAAATATCGATGACGTGGAAGTCCCAAGTTTAGTAAAAGCTGAGTTTAAAAAAATGATCCATAAAAGGAAAAGTTTCGAAACTGAATGTACGAACTATTGCCGATCGGTACCCTATGCCAAGTATTCCTATGATTCTAGCGAACTTAGAAAAGGCAAAGTTTTTTGCTACCCTAGACTTTAAATCGGGATACCACCAGATCTATCTGGCTGAGAAAGACCGCGAAAAAAAAGCTTTCTCCATAAACGCAGGAAAGTACGAATTTTGCCGTCTACCCTTCGGACTAAAGAATGCCGGAAGCATCTTCCAAAGGGCAATTGACGAAGTGCTTCGCGAACAAATCGGGAAAACTTGTTACGTCTATATGATGCAATAATTTTCTCCGAAAATGCTGCGGACCACGCACATTGATACAGTTCTTATATGCCTGTGTCAGGCCAACATGAGAGTGGCCCCAGAAAAAATCAAATTCTTCAAGAAAGTGTTGAATTTTTAGGTTTTATTGTCACATCAAACGGAGCCAAAACAAATCCGGAAAAGGTAAAAACCATACAAGAGTACACTGAACCAAAAACTTTGTTCAGCCTCAGATCTTTTCTTGGATTGGCTAGTTACTACAGAAGTTTTGTCAAAGACTTCGCTTCTATAGCTAGACCACTTACTTCCATACTTAAGGGAGAGAATGGATACCCAACGCAGAGCGTTTGAGCGCCTGCGAGATATTCTGTCATCTGAAGATGTAATACTGACATACCCAGACTTTAAACTTCCTTTTGATTTGACCACCGATGCCTCAGCAAGCGGTATTGGTGCGGTACTATCCCAAAAGGGCAGACCAATCACAATGATATCTCGCACATTAAAAGACTGCGAGGTAAATTACGCAACAAGCGAAAGGGAGTTATGGGCTATTGGGAAATTGCAAAATGACCTATATGGCATCAGGATTTTTACGGACGACCAGCCGCTCACCTTCGCCGTGTCCGAGCGGAATGCAAACGCCAAAATAAAACGATGGAAAGCGTTCATCGAAGAACACAACGCCAAAGTGTTCTATAAGCCTAGAAAGGAAAATTTTGTGGCCGACGCCTCGTCCCGTCAAAAAGTTAATGCCTTGGAAAATGAACCCCATTCCGACGCAGCCACAGTGAACTGTCGCTGACCTACACGGTCGAAACCACCGATAAACTTTTAAACTGCTACCGGAATTAAAAAATCCTGGAGGAGGCAAGCCAGCCCTCACGGCGACATTTTATTGTTTTAGGAAACAAAAACCGACACATTATCAACTTTGATAATAAAGTCTCGCTGCTAGGATCGATTAAAGAAGTTGTAAACGTAAATGTTGTCAATGCTATTTACTAAAACCTCACCACTCTAGCATGCATCCAGCGTACCTCGGTTACGGGATTCCCAGAAATCAAGTTTTGACATTGCAAAAACTTCGTGAATGATATCACTGATGCTAATGAGCATAGGGAAATTATCACACGCGAGCATAATCGCGCCCATAGGGCAGCCCAGGAAAATTTTAAGCAAGTCCTTCAGGAATACTATTTTCCAAACATGGGAAAACTCGCCAGCGAGGTGGTTATAAGTTGCAAGACATGCACCAAGGCTAAGTACAACAGGCACCCCAAGAAGCGGGAACTGGGTGTCACCCCAATTCCCTCATATGCTGGCGAAATGCTGCATATGGACATCTACTCCACGTATAAAAAGTTATTCTTAACCTGTGTGGATAAGTTCTCAAAGCTCGCCATAGTACAGCCATTAACCTCTAGGGCCATTATAGACGCACGCAGACCGATACAAAATTGGTGCATTTTTTTCCAAACACCAAATCAATATACGGCGATAACGAGGCATCCTTTAATTCGGAGACCATAATTTCGTTGTTGAAAAACCAGTATGACATTGACATCGTTAATGCAACCCCTTTACACAGCAGCTCCAATGGGCAAGTGAAACGATTCCACAGCACATTTACGGAGATAGCTAGGTGCACTAAAATTTACAAAAAAGTTAACGACACCGTCGAACTCATCATGAGAGCCACGCTAAAGTATAACAAAACGTTACACTCAGTCACAAACTTACAACCCAAATATGCGTTACATTCTGCACACGACGCTCAGAGACTGGCAATAAATACCTGTATCACAAAAGGCTTACCTAGATAGGTGTAACCCTACTAGGCAAAACCGAATTTTTGAGGTAGGTGAAAAGGTCTACCTCAAAAAGAACAAAAGGTTAGGGAATAAGCTAACCGCACTCTACACAGAAGAACGTGTAGAAGCAGATGTGGGAACGTCTGTCCTTATTAGAGGGAGGGTGGTCCATAAGGACAACCTTAGATAAAAATCCCTCTCAAATCTACATCTCGCACAATTTTTATTCCCTTATTCATGCACTTTGTATTTTTAGCATATCCTTATAAGATGCACATTGTGGACGCCGAAAAATGAATACACGTGCTCCTTCCTTTAAATAACTTCACAATCTCTTTATTCGACTTCTCCCTTCAAGCTCACGCCACCGAATGCCGCGTCTCGCGTATTCCTCTTTTCTTATGCTCTCTCAAAAGAGAGAGTGAGCTAGGTGTACATTCTTATCTCTTAATGCTAGCTTATAAGTAAGAGCGAGATAGCAATGATATACTTATTCCTAACGGGGATATGATCGTATGCTTCGTGGGCCTTATGAGTGTTCATCCTACCACAACTCGGCCATCCTGACTAACTGATCCCCTGATCATGGTTTACATTGATTGCTTAGTTGTATGATGAATTCTTTTACCTTATTTATACATATGTACATACAATATTAATCTGTTATTATATTAGTATTATTATTGTTTAATTGTGTCTTCGTTTATTTTTCTTGTTGCCTATCCAATGCTTAATATTTTGGATGCTCCAGACACCTTACTTTAGATATCACATATGGGCCTTTACACTTTGGAATCAATTTTCTAGAGATGCCTGCTGTACTGTCGAAATTTTTAACCATCACATAATCTCCTTTTTTGTATTCTGATGGCTGTCTGGCGGTCTTGTCATAATGTGTTTTATTATACGCTTGAGCCTTTTTTTGATTATTTTCAACTTCATTTCTAATTTTTACCAAATCCCTATCTTCTTCAGTATTTTCTAATTCCTCTAGTTTTTCTTTTAACTCGTCTACTATTTTTCCTCTTTGCTCTAAACCAAAAAGAACTCTGCTTGGAGTTTGTTTGATGCTGCGGTGCTGTGTATTATTTAAGACGTGCTCAACTTTATCTATTACTGTGTCCCAATATATGCCTTTCTCTGGTTGTACCAATTTCGCTATCATTGGACCTAGGCTTCTGTTGACTCTTTCAACCTGTCCGTTTGCTTGGGGTGAACCAGTCGCAATCTTCATATGCTTAACATCGAACTCTAACATAAAGTCATCAAATTCCTTGGATGTAAAACAACTTCCCCTATCTGAAATGATGCATTTAGGCTTGCTGTATGCTCTAAAATAGTCCTTCAGGGCTGTAATGACTTCCTTTGTATTAGTGGTCTTTGTGGCGTATAAACGTACGAACTTCGTAAAACCATCGATGACAACAAAAATATGTTTTTTGGATTTGCCTGAGTCGACTGGGCCGTAATGATCGATATGTATTAGTTCAAATGGTTTGCTGCCCTTCGGAATGCAGTGCAGAAATCCTTCCTTGCCTGTCTTAGGAGAGAACGCAACACATTTTAAACAATTTTCTATATGGCTCAAACATTTGTCTTTGGCATTGGGAAACCAATAAGATTTAGAAATAACATCTAACATTTTGTCTCTACCTATGTGTCCGATCTCATTGTGATATTTATATAGAATATGATCTTCCATGTCTGTGGGAACATAAAATAGAAGTCTGCCGTCGTTACATTTTCTATAAATTATTCCGTTTCTCATTTCGAACAACTTGTGTTCATTTTTTTCCAGCAGTTTCTTGATTTCTTGAACTTTTTGATCCTTGCCTTGGCAGATTACTAAATTGTCTTCAAACGTATTTGATTCCACTATCAAAATATTCGTGCATCTACTAAGAGCATCAACATGCTGCATCCTTTTACCCTCTCTATGTATGAGCTCATAATCGTAGTTCTGGAGCTCTAACGCCCATCTAGCTATTCGCGGATTAAGTTCAGTCTTGTTAAGCGTCAAAGTGAGAGAATTACAATCAGTTATAATTTTAAAGCGTTTTCCGTACAAATATATTCTAAATCTTCGCAGTGCGTGAATAATTGCATTGTTTCCAATTCGAAACTGTGATATTTTGCCTCAGCGACTGTTGTTCGCTTTGAAAAATAAAATATTGGGTGTAATTTTCCATCCTCTTTTTTTTGACATAACACCGCACCGAAACCAAGAGCGCTTGCATCACAGTGCAGTTCTATTTCGTCTTTGAAATTATAAATTGCTAAGACCGGTGCTTGCACCAGCTTTTCCTTAAGAGTTGAGAAACAGCTCATTTCCTTTTCTCCAAATTTAAATTTTTCATCTTTTCTCAAAAGGTCATATAAAGGTTTCGCTAATGTTGAAAAATCTTTTATAAATCTACGGAAGTATGAACATAAGCCCAGAAAACTTTGAACGGCTTGTATTTTGTCTGGAACTGGAAAATGCTGTATGGCATCTATTCCTTTGTCATCAGCCCTAATGCCTTCACCATTTATAATGAATCCTAAATATTTAATATTTGTCTGAAGGAACTCACATTTATCCATTCGTAATTCCAATTTATTTTGAGCTAATCTGATAAACACTTCCCTTAAAGTTTCTAAATGCTCCTCCGAGTTCTTGCTAGCAATCATGATGTCGTCCATGTATACAATTACCTTGTTATCCCTTATAAGATCCTCGAAAATTTTGTTTACAAACCTTTGGAACACCGCCGATGCAGTTTTTAGGCCCATTGGCATTCTGAGAAATTCGAATTGCCCTAACGGTGTAACAAATGAGGTGTATTTGACTGATTCCTTATTAACGAATACGTGAAAATAACCGTTTCTTAAATCAAGCTTCGAAAAAACTTTCTTGTTGACTAGCTTGTCTAAAAGGTCATCGATAAGCGGTATCGGATAATTGTCTTTAATTAAAACTTTGTTCAGTTTTCTAAAGTCTATACATAGCCGTATGTCTCCTGTTTTCTTTTTGACTAAAACAATTGGTGAAGCATATTCTGATACACTAGGTTGAATAATTCCCTCTTTTAAATAGTCATCTAATAGTTTTTGTAATTTTTCCTTTTCTGAGTAGGCAAGTCTTCTTGGGGCGCAGCTAAATGGTTTTGACGTTTCTAAACAAAGTTTTATTTCGCATTTGACTAAAGGCTCGGTAGGCTTATTAACGCTTAAGTAGTTGCGTTTAATAATCTCCTTTAACTGACTGTTTAAGGCTTGGTTATTGTTTTCGCCGCATATGAAGTTCATTTGCTCATCCTCTAAGTGATCAATGCTACAAATTTCTCTAACAGCTTCTTCATAACTGGGCACAACCGCAGCATAAGGTCCGGAATCCGCCGTGAAGTTGGCTAAAGGCATAACTGTTTCGATGACTGTTTTGCTACCTGCTTCGTTAACAGTTTGACTAACTATACTACTCGCTTCGTTGGCTGTTTTACTAACTGTCTTATTAACTGTTTCATTATCCATTTGACTAACTGTTTCACTATCTGTTTCACTAACTGTTTCACTAACTGTTTCACTAACTGTTTCACTAACTGTTTCACTAACTGTTTCACTAACAATAGAACTAATTGTTTTACTATTTGCTTTTTTATATCTTTTACTATCGACTGGGTTGACCGTTATCCTTCCCAAGGCGTCTGGATCCAGTTTCAACTGGCACGCTTCCATGAAATTTCGTCCAAGAACTACATTATGACTCATAGACTCGTCTGGGACCACGTACAAATAAAAATAACATTTAACTTTTTCTTTTATAATGTAACATAAGCTTTTTCCATGTAATGTCAGTTGGCTTTTATTCAGCCCGAAATAGGTTCCTGAAGCGGATTCTAAATTAATTTCTTTGGATACACTGCTTAACTTTGTAAATGATATTGGACTCCCTGTGTCTATGAGGCATTCTGTAATTAATGGGGTTTTATAGCTATTGTGAAAAAAAATCTTGACAAGTCTTACATAATTGTTGATATTGGCGCTCTTGCGCTCCGGGCATTGTCCGACGAAGTGCCCAAATGCCCCACAGCCATAGCAGGATCCGGGCTCCCTCTTTGGCTTGAGACACTCCCTGGCGAAGTGCCCTTTGGAGTTGCAATTGGCACAACGTAAGTCCTTATTGGCTGCACCTCCTCCAGTAAGGCGCTTTGATGAACTGCTCCCTGTTTTGTGCTTCGGCAGACGGACTTCCGAGAAAGCCCGCAGAATTTGCACCGGCTCGGAGAAACGCTGTATGCGCGCCTGGTTGCGCAACGCTGGTGCTGGGATTCCTTCAATGATGTTTTCCAGGAGCTCCTCTAGATCGATGTTGATGTCGTTGGCCAGCATCACCTTGTCCTCGAAGTAAACAGCAAATTTCTCATCCGGATGCCACTCGCGTTTTTGAAATGCGCTCCTCAGTTCCCCTTTTGACATCTTGATCTCGAATGTGAAGATTAACTGTTCGCATAGCTGGTCGGTCGATTCTAGGATGCGTGTGGCGCTTGCGTGCAGCCAGCGTTGTGCGTTTCCTTTTAGTTTGGCAATTAGCAGCATGTGCATGCATCCGTCGTCCAAATTGTAAATCTTTCCGATGTTTTGAAACTGCGTGACCCAATTGCGCGCACATAAGCTGCCGTCAAACTCCATCGTTACCTCTTTTGCCAAGGCAAGCGATGTTGCAGGAGATTCCAGAAGCTTGTTTACGTTTCGACTCTGGTGCTGAACAACACTACCAGCGGTTTCTTTTCCAAAACTGGTATGTCCCATATCAATGTTATCGGCGGCGATAGTCACCTTGGTGCTGTTAACATTGGCGTCGGTGCTGTTAGCGCATATGTTAACATTGCCGTGGTTTCCGTTGCTGTTGTTCTCGATGACGTCATTGATTTGGCGAACATGAGCGGACTTGCTCTTGTTCGCGTCGTCGATATCCGCTTGGATCCTCTGCAGCACAGCCATGTTTGCCTCTATCTCGTCCCGAAGCTCTTTTAGAGTGGCTCTCTCTGCATCCACCAACGATAGCTGATCCAGATCGAGGTTCTCCGGGGGTTCTGACTGCAATGACTGCTCGTCGAACGGGATCGTGCGTGTGTCTCCACCCTGTGGCTCTCTCTGCTTTGGCCAGGCTGCAGCTCCATCCAATTCCTCCAACTCTTCTGCTGCTGATCCGTTATTTGGCGGTGAATCGCCACGCGTTTCTGGGGAAATGGCCTGCAGACGCACTATTAGTTCCGCTTTTGTGCCGGAAGTCTGGCATCCAAGAGCTTCCAACCACTTCTTTAGTTGGGGCACTGAGAATTGATTCCATTTAGTGTCAGGCATAGTGGGTAATGACCACTTCTGATGTTGTGGACGCCGAAAAATGAATACACGTGCTCCTTCCTTTAAATAACTTCACAATCTCTTTATTCGACTTCTCCCTTCAAGCTCACGCCACCGAATGCCGCGTCTCGCGTATTCCTCTTTTCTTATGCTCTCTCAAAAGAGAGAGTGAGCTAGGTGTACATTCTTATCTCTTAATGCTAGCTTATAAGTAAGAGCGAGATAGCAATGATATACTTATTCCTAACGGGGATATGATCGTATGCTTCGTGGGCCTTATGAGTGTTCATCCTACCACAACTCGGCCATCCTGACTAACTGATCCCCTGATCATGGTTTACATTGATTGCTTAGTTGTATGATGAATTCTTTTACCTTATTTATACATATGTACATACAATATTAATCTGTTATTATATTAGTATTATTATTGTTTAATTGTGTCTTCGTTTATTTTTCTTGTTGCCTATCCAATGCTTAATATTTTGGATGCTCCAGACACCTTGGTATGGGTTACGAGATATCTGAAAACCTTCTACGTCTTTTAACAAGAATCTGTCGTTTCTTAATACTTTAGATATCACATATGGGCCTTTACACTTTGGAATCAATTTTCTAGAGATGCCTGCTGTACTGTCGAAATTTTTAACCATCACATAATCTCCTTTTTTGTATTCTGATGGCTGTCTGGCGGTCTTGTCATAATGTGTTTTATTATACGCTTGAGCCTTTTTTTGATTATTTTCAACTTCATTTCTAATTTTTACCAAATCCCTATCTTCTTCAGTATTTTCTAATTCCTCTAGTTTTTCTTTTAACTCGTCTACTATTTTTCCTCTTTGCTCTAAACCAAAAAGAACTCTGCTTGGAGTTTGTTTGATGCTGCGGTGCTGTGTATTATTTAAGACGTGCTCAACTTTATCTATTACTGTGTCCCAATATATGCCTTTCTCTGGTTGTACCAATTTCGCTATCATTGGACCTAGGCTTCTGTTGACTCTTTCAACCTGTCCGTTTGCTTGGGGTGAACCAGTCGCAATCTTCATATGCTTAACATCGAACTCTAACATAAAGTCATCAAATTCCTTGGATGTAAAACAACTTCCCCTATCTGAAATGATGCATTTAGGCTTGCTGTATGCTCTAAAATAGTCCTTCAGGGCTGTAATGACTTCCTTTGTATTAGTGGTCTTTGTGGCGTATAAACGTACGAACTTCGTAAAACCATCGATGACAACAAAAATATGTTTTTTGGATTTGCCTGAGTCGACTGGGCCGTAATGATCGATATGTATTAGTTCAAATGGTTTGCTGCCCTTCGGAATGCAGTGCAGAAATCCTTCCTTGCCTGTCTTAGGAGAGAACGCAACACATTTTAAACCATTTTCTATATGGCTCAAACATTTGTCTTTGGCATTGGGAAACCAATAAGATTTAGAAATAACATCTAACATTTTGTCTCTACCTATGTGTCCGATCTCATTGTGATATTTATATAGAATATGATCTTCCATGTCTGTGGGAACATAAAATAGAAGTCTGCCGTCGTTACATTTTCTATAAATTATTCCGTTTCTCATTTCGAACAACTTGTGTTCATTTTTTTCCAGCAGTTTCTTGATTTCTTGAACTTTTTGATCCTTGCCTTGGCAGATTACTAAATTGTCTTCAAACGTATTTGATTCCACTATCAAAATATTCGTGCATCTACTAAGAGCATCAACATGCTGCATCCTTTTACCCTCTCTATGTATGAGCTCATAATCGTAGTTCTGGAGCTCTAACGCCCATCTAGCTATTCGCGGATTAAGTTCAGTCTTGTTAAGCGTCAAAGTGAGAGAATTACAATCAGTTATAATTTTAAAGCGTTTTCCGTACAAATATATTCTAAATCTTCGCAGTGCGTGAATAATTGCATTGTTTCCAATTCGAAACTGTGATATTTTGCCTCAGCGACTGTTGTTCGCTTTGAAAAATAAAATATTGGGTGTAATTTTCCATCCTCTTTTTTTTTGACATAACACCGCACCGAAACCAAGAGCGCTTGCATCACAGTGCAGTTCTATTTCGTCTTTGAAATTATAAATTGCTAAGACCGGTGCTTGCACCAGCTTTTCCTTAAGAGTTGAGAAACAGCTCATTTCCTTTTCTCCAAATTTAAATTTTTCATCTTTTCTCAAAAGGTCATATAAAGGTTTCGCTAATGTTGAAAAATCTTTTATAAATCTACGGAAGTATGAACATAAGCCCAGAAAACTTTGAACGGCTTGTATTTTGTCTGGAACTGGAAAATGCTGTATGGCATCTATTCCTTTGTCATCAGCCCTAATGCCTTCACCATTTATAATGAATCCTAAATATTTAATATTTGTCTGAAGGAACTCACATTTATCCATTCGTAATTCCAATTTATTTTGAGCTAATCTGATAAACACTTCCCTTAAAGTTTCTAAATGCTCCTCCGAGTTCTTGCTAGCAATCATGATGTCGTCCATGTATACAATTACCTTGTTATCCCTTATAAGATCCTCGAAAATTTTGTTTACAAACCTTTGGAACACCGCCGATGCAGTTTTTAGGCCCATTGGCATTCTGAGAAATTCGAATTGCCCTAACGGTGTAACAAATGAGGTGTATTTGACTGATTCCTTATTAACGAATACGTGAAAATAACCGTTTCTTAAATCAAGCTTCGAAAAAACTTTCTTGTTGACTAGCTTGTCTAAAAGGTCATCGATAAGCGGTATCGGATAATTGTCTTTAATTAAAACTTTGTTCAGTTTTCTAAAGTCTATACATAGCCGTATGTCTCCTGTTTTCTTTTTGACTAAAACAATTGGTGAAGCATATTCTGATACACTAGGTTGAATAATTCCCTCTTTTAAATAGTCATCTAATAGTTTTTGTAATTTTTCCTTTTCTGAGTAGGCAAGTCTTCTTGGGGCGCAGCTAAATGGTTTTGACGTTTCTAAACAAAGTTTTATTTCGCATTTGACTAAAGGATAGGTAGGCTTATTAACGCTTAAGTAGTTGCGTTTAATAATCTCCTTTAACTGACTGTTTAAGGCTTGGTTATTGTTTTCGCCGCATATGAAGTTCATTTGCTCATCCTCTAAGTGATCAATGCTACAAATTTCTCTAACAGCTTCTTCATAACTGGGCACAACCGCAGCATAAGGTCCGGAATCCGCCGTGAAGTTGGCTAAAGGCATAACTGTTTCGATGACTGTTTTGCTACCTGCTTCGTTAACAGTTTGACTAACTATACTACTCGCTTCGTTGGCTGTTTTACTAACTGTCTTATTAACTGTTTCATTATCCATTTGACTAACTGTTTCACTATCTGTTTCACTAACTGTTTCACTAACTGTTTCACTAACTGTTTCACTAACTGTTTCACTAACTGTTTCACTAACAATAGAACTAATTGTTTTACTATTTGCTTTTTTATATCTTTTACTATCGACTGGGTTGACCGTTATCCTTCCCAAGGCGTCTGGATCCAGTTTCAACTGGCACGCTTCCATGAAATTTCGTCCAAGAACTACATTATGACTCATAGACTCGTCTGGGACCACGTACAAATAAAAATAACATTTAACTTTTTCTTTTATAATGTAACATAAGCTTTTTCCATGTAATGTCAGTTGGCTTTTATTCAGCCCGAAATAGGTTCCTGAAGCGGATTCTAAATTAATTTCTTTGGATACACTGCTTAACTTTGTAAATGATATTGGACTCCCTGTGTCTATGAGGCATTCTGTAATTAATGGGGTTTTATAGCTATTGTGAAAAAAAATCTTGACAAGTCTTACATAATTGTTGATATTGGCGCTCTTGCGCTCCGGGCATTGTCCGACGAAGTGCCCAAATGCCCCACAGCCATAGCAGGATCCGGGCTCCCTCTTTGGCTTGAGACACTCCCTGGCGAAGTGCCCTTTGGAGTTGCAATTGGCACAACGTAAGTCCTTATTGGCTGCACCTCCTCCAGTAAGGCGCTTTGATGAACTGCTCCCTGTTTTGTGCTTCGGCAGACGGACTTCCGAGAAAGCCCGCAGAATTTGCACCGGCTCGGAGAAACGCTGTATGCGCGCCTGGTTGCGCAACGCTGGTGCTGGGATTCCTTCAATGATGTTTTCCAGGAGCTCCTCTAGATCGATGTTGATGTCGTTGGCCAGCATCACCTTGTCCTCGAAGTAAACAGCAAATTTCTCATCCGGATGCCACTCGCGTTTTTGAAATGCGCTCCTCAGTTCCCCTTTTGACATCTTGATCTCGAATGTGAAGATTAACTGTTCGCATAGCTGGTCGGTCGATTCTAGGATGCGTGTGGCGCTTGCGTGCAGCCAGCGTTGTGCGTTTCCTTTTAGTTTGGCAATTAGCAGCATGTGCATGCATCCGTCGTCCAAATTGTAAATCTTTCCGATGTTTTGAAACTGCGTGACCCAATTGCGCGCACATAAGCTGCCGTCAAACTCCATCGTTACCTTTTTTGCCAAGGCAAGCGATGTTGCAGGAGATTCCAGAAGCTTGTTTACGTTTCGACTCTGGTGCTGAACAACACTACCAGCGGTTTCTTTTCCAAAACTGGTATGTCCCATATCAATGTTATCGGCGGCGATAGTCACCTTGGTGCTGTTAACATTGGCGTCGGTGCTGTTAGCGCATATGTTAACATTGCCGTGGTTTCCGTTGCTGTTGTTCTCGATGACGTCATTGATTTGGCGAACATGAGCGGACTTGCTCTTGTTCGCGTCGTCGATATCCGCTTGGATCCTCTGCAGCACAGCCATGTTTGCCTCTATCTCGTCCCGAAGCTCTTTTAGAGTGGCTCTCTCTGCATCCACCAACGATAGCTGATCCAGATCGAGGTTCTCCGGGGGTTCTGACTGCAATGACTGCTCGTCGAACGGGATCGTGCGTGTGTCTCCACCCTGTGGCTCTCTCTGCTTTGGCCAGGCTGCAGCTCCATCCAATTCCTCCAACTCTTCTGCTGCTGATCCGTTATTTGGCGGTGAATCGCCACGCGTTTCTGGGGAAATGGCCTGCAGACGCACTATTAGTTCCGCTTTTGTGCCGGAAGTCTGGCATCCAAGAGCTTCCAACCACTTCTTTAGTTGGGGCACTGAGAATTGATTCCATTTAGTGTCAGGCATAGTGGGTAATGACCACTTCTGATGTTGTGGACGCCGAAAAATGAATACACGTGCTCCTTCCTTTAAATAACTTCACAATCTCTTTATTCGACTTCTCCCTTCAAGCTCACGCCACCGAATGCCGCGTCTCGCGTATTCCTCTTTTCTTATGCTCTCTCAAAAGAGAGAGTGAGCTAGGTGTACATTCTTATCTCTTAATGCTAGCTTATAAGTAAGAGCGAGATAGCAATGATATACTTATTCCTAACAGGGATATGATCGTATGCTTCGTGGGCCTTATGAGTGTTCATCCTACCACAACATTTAATTTAATCTTCCGCTTTCTTACAGGATTGCCGGAATAATATTAATTACGTTAGCTATAGTTAACGCTAGAGTTACGAATTACTCTCATGCACACTATATCCCCCTACCAGATGGTGTTGCATTGGTGTGGGAGCAGTGAAACTGGCTTAGGCACTCTAGTAACTTGTCCGAGTTCGAAATTATCATAGAAGAGACTAGTAGGTTGTCAAAACTTTTCCCAGAGTCGCATATGCAAAAATTGTTAGACGTCGATACCGAATATCTTAAAAGTTTGTTGTCCGTATTGTAAGTGCATCATAGGATTGCCAGAAGTCTAAACTTCCTAGGCACAGTACTGAAAGTAATAGTGAAAAGTAATAGTATTATAAACCCGGCCATTCTTAACCATAATGATTTTAAGCCTGTATTAATTGATCACCCCACAGATGTCCCCGTAATAAGCCTAATATAGGCATCTAACATTAAAGTCCTTGAGTCCGATAGTATTATCCATGTGATAATTTCATACCCTAACATTAAAGCCACTTGTAAAAAGGTCACAATTTTCCCTGTATCATTCTGCAACTAACGGACAACATAGTAACGGAGTGCAACAACGACGTCCTGGCAGTCACCGATTGCGTAATAACAACTTACGCACCGTACTGTAAGCTGGCTACCCACGATACCTGTGCTCGAGGCCTGCATGCGGGGAGCACTGCACTATGCAAAACGCAGCCCAGCCATTAAAGCCCCATCACACTGGTAGACGACGGCGTAATAATAATCAAGCTAAGTTCAGCACTGACGATGGCCCCGAATCAGAAAAAACGGCTCACATCTAATTATGTTCGAGCGAGTGGCTTTCATCAACGGCACCAAATACGTCAACCAACGTGAAGCCATAAAGAAAACACAGGGTCTGGCTGCATCCCCGTTGCTTAATATAATCGGCCACGATCCCAAGCTGAGCATACCACATCTCCAAAGGATTTACAACGAAAACTTGGAGGTTATCCAAGGCCTTAAGGAGGAAGTGAAATCGGCCGGAACTACTGACATTTGGTTTGCGGTCGGCGTGGGAATCAGCGTCTTCATTAGCTGCTCTATCCTGCTCATCTTGGTACTGAGGAGGAGACGAGATGTGAGGGAAGAACAACAGGTCGTCGACAAGTTCCAGATGACCGAGGATGGTCATATTCCTAAGGGGGTTAAGTAGTTAACACTGCTAATAAACTTAAGTCGATATAAGTCCGTGGTTGTTACCCTAACATTTTCTATGCAGATTCAGCATAAACGTCTGTAGGGGCCGTGTCTGGTTCCCATTGGTCTTCCCAATATGGGGAAATATGCTGTTTCTGCTAGTGTCAGCACTTTGCTGGACGAGCGGTCGGCTTGCCGGCCGCGATCAGCTTTTGTAAAATAGAATAAGTTCAGTTTTATTGCAATTATAATAAAGAGCACTCGCATTTTTAATATTGGATGGACAAAAATGGAAAAAAAAACAGCGAGCATCAGGCCTTTTCCAATGGTATACTTTTCATAAAATGCTAATAAAAACTTTCAAAATTACAATTGCATTCTTCGCGTACAATACATCCTGGAAGGGAACGTCGGGGGTGTACCTGCGCGCACAAGCAGTCATAAGAATGGACGCACGGGTGAGATGTTAGTTAAAGGGTATGCACCTTTATCTACCTCAAATTTCTCGAAAGATAACGGGTGGTCGGAACATTTTATGAGAAATATTTAGAAATATCATACAAACTGGTTTTATGGTGTTGTATATATGTATATAAAAGGCATCTAATCATATACCCGTTAAAAATGGTCGTACCTGTATATTCCAGCTACTTTCAGCACAAAGCTATGGAACCGTCGAGAAGAAAGCTATACCCACGTTTTGAATTTGTGCCTTGCAAAATTTTACTTATAAAGTAACAATGACTAGTAGTCATCAATAATTACCCGAGTCTCGACTACGGTCATCCAAAATAATACCCAACAGAGAAATGTATTTTACATTATCTGTGATCTATCTCCATTTTCACTTCGTGACTACTAGCCCATAAAATTAAATATTTATGACTCTAAGAACATATAATCGAGAATGTCAATAGGCTATTTTCCTGCATCTCGCCCGCCTTTTCTGACTTCACCATTGCAGTCTGTGCAGTCTGCGGTCCGCGAATGCTCCTTAATTTGAGAACCAATCAGGTGGATTCTAAGAGCAGACACCCCCTGTAGATGGCAAACTCTCTAATCCTCGTGTATATAGATGGATCTCCTTAATTTAATTTAATTTAGATGAACAGCACAGGACACACAGATCAGATAATCTATGAGTTCCCCGATGATGATCATATCTTTCATCAGTTCATCGAGCCAAGTCAACCAAACATTTATTTACGAATAATGGATGACGAAGATGACATACATTGCAATACGTTTTATTTGATCTAGGTTTTAAATTTGTCTATATTAAACAGAAATTTATTTAATAAAACTATTTTACAAAATTCAATTATCAAACTTGTTTTATCTTCATTTCATATCTTTCCCTTTATTTACGCACAATCTTGAAATCTGGATCATACATCAGCAAGAGGTGAACATTGTTATTATATCGAACAAGATTTATCGTTCATTTGGACAGGAGTAGCAGCAATAATAAGATTATGATTTCTGATAGCTAAACTTATGTATTTTTAAAGTTTTTAATATATTTTTTTTTATAGATTTTAATAAGGCATACGGGGTAGCTGCAAACCCCTTTGTCACCTTGGCCGCTATTAATTCAGCCCTTTCAGGCGCGCCGGCTAACAAAAGTTAGTTGTAACAAAGTTGTAGCTCTGGACAGTGCCTTGGCTAGGCGATTTCTGTGGCGTGTGCATGTTTATTACCTCGAAGACAGTGGCTAGCTTGAGGTCTTTGTGCAGGGTTGTGTCCCTTACGAACCATTCGCAGCCGGTAATCATCCTGGCGATTTTGGTTTGAGCAGCCTGAATGCGACGAATTCGACTGTATTCGAAGTATGGTGCAGGAAGCGTATTCTTAATTTTGATCAGGAGACCGGAGTACCATACCCGATCGAACGCCTCACGTATATCCAGGAAAAGTGCATTACAGTACTCCTTGTTTTCGACAGCCGATAGGATTTGCTCGACCACTCGGTGTAGTTGTTCTACCGTACAGTGTCCAGCACGAAAACGAAACTGATGCTCGGGCAGGATACCCTTCGCTTCTACAATCCTGACCATCCGAGCAGCAATCAATCTCTCAAACACCTCGGAGATGGAAGGGAGGAGACTGATTGGCCGGTAGAACCCAGGGTTCAGGCTTTCAGGGTTTCAGGGTTTCAGGCAGGTTTATGAATCATGAAGATAATACTGTGGAGGGAAGTATAGCAGCCTCACCATAGCGTTGAATAACAACGTAATGGAGTTGGAGATAGTATCATGCCCTAGAGTTTTTTTTGTGTTTTGTTTGGCGATGACGTCTGCAATCTCGCTGGGAGTGATCGGTTGCATCGGCAAGTCAATTTGGAGCGCTTGGGATGTAAAATACACTTTCCTCTGTTCCAATCCTCTTTGTCCAGCGGGTGGCAAGACCTCATCCATCTTTTGCGTAAACTCCTCTTCCCAGCTATAAGGAGCAGAATCCCCTTGGTGATCGGGATTTTAGCTGCAGTCGGCCTCTGCACCGGGCTAGGAGTTGCCAGTCGGGCTACAGCCTTGATATTAATGGTGAGAGTGTCAACAGCTTCTTCTAGGTCCCTTTCTGAGTTTATCGCCGTACTCAGGCTCAGAAAGGACATAAGATGCTCATTGAATCGTTCCAGGTCAGTGTGCCAGTCCGCTTCATCTTGGGATAAGCTGTAGCTGTTGCATGTAGTGAGGCCCGTCTCGATGGCTGCAGACGTGAGTTGCGCCTTGTCAGTGGCTATTGGTGTAAGAGGTAAGTTGACTAGGCTGGATTTGACCAGGATCGCTGCACCACCTTCGGCGTTACCATCGCTCGGGTCGTTGGCAGTGTAGGACTCAAATCCAAATATTTTCGGTGCCTGTGCCTCCTTGCAAAGAGTCTCGCTGAGCAGCAGGACGTCGATCTCGTAGCGCTTCACAAAGCATTCCGGCAGCATTCGGGCAGCTTCGTGGACCCACCATCAGCGTTCCACACTAAGATGCGCAGTGGCATCATTATGTCGCTTGACGCACTTGGAGAGCAGATGATCTGCCCCTGCTGCTGTGACTGTTGTTGCTGTTGTTTCATCATTATTAATTCCATCTGCTTCTCTTGAAGTAACAATTTGTTGACAAGGCAGTGTCTTCTTCCGGCAAGTTTTCCAGCAATTGCTCGCGAATCTCTCTCGGGCCCACCCCAGAAATTTGCTTCATTAACGCAAAATCTAGTGATTTTTGTGGTGGACCATAATTTTCCATTTTCCGCTGCGATTTTAAGCGACACGAATTTGACAATTTTAAGGCACATCTGTAAGTATGCAACAAATTGCCAGGGTCCTAGTCATGAACCCTGGGGTCGATAGGCTTTATGCTTACACACAGCTGTTTGCGCGATCGCGTGGCAGCTGGGCAGCCACTTTACCCACTTCCTTTTTGAATGAAAATGTTTAAGTTTCACTATTATTTCACTGATAATGACTTGGGGGTTCACTATTTACGATATGTGCCAGTATTCTGGACTTGTCCATAAGTTTTTACCGCGAAAACTAATTTCACTTTATCAGCTGCGTGCTGTTAGACACGAACCCTTTTCAGGTGTGATTTTTTAAACTGTTGCGTGAAGTAAAAGTATATTTTTTCGGAATACAACTCACAATAAAACTTTGTCATTCTGAGGGTAAAAAAAAGAAACTAAATTTTCGAGAAAAGCTATTTCGTCTTATATAGGGTTTACAGTAACACATTAATATTATTAATAACATTAATAAATAAATTCTGTTTAAATTTTGTTGAATTAATAAGACATCTTTGAGACTCTGAATGAATCGAAGCCTGTGATTGGTTATATAAAAAATGAAAATCGATGTATTGGATTTTAAAATAAGATCACTGGTTGTAAGCTGAATAAAACACCATATGGAACTAATTCTATACTCAGACAACTTTAAGGAAATTAAATGAGGATGGCATTACCCAAATGCTATATAAGGGGAAGGATTTAAATAGATATATTTCTGCACGAATTGAATTTTTATCAGTAAATAAATAAGTAAATGAAATTTTCCCACATAAGTGTTTAAGTTTTCTAAATCCAACATCAGTCTTTAAAAGAACCTTAAAGAGTAAAACTATCAACCTAAAATGGACTCGAAACAAATTGGGCTCTTCTTGATGCAGTTCAAAGAGATGCTATTTGAGGAGCACGCGACGACGCTGAAATATTTGAAGAGCACTCTGGAGTATTTGCAGAATACGGAACTGATCCACTCTAAGTACGGATTTCACTACAAGCTTTGTGCCTGGAGGGATGATGACGCTTCAGAAGGACCAGATACATGACAGTGTCATAGGCTTCCGATGCTAAAAGACGAGGCTGTCAATATCATGTTAAAATATTATATATTAATCAATAGATTTGTATAGCACCGACTTAATTAATAAACTTAATTCATTTTCTAAATATCTAGCATTTTATTTTTTAAAATTAGACTTAAACATTTTAAGTTTTAATTTATCATTATATGAAAAGTAATTTCCCTTAAAAGTTTTAAATAATTTATTTAGCGTTTTGTTTTTACATTTAAAAAGACCATACATTATGCAATATGACGTATTACAAAAATATCCTTGTAGTTGTTGCTTAATATAGCAATATTTATTATCGAATGATTCCTTTGGGGAAATTGTCCATAAGAATGAAGAAATTTTGCTGCGTAAATTGTAAACGATTTGGAGTTAAAATGGTAAAAACCCATTGTAAAACAAGATGAGCCAATAAAATACTTCTAATATCTTTAAATTTCATTTGGTATCATTTTCCATTAAATATAATTATTTTTCAATATTAAAATCCTTCAACTGCATCTGACTTTGCACCACTAGATCCTATAGAATTTCGGCCAAGTGAGATAACGAAAGTCATTAAAGAGCAACTGAAGACCGGAAAATCGCGTGGTTACGACTTAATAACCCCGAAAATGATCATCGAGCTCCCAATGTGTGCAATTCTACGAATCTGCTTGCTCTTCAACTAATTGCGTTGATACTAAAATTGGATACTTCCCTCAGAAGTGGAAGAAATCAGATATAATTATGATCCCTAAGCCTGGGAAAGACAAAACACATTAATCATCATACAGGCCGCCAATAAGCTTACTTACTTGTCTATCCAAGTTATTTGAAAAAGTGCTGCTGCTACGCATCAGCCCCCACCTCAAAACACACTTCCATCGCACCAATTTGGTTTTCCGGCAAAACATGGAGCCATTAAACAGGTTAACCGCATCACAACAGAAATTCGTACTGCCTTTGAGCATCGTGAATACTGCACAGCTCTCTTCTTAAACGTTGCACAAGCATTCGATAGAGTATGGCTGGATGGACTTATGTTTAAAATAAATAAACTGCTGCCTCAAAACATACATAAGCTTCTAAAGTCTTACCTAGATAAAAGAGTGTTCGCGGTCAGAAGCAGTTCAAGCACTTCAAGCGATTTTACTATAGAAGCCGGAGTGCCTCAAGAAAGTGTTCTAGGCCCAAATCTATACACCCTATACACGGCGAACACCACAACTAACTACCAGATAACGATATCCACATTCGCTGAGTCGATCCAGATGCCCAGTAAAAGTTACAATGCAACTAGCACGCCATCTAACTTGTGTAAATTGGCGCATACGAGTAAACGAAGGAAAGTGGAAACAGATAACATTTACCCTAAACAAACAAAGCTGCCCGCCCTTGGTAATGAACCAGACCCGCATCCCTAAGCCGATAACGTAACATACTTAGGTATTCATCTGGACAAGCGGTTCACCTGACGGAAACACATAGAGGTCAAGACGACGCACCTCAGACTAAAAGCAAGGGATCTACACTGGCTTATAAACGTTCGTTTATTTAGTTCAGTTTCGCAGTTGCGATAAGCCGGACGCCTTTTTGGTGCAGTGACACAGTTTAGTTTAACAAACTTACGGACAAGTCCACAACTGTGGCACAAAGTATAATAATCTATAACATATTCAAATTAAGTGTTGGTAAGTGAAAGTGTGGCGACTTTTACTAGCCAGCGTCGTTTTTCTTTACTTGGTGAGGCTGGCTCAAGGCTCACTGAAAAACTTCACGGACGATCAGCTGTGAGAGCTTTAAGCTGTAAGAGCTTTAATCCCTGGCTGGTTCGTGTCCACGGTACACTACTACTTACAAACCGCGATCTTTAAGCTCTATCTGGATCGTGTCTTAGATACTCTGCCTCTAGAACTTTAAGCTTTGAGCTGGTTCGAGTCGTCGCTAAGCATTTTTTTGAAAATGGATAACGGTTCACAGCAAAAATCTATCGACTATGAGTCGATGAAGCTAATTGCTGGCGCGGGCCCAAAAAAATACGGGAGCAAATAAAAAAGAGCTTGCAAAGTGAAGTTCCAGCCTTCGCTACTACCGGTATTTCAAACACCTACTGCAGTTCGACCTTCACACTGACCTCCACCAGATCGACTATCTCGTCTGCGTACATCTTCACCTCCACTTTGAGCGGCAACGGATGTGCTACTGCTGCCAGTACAACTCACAGAGGTGCAACTGTCAACAATTTGGCACAAAGTTCCTTGCGGCAGGTAATTGGAACGCGTAGATGGTGGGGAAACTACAGGATGTGCACTAGAAGCAGGGTGCTGTTCTCTGCTCTGGCGGGCGAAGGTATCGACATCGTTGCAATTGGAGAAGCTACTTGCTATCCCTTTCGAGCAAGTGCCACTCCAAGTGCCATCGATTTCGGGAACTCCAAAGGATTCAGACAGCAAGAAATCAACGTGCAAATACTGACAGAACTGTCATCTGACCATCTCCCCCTGCTGTTTGAGCTGGATGAAGACACCCAGCTATTCAAAGGTGTCACAAAAATGTTGTCACCTACTGCAAATACTGTAGCCTTCAAGGACCACATCGATGCCACAGTAGATCTCAACATCCCCATTGACACCTGCAATAGTCTGGAAGCGTATGTAGATTACCTCGCAGCCACAATCGCGGAAGCAGCACGGAGGGCCACACCTCCCCCACATCAAGCTCGTCACACGACCGCAAGGAGCGCTCCCATCTTGAGCTTGAGGCTAGGGAGGTGCCCTCCCACAAAAGGCGCCTCAGGAGACAGTACATCGCAACAGGAGATCCTAGCATTAAGCAGCTATATTCTAGCACCACTAACAGACCGCACCGTTTGCTAGCCAGGACCCGACGAGAAAATCTGGATACCCTGCTGGAGGGTACTGGCCCAGATAACAACAGCAATTTTTCGTTATGGAGGCTCACAAGAGGTATCAAGAGACAGTTGTTTCAATCTCCCGTCCTGAGTCACAGTGGCCTCTGGCTTAAGACGGACGTTGAAAAAGCGAGGGCATTTGCTTAGCACCTGACCTTCACCTTCAAGCCCTTCAACCTAACAGACGACTCAAACCTCGTAGCCATCAATGATTTTCTGGACACTCCGACTGCACCGGCTCCCCCCATTAGGCATACCACACCGCAGGAAGTCATGACGCAGCTGAAGGCGCTACAAATCAAGAAAAACCCTGGTTACGGGGGCATCGACAACCGTGCTGCAAAGTCTCTGCCACGCAAAGGAGTCCTAGCCTTAGTAAAAATTTTTAATGCCATGCTAAGGCTAGGGCACTTTCCTAGGCAATGGAAGCGTGCACGTATCATCATGATACCTTAAGCCGGAAAGCCGCCAACGAAGATCGATGCATATCGCCCAATCAGCTTGCTATCAACTTTCACCAAGATTTTTCAGAGAATACTCTTAGCCCGCCTGATGGAACTGCTGCAAGTAGTGAACCACATACCTCGACAACAATTTGGTTTCAGGAAGTCCCACGGCTGCCCTGAACAAATACATCTACTGGTAAACCAGGTGCCGCATGGCTTCTAGCACAAACTCTACACGGTCGGCGTCTTTCTAGACGTGAAGCAAGCGTTTGACAGGGTGTGGCATGAGGGCCATCTATAAAAGATGAAAGCTCTCCTTCCTGCTCCCTACTATGCCATCCTGAGATCGTTCATCTCTTATCGGACGTTTGCGTTGCAGTGCGTGATGCTCGGTCCGGCCTGGAAGAGATTCACGCAGGAGTTCCACAGGGAAGTCTTCTTGGGCCCTCCCTGTACACCCTGTACACTGCCGACCTGCCGTCTCCCGCCAACAACACCGAAATCTCAGCATTTCTCCCCGGCTCAGCTGCTCCTGGCCACTTACGCCGATGACACCGCCATGCTGGCGTATCATCCTTTACTGCAAACTGCCTCCAACGCAGTCCAGGAATGGCTGCATGCAATCGAAGAATGGACTGCCAAATGGAATGTGGCCATTAACTCCTCAAAGTCATCCTGTGTAACTTTTTCCCTGCGGCCCGGAACTGGCAGAGGTGTGACTTTCGATGGAAACCCTATCATCAATGTCACATCCCACTGCTACCTAGGAGTTCATCTAGATCGGAGACTGACCTGGAGGGCCCACATCACTTCGGTCAAATTTAAGTCACTGGCAAAGCTAAAAAAGCTCGACTGGCTCGACAAGGTAATCGAAAGAGATCTGAAAGTTACCATTCTTGGGGATTAGATTAATTTTCATAGCAGCCGTTATGCCGACAGGCTTATGGTCCACCCGAACCGACTAGCAAATATCCTAGTTTATCGCATCCCCCTCCGATGGCTGAAGAGGGTACACCCCACCGATCTCCCTACCCGGAGGATAGTATAACATATTACAAATTAAGTAATTAATAACTAGATACATTTTTCCTTTTGTACTTAATAATTAAGAAACCACTTGGTCTCAAAGGAACTGACTGAACGATTACTTTTGGAACCAAATACATAGAATGATATTGTTTTGTAAAAAAACCAAACATAAAAATAAAAAAAATAAAAATTTTATTTGTGTTTATTTTGTGAGTTTTATGCTGGACACTGGAGGTGACTGCTGTTGGTGCTTGGATCCCTGATTTTAGTACACTTGCAAAGGAAGAATTTGGCATTGTTCGGTGGCTGACAGATGAAGGGATGTTAGTTGTAGTCGGTTCAATTACTTTGTGAATTGTTGGTGTGATACGATCTCGAGCTGAATCCACTCGTTTGTTAGGGGACTTTTGACTTCCTTGTAGACAATGCATCCTCGCCAGTTGGCTGTGTATTTTTCGCCACAGTTACTCCATAACTTAATTGAACTGTCGTTTTTATTCTTAGGACAGTTTACAGTACTGTGGGCATCATTGCAAACGACGCAGATGGATTTTAGGGTGCAGTACGCTTCGGTGTGTCCATATTCTTGGTGCACTGTACAGGTTGCCTGCGCTTGTGTGGCTCTTCTACGGTTATCCTTCGGTGCAGTAATTACTGTAGCTTATGTATAGGATGTACTTCATTTTTGTTGTTTTTCTGACTCGATGGCTCCAGTTCGACTTTAAAGAGTGGCTGCGGCTCTTTGTTCCTGTTGAGAATGTTGATCACCGTTTTGGCGTTGAAGTTCTTCTCCTTTAGTGCCGCGATAATTTCGGATAAGGTCACTGATGACTCTATTCCTTTAATGACAACCTGCAATTCTTTGGCACTTTTCAGCTGGTATCCAGATCAACACTAGTGGTGAAGACGGTGAGTCTCACGCCCCAAACTAGCGACCTTATACTTACTTTCTTAAATCGACCTCTAGTTAAGAGCGGAATAGAGGCGAAAAATGATCCTGCACTCTACCAGAACATCAAGAGCAACCTTAAACACCTCAGCCTGATGGGCATAATGACCATTGGTGCATTTGGCTTTGACTATAGCAATTTTTTTTTATTTATTATGATAGATAGAATAGTTTACAAAACTAGACTAACTTAAATAGTATAGCATTAGCTACGGGGCTTACATCTATATTTATTTACAATGTTATTATATTTTAATTTAGTTAATGTCTAATTTCCTAACTAATTGCTGGCTTGTTATGTACAATTACCTGTTTTGTTTTCAGATTTTTTCGTATAATTTGGTTTTTTTGAGAAAAAGTATGAGTTTTTGTATGTTATCTGGATTGGGTTTGCTAAGAAGGTCTAGAGGGTTGGTGTTGTTAAATATGTCTTGTTTGGTTTGTAGGAGGGATGGGCATAAGTTTAATATATGGCTTATTGAAATATCACCTTGGCAAAACGGACAAGTTGGTATTGAATTGGGATTTAGGTAGTGTTGGTGGGTTATGTTTGTGTGTCCTAGTCAAAGTCGTATTATTTTTGTTTGGTCGAGTCTGGTCCAATTTGGGTGAGATTGTTTGAGGTAATCGCATGTGTGTGAGGGATTCGTATTAATAGATTGGTACCATGGACTGCAGTTTATTATGTTTCCTTTATTTTTAGTCGCATGGTCGGCTTTAAGCTGTTTTTTTATGTCAGTGGTATTTATGTTTGGGGTGAGGATAAGTGGCATATTGCTTGCTGATTTTGCAGCTTGGTCAGCTAGTTCATTTCCTTTTATTCCTGAATGGCCAGGAATCCACATTATTTTAATTTTAGGAGCATGTTGCGTTATTAGCGATCGTATTCTGCTGGGGTAAAAGTTGTTATTATTTGTGTTTTGGATTGAGTCTATTGCTTATAACGGTCGGAACAGATAATAATTTTGCCTCTTCGGTTTTTGACAAGTTCTATTGCTTCTAGGATGGCGATTGTTTCGGAGGTGAGGACGGATGAATATGGAGGCAGTATGCCGTATTTCAAGATGTCTGTCTCCGTTGTAATGGCGAATGTTATTGTTTAATTAATTTTTGAACCGTCAGTGAATATGAAATTATGAGTTTTAAGGTTATTTTTTGTGTGTTCGTATAATTTTCTGTATTGATCTGGGGATGTTTGTTCTTTCTTATGGATTCTAAGTGTTGTGTCTATTAGATTGGGGAGGGTCCATGGTGGCCTGTATTTATGGAATTTTATTGGTTTGTAGGGTAGATTAAGTTCTAGGCTAAGCTTGATTGTTCGGTCTATTATTGGTGTTTTATTCTTGTTAGTTTTATTATGCTTAACGAACTTATGTATTGGTGTGTTTTTGGAGAAGATTAGGTTTTGAGATAGTTTGGCTATTTGAAAGTCTCGTTTCATTTCTGAAGAGGGAGTATTTGATTCGTAAAGTAGATTATTTATTGGTGTAGAGCGATAGGCTCCAAGGGCTAGACGGATTGCGGAGTTAAATGGTGTTTTTATTTTGTTAAAAATGCTTTTGGGAGCATGACCGTACAGAAACAAACCATACTCTAGTTTGGCTATAATTGTTGCTTTTCCGACGTTAAGTAGTGTATGCGTATTGCAATTAAATTTAAGACTAGTTAGGCATTTTATTATATTTAGCTTATTGTGTAGTTTGGGTAGAAGTAAGTTTATGTGTGTGTTCCATTTGTATTTGTTGTTTAAGGTCATTCCTAGAATTTTTAAGGAAATAATGGTAGGAATTTGGATGTTGTTGCAGCTTATCTTGCATGTTCAGTGGTGTTTTCCGCATATGTGGAGGTGTTGGCATTTGGATAGGGATAGCAATGCCCCTGAGTAGGAGCACCAATTTTCTATACCATTAAATAGGTTGTCTAAGCTGAAGTTTGTATTTGTGTTTTTGTTGAAATTTATTGTAAGGAAGAAGTCGTCGGCGTATGCATTAAATTTAATTTCTTTATGTAGGGATATGTAGATGTTGGATAATTTGTTGAATGCTATGAGGAATAGTATCACGGATATGGGTGAACCTTGGGGGATTCAGTTGATTCCGTTGGTTTGATGTATGCGGACCGACGCGGACATTTATTTTTCTGTTACTCATGAAGTTTTTAATGTACTTTATTATTTTGGGGCCCGTTTTCCATTCCTGCAATTGCTGGATTATGGAGTGCACACCTACTCGATCGAAGGCTCTTGAAAAATCAAGAGTGACGAGGGAGGTGTGCATTTTTGACTTCGTTATGAGATAGTCTACATAGAGTAGACAGTCCGAAGTCGATTTGCCTTTTTAAAATCCAAATTGGTTGTAGTTAATAAGATTGTTATATGTCACTAGCCACCAGAGTCTTTTCGCTATTATTTTATCAAGTGTTTTTGCTATACAGCAGTTGAGAGAGATGGGTCGGTATGAGGAAGTTTTCGTTTTGTCGGTGTTTGGCTTGAGGATTGGGATGATTAGGCTTGTTTTGTAGGCTTGTGGTATGTGGCTATTTAATATTTCATTAAATAGTTTTGTTATTCTGTTTTTCGTTGTGTGGGAGCTATTTTTAATCATTTGATAAGAGATTCTATTAAGTCCTGGAGTACATCCTTTTAATGTTCGTAGGGCTGAGCTAAGTTCGAGATAAGTTATGTTTTCTTCTATGGTTTGTGCTATTTATTGTTCCGGAACTCTTCTGAAAAGTTCCAGTCGCCGGAGAGGTCAGAAAAGTGTTGTGCGAATATGTTAGCAATTTCGTTGCTAGCCAATGTAGTCTCATTGTTTTCTGGGTTTGTGATGGCATGAATTTGTTTTTCTGGGTTAAGTCCGCAGAAGCGTCTTATATTGGCCCATATTTTGGATGAGGGAGTACTGGGTTGGATGGTTGAGGTGAAAGAGCTGAAAGCTTCTTTTTTCTTCTTTTTTAGTTTGAATCTAAATTTTGCGTTTTTGCGTCTATAGTCTAAAATGTTGTCTACAGTAATTGTGCGGTTTAATTTTTTCCAGGCAAGTTGTTTTTGTTTTAGTAGTTGGTAGAGGTGTTTGTTCCACCATGGAACCCTGTATGGATGTGTGTTAGGTGAGGTTTGTGGGATGGAGAGGTTTGCGCTATAAAAAATAATTCTATTGATTAGAGCGGCTTCTTTGTTTACGTTGTGGGAGGTGGGGTATTTCTTGTTGGTTTGGTGGGTAAGTGGGTTGAATTGCTCTGTTGACTATCTGTTGACTATAGCAATTAGTAAGAGGTATAACATGGAACTTTTTTTCTCCGATAATTGCAGCTAGTTTGTTAACCAGCGCACTTTAGGTTTTCTCACGTATATAGTATCATAATATGCTTCAAATATTACGCTTACACAAGCGTTGTACATACAATCTTGCACATGCATAAACACATGAAACCAATTTACATTTTTGCGCATGATTTGTTGTGCATCCATACCGTTCTTTTTCCGTTCTTTTTTGTACACATATACTGATTAGACATTCCCGTTTCTCGCGACTCACTTCGAGCCGATCAAAAACTCTGTACAGTCAGTCTTAAGCTGACAGTTTTAGAATAAAGACGCTCACTGAAATATTCGTGTTTCAATTTATAATTGGCTTCAGCGTTGATCTTTGTCTTCGTCATAGACGGATCATTTATTCGACTCGAAATAGTAACTACGTAAGTTGCGCAGTCGGTAGGATGATACTAGTTGATGCCATATTAAACATATTCAATTCTCTGTGTATCATCCGCTAAAGAACTACAACTTCAACATCTCGCGTCGGTAAATCGGTACAATTGGTTAAAAAAAAAAAAAAGAAAAAACTTTTTGTAAACCAACAACATATCCAAAACCACAGAGTGATTGTGAAAGTGAACAACTTAAAATTGTATCAAATTTTAAGAAGACGCCTTTGAATTCGCTGAGTAGTAAATCCACAAAAGGTTACTCAAAACACAGCGAAATAGCAAAGTGTGCAACACATGAAAACAGCTAAACTAAGTGAAAACTAAATAAAAGTAATTACAACTAAGTGAACTACAATAACAACAGTAAACCTAAGCGAAAAATAAATAAACTTAGCCAGAAATAAACGAACAATAATAATAACAGTGTAACCAAGTGAAAACTAAATAAACTTAATTACAACTAATTGAACCATAATAATAACAGCTAAATTAAGTGAAAATTAAATAAAAGTAACTACAACTAAGTGAACTACAATAACAACAGTTAACCTAAGCGAAAAATAAATAAACTTAGCCAGAAATAAACGAACAATAATAATAATAGTGTAACCAAGTGAAAACTAAATAAACTTAATTACAACTAATTGAACCATAATAATAACAGCTAAATTAAGTAAAGACTTAATAAACTCAACTACAACTAAAATGAATTAAATGCAACTAAATGAAACATTATAATAATAATAAGTGAGCGAACAACAAGAAACCCATCAAACACATAAACTTAAAACGAAGACACAAACAAATAGTGAGAACTCAAACCCTATCCAAATCGCGAACCAAAATAAAACCACAAACCTTATCCAAGCTACGAACAAACAATAATCAAAATTCAAGACCAACAAACCACAATGGCAGTAGCAGCGCCAACACAAATAGAACTGTCTGACTCGAATATGATTCAAGTCGAAAGACAAATACACGCAATCGAACACCTTGTATACTTTCATCAGTCGCATCGACTTCATCTTGGCTCTGTATCAGACCACAGATGAAAGACAAAAATTAATAATCTTTGGACACATCGAACGGAACATCAGTGGCGATGTTATCCGCACCCTCGGAGTAACCAACCTCAACAGCAGAAGCTTCGTATCGTAATAGATTATAGGAAATTGAACGAAATAACAATAAACGACAGATACCCCATGCCGAACATAGATGAAATATTAGGGAAACTAGGGAGGTCAAATTATTTCACAACAATAGATCTTGCAAAGGGCTTTCATCAAATAGAAATGGACTCAGAGTCAATAGCCAAAACTGCCTTCTCTACAAAATATGGACACTACGAGTACACACGAATGCCATTTGGTCTTAAAAATGCCCCCGCTACATTTCAAAGATGCATGAACAATTTACTCCGTCCACTTTTAAATAAATGTTGTCTAGTATACCTAGACGATATCATAGTTTTCTCCACCTCTTTAGAAGAACATCTTCAAGCCTTACAAGCTGTTTTCGAAAAATTATCACAGGCAAACTTAAAATTACAACTAGATAAATGCGAGTTCTTAAAACAAGAGACAACCTTCTTAGGACATGTTATTACTAAAGACGGGATTAAGCCAAACCCGGATAAAATCAAAGCTATAGTTAAATATCCGCTACCAAGAAAAACTAAAGAAATTAAAGCCTTTTTAGGACTTACAGGATATTATAGGAAATTTATACCTAATTTTTCAGACATTGCCAAACCCCTGACCAAGTGCCTAAAGAAAGGAGCAACAATAGATATAAACAATTTAGAATACTTAGAAGCATTCCAAAAGTTAAAATTATTAATATCTGAAGATCCGATCCTAAAAATACCGAATTTCGAGAGGAAATTTACATTAACAACAGATGCCAGCAATGTAGCTTTAGGAGCTGTTTTATCACAAGACGGACACCCTATTAGTTACATCAGCAGAACACTAAATGAACATGAAATTAATTATAGCGCCATAGAAAAAGAATTATTAGCAATAGTTTGGGCCACCAAAACCTTCAGACACTATCTGTTAGGACGACATTTCGAAGTAGCTTCTGACCATCAACCCTTGTGCTGGCTACACAAATTAAAAGAACCGAATTCAAAATTAACAAGATGGAAATTTAGACTTTCGGAATATGACTTCGACATAAAATATATTAAAGGAAAGGAAAATTACGTAGCAGATGCACTTTCTAGAGTAAAGATAGAAGAAACATTTTTTGGCGAATCTACACAACATAGTGCTGAAGAAGACAGTAGCAATTTGATCGGACTATCAGAGAAAGCTATCAATTAACATAAAAGACAAATCATCTTTACCAAAGGTCCCAATAAAACAGAAATAGAAACTAACTTCAAAAAACAAATTATACATCTTTCATATGAAGAAATGACCCCGGAAATAGCCAAACGATATCTACTCGACTACTTCTGTTCAAAAAACAGCGCGCTGTACATCGAAAGCGATGCAGATTTCGAAGTAATTCAAAAAAACATATAAAGAAACAATGAATCCAAGATATACAAAGATTTTCCGAAGCCTTATCTTACTAAAAAACAATCCCACATACGCAAATTTCAAAGAACTCATTCTAAAAACACATGAAAAACTTCTACACCCCGGAATACAGAAAACTGTTAAACTTTTCGGCGAGACATACTACTTCCCAAATAGCCAACTCCTTATCCAAAATATAATTAACGAATGCCAAGTTTGTAAATTAGCAAAAACTGAACACCGAAATACAAAAATGCCAATGAAAGTCACCCCTAAACCCGAACATTGCCGCGATAAATTTATAATAGATATCTATTCCTCTGAAGGGAATCACTATTTGAGTTGTATGGACATTTATTCAAAATTCGCCACCCTTGAGCAGATTAAAACAAAAGATTGGATAGAGTGCAAAAATGCTCTTATGCGCATATTCAATCAGTTGGGAAAACCTAAAATCCTAAAGGCAGACAGAGATTTCGCATTTTTTAGCTTAGCCCTCAAACGTTGGCTCGAAACTGAATATGTAGAATTACAACTCAACACTACAAAAACAGGTGTTGCAGATATAGAAAGGCTCCATAAAACAATTAACGAAAAAATCCGTATCATAACCAATTCCGATGACAATGAAGCTAAACTCAGTAAAATAGAAACGATTCTTTACATTTACAACCACAAGACCAAACATGACACTACTGGACAAACTCCTGCCCACATATTTATTTATGCTGGACAACCAATTCTAGATACACAACACAACAAAGAAATTAAAATCAACGGAATAAACAAAGACCGAACAGAATATAACGTCGACACTAGATATAGAAAAGGACCGTTGCAAAAAGGGAAATTAGAAAACCCTTTTAAATTAACAAAGAACGTCGAACAAACTGACGAAGACCATTATAAAATAACCAATAGGAATAGAGAGACACATTACTACAAGACCCAATTTAAAAAACAGAAAAAAAAAATAATAAACTTCCCATTTCACAGGCCCCTGGTTCATCATAATACCCCTCCTCACGTTTATCATAGGAGACATCCCTATTTACCTACCCTAAAGATACTTATTTTGAAGAACATGGCAAAGTCTATAACCAAAATTGTAAAGAAATAAACAACGAATGTATTAAGAAAATTACAAAAAGAACTAAACCAATATGCTATTTCATCCCTACAACAGTTAACCAGATAATTAAATATGTAGAGCCAAACAATATACTTACTTGGAATATAAAAAATACTATTATAGAACAAGATTGCCAAGAAATAAATAAAAATGTAACAATTAACGGCAACAAAATAATAACAATAAAACAATGTAAAATCAAAATAGGAAAAATAACGTTAAACGAAAACCAGCTGAATTCCGAAATAAATCTAACACCATTGTACACACCCATTGAACTAATAAAAATAAAACCAATAGAACATAAGGACATTGTAAAACTAATATCAAATAATAATATTACAGTCTCTATTATCGTATCACTCACATTTTAGTATAGTTTGTATCTACTTAAAACTAAAAATAACAAAAACAATTATGGAAACACAAGACATAAACCCAACTGCATTACCAAGATTATATGCGTCAAGCCCAATACAAGCATAAGCTTCCTTTTAAGGGGAGGGAAGTAGCATAATATGCTTCACATATTACGCTTACACAAGCATTGTACAAATTAGAAAAAGAGTTGGCCGGCGGTTGACGCGCGCGGCTTTTACTAACCAAGTGTCAGGCGGAGACGTGACAATAAAAGATTAGGAGTTACTTTTAATGTTTTATTATACCGAGCTAAGCGGAGCTGTAGCGTCGGAGACAAAATCAGAACTGAATATAAAATACAAGAATTCAAACTTAGGAGCTAGCATGAAAACGAAACACATTGTTGCGATCTCATATTCGTAGCGGCCACGCAAATCTGCAGTGTCTGCCGGCTACGTATCGACATCCGGCATAATGCTTACGTTGCAGTATGCCGATGTTGTCGTATTTCATACACCCGTGGGAGCGACGTTAGCTTTGGTTAACTTACATACAATCTTCCACATGCATAAACACATGAAACCAATTTACATTTTTGCTTACACTTAAGCGCATGATTTGTTGTGCATCCATACCGTTCTTTTTCCGTTCTTTTTTGTACACATATACTGATTAGACATTCCCGTTTCTCGCGACTCACTGGTGGTTATAGTTTATTAATTGGGTAACTTCAAAAGTTAATCTCTTTCCAGGCATTTTATTAAATTTAATAATTCGCTTTAAGCACGTTTGATCAGCAAAATTTCACAAGCAAAGTCAACAAATTTCAATAGAAGCGTTGTAAAAAGCAATGCAAAGCCAAAAATAACGGAAAAATCGAGTTCGTTCTAAGAAAAAGAACAAAACAAAGTAGGAAAACAAAATATGTAAAGAGTTTCTTGACAGTCTCAAAAGTGTGTAAACTTGGAATTTGTTGTTTATTTTCTTGTATATTTAATATTATTAATTTGTTTTTTGATTTATAAGTAAAATATATATTGTTTAATTATATTTTAGAAAAAATTGCGTTTAATTAAGCAAAAAACCCTTTATTTTTAGCTTTAAAGTCAAAAATTCAACTTATTTCACAGTGTGTAAACAGTTTCTTGACAAACTGTATATGGGTGGCGGCTTCGCAGTCATCCAATAGTGCAAACCTATTTGAGCTTGAGTCATTGGAGGCGTTGGCACGATTTATTTTCGGCTGATTACCAGCCTGCTTGTGTTGTGGGCTTCGCTTTCGCTTTATTTGGATGTAGCGATCCAGCCCTGTTTGACAAAGTTTTTTATTTTGTTTTGGTTCTTGTCCGCTTCCGCTTTCAAGAGTCGGTGTGAGTGCTCTTGCTTTCGTTGTTGTTGGTACAGCGGAATTGTACACCGCTGCGGTATTGAGCATAGAGTTGATGTTAATGTTAATCATTTTAGAACGATCGATTTGTTCGTTGTCTATTTTTTTTTTACTTTTTTACTTTATTATTCCACAAACAGAAAATTTTGTAGTACAGCATTTTAACATTGCCAATAGCGTCTCTTTCGCTTTCGATTTATTTATTTATTTTATGTTATTAATTATTTGCTTCACTAAAATCAAGTGATTTTATACGGAGCTCGATGAAAACACGTATGTTCACTTGAAATGCCAACAGGCAACTCCTTAAAAAAACAGGCCTCCCTTAAGTGAATGTGTTTTTCTTGTGCGTTGCAAATGTGCCTTTTTCCTCATCCATCTTAGTTTTTACTTAAAAGTGAAATATGATTTTATACGATATATATTATACGATAACTAATTATCAGCAGCGGCCAAAATCAAAATTACCACAAGTTCGATGTTAAAAAATAGGTTGAACATTTTTTTTATTTATATTTTGAAACTCCATTTTAACTTTCAAGAAAAATAAGTTAAACTCCGTGAATAACGGTGGGGTCACCATCAAAATGCAGTTCCAGCCTCTATTATATACTAAGCGAAAATTTTTATTTTGCGTAAGGCCGACACGATTTAAGTGATTACCTATATGCAACCAACTTTTAATTCCATATGTTTGTCGTTAAATGTATAACTTATATAAAAGCAAGAGACGACAGGAATTCGCTTGGGCAAAATAAAGGCCCAACAGACAACTCAATTTGGTCACGACCCTTTTTAAAAAATTCATACACTTATTAAATTCTTTTTTTTTATTCTTACTTTTAATTTTTTTTCCAATTTTATCGGTTTGAAAAAAAAATAACGGTTCCTAATAAAAATTCCTTTTCCTGACTTTTTTGGAGTGAGGGATCGTTTTGTCGATGCTTCCAGGCTATATTTTTGTGTGGGGCAGATAATTTGGGACATTTCTTAGAATACGACTATCGTGGGATATCTGCCGCTTAAGTTTGAGTTTTTTTAGTCATGACTTAAAAAACCTTGCAAAGGAGATGCGAGTGCACAGTGGATACAGTATCTAACGATTTATAAGAGCCTTTGTCTTTAGGCATACTGTCTTTAGTGGATGCATATCATATTTTAATGTCTGACAGGTCTCAAACTTGTTGATGACTTGCGTAATATCGATTTTAGTATACGAAAAATAGACTTTACGTCTCCAACTCCCGAAATGTTTCATCTATCCTTCTATGATGCCTTAAAGTTTGACACCCCTCGCCTCTTTCACCATTCTCTGCTCATTAATATCTGTCATTTCCTGATAGGACTTAGGCACCTTACTACATTGTACAGTCACTCTACTAAAATATGATTTAAAAGATTCTATTTTTATTTGTTCAGAGTCATACATAGTGCACATTCTATGTTGCTCTAACAACTTCTTAATAATCGGTGCAATTCAGTATTTTTCGATATGTGTTATTATATCAGTTATTCTTTTCTAGTTTTATGTATGATCGGTGATCCCGCTCTATTTCACTCCCGATTTTAATTATATTTTAACGATCTGTCAGTGTCGGATGGCCAGGATTCGTCTCAGGAATTAATAATTAGTTCAGGTGTGGTCGCTGTAAGAGAATCCGACCCGTTCCCAGAGAAGAAGACGAGAAAATTACACAGCAATTGGTTACTCAGTCTTTGTTCATCGGTAGTTAAGGGGTTTACAATAGACCTCCATGCGGCAACTACGTTGTGGATTTGAATATCGATGTGAAGCTCGCCGGAAGATGCGCCTATGGGTCCGCACCCTAATCTCGGGGTGGGAACTCAAGAGTCTCCTAGACTTTGAATAGTGATATTCCCAATGTCTGTGGACGGTACAAAAATTGGACAGACCGTTCAGGTCTACCAGTAAGTGGGTAATTTTTAAAGGGGCTTTTCAAGTCCACCCAGGTGAGAATGGTTTGAGAGGCTGGTCAGGTCCACCAAAGTAAGAAAAGTTTAAGAGGCCGATCAGGTCTACCAAAGTGAGAATGAACATCGAGATCTCACGAACTATAGAGGCTGAGAAGGTTGAAGGTTGAGATTAAGCATACAGATTCTAGAGACATACACCAATTTCTACCGATATTACACAAAAGATAGAAGTCTTCCAGCTGAGTAACAGGTATCTGATAGTCGTTTAACAAGTCTTAAGAATTCTCCCTTTTAATAATGCATTAAAAAGTCAATTGGAAAGATTTCTGTCAATACAACTGTTGAACTAGTAAGCTTTTTTTTTAGCTATATAAAAGCAATGACAATACGAGGCATATGTAGCTTCGAATGTGATATGTTTTTATTGGGATTAGCAAACGACATTATGCATCGATGTGATATGTACACGTCAACGAAAGCGAGTGATAATAAGGGACAGAGTGAACAACAGAAAGTTAAGACACAGGTGATGGTGCCAGAGTACTCGAAAAAGCGCGAAAGAGGAGAGCTTAGATAAAGAAGATTTCACTGCTGACGTGGTTACATCAAGCTACTTTTTCAGGATGCATCGGTGGTTCACGGAACTGGTGTCATTTGGTGAAAATGTTTGATCTCAGCGTCTGGTTTCAAAATTGAAATTTAATTCTGATTTCTATTTGCTTGCTCCCAAAGTCTAATTTCAAAATCTGCGGTTCTTGCAATTGCCTTAAGGACACCCATCATGTTATTGCTACGTGCTGGTCGGGGGTCTATGGTCGAAGAAGCATAAAGGTGGCAATGTGTTGTACGTCCTTGGGTAGTTTATCTATTAAGTTCCATGTCTCGTCGATGTAAGTTTCGAAGGATGTCAATGTCACATCTCCGTCGACTATGTATGGAGGCTGCGTGAATTACATATATGGATCTTTCGTTTGTCACCGAATGGATTAATCTGTTGTACTTTATGGTTGCACGGATAATATTTTCGGCAGTATTCTCTACCTGTTATTCCAACTTATGGGATCGTCCTATATCCCCAAGAGTGGCATGTTACCGTTCGACCTGCTTTAATGAATTCAAGGATTCAAGAATTCGTTGTCGCAGTAAATTGCTTTGGTTTTGGGAAACCAATCTATGATTGCGAGATATATATAGACATATATAATAACGAATACACGGTAATTTATTAGATAAAAAATATAATCTTTATTCAAATAAAATTACAAGTGTGGAAGCGGAGACAATGTACGTCTTATTCGTAGAGCGAAAGCATTAAATCTAATTGTAAGATGCGAAGCGAACGCTTAGCAAACCATTGACTGACACTTTTTTACTTCTTTATGTGTTGAGCTAAAAGTGGCTCTCTTATGTATTTCTATGGATCGCGCATGGATACTGGATAAGCCAAAGATTTGAGCTGTAGCATATTGGACTAATCTACCCTAAAAATACCATAAATGATTGGGTATAACATAGCGTCAATACATTGTGACACTTTGTCATAATAAATATAAATATACAAATATACAAAAAAGACCACCAAAAACTACGTAAGCACTCCAGCGCCCCAGTAATACGATCTAACGCTTATACATAAGCCGATCGCGGAGCGTGGGAATGCTGAGCATGCACTTTGCAGCTCAAGTGGTCAATGCCTTCTGCATACATATGTATATGTATAAATATAAGTAAGAATACATAGATATAAGCAATGTATGTGAGGGTTAGCTAAACCCAACTTCAGCACACTTTGATTATTCAAATAAAGAACCTCGAACAGAGCAGAAGCTAAGCTCTGCTTTCATTAAACATCAAAATAGCAACCTTTAAAATAGCACCTTTCACATGGCGACCGTGACAGGACCATTGCAGGACGCACACGAAGTGTTTAAAGTATTGTGCTAATAATTAAAGTCGACTGATCTTAGTTCGACTATAAATTAAATAAATTAATAAATTCAAATAACATTATAAAACATAATAATTGATGGCGGAAGAGCCACAATTCTCAAACGCACAGCCCACGACACAAAGGGACTTGCCAACGCTGGAAGAAGCTCTGCAGCAAAATCCTGCAGATGGACCACGCCCACTCACAATAGCTGAGTACCGGGCAAGGCAGAAAAGGAAGGAACCAAAGAAGCACAAACGCTCCGGAAAAAGGGTAAAGCTACTTAAACAACGCCGACTGGTTAAGGAAATGACCCAGTTGGCCAGAGACGAGGCATCCCGACAACGCTACAAAGAGCGTCTTGAGGACATCGAAAGCAAGATTTCGCAAGGTGCGAAACAACGCAAACGGGCTGCAAAAATAAATGCCAATGCCCCAATTTGCCTTAATTTTAATTTCTAAACCCAAGCCGATGCGGGAAACCGCTGCTTGAAAAACACTAATATCTGTTAGGCTTTTTACTAACAATGCGGTTGGACAATTTTTTTTTATATTGTAAACAAATATGTGAGCCAACCACATTTATTAACAACTAATATTTCCACGTCTTCGCTACTGAGTATATATATATTCACTTGCAAAAATTTTTTTTTAATGACAGAATATAACAATTCTTATCTTCATTAGACGTAAACATTTTTTTTATTGATTTTCTAGAAGAATAAATTAATATCATAATAATGAGAAAAAACTCATAAAAAGAAAAAAAAAACGTTTCATTGAAAATAAACAAAAAAAAAAATGGGATGGTTTTGCGATTCTAGTGAGGCAAAGGACAATACTGCCAACGTAGTTAATAACGTAAAAATTATAGATCACACAGACGATATAAATGCGTTGTGGATCTTATTGCTGATCATTACAATAGTACTACTTCTACACTTTCTGCTTACAATTTATGTTAAGCATAACAAGATCATCAAAAGACGTTATATAAATAGGGCAAATCGTTTAGACCAGATTTAAAAAAAAAATAATATGGATTAGAAGAAAGCTTAATAAAAACTTTTTTTTACGACAAGAATGGAATGGAGCGAAATAGCGATACGAATAGACGAATTTCGCTTCAGGTTCGATAAGTCTTATAAATGTATCAATAGAGACGCAGTAATAAAATCTGAAACTTTGAAAAATCATATAGAGATATTAGTAGGAGAATATAATAATATAGTTACATTAGTAAATAAATATGCAAATAGGCTCACATCTGAACATTTTTTTTTTTTTTTTTTTTTTTAATTTTTTATTATTTATTGAATTCTCCCTTTGTGTTAAGAGACTAACAATAAGTGTTCAAATCTTAATCTAACTTAATTAACTTTCACTTAGTGATAGTTTTTTTTTTCATTAATGCCCTAATAAGTTTATTGCTGGGCTGGGAGGTCGTTGCGGTGCAGCCGGCTTTGACTGCATACTCGGATTAGTTTTCTTGCGAGGGGATTTGTATGGGTGGTCAGCTTTTCGTTATACTTCGTTTTTTTCTCAGCTATTACTTCGATTACTAATTTGATTTTTAGGTCTCTGTGTATGTTTTCGTTCCGAAGGTACCACGGCGCTCCAGTGATAATTCTCAGAATTCTTGACTGTGCTCGCTGAATAATGTCTATGTTACTTCTGGATGCGTTGCCCCACAGCTCGGAGCCATAAGTCCAGATAGGTTTTAAGACGGAGTTGTATAGAAGAGCTTTGAACTCCAGACTAAGTGGAGAGCGAGCATTTATGAGCCAGTGGAGGTTCCTTGCTTTAAGTTTAAGATGTTTCGATTTGGCTTCTATATGTTTGCGCCAAGTGAGCCGCCTGTCCAGATGAACACCCAGATATGTTACCTCGTCGGCTTGTGGAATGCATATGTTATTCAAGACCAGTGGTGGGCATGTTTGTTTGTTTAAGGTAAAGGTAACCTGCTTGCATTTTTGAACATTTATTGAAATTCTCCAGTCGGCAAGCCATCGTTCTACAGATGTTAAGTGTCGGGATAGGAGTGCCGTGGCTTTTATTGGGCATTTGGAGCGACTGAGTATCGCGGTATCATCAGCGAACGTGGAGGTTGTTAGATTGTAGTCTATGGGGAAATCCGCCGTATACAGGGTGTATAAGATTGGACCCAGTACACTGCCTTGCGGCACTCCAGCTTCGATTGCGCAATCGCGTGAAGTGCTTGTATCGCATCTTATTGCAAACACTCTGTTATATAGGTATGACTTCAGTAGCTTATGTGTGTTTTGGGGCAACAGCTTGATTATTTTAAACAAAAGTCCATCGAGCCACACTCTGTCAAATGCCTGCGCGACGTCTAGAAAAATGGCTGTGCAGTATTCTCGATGTTCAAAAGCAGTACGAATTTCTGACGTGATTCGGTTGACCTGTTCGATGGTTCCATGTTTTTCTCTAAAGCCAAATTGATGTGTTGGAAGTGTGTTGTTTATTCTAAGATGAGGGCTAATCCGAAGGAGTAGCATTTTTTCAAACAGCTTTGAAAGACATGTTAGTAAGCTTATCGGTCTATATGATGATGGCTGCGTTTTATCTTTTCCTGGCTTTGGAATCATTACTATGGTCGACTTTTTCCATTTTTGAGGGAAGTATCCAAGCTTGGCGATTGCGTTGAACAACAGGCAGATGTGAAGAATAGCACACTTTGGGAGTTCAATGAGCATTCTTGGAGTTATTAGGTCGTAGCCAGGCGATTTTCTTGGGTTCAGTTGCTCTTTGATAACCTTTGCTAGTTCACATGGTCGGAATTCAAAGGGTTCTTGAGGATCTAGATTGGCTGCTATTAAAGGAGGGAGAATAAATGTGTTGGTAGAGGGATTTGGTCGGAATACATTTTGTAAATGGTCAGCGAAAGCACAGGCTCTTTCTTCATCACTTCGAAACCAGGTGCCAGAGGGACTTCGTAGTGGCGTAATTGGCGCTATTGGAGTCTTTAGGTTTCTGTGAGCTCTCCATAGAGGGTACTTAGTGCTGGTGGGAGAGAGTTGCTCGATATATGAACGTTGGCTGTTTTTTTCCTCTTGTTTGAGAGCATTGGTAAGCCTGCGTGTGGCTATCTTAAGCATGTGCTTTGTAATTGGTGATCTATTAGACTGCCAATCCCTTCGTAGGCGTCGTTTATCTAATACCAGCCGCTCGATTTCGCGATTAGTTTTGATGTAGTTTGGTTTTGCATACGTCACTGGCGGGGTTGAAGCCTTTGCAGCCGAAACTAAAATGTTTTCAAGAGTTTCCGTTGACTTGTCTATATCCTCTTTTGTAGATAATGCCGTCGTTAGTTCTATGTGTGAACAGACATACTTTTGATACCTTGGCCAGTTTGTTCTAAAATTTGTGAGTCTATACGGTGGGTCGACGATGTGGGGGCGAGTTAGCATATTTAGAAAAACAGGTGAGTGATCTGATGATAAATCTGCTAGTGCTTCGGCGGTGACCATGTTGCGGGGGACATGTTTAGTAAGTGCAAAATCGATCAGGTCTGGGATTTTTCTTGGGTCTGCTGGCCAGTATGTAGGCTTACCCGGGGATACATAGTCTAGCTTGTTTTCTGGCTTCGTAAGCGCATTGTACAATTGCTTACCCTTTGGCGTCACAAGTCGAGATCCCCAATGGGTGTGCTTGGCGTTATATTCACCCGCTGCGATGAACCTGTCACCTAGTGTGTTAAAGAATTCCATGAATTGATCCTCAGAGATTGGAAAGCGCGGTGGGCAGTAGACTGCGGCTAGAGTCGTTGAACCATTGTTGAGTTGTAAGGCTATGGACGTAAATTGTAAGTATTTTTTGTCAAAATTGTTTAAGTGGTGGTGTTTTATGCGATTTCTGATGAGTATTCCAGTGCCTCCATGAGCTTTACCATCTGGATGATTTGTACCATAGAACAAGTATCCTGGTATATGAAAATTGTTTTTATTTGTGAGGTGCGTTTCTGATAGTAGCATTACGTCGATGTTTTTTTCGTAAATGAACTGTGTGAGCTCTTGTGTATGCCGTGAAACGCCATTTGCGTTCCACAGAGATATCCGTAGGGAAGCCATTATGGGGATTTTGAAGATACAAGAAGTTGAATCAGGATATTTTGGTTTTTCATGAGCTCTTGCAAAGTATTTTGCATGAACGTCATAAAGTCTTTCATGCTTTGCTGTAGGGATAGCATCATAGCTTCGATGCCACTTTGTTGTGTTTGTTGGATGTTTGTCGGTGTATGTTCGGAATGAGCAGTTCTTGTCGGTGGGGCGGGCACTTCTAGTCCGGATTTTAGGGCGCTAGCGAAAGAAATTGTTGGAGTAGTGCTTGGGACAGTTAGGGGTGGTTGAAAAATCGGTTGCGGAGAGTAGAAATTGACTTTGTTGTATGTATGTGCTGTGGCAATACGTTTGTTTAGGCGGCTCTTCAATTCTTTGTACACCACACAGCCTCTGTAGTTTGCAGTATGTTTTTCCCCGCAGTTACTGCATTTCTTCACAGACTTATCGTCCTTGTTTTTGGGGCAGTTTGCGGTAGTATGAGGTTCGCTACAGACAACACATACGGACTTAAGGGTGCAGTATGCCTTGGTGTGGCCGTATTCTTGGCAATTGGTACATTGAACTGGATTGATACGTTTGTGCGGCTCCTCCACGGTGATCCTCCGATGAAGCAAGTACTGTAAATTGTATATTGGGTGCACTTCGTTTTTCTTTAGTGCCTGGAGCTCTGGTTCGAGTTCTATTTTGAATAGTGGCTGCGGAACTTTGTCTTTGTTTAAAATATTAATAGCTGTCTTTGCAGAAAAGTTTTTGGCCTTCAGAGCCTCAATTATCTCAGCTGGTGTCACTGTTGCTTCAATGCCCCTAAGTACTACCTGTAGCCCTTTGCAACTTTTTAATTGGTATGTGTAGTAGTTTTTACCAGCATCATTTAGGTATTTAGTCACTATACGGTGGTCTGCTTCTGTTTGGATCTGTAGTTTTATTTCATGAATATTTCCTTTTTTAAGTGGGATAATGTGGAATTTGCTGTCACCAATCAAAGCAACGAGTTTATTTACAAGTGCATTTGTACTTTGTTCTCGTATGAAAATTGGTGGAGGCCTGGTCTTTTTTGGTTCCCCTACCGTTTTTTCGTTGGGTTGTTCGGTCGCAGAATCAGCCAAGATAGCATATCGGTTTGAATTATTTACTGCAGAGTTTTCATTGCCGTTGTTGGTTCGATTGATTTTGGGATGATTACCTGCCTTATTGTTTTGAGGGCTGAGCTTTCTCTTGATTTGGATGTAGCGATCCATGCCAGTCTGCACAGTCGAAATCGACTTCTGCTTTTGTTTTGATTCTTCTTTACGTGCATTATTGTTGTTGCAAACGGTCAGTGCTGCTGAATTATTTACAGCTGGCACAGCGATAATTAGTTGGGCCGCTGACGAAGTTGATGTTGTGGCAGTTGCCAGTGAGGTCACTGCACTCGTTATTGCAGTGTTACAGTTACCCGGGACGGTCGTTTGGCGCTGCGAGAGGAGCGGGGTAGGAGAGGCGGTCTCTTCGCTCCACGACTTGTGAGCCGAAGCAGGCAGAGAGGGAGAGCAAGAACGCGGTCTGTCGTTCGCTGAGGGCAAAAGTTTCGAGTTAGTTGAAGGTGAGGGTGCTCGATCACCGATTTGCGGTGAGACGAAAGAAAAGTATGCATTGTTGCGTTGTAAAGAGAGCCGGCGCTCGTCTTGTTCACATTGTCGCTGAGAACGTATGTCGTTTTGATTCATTGTTCTAAGTCCACATATAACAATTACCAGAACAATATGGAATAATTATTTATTTTAGTAAATAATTACTATAGTCAATAATTGTTAGTTGTGCAAACTGCACTTTACACTTTGTGATTAATTTTCACTATACTGTTGTAGTTTTTAGAACTTGCTATTCGTAGCTTGAAAGAAACACGTCCGCGCAGCTTACGGTTTCGCTTCCGAGGACATCTGAACATAATAACAAAAAAAACATACTGAACATAATAACAAATGTTTGAGGGTTATAAAATCCCTAAAAACAAGATTAAATAACATCAGAAAAAGAAGACATATTCTGATAGATGTACCAGAAAGTCTAAGTCAATTGGTTGAATTCAACACAGACCAGTTCAAAGAACTAGACGAATCTGTTCAATCAAGCGGCGCTCAGTCCGATAGTGACATTGAAACGCTAGAAGGAAGCGACCGAATTGAATTTAAATCTAAACCAATAACAATTTCTGAAATGGCACAGACATAGATAGAATTTATCAGGCTAGCCACATCTCTGATACCAGAGTTTGATGGTAAACCAGAAAATCTACAAAGTTTTTTTTTGATTCTCTAGGTCTACTAGATAGCTTAAAGAGCACACATGAAACGACAGCAATAAGCCTAATAAAAACTAAACTTAAAGGCCATGTAAGAAACCTTATAAGTAATGAGCAGACGATTGCTGCAATCATTACCCAACTGTCAAGTGCAGTAAAAGGAGAATCGGTAGAAGTGATATCTGCCAAGCTTCTGAATCTACAACAGAGAAATAAAACGGCTAACCAATATACCCAAGAGGTGGAGAAACTGACAAAGGCCCTTGAAGGTGCCTATATCAGTGAAGGTCTCAGCCAGTCCTTAGCAAATAAATACAGCACTACAACAGCTGTAAAAGCAATGACACAGAATTGCTCCATTGATAAGGTAAAACTTATCATGCAAGCAGGCACATTCACAAACATGAATGACGCCATCTCCAAATTTGTAAACAGTTGCACAGAGATAACAGGTCAAAGTAACACTGTACTCTATTATAGACGAGGTGCAAATAATTATAATAGAGGCGCCCGGGGTTATAATGGTGGAAGAAATAACTACCACAACAATTACAACCGAGGCAGCAATAACAACAATAATAATAACTATAATAACCGTGGAGGTAGGCGAGGCCAAAACCAAGGGAGAGGCCGCGGAAACTACAACCATGGTAATAATAATAATAGCAGTGTGAGAATCGCGCAAAATACGTCGGAAAACTAACAGAACCCTTTAGGAAACAACCAATAAATGTAAAAGTTCATTCCATCAATTATAGTCTTAATATATTCGTAACCTATAATCATTCAACTGAAAATAAACTAACCTTTCTCATAGATACTGGTGCAGATATCTCACTTTTGAAAGTAAATTCTGATAACTTCATAATTCAAAATGAAAAAATAATAAACATCGAAGGCATAGGCCAAGGTGTGACAAAGTCTCAAGGAACAACCTTAATAGAACTCCAATCAACAAAATATATTATCCCACATGAATTTCATTTGGTAAACCCAAATTTTGCAATACCATGTGATGGAATAATAGGCATTGATTTTATAAAGAAATTCAATTGTCAACTAGATTTCAAACCAAGTGAAGGTTTATAATTAGACCCCAAAATTTAAATTATCCAATATATGTTCCGATAACATATAGCGCTGGCAACAATACAGTTCTTCTGCCAGCCAGATCACAAGTTATTCGGAAAATAGACATTATTACCGTAAATGATTACATATTTGTTCCTAATCAGGAAATACATAATGGAATTTATGTTGCAAATACAATAGCAGCATCCAAACATGTATACGTTCGACTTCTAAATACAACTAATTTCGACCAAGTGGTCAAAGTAAATAAAATACAATATGAAAATCTAAAAGATTATACCATTCATAATACCGACACTGGAAATAGAAGCGAACAAATACTTTCAAAACTAAAGAAAAATTTTCCAGACCAATTTAAAAATCAATTAACAGAATTATGCACACAGTATAGTGATGTGTTCGGACTGGAAACCGAACCAATATCAACAAATAATTTTTATAAACAAACATTAAGACTTAAAGATGATGAACCCATTTATATAAAAAACTATAGAAGCCCGCATAGCCATATTGGGGAAATTCAAAAACAAGTAGGGAAATTAATAAGCGACAAAATCGTCGAACCGTCTGTATCTGAGTATAACAGCCCACTCTTGCTAGTTCCAAAAAAATCATTACCAAATTCACAAGAGAAAAAATGGCGATTAGTAATTGACTATCGTCAAATAAACAAAAAACTTCTTTCTGACAAATTTCCACTCCCTAGAATTGATGACATTTTAGATCAACTAGGTCGAGCTAAATACTTTTCATGCCTTGACTTGATGTCAGGTTTCCACCAAATAGAACTTGAGGAAAACTCTAGGATTATAACATCCTTTTCAACGAGCAATGGCTCATATCGCTTCACGCGATTACCATTTGGTCTTAAAATAGCACCAAATTCATTTCAGAGGATGATGAATATATCATTCTCGGGATTAGAACCCTCTCAGGCATTCCTTTGCATGGATGACTTAATGGTGATAGGATGTTCCGAAAAACACATGATTAAAAACTTACCTGACGTTTTTAATGTATTTAGGAAATATAACCTAAAGTTGCATCCAGAAAAATGTTCATTTTTCATGCACGAAGTGACATTCCTAGGTCACAATTGCACAAACAAAGGAGTATTGCCAGATGACAAGAAATATGACGTCATCAAAAATTATCCTGTCCCTCATGATGCGGACAGTGCAAGACGATTTGTAGCATTCTGCAACTATTATCGTCGATTTATAAGGAACTTCGCCGACTATTCACGGCACATAACTAGATTATGTAAAAAGAATGTCCCTTTTGAATGGTCAAGCGAATGCCAGAACGCATTCGAATACCTAAAAGAAAATCTTATGCACCCCACACTATTACAATATCCTGATTTTCGCAAAGAATTTTGCATTATAACGGATGCTAGTAAACAAGCTTGCGGAGCGGTTCTAACTCAGAACCGAAACGGGATTCAGCTCCCAATAGCTTATGCATCACGTTCATTTACAAAAGGAGAAAGCAATAAGAGTACAACGGAACAAGAATTAGCGGCAATTCATTGGGCAATTACCCATTTTAGACCATACATTTATGGCAAACATTTCACCATTAAAACGGACCACAGACCATTAACGTACCTATTTTCTATGACTAATCCCAGTTCTAAATTAACTCGCATGCGGCTAGAACTTGAAGAATACGACTTCACAGTAGAATACCTAAAGGGAAAAGATAATTTCGTAGCAGACGCACTATCGCGTATAAATATAAAAGAACTAAAAGACATGCAAAATAAAGTCCTGAAAGTCACTACCAGGCAACAAAGTAGACAATATAAAAACTGTACAGTAACAAATAAGGAACTATTGCCTGGGCAAAGTTTCCAAAATGTATCTAAGCCCAACGTATATGAAGTCATAACAAATGATGAAGTACGAAAAGTAGTGACCTTGCGAATAACTGAATCTACTTGTTTACTAAAACGAGGAAATAAAGTTATTGCAAGAATTGATGTTGACGATTTATATACCAATGGAATTCTAGACTTAGGTCAGTTCTTCCAAAGGCTTGACATGCAAGCCGGTATGCTAAAAATCAGCAAACTCAAATTGGCACCGAGCGAAAAAATCTTTGAATCCATTTCAATAGATTCTTTCAAACATATGGGCAACAAGAAATTAAAATCATTAAGAGTAGCGCTACTCCAGCCGGTGACCTTTATACAAACTGGAAAAGAGATACAATTAATACTGTCTACATTTCATGACGATCTAATTCAAGGAGGTCATACAGGCATTACAAGAACGCTAGCAAAAATAAAAAGACACTATTATTGGAAAAATATGACTCGTCATATAAAAGAGTACATACGTAGATGTCATAAATGCCAAATGTCAAAAACAACGACACATACAAAGACCAAATTGACTTACACAGAAACCCCAACAAATGCTTTTGATATAGTGATAGTGGACACAGTTGGTCCACTACCGAAATCAGAATATGGCAACGAATACATCGTCACACTAATATGTGATTTGACGAAGTATCTAGTAACCATACCTGTTGCGAATAAGAGCGCAAATACTGTCGCAAAAGCTATATTCGAAAATTTTATACTAAAGTACGGTCCAATGAAGACGTTCATTTCGGACATGGGTACCGAGTATAAAAACAAGGTAATTTTGGATATGTGTAAATATATGAAGATTGAAAATCTTACATCAACCGCATATCATCACCAGACCTTAGGGACAATATAACGAAGTCAATGAATACATTCGTTCATACATTTCTGCAGACAAAACTGATTGGGACGTTTGGATACAATATTTTACCTATTGTTTCAACACAACACCATCAGTCATGCACGAATACTGTCCATATGAACTAGTTTTTGGAAGATTACCAAGACAGTTCGTCGATTTTAATAAAACAGATAGAATAGAACCACTATACAATGTAGAAGATTACTCTAAGGAAATAAAATTTAGATTAGAAATAGCCTATAAAAGAGCTAGAATTATGTTAGAAAAAGCTAAGTCTTATAGGAAACAACATTACGATAACAAAACATCAGATTTTGAATTAAAAATAGGAGATAAAGTTACATTAAGAAACGAAGCAGGTCATAAGTTAGATCCAGTATATTTAGGTCCATATACCGTAGAAACCATAGGTTATAGAGATAACATTATAATTAGAGATAAAAAACAAAAGAAACAGAAAGTACATAAGGATAGGTTAAAAATATATAATCAATGAAACGTTTCATTTAAGAAAAGGTCTGATCAAACCAAAAAAAAAACCAGATATTCTTCTAAGAAAATTAGACATGAAACAAAACATAACGTAATATAATATAAAAAAAAAAACAAAAAAAAAATTTTTTTTTTGTCATTATACAAAAAAGCTTTGAGACAAAACATTGCTAATAATTAATAAGAAAAATCAATATCAAAAAAAAATTTCCTTTCTGAGAACTCAATGACTACATATATTACGTCATTTCTTTAAAAAGGGAGGTGTAGCATATTGGACTAATCTACCCTAAAAATACCATAAATGATTGGGTATAACATAGCGTCAATACATTGTGACACTTTGTCATAATAAATATAAATATACAAATATACAAAAAAGACCACCAAAAACTACGCAAGCACTCCAGCGCCCCAGTAATACGATCTAACGCTTATACATAAGCCGATCGAGGAGCGTGGGAATGCTGAGCATGCACTTTGCAGCTCAAGTGGTCAATGCCTTCTGCATACATATGTATATGTATAAATGTAAGTAAGAATACATAGATATAAGCAATGTATGTGCGGGTTAGCTGAACCCAACTTCAGCACACTTTGATTATTCAAATAAAGAACCTCGAACAGAGCAGAAGCTAAGCTCTGCTTTCATTAAACATCAAAATAGCAACCTTTAAAATAGCACCTTTCACAGTAAGCAGTTTGACCCTTTGGTGGGAGTCGCGAATGCGGCTGCGGATGTTTATGTCTGGTGGATTGGGTGCCCTCTTGAGTGGATCGCGCATGGGTACTGATCAGCCGAGAACTTGAGCTGCGTAAGCGGTTTTGACCCTTTGGTGGGAATTACGGATTAGGCAGCGGATCTTAATGTTTACATTAGGGCAGGCTGGATTTGTTATTGTCACCAGAATTGGGGTTCTTATGGGATACTTGAATTTATGACTTATAGCCTAAGGCATTCTATGATTTGGTGTATGGCTGTTGCTATGTGGTATGTGTGTGTGTGTGTGTGTAAGTATACGTGGCACATATGCAATTATATATATATATATATAGTATAGGCTGTACTATTGCGAAGTAAGAAAACTTGTCAATGCATGCTAGGAAATATTAACTAGCTGTGGAGTAAGCATATACATTCAACATATCTCCAACATACGATGGTATCGGGGCTGTCCCTCTTTTCTCTTTTTTTGGGTACCGGTCATAATTACACATAGCAACAATTTTACAGTTTCCGGCTATTTCCGGCGCTAAGCGACCTTTTTTTTGTAAGCAAAATATACGAAAATATAATATACATATATATACAGGGTGCGGCAGCCTAACTTACTTTTTTAAAAGGCGCGCCATTCAGTTAAATGTGAGGAGCGTGCCTTTGCCGTTGAGGCATACTTTTCAAGCGGATGCTCGGTTATTAAAACACAGCGTGTATTTCGGAATCGCTTTAATAAAGCCCCGTTGGCCTTCGTCCCAGACCGCAAGTCAAGTGTTACATGGGTCACTACATTCAGGCGAACTGCAAGTGCGACAAAGCGAAGAGCTGGAGTCCCTCGACCCGTTAGATCACCTGAGAACATTGAAGCAGTGAGAGCGTCAATATTGCGATCTCCACGGCGTTCTGCGCGCAAACACGCATCTGTCCTTGGACTATCCGATCGTTTTATGAGAAGAACTTTTCGTTATGGCCTTCTTATTCATCCATTCCAACAAGGCGGTGCAACAGCACCCACTTCAAGAGCATCGATGGCTGTTTCGAGGGAACACTTTCCAGAGCGCCTTATCTCCAGTAGAGGCGATTTGGAATGGCCGGCACGCTCTCCCGATCTGTCCCCTTGTGATTTTTTTCTATGGTGTTTTTTGAAATCCCGTGTTCATGTGAACCGTCCAAGAACCCTACAAGATTTGAAAACCAACATCCAAGAAGAAATTTCCAACATACACACTTGCTATGCTAACAAGAGTCACGACAAACGCCAGAAATCGGTTTACGCAATGTATGGAGAATGGGAGACATCATCTATCAGATTTCATCTTCAAAAAAATATAAATAAAAACTTTAGACATGTACCTACATTATAAAAATAAATAAGTATTTTCCGATGCCTACAATCGTTTTCATTGAGTTCTGAAAAAAGGAAATTATGCTGCCGCACCCTATAAAGAGAAATCAGAGAAGTCAACTAAGCGTACGAGTATTCATTATTTTCACAAGGCAAACTTTCTGAGGCTTAATAATTTTATAGCTGGCTTTAATTGGTCCGATCTTTACTCATGCAACATACATATATTTTATAGCGTATTTAAATTATTTGTAAACTCTAGTCTTCCGATGTAATATCCGTTAATCTCTGACAAATCGCCTTGGTTTAATAAAGAGTTGACACACCTATGAAATGTGAAGTCCAGACTGAACACATCATTTAACAAGAGAGAGATATAGTCGAGTTCCCCGTTTATCAGATACCAGTTACTCAGCTTGTGTGAACGCGAACGCGAAATTTCATAATTTTTCTGGGATATCGATAAATATTGGGGAATAAAATTAGAAAAAAATGTAAAAATTGCTTAAAAGCATGGGATGACCGACTTGCGTGATTTGTAGGTGAAATGATGGGCGTAGCCACAAGTTTTTGGTATACTGATTGGAAAGACAAACAATAAAACGAAGAAAAATCATAACATTTTTTAAAAGTGTTTGCCATTTTGGACTCAAGCCGGCCAAGTGCACGGAGATCAAACGGTAACGGTGCGGACTGTTAACACACACAAACAGACCTACCGTGAACTTGTACCCGAGCGGGCCGTGCGCAAAAGGGAAAATAACGTGATCCCCGCGGCCTAAAAAGGGACGGTGGAAGTGCAGCTCAAGGCAGTCAGTCACAACAAGCGAGGAGCCATACGTTCGCGAGGTACAAGCACGAGTCGCGCGGTCAGGACGCGGGCGCGCAGTCGGAACGGAGTCTGAAGGCGGCAGAGTAGGCTAGAAGGTCCGACAGACAGACAGACAGTGAATTAGAACGCGCGGAGGAGTCACTGAAGAGCAAACTGCGAAAGTGTCGGGCAGTGAGTCTCCTAGGCTTAGGATAGAGAGATTCCCAATGTCTGAGGACGGTATAAAAATTGGAGAGGGCGTTCAGGTCTACCAGTTAGGTGAGAATGGTTTGGGAGGCCGGTCAGATCTACCAAAGTTTAAAACGTCGATCAGGTTTACCGAAGTGACAATAGTGACAAAGTTGGAGCGTTACCGGTGATAAGTAAAAGTTTTGATAGTTAGTTACCGCTGGGTTACCCGTCTCTTTGAGTTCTTACCACTGGTTCAGCTAGTTACACCGTTGCCGGTCGCCGGCTAGACTGAAGTGGCTTTCGGAGGTCTGTGGTACGCCTTACATAGCGGTTTGGCGAGTTGTGGTGTGCTCGTATATCCCGACTTATTTTGGCCGCATTAGTGTGCCCGACACACTTTTGGTCTGCGTGCCCATTTCGTGCTGTCCCGGCGTGTTTAGTTTGTTTAGATTTAAATAGTTTACCATATGGTTGTTTCAAAATTTTTTCTTTCTTTCTTTCTTTATTATTTTCTCGTATATAGTGACATTTTCACATACAAAACCACATAACGTAGAGTAAACATATTGAAAAGCCGCATACGTAAACAATAAGTGACCACCATGCTAATGTGGATCAAATAACAAAAATATCCACTCTGCATTTTGACACCCCCATACTGTATGCCATCTGCGCAGTATGCATTCTAATAAACAAATTCTTTGACAGCGGCACTTAGCCATTCTTGTAAACAAATCTTAAAGTCTGCCTGCTCTCTCTGAGGCTTCTCCTCCACTTAAGAATCCAAGAGCAATGCTCTCCCAAAAACACTAACATATTCTTTAAGCAAGCACAGAGGCTTCTCCTCATTTTCACTTTCATTTGATTTTCAGTCTTAAGCTGAACGTTAATCAATAAACAACACAATCGATCCCGAAATTTTGATTCGTTTTATTTTGGCAAAACTCAATTTTCAGCGTTGGTCTTAGTTCATATTCGGAACGGTCCATTTAATAGACTCAAAACTATTTATTGCAACCATTTATTTGCAATTGGCGCAGTCGATGTGATCAGTGTTAAAGTTCCTTGATGCGGTAACCAGATTTGCCAATTCCTGTGTTCTTTTTGTTCTCTGACAAAAGTACCACGCTAACGGGCACCCACGTGACGGTTAATATCGCTTTAAGTTTTTAATTAAACCTCGACAATAAAGTGAAACCGAAAAATCACAATTTGCCTAAACAAACCTGAATTTATTATCAGGAAGACGCTATTGAATTTGGCTGTAAATCCAATTGGTTACCTCAAAGACCCACGAAAAAGCTATAGTGCAACCCTTGTGAAAATCAAAACCTATCTTAAAAAAAAAAAAAAAATATAAATAATAAATTAATAAGCGAAAATTAAAACGTATTAAAAGTAAGAATAATAAATAAATAAGTGAAAATTCTATATGATAAAAATTAAAAATAAGAATAATAAATAAAAAGACAACATTTTAAATTAAACAATATTAAAAAAATATAAAAATATTAAAAACTATATTAAAAAAAAAAAAAAAAAAAACAAAAAAACAAAAAAAAAATACACGATAATAATAATATAATAACTAAATAATAATAATAATAAAAAAAAAAAATAAATAAAAAAAATAAATAAATAATCCAAAAATCAAAAATGGCTCAAGAACCAGCAATTGTGCCACCACTATCAGACAGCAACATGACCCAGGTTGCCTACCAGATTGGCAATGTGGAGAAATTCAACGGTGATCCAGGCTCACTATACACCTTTGTGAGTCGAATTGATTACATACTGGCTCTTTATGCTACCGGAGATGAACGCCAACAGCAGATCATATTTGGGCATATTGAACGCAGCATCAGCGGAGAAGTTATGCGCTGCATTGGAGCCTATGACATGTACACCTGGCAGCAGCTTAGAAGACAATTGGTACTCAACTATAAACCCCAGACCCCTAACCACGTTCTTTTAGAAGAGTTTCGAAAGACCCCATTTCGAGGCAATGTACGAGCATTCCTGGAAGAAGCAGAAAGCCGCAGACAAACACTTACTAGTAAGCTTGAATTAGAGCAAGATCTTGAAGAAAAGACTTTTTATTTGAAATTAATAAAATCCAGTATAGAATCACTAATTGAAAAATTACCTACACACATTTATTTAAGAATAAATAACCACAACATACCAGATTTGCGATCACTTATAAACCTTTTACAAGAGAAGGGCATGTACGAACAAATAAATCATACAAGTACACATGTCCAAAAACAAAATTTCTCTGATAAGCCACAAAAGTCCTTTAATCAAAATACTAATCAGTCTAACAATATCAGAAAATATCCAACACCTTTCCTACATTATAATTCACCAATACCATATCAAGCTCCACAAATTTATCAAACACCACCAACTAATAACCCACTTTATCGTCATCCAATACCCTACCACCCTAATCCAAACAATGTTTTTCAACCAAGCCAACAAAACAATGTTTTCCAACCAAGCCAACAAAACAATGCTTTTCAACCAAATTAACGTACAAACTTTACATCTCGACCAATTTTTAACACCAATCGAAACAATGCATTCGATCAGAATAGGTTCGGACAACAACCCCAATATCAAAATCAACAATCAACACAAAATTCAAGTTCCTATGTACCCAATCGACCAATAAAACGATTAAGACCAGCTAATAGTGGACAGACTGGGATGAGTGTTGACGAAACATTATATCAAGAGGACGCTTTTTATCAGCAGTGTGTTCCATATGACTATTTTTATTATCCAACTTACGACCATTCAGACTATTATCCAGAAAATCAATATCAAATTGACGAAAACAACCAAAATTTACAAAGAACACAACAGTTACAGCAGATTAATACAGACGAGACAAACAATGACAACCAAGAACCCAATGTTGAACAGGCCGAAAATTTTCAGCCACAAGCCTTGGAAAACCCCAATATATAACAATTAAATACAAAGAAAATAATTTGAAATGCCTTATTGATACCGGATCAACAGTTAACATGACATCTAAAAATATATTTGATTTACCAATCCAGAATACTAGTACTTTTATTCATACCAGCAATGGACCGCTCATTGTCAACAAAAGTATAATCATACCTTCAAAGATTTTGTTCCCAACAACAAATGAATTTTTATTGCACCCTTTCTCTGAGAATTACGATCTTTTATTAGGAAGAAAACTTTTAGCAGAAGCAAAAGCAACAATAAGTTACCGCGATCAAGAGGTAACTCTTTACAACAACAAATACAAATTAATAGAAGGAATAGCAACACATGAACAGAGTCATTTTCAAAATGTAAATATGATACCTGACACCATGCTCAGACAGCCAAATAAAATTTCACCCATTTTAGAATCAGACCTATACAGATTGGAACATTTAAATAACGAAGAAAAACAAAGATTGTGCGCACTCCTGCAGAAATACCATGACATACAGTACCATGAAGGTGATAAGTTGACATTTACTAATCAAACCAAACATACTATCAATACAAAGCACAATCTACCACTTTACTCTAAATACAGTTACCCACAGGCTTATGAACAGGAGGTCGAAAGCCAAATACAAGATATGCTAAATCAAGGTATTATACGTACCAGTAATTCACCTTACAATAGCCCCATCTGGGTGGTTCCAAAGAAACAAGATGCATCAGGCAAACAGAAATTTAGAATTGTAATAGACTACCGAAAATTAAATGAAATAACAGTAGGAGACAGACACCCAATCCCAAACATGGACGAAATCTTGGGAAAATTGGGCAGATGTAATTACTTCACAACTATAGACTTGGCAAAGGGTTTCCACCAGATCGAAATGGATCCAGAATCAGTTTCAAAGACAGCCTTTTCTACCAAGCACGGTCATTATGAATATTTGCGCATGCCATTCGGATTAAAAAACGCGCCAGCCACCTTTCAACGGTGCATGAATGATATTTTAAGACCACTCTTAAACAAACACTGTCTTGTGTATTTGGACGACATAATTGTATTCTCGACATCCCTTGATGAACACCTGCAATCGCTCGGACTAGTTTTCGAAAAATTAGCAAAAGCCAACCTTAAATTACAGCTTGACAAATGTGAGTTTCTCAAGCAAGAAACCACATTTTTAGGACATGTTCTAACACCAGATGGAATAAAACCAAACCCTGAAAAAATTGAAGCCATTCAAAAATATCCAATTCCCACTAAACCAAAAGAAATAAAAGCTTTTCTTGGACTGACAGGATATTATCGTAAATTTATTCCAAACTTTGCAGACATAGCCAAACCCATGACTAAGTGTTTAAAAAAGAACATGAAAATTGACACTACCAACCCAGAATATGACTCTGCATTTAAAAAATTAAAATATCTAATATCAGAAGACCCAATTCTTAAAGTACCCGACTTTACAAAGAAATTCACTTTAACCACAGACGCAAGTGATGTCGCTTTGGGGGCAGTACTGTCACAAGATGGACACCCACTTAGCTACATTAGCCGAACACTTAATGAACACGAAATAAATTACAGCACAATTGAAAAAGAACTCTTAGCAATTGTATGGGCGACAAAGACTTTTCGACACTACCTACTTGGAAGACACTTTGAAATATCCAGTGACCATCAACCATTGAGCTGGTTGTACCGTATGAAAGACCCAAATTCAAAACTGACCCGATGGAGAGTAAAATTATCCGAATTCGATTTTGATATAAAATATATAAAAGGAAAAGAAAATTGCGTGGCGGATGCTCTGTCCAGAATAAAACTTGAGGAGACATATTTGAGCGAACAAACCCAACATAGTGCAGAAGAGGACAATAGTGATTTAATTTTTATTACAGAAAGACCTCTAAATACATTTAACAGACAAGTTATATTTTCAAAAGGACCACCAGACATTAAAGTTACGAAATATTTCAAAAAACACATCACCCAAATATTTTACGACATTATGACCAGGGAAAAAGCCGAACAATATTTGATAGACCATTTTTGTGGTAAGAAAAGTGCGTTGTATATTGAGAGTGACGCTGATTTCGAAGTCATTCAAGCCGCACATAAATTAGCCATAAACACCAAATATACAAAAATCCTGCGTAGCACGATTTTGTTAAAAAACATAACCACTTATGCGGAATTTAAGGAATTGATCTTGACTGCTCATGAAAAACTTCTACACCCAGGCATACAGAAAACTACTAAACTTTTCGGAGAAACTTACTATTTCCCTAATAGCCAGCTACTTATTCAGAATATAATAAATGAGTGCAGTATTTGCAATCTGGCAAAAACAGAGCACCGAAATACAGACATGCCAATGAAAACCACACCCAAACCAGAACATTGCCGCGAAAAATTCATGATAGACATTTACTCATCCGAAGGCAAACATTACGTTAGTTGCATAGACATTTATTCGAAATTTGCCACATTAGAAGAAATAAAAACAAAAGACTGGATAGAATGCAAAAACGCGCTTATGCGCATATTCAACCAGCTTGGCAAGCCAAAGTTACTAAAGGCGGACAGAGACGGCGCATTTTCCAGTTTAGCCCTCAAGAGATGGCTGGAGAGTGAGGAAGTCGAATTGCAGCTTAACACAACAAAAACTGGTGTGGCAGACATAGAAAGACTACATAAAACAATTAATGAAAAGATTCGCATAATCAAAACATCCGATGACGAAGAAACCAAATTGAGCAAAATGGAAACAGTACTTAACATATACAATCATAAAACCAAACACGACACCACTGGACAGACCCCTGCACACATATTTCTCTACGCTGGACAACCAATATTAGATACCCAACAAAACAAAGAAAACAAAATAAACAAAATAAATAATGACAGAGTGGAGTACGAAGTCGACACAAGATACAGAAAAGGTCCACTACAGAAAGGCAAATTAGAAAATCCTTTTAAGCCAACAAAAAATGTGGAGCAGACTGACTCTGATCATTATAAAATTACTAATAGAAATAGAATTACTCACTACTACAAAACACAATTCAAAAAACGAAAGAAAAATAATCAGCTCTCAATTTCACAGGCACCTGGCACTTGATAACATTGCTGCTGATGCTGATCACAACAGTTCATGGACAACAAATTGAAATTAATAATATTGACACAAACCACGGATATCTCCTTTTTTCTGATAAACCAGTCCAGATACCATCATCCTTTGAACATCATTGCTTGAGAATCAATTTAACTGAAATAGACACCATAGCTGATTATTTTGAGCAAAGACTACGTACCGACTACCATGCACCCCAGGTCAAATTTTTATACAACAAAATGAGAAGAGAACTAGCTGGAATAGCCTTGCGACATAGAAATAAACGGGGACTTATTAACATTGTAGGTTCAGTTTTTAAATACCTATTTGGCACACTTGACGAAAATGATCGAGTGGATATACAGAGGAAACTTGAAACAAACGCCCATAACTCGGTAAATTTACATGAACTCAATGACGCTATTCAATTAATAAATGACGGAATGCAAAAGATACAGAATTATGAAAACAACAGCAACATCATTAACAGTCTTTTATATGAACTCATGCAGTTTACAGAATACATAGAAGATGTGGAAATGGGAATGCAGCTTTCCAGACTCGGTCTATTTAATCCCAAACTACTAAACTACGATAAACTTGAGAATGTAAACAGCCAAAATATTTTAAACATTAAAACATCCACTTGGATTAATTACAATGATAACCAATTATTAATCATATCTCACATACCTATTAACTTTTCATTAATAAATACAGTAAAAATAATCCCTTACCCAGACTCGAACGGCTATCAGCTAGAATACACAGACACACAATCATATTTTGAAAGAGAAAATAAAGTTTACAATAACGAAAATAAAGAAATAAACAATGAGTGTGTCACCAACATTATTAAACATTTAAAACCAATTTGTAATTTTGAGTCAATCCACACAGATGAAATAATAAAATACATAGAACCAAACACAATTGTAACCTGGAATTTAACCCAAACAAGTCTCAAACAAAATTGTCAAAATTCATTTAATAATATAAAAATAAAAGGAAACAAAATGATAAAAGTAACCCAATGTAAAATAGAAATCAATAGCATAATTCTAAGTGAAAATCTCTTTAAACCAGAAATAGATTTGACACCATTATACACACCACTTAACATAACAAAAATAAAAACTGTTAAACACAACGACATTAATGAAATGATTTCACAAAACAATATTACACTTTACATATTTATGACTACTGTCATCATTATACTTATTTTATTGTACTTATATTTAAGATACGTATCATTTAACCCATTCATGATGCTGTATGCAAAACTAAAATTAAGAAAAAATCAAAATCAAAACACAGCACAACAAATAGAAATGGAAGACGTTCCATTACCCCTACTATATCCATCAATCCCAGCCCAAGTATAGGCTTCTCTTTAAGGGAAGGGAAGTGACATATTCACATACAAAACCACATAACGTAGAGTAAACATATTGAAAAGCCGCATACGTAAACAATAAGTGACCACCATGCTAATGTGGATCAAATAACAAAAATATCCACTCTGCATTTTGACACCCCCATACTGTATGCCATCTGCGCAGTATGCATTCTAATAAACAAATTCTTTGACAGCGGCACTTAGCCATTCTTGTAAACAAATCTTAAAGTCTGCCTGCTCTCTCTGAGGCTTCTCCTCCACTTAAGAATCCAAGAGCAATGCTCTCCCAAAAACACTAACATATTCTTTAAGCAAGCACAGAGGCTTCTCCTCATTTTCACTTTCATTTGATTTTCAGTCTTAAGCTGAACGTTAATCAATAAACAACACAATCGATCCCGAAATTTTGATTCGTTTTATTTTGGCAAAACTCAATTTTCAGCGTTGGTCTTAGTTCATATTCGGAACGGTCCATTTAATAGACTCAAAACTATTTATTGCAACCATTTATTTGCAATTATATATCTATACCTATTTATTATTGTTATTGAACTGCATTCTGCGTTCTGTGACATTATTATTCTCTCTTCAATCTCTATTTACCCTTATTTATTAATGTGCTTCTCAAACTACTGAATATTAAAATTATTCAGGGGTTATTTTGCAACCTGAATTATTACGTATGGACAGTTTAATAAGCTTTGACTACATTCTACATTTGAAGTTCTATTATTCTAATAGCATCTGCTAGCTTTCTTATAAGCCACTTCATAATAATATTTCAAAAGCTGAATTTTTAAACACATTAACTTGAAATAACGTTCCTTCAAGCCCATTAGCCAGGTTTGTGGACAGGGTAATCTGTGACTAATATGGATATTTTCTCTTAAACCATGGAATAATTAACTTCTGCGTTGTTGAATGTAGGGCTGCAAAATGCTATGTGTCTGTCACATCCCATCGGCCCCTTGGGCAACACTGTGCCGATAACGATCACTCTAAACCTCACAAGCCGTCCACAACTGCTACGTCTACACCCATAGAAAAGGTTTTGATATTTTTTTATCTATGTATATTTGTCATTTCGGTCGATTTCAATAAAAACATTCTGCCACGTCCACAAACCAACCAAGTCTGACACGCCCACAATTAAACAAAATTTTCTGTTCCTACTCTACAAACCGACCATAACCGCCATACATTTTTCAATACGACTAATTTTATTCAACTTTAAACTGGGAATAAAGAACGTCCTGAATTTTGAGATTTTTGAGCCTTGAGTGATTGAGCTTGACTTTCGTGGTATTTGCTTTAAAAGCGAAGGTTTATTGCTTTCAGGCTGTGACCATCCATTTAAATGAATGAATATGTTTGCTTTCTAAAACGATTGGGTATACTTAAATTAACAAATAAGTTAATAATAAATACTTACCCTAATAAATATATAGCAGTTACGATTCCAGATACAACAAAGCTAATAACAAGCAATGATAAGATTATACTTCGCCAATTGTGACCTTCATCAAAATCGAAATCATGATCTTTTTGCTTTGGATCTTGCACCTGCAGAGTTTCATCCGGTGGTAGTCTCCAGGAACCGCCTCCTCCACCACTACGATCTGACGTCATATTAGTGTGCATTTCCAACTGGGCAATCCAGTCCAATATCTATGATTTATTTATGTATGCCTAATGCATATCTGCAAAAGATTTCAAAATTGAAAGAACTTAAAAAATAAATAAATAAAATCGGTTCTAAAATATATATTTTTTTATGTTAAGAAATGGTCAACTAAAATAAGAGAGAACGCTATAGTCGAGTTTCCCGAATATCAGATGCCCGTTACTCACAGTCCGAGAATTTACATAATTTTTCAGAAATATCGTTAGAAATTGGGAAACAAAATTTATTTTAATGCTCTAATGTGTGGGGGGGGGTTAGATTTGGCCTGTTTTAATCACTGCAGTGTGGTCCAGAATTAGATTTTTATTAAATTGAGCTACAGACTATAAACTTTGTACATTTTGTTGTTAAGTCACAAATAGTTTGCACGCAAAATCTGTGCGACCACGCCCTCTCTTGCCTCCCATATTAACTACTGGTATGACTCAGGAGTCAACGAAACTTTATTGTTTTTTTTTTATAAAAGTGTGTATATTGTTGCTTTAAAAATAATCGCCCTCTTCTTCTTCTAGTTCTACATTATAAATTTCTGAATCTGAACTCGAATCAGAATCAGAATGTGAATCCATTATTTTGCCTAATGGATCAGGTTTAAAACTAGACTGTAAAGACCAAAAGACTTATTACATTATTTATTATTTTATCCAGATATGCCGATTAAACGAATCTATATTTTGTATGGGTATGACAGAAGTTACAAACAAAGATTGATCAGAAACTGGTGTGCCAAGTGCTTCACTTTCAAATTTGTGCATGTAATATATCTGGAAATTGATTGAAAACATCAGATTGCAACTTAATTAATCTTTGCGATGTATGATCCAAGAGATTTTGTAATAGCACTTGCGCAGTGTTTTCCATTACTTCTATACCCTCTGGTCGGCACTGTAATTTTGCTTTGATCACTTCATTATACGGCGGATATATGTCGCTGTTATGGCTTTTATTTAAAATCCTGGCGCTTATATATTGCTGTATTGTCAGTGTGTTTTCCAGGAGATAAGCTAGAGCTTCATCTGGTGAAAGAGGAGTTGGTTTTTGCCATTGAATTTGCATCATCGATTCGCTTGAAAATTCTGGTGTTTTTAAAGTTTCATTAAGAACAAAGGCAACGTCCCTCTTGCGTTCATTTCTAGCAGAAACAGGTGCTGCATGGATCATAAGACTTGTGTCGTGATCACTTTCACTTGCCAGATTGGATGCCAGTTTCCTTTTTAATCTTTCTCCTGCATTTTGGTAAGATAAGTTTATGCGTCCCATTTATTGTGGCGCCTTGGAGTTTTCAAAATCTCTAACAAGAATTGTTATCTTAGACGCCATCCACTTGGTATGTTTGGAAATAAATCGGGCAGTTTTCTTTTAATAAATAATCAAAATGTACTATTTTTTTGTCAACCTCTTCTGTCTTTTTCGATTATTGTTGTTGATTGCGGAATAAACGTAATCTGAAACATAACTTATTTGCCTATTGTTACGCCTCCAAATGTCCAGGAGGTCGCTATGTCTGAACTCGAACTTGCCTATAAATAATCAAATTTTAAGAAAACGAGCAAAAGATGTTACTTTACCGTCAAAGACAATAGTTAAAGGTACAAACTGACGTTTTGAACTTTTGTCAGAAATTGTCAGAAAATAAGTTATACTCGAATACGAAACACAGGGGAATTTTCTATTAAAATACACATAAATTGGATGTTACACAACACAAAAACAGTACAACTACACATATATTAACTAAATACGTTAAAAACAACATACCTTGGCATTTATTTTCCATATTTTGCTATAATTTATGGATGCGTATTAACCATCGTACCAAAAGTAAGCAAATAATTTGGCGGGAATTGGATTCTCTCAATCAGCTGTTTAACACTTAACCTTTAAAAGCTCATAAAACGATTTAGTGAAGCTTTCGGTCAATTTTGTTTTTGGTTTTTTTTTATATAATCAATTTTCTATTAGAAAATAAGAGCTAAAGACGATATATTGACATAAAATTTTAGACTTTATGCTAAAAAACGAATTCTGGACCATAGTGCACTGAGAGAGCGGCAGAGTTCCAGAAAATTCATTGTCAGTTTCTCTTAGTCGTCCATATACACTCTCACTCACACAAGATGTTCAGTTGCAACAAAAAAGTCGAACGAGCGTCGATGTATACTACTAGGAAACGCAGGTATCACGCCACGTCCACGTTACTTTTCGTTCTTGCTTTTCCAACGTAAACTCTGGGTAAAGTAGTCACGCAGGCAGATTTTCAAACGACCCTTGTTCACTCGATTTACTTTCGTCTCAGTGCGATTTCGTTAGCTGTGAGGAGAACACGACGAGCCAATCCATTGTAAATGATATCTATAACATCGTATCAATATTGTATTTGAAGTCTAAATTAAAAAAAATGAAGTTAATTCTAATAAGAAATAAGCCAAATTGGAGCCAATTTGTTTCAGTAGTGCTTTTATTTTTTTAAGGTAGAAAAATTCCATCCTAATTTCGACGAGCATAGAGCAGAGCATCACTAAAAGTGCACCTCTACATGCAGCATACCGAGTGGCACCCTGAGCTCCTTTCAGGGCGAAGTTAAAAGCTATAAGTGGACGTTGCAATTGTTTTTTTTTTTTGGCAAATCGATGGAACTTTACAAAAATCCAACGTAACGACGTCTTTGGTCAGACATGAATTAATGGTCAAATGCATTCATCTACTCGTTACCTCTTGTTGTTAAATCTTTTTTAATCGTTTATACCATTTTACTCTACCATATCACACCTTGGAGGTAAAGAAAGGAACTACCTTGAACTTAAATGTATGATTTTTGGTGATCCTTAGAACTATTTTCAACTACCAACCAGTTTTGTCGCTTATCCAGAGAATTTGCCAATAAATATAGAAGTAATAAGAAAAATATAATAAAAAAAATGGCAAACATGTTTCAAATTGTAGAGGTAGCAGTATATGCGGCTTGTGGGCATTATTCTTGGCATACCAATAGAAATCGGCCAAACAAAAAATAAATTATACAAACCTCGGAAATTTTTGAGAGGTGTCGGATAGGCAATTTTCTGTGGATTGTTGGCGTGGCAACGTTCCGAAACAACCTCGTATAGCGTAAAAATATAGTTGTTGGAGAGCGGCCTAGCAACTGTGATTAAGACTGAGGGTAACCAGTTCTAACGGTAAAATGTGGACAGTAGAAACCAGAAAATCAGAAAGACCGTGAACTAACGTACTGCGCTGGACCTTGGACTCGAGACGGCCAAGGGCAGAGAGATCAAACGATTACTGTGCGGACTTGTTCAAAGAGGACGCTGCTTGAATTAACGGGACATTGTTGGACCTTGGACCCGAACGAGCCGTGCGCAAAGTTCAATAACGGGATCGCCGAGGCCCACAAAACTATTTTGCAAGGACAGCTCGGGACGTATACGAGTACAGTCGAGCAGAGTAAGCGTGCGACTCGCGCAGTATCAAGATGCGTAACGGCCATTACATTCGATTTGCAATATGCAGCTACTTTTTTGGTGACGGCCAAAATGGATCTCTCTCGGCTCGCGTAAAATTGAGAGCGTAAAATCTAAAAATATAAGGCACTTGCTTGTGCGTGCTAAAACAATAAAGGAAATAGTGTGTATGTTTCCGTACTTGTGCTGGAAGACGATTTTCGCTCCGAAATCAATTTTGATCTTAAAAACGAGTTTACATATTCAGAGGCTTGGACAATTTCGTTCCAATATGTTCTAATGCAATATTATTTCAAAATAGTTTTTTAAAGCGCGCTCGAATTTGATTCGATTTTTTTTTTCATCGGACAATTTTTTGTTAATCGTTTTTTTACAACACTCTTCATGGCTTTGTATTTTGATGGCACTGACGACATATTTCAGCAGGGAATAGTGAGATAGGAAACCTAAACAATTTAAAGGCGATGAAAAAGTCACCAGATTTTCTCTGATATGTAATAAATTTTTCTTGGCCACAGCCATAAGGGCATTAAAAGTATCCAATAAAAAATTTGTCTTTAAAATTTATATATATCAATTCAAACCTTTTCCGAATAGAAACATTACCAGGTGGACGTAGTATTGATCCGCAACTAAAATTATATTAGCTTTGCACCACTTGTTATTACTATTATTTTACGCACTTACATATAACTCCGATTTTAACTAATTAACTCTTATTGTATTGTAATAATTATTGTAAATTCCAAAAAATCGAGAATCTCTGTGTATAGTCAGCTTTAAAAGATTAAGGATTAAGAAAAACTTAAAGAAATAACAAAATTTTCTTCCCATCCAAAATTGTGCCATTTTTTTTAAATTTAAGATTATACTATGTCTCTAGAATCTGTGGTTAATCTCAACTTTATAGTTCATACAGACGGACAGACGGACATGGTTAGTTTTACTCGGCTATCCTGATTAAGAATATATATACTTTATAAGGTCGGAAACGCTTCCTTCTGCCTGTTACATACTTTGCAACAAATCTAGTATACCTTTTTACTCTAGTAGTAACAGGTATATACAAATGAACGTCAACACTAAACAATTCTAGCATTTTGTCAACAAAAGTTCCCTTTCCACATATGATTCTTAACGTTACCAATTTTAATGGTCAGCTACAAAAAATTGTCCTTCCAGAACAAATAGTCATTATTAAACAAACGAATACAAAAATTCAACTAAGTCCCCACCTAAGCACCTAAACACTCAAAATTAAACACATACACATTTACAAATTTTATCATAATCAATGTCAACAAATTCGTAAAAAAACTTTGAAAACACAACCACCTTGTGTATTAGAAGCTCAAACTGATACCACTCTTCCTAAAAAAGTTAATCGATACGAGGAACGGTTATATAAATTTTTTTCCGGACTAAATGTTCTCTGCTACGCCTGATGCAGACGTTTTCTTAACTGCTTTGTCGTTAGCATACTTGGAAAACGTGTCAATAACGGTTAGTGAATATCTATAACCTTCATTTTCTCTACTCATTTCAACTAAGTCAGTATGGGATGACCTTATACCTTCACCGCCTAACAAATATCATACAGTTGTCATTCGTGGTGAAATAAGAAATGCGTTTTAAACAAGAATTGATCAACGCACATAATTAATATAGATATTGTAGCAATTGTAGAATTCATTACAAACATGAAAAAATGCTATATTCGACTTCCCTGTTACTAAGCTATTAGAAATGCGATCGCGAAATTTTATAATTTTTCTGGGATATCGATAGATGTTGGTGAATATAATAAGAAAACATTTGAAAAATGGACAGACGGTCATGCCCAGATCCTTACAGTCGGCAAGTTCATCACTCCGCGGCCTTGCGGCACTTTTTTTATTTACAATTCATTACCCCGGGAATAAAGAAAGTTCGAGTGAAGTGATGCTACCCCCTACGTCTTCTTTCTTGGACTTATAGCGACAACAACAGCCGTCGCCAATCGCCCAACTCCGCGACCCAATCCAGTGGCCGTAATATTTGGATTTATCCGCCCCCTCCACTTCTTGGTCCTTCGAGCCGGTTCTATCCTGATCCACCCTTGCTCAGAAAATCAAGAAAGGTACGGTTTTATTTTCCATTCTGTCCGTGGTCGCCATATTCATTTTTCCGACGGCGCCTATTCTTTCCTTCCATCCGATTCCTACATTCAGTGAAAAGTGAACATATATATGTGTACATATATTTGTACATTCGCCCACCCGCTTTGAAGTATTTCCTTTCTTTTAAAGAGTATAAATATACATTCACATAATCAGCACATTCGAAAGAAATATAAATATGCAGAGCGAATCCCACGCAATGTACACAATCCACATACGCTAGCTATATACAATCAATATCCCATGCGGGCGATCTCGCTCTATAAATAATATAAACAGAAGGATAGTATAGAAAAGATTTTTGTCACTTACATTCAAAAGAATAAGGACGTGAAAACTATTTCTCTGATAGTTTTTTTATTTCTTAGCGGTGTCCTTAGTCAACTGATGGGCCATTAGTTCGACTCAATAATATACAAACATTTCAATGGCGCAGTCGGTAGGATACAAAAAGTATCCGGAAAAAAGAACCTCAGGTGGAAAATAATTTAAATTTTATTATCCAGTTCTCGTAAAATTTCCCAACGCAAAGACGCGAACAGCCTTCAACTTGGATTATAATTCCAATTTGGTTGTCCAACACAAAAAGTGGGAGTGTAAGAAATTAAACTAGTTCTCTTTAATATTTCCCGACACAGATACGAGAAGACCCTTTGACTTTAACATAATAAAGACATATATTGTAATTTAAGGGTGATCCAGAAAGCCTAATCCAGAAATAAAAATGTAGAGTAGAGTAGTAATGGATTATAGAAAACTCAAAACGCAAAATCCTTGATAAACTGGCAAAATGTGAATATTCTATAACTATTGATTTGGCAAAGGAATTTCACCAAATAGAAATGGACCCAGAATAAATATCTAGAATTGCATTCTCCATTCTTCTACCTTTAAAAGGTGCACGAATAATATACTTCGACCTTTGCTTAACAAACACTGTTTAATTGGATGATATTATAATTTTTTCCACATCCCTTACTGAACATTTAAATTCATTATAGATAGTTTTTTTAAATATCGCAGAAGCAAATTTCAAATTGCAGCTAAATAAATGAGAAGTCTTAAAAAACGAAGCTAGTTTTCTTGGCCACATCGTAACCCCACCCCTTATTGTATAAAACCAAACTCTCTACAAATAAAAGCCATACATTCATATCCGATTCCAAAAATTGGTGAAAGAGATCAGAGCTTTCCTTGGATTAACCGGATATTATCGTAAATTTTTTATTATAATAATATTATTATATATTATTTATAAATTTATCATCCCATTGCCTTTACTAGCAGAACACTTAAATTAGAACGAATTAAATTACAGCGCTATCGAAAAAGATATACTTACCATAGTTTGGGTAACCAACATTTTTCGACATTATTTACTGGGACGACACTTTATCATTGCTAGTGACGATCAACCTCTTACATGGCTGCATACCTTAAAGGAACCGAATGCTATGTTACAAATACCAACCTTAGTCATTTATCAAAAAACCAATAAACTATTTCAAACAATTTTTGTAAATCCAAAAAAAAAGGAGAGCATTGTACAATATTCGCTAACCTATTACCACAATTCAATATGATGTAATGACAGTTGAAAAGGCCAAACAAAATTTAATTAATCATTTTATTCATAGAATCATTACCAATTATATAGAGAGCGACGTTGATTTTGAATTTATTCAAAGAGCACACAGAGAAATTATAAATACCACTAACACTAAAGTAATTCACAGTCTCTTCCTATTAAAGAATGTAGTTCATAAGCCGAGTTTAAAGAAATTATACTTCAATCACATGAAAGACAGGTAGAAAATGACAAAATTATTTAATGAAAGTCACTTCTTTCCAAATAGCCAATTACTAATTCAGAATATTATCAATAAATGCACCATATACAATATAACTAAAACACAACATATAAAGACCAAAATGACTTTTAAAATAACTCAGAATCCTGAACATCGTCGAGACCAATTTGTGGTAGATATTAATTCATCTAAGGGAAAACATTACACCAGTTGCATTGACATTTATTCTAAATTCGATACACTTTAAAACAAAGGGCTGGATAAAAAGCCGAAAAGCATTAATGCGCATTTTTAATAAGTTACGTTAATCCAAAACACTAAAGGCAGACATAGCTTTCTCCAGTTTGACTCTACTCGATGGCTCCAAGAAGAAGGAATCGAATTGCAACTCAATACGGCAAGGCAAACAATAAATGAAAAAATTCGTATAATCAATTCAAAATATAAACAATCCTTGACACATAAAAAAAATAAAAAAAATTAAAGAAAAGAAAGATCGACAGAAATATTATATTGACAGGAAAATTAGAAAACCCATTTAAACCTAAAAAAATTAAAAAAAAAAAATTAAAACCATTACAAAGACTCGACCAGAATGAAGTACTTATAAATCAAACTAATGAAAGAATAAAATGGTTTAACTATTTACCAGCAAAACATTTCAATTTCTTTTTGGCACATTTAATGAAAATGATAGGGTAAAAATTAACTGAGACATAGATCTAATTGCATCTAATTATATCCAACTTTATAAAATAAATTATGCCGTAAGTTTTGTGAATGAATGACTGCAGAAGCTCATATACTCGTTTATAAATTTATGCAGTTTATTGAATACATAGAGAACTTAGAACTTAGAACTTAAAGAACTTTCACTTTTTTGGCTTTTTCATTCGAAATTACCCAGTTACGACCCTATTGAAAAATAATTTCTTATCCTGACCATAATGGGTATTAGGTACACTATTCAGAACGAACATATTTTGAGGATCAGAATAAAATTTATAATCAAGACAAAAAATAAGTTATTAAGTAATAATTAAGCGTAAGAATCCAATTTATAATTTTATGCCGATTGCTCAAAGGAAATTATACAAATGGAACCAAGTATAATACTTATATGAAATCTAACTGATTTGGGACCATTTTTGGGAACCTGTGAGAACCTGTTTCACATTTTCTTGGGCTGACCGGTGGGCCCAATTGTATTCTGCTAATATGACACCCCTCCATTCCTCGACCCAAAAAATGTCTGTAACACGGTTTTTCCACTGCCAGAATTTTGTGGTCGGGAATCTCCGCACTAAGTCGTCCTGCACCTAATATGACTTCCCTCCTTTCCTCGACCCCAAAAATGTCTGTATTACAGTTTTTGCAGTGCCTTAATTTTGTAGTCGGGAATCTCCGGACTAAGTCGTCCTGCACCGTTACTAGCGTGTGCAGATCGCAATGGAGGTCGTTTACGCCCTTGGGGACTATTGCGTCCGCAAGGTCATTGAGTAATGATTCCTTGTCAGTGAATTTGATTGTATGTCGTTTCTTATTTTTAAAGAGAACAAAAGAGCGTTTAAGCGGAAAGCGGGCCTCTTCCAGAATTAGTTGGTTCTGAAAGCAATTTAGAGGCTTATACGTAGTTTCTATGGTGTGAGTGAGGGAAATCTCACTGTGAGATCACCACATGATTCTGCGTCCTGTTCTTCTATGGCATTAATTTGCTGCCTAGACAGGGCATCAGCAACCAAATTTTCTTTTCCCGGTTTATAGACTACCTTCGCACCTGTTTCCTCGATGCGAGCCTTCCACCTTTTAATTTTCGGGCTAGAGTCTGATACCGAGAATGACAATGGTTGATGGTCGGTGAAGATAGTTATATCTTTCACCGCATATAAATAGTGTCTCAATTTGGCCAAAGCCCAAACGATGGCTAATAATTCCCTTTCATTATTTCGATCGCCGACGTGTGAAGACGTTTTTATCGTGCTCCGCACAAAATCGGTTGTTTTGAGTGAAGTGAACACCAAATAAAATAAACTAAATAAAAAAATCCGAAAGCGAAAGAGACGCTCTATGCGATGCAAGATCGCTTAAATATATAGTGATTTGTTATCTTAAATAATAAAACTATGTGTCAGAGCGACACTCGCGCTCAGCGCGAGCATGACGAACGCCGGCTCTCAATTCAACGCAACAACGCGTACTTCTCCTACGTCTCACCGACAATCCCAAACGCAGACATCGAGCGGTCAATAACCCATAGCCCAGGAAACCTTCTTCTGCCAACAAATCAAGAAAGAGCGCGCTCCTGCTCTCCCGCTCTACTGGCTCCGACAGAAGCCCCGCTACCTCCAACAACAACAGCTGGAGAGGGACCGACAGCCCGCTCTACCTCGTCATCGGCTGCACCCGCTCACGGTCTGACTAAGTCAGCGAAAGCAAAACCGCAAGCAACAAACGGTACTGCTGCACTACCAGCAAAACAAAACGAAAACGTAAACAAAAAAGCTGGGTCGACCTGGCAGACTGGAATGGACCGCTACATTACAATAAAGCGAAAGCTCAGCCCGGAAAATTCAGATTTGGGAAACAAGCCGAAAAATACACGCGACAACTCTACCTTGATCAAAAATGTAGCCCCTGCAAATACCAACAGATTTGCCTTGCTGGTAGATACCGAAGAAAACAAAGCCTCCGCCAATATACATCCGCGAGAAGAGCACAAGCGGTCTTGTAAATACTTTGATTGGCCTTATTGGAAAAGATAGCTTTCATATAATTCCCCTCGTAAGAGGTACTATCAATGAAATCAAACTACAGACGAAAACGGAGGACGACTACAGAAAAGTCACAAACTATTTTACCGCACAAAAAATAGGCTTCTACACCTACCAGCTTAAAAGAAGCAAGGGCCTGCAAGTAGTCCTGAAGGGCATTGAGTCTGATGCTACGCCCGAAAAGATAACTGAGGCGCTAAAGGAAAAGGGATTTTACGCCAAAAACGTGTTCAATATCAAAAACAGAAACAGGCAGCCCCAACCACTCTTCAAGAGCTTGAACCAGAAAACAAGCCTCCTAGAAAAAACGAGGTTCACCCAATTTACAAACTCCAGCTCCTTCTGCACCGTAGGATCACAGTAGAAGAGCCGCACAAACGCAACGCTCCTGTACAATGTACAAACTGGCAAGAGTATGGCCACACGAGGTCATATTGTACACTTCGCCCGGTGTGAGTAGTCTGTGGAGATCTCCACGACAACATTTGCTAACGTTTTAAAATCAGGTATGACGCCTCCAACCCAAAATTCCCGAACTCCACATGAAGTGCACACAAAATTAGACACACAACAAAACTATAACCCAGCTGCGCAGCAGGAAACAAAAACTGAAGCTATGATGCAAGCCTTACAACAGAGCATGATGGAATTTATGACATTTATACAGACCACCATTCAAGACATGATGCGTAATCAAAACCTTTTGATACAAATGCTTGTAGCCCAACAATCAAATAAATAATGGCTACCTTACGCATAGCTACGTGGAACGCCAATGGCGTTTCACAGCGCAAACTTGAGCTATCTCAATTTCTACATGAGAAGCATATCGACGTAATGCTTCTTTCGGAAACTCATCTCACAAGCAAATACAATTTTCAAATAAAAGACTACCATTTCTACGGTACAAATCATCCCGACGGAAAAGCACACGGTGGCACCGCCATACTCATAAGGAACCGTATGAAGCACCGCTTTTACAAAGAATTTGCGGAAAATCATCTTCAGGCCACATCTATCAACATTCAGCTGGATGACAACACTCTCCTTACACTAGCGGCCGTATACTGCCCCCCCCCCCCCGTTTCACAGTATTAGAAGCTCAATTCCTGGATTTCTTCCAAGCACTAGGGCCACACTTCATTTCAGCAGGCGACTACAACGCTAAACATACTCACTGGGGATCGCGACTTGTGAACCCAAAAGGAAAACAGCTTTATAAGACTATAATAAAAGCCACTAATAAACTTGACCATGTTTCCCCCGGGAGTCCTACATACTGGCCATCAGACCTCAATAAGCTGCCAGACCTGATCGACTTCGCAGTTACGAAAAATATTTCCCGCAGTTTGGTTAAAGCTGAATGTCTGCCGGATCTGTCATCTGATCACTCGCCTGTACTAATTTACATCCGCCGGTACGCAGAAAACGTGAAACCACCAATCAGATTGACTTCTAGCAAAACAAACTGGCTCAGGTATAAATAATATATAACTTCACATATTGAGCTAGGCCCAAAACTCAATACTGAATCTGATATAGAGAGCTGCACGTGTGCATTGCAATCCATCCTTACTGCAGCAGCTCTTACTGCAACACCCAAAATAACAAATAATATAATTAATTCAAAAAAGACCAACGTACAAATCGAGCAACTCGTCCACGTAAAACGTCGCTTACGCAGAGAATGGCAATCTTCCAGATCCCCAACTGCAAAACAAAAGCTAAAAGCAGCCACACGGAAACTGGCCAACGCTCTGAAACAAGAAGAGGACGACGATCAGCGCCGATACATAGAGCAACTCACACCAACAGGCACAAAACAAAAGTCACTGTGGCGAGCCCACTCAACTCTTCGCCCACCGACTGAAACCGTTTTGCCCATAAGGAATTCCTCAGGTGGCTGGGCCCGTAGTGATGAAGACAGAGCCACCACATTTGCCGCTCACCTACAAAATGATTCCACAGTCTTCGGGTGGAGACGTGTTTCTTTCAAGCTACGAATAGCAAGTTCTAAAAACTACAACAGTATAGTGAAAGTTAAACACAAAGTGTAAAGTGCAGTTTGCACAACTAACAATTATTGACTATAGTAATTATTTACTAAAATAAATAATTATTCCATATTGTTCTGGTAATTGTTATATGTGGACTTAGAACAATGAATCAAAACGACATACGTTCTCAGCGACAATGTGAACAAGACGAGCGCCGGCTCTCTTTACAACGCAACAATGCATACTTTTCTTTCGTCTCACCGCAAATCGGTGATCGAGCACCCTCACCTTCAACTAACTCGAAACTTTTGCCCTCAGCGAACGACAGACCGCGTTCTTGCTCTCCCTCTCTGCCTGCTTCGGCTCACAAGTCGTGGAGCGAAGAGACCGCCTCTCCTACCCCGCTCCTCTCGCAGCGCCAAACGACCGTCCCGGGTAACTGTAACACTGCAATAACGAGTGCAGTGACCTCACTGGCAACTGCCACAACATCAACTTCGTCAGCGGCCCAACTAATTATCGCTGTGCCAGCTGTAAATAATTCAGCAGCACTGACCGTTTGCAACAACAATAATGCACGTAAAGAAGAATCAAAACAAAAGCAGAAGTCGATTTCGACTGTGCAGACTGGCATGGATCGCTACATCCAAATCAAGAGAAAGCTCAGCCCTCAAAACAATAAGGCAGGTAATCAACCCAAAATCAATCGAACCAACAACGGCAATGAAAACTCTGCAGTAAATAATTCAAACCGATATGCTATCTTGGCTGATTCTGCGACCGAACAACCCAACGAAAAAACGGTAGGGGAACCAAAAAAGACCAGGCCTCCACCAATTTTCATACGAGAACAAAGTACAAATGCACTTGTAAATAAACTCGTTGCTTTGATTGGTGACAGCAAGTTCCACATTATCCCACTTAAAAAAGGAAATATTCATGAAATAAAACTACAGATCCAAACAGAAGCAGACCACCGTATAGTGACTAAATACCTAAATGATGCTGGTAAAAACTACTACACATACCAATTAAAAAGTTGCAAAGGGCTACAGGTAGTACTTAAGGGCATTGAAGCAACAGTGACACCAGCTGAGATAATTGAGGCTCTGAAGGCCAAAAACTTTTCTGCAAAGACAGCTATTAATATTTTAAACAAAGACAAAGTTCCGCAGCCACTATTCAAAATAGAACTCGAACCAGAGCTCCAGGCACTAAAGAAAAACGAAGTGCACCCAATATACAATTTACAGTACTTGCTACATCGGAGGATCACCGTGGAGGAGCCGCACAAACGTATCAATCCAGTTCAATGTACTAATTGCCAAGAATACGGCCACACCAAGGCATACTGCACCCTTAAGTCCGTATGTGTTGTCTGTAGCGAACCTCATACTACCGCAAACTGCCCCAAAAACAAGGACGATAAGTCTGTGAAGAAATGCAGTAACTGCGGGGAAAAACATACTGCAAACTACAGAGGCTGTGTGGTGTACAAAGAATTGAAGAGCCGCCTAAACAAACGTATTGCCACAGCACATACATACAACAAAGTCAATTTCTACTCTCCGCAACCGATTTTTCAACCACCCCTAACTGTCCCAAGCACTACTCCAACAATTTCTTTCGCTAGCGCCCTAAAATCCGGACTAGAAGTGCCCGCCCCACCGACAAGAACTGCTCATTCCGAACATACACCGACAAACATCCAACAAACACAACAAAGTGGCATCGAAGCTATGATGCTATCCCTACAGCAAAGCATGAAAGACTTCATGACGTTCATGCAAAATACTTTGCAAGAGCTCATGAAAAACCAAAATATCCTGATTCAACTTCTTGTATCTTCAAAATCCCCATAATGGCTTCCCTACGGATATCTCTGTGGAACGCAAATGGCGTTTCACGGCATACACAAGAGCTCACACAGTTCATTTACGAAAAAAACATCGACGTAATGCTACTATCAGAAACGCACCTCACAAATAAAAACAATTTTCATATACCAGGATACTTGTTCTATGGTACAAATCATCCAGATGGTAAAGCTCATGGAGGCACTGGAATACTCATCAGAAATCGCATAAAACACCACCACTTAAACAATTTTGACAAAAACTACTTACAATCTACGTCCATAGCCTTACAACTCAACAATGGTTCAACGACTCTAGCCGCAGTCTACTGCCCACCGCGCTTTCCAATCTCTGAGGATCAATTCATGGAATTCTTTAACACACTAGGTGACAGGTTCATCGCAGCGGGTGACTATAACGCCAAGCACACCCATTGGGGATCTCGACTTGTGTCGCCAAAGGGTAAGCAATTGTACAATGCGCTTACGAAGCCAGAAAACAAGCTAGACTATGTATCCCCGGGTAAGCCTACATACTGGCCAGCAGACCCAAGAAAAATCCCAGACCTGATCGATTTTGCAATTACTAAACATGTCCCCCGCAACATGGTCACCGCCGAAGCACTAGCAGATTTATCATCAGATCACTCACCTGTTTTTCTAAATATGCTAACTCGCCCCCACATCGTCGACCCACCGTATAGACTCACAAATTTTAGAACAAACTGGCCAAGGTATCAAAAGTATGTCTGTTCACACATAGAACTAACGACGGCATTATCTACAAAGGAGGATATAGACAAGTCAACGGAAACTCTTGAAAACATTTTAGTTTCGGCTGCAAAGGCTTCAACCCCGCCAGTGACGTATGCAAAACCAAACTACATCAAAACTAATCGCGAAATCGAGCGGCTGGTATTAGATAAACGACGCCTACGAAGGGATTGGCAGTCTAATAGATCACCAATTACTAAGCACATGCTTAAGATAGCCACACGCAGGCTTACCAATGCTCTCAAACAAGAGGAAAAAAACAGCCAACGATCATATATCGAGCAACTCTCTCCCACCAGCACTAAGTACCCTCTTTGGAGAGCTCACAGAAACCTAAAGACTCCAATAGCGCCAATTATGCCACTACGAAGTCCCTCTGGCACCTGGTTTCGAAGTGATGAAGAAAGAGCCAGTGCTTTCGCTGACCATTTACAAAATGTATTCCGACCAAATCCCTCTACCAACACATTTATTCTCCCTCCTTTAATAGCAGCCAATCTAGATCCTCAAGAACCCTTTGAATTCCGACCATGTGAACTAGCAAAGGTTATCAAAGAGCAACTGAACCCAAGAAAATCGCCTGGCTACGACCTAATAACTCCAAGAATGCTCATTGAACTCCCAAAGTGTGCTATTCTTCACATCTGCCTGTTGTTCAACGCAATCGCCAAGCTTGGATACTTCCCTCAAAAATGGAAAAAGTCGACCATAGTAATGATTCCAAAGCCAGGAAAAGATAAAACGCAGCCATCATCATATAGACCGATAAGCTTACTAACATGTCTTTCAAAGCTGTTTGAAAAAATGCTACTCCTTCGGATTAGCCCTCATCTTAGAATAAACAACACACTTCCAACACATCAATTTGGCTTTAGAGAAAAACATGGAACCATCGAACAGGTCAACCGAATCACGTCAGAAATTCGTACTGCTTTTGAACATCGAGAATACTGCACAGCCATTTTTCTAGACGTCGCGCAGGCATTTGACAGAGTGTGGCTCGATGGACTTTTGTTTAAAATAATCAAGCTGTTGCCCCAAAACACACATAAGCTACTGAAGTCATACCTATATAACAGAGTGTTTGCAATAAGATGCGATACAAGCACTTCACGCGATTGCGCAATCGAAGCTGGAGTGCCGCAAGGCAGTGTACTGGGTCCAATCTTATACACCCTGTATACGGCGGATTTCCCCATAGACTACAATCTAACAACCTCCACGTTCGCTGATGATACCGCGATACTCAGTCGCTCGAAATGCCCAATAAAAGCCACGGCACTCCTATCCCGACACTTAACATCTGTAGAACGATGGCTTGCCGACTGGAGAATTTCAATAAATGTTCAAAAATGCAAGCAGGTTACCTTTACCTTAAACAAACAAACATGCCCACCACTGGTCTTGAATAACATATGCATTCCACAAGCCGACGAGGTAACATATCTGGGAGTTCATCTGGACAGGCGACTCACTTGGCGCAAACATATAGAAGCCAAATCGAAACATCTTAAACTTAAAGCAAGGAACCTCCACTGGCTCATAAATGCTCGCTCTCCACTTAGTCTGGAGTTCAAAGCTCTTCTATACAACTCCGTCTTAAAACCTATCTGGACTTATGGCTCCGAGCTGTGGGGCAACGCATCCAGAAGTAACATAGACATTATTCAGCGAGCACAGTCAAGAATTCTGAGAATTATCACTGGAGCGCCGTGGTACCTTCGGAACGAAAACATACACAGAGACCTAAAAATCAAATTAGTAATCGAAGTAATAGCTGAGAAAAAAACGAAGTATAACGAAAAGCTGACCACCCATACAAATCCCCTCGCAAGAAAACTAATCCGAGTATGCAGTCAAAGCCGGCTGCACCGCAACGACCTCCCAGCCCAGCAATAAACTTATTAGGGCATTAATGAAAAAAAAAAAAACTATCACTAAGTGAAAGTTAATTAAGTTAGATTAAGATTTGAACACTTATTGTTAGTCTCTTAACACAAAGGGAAGATTCAATAAATAATAAAAATTAAAAAAAAAAAAAAAAAAAAAAAAAAAAAAAAAAAAAAAAACCCTACAAAATGTGTTCACACCAAACCAGGCTACTAGCACATTCGCGCTACCGTCCTATCCCGTAAACCGCCACCAGCAACACACCCCAATTGTGTTTCGTCCTAAAGAAATAACTAAAATAATCAAAGACAATCTCAGCCCGAAAAAATCACCCGGCTGCGACCTTATAACACCGGAAATGATCATCCAGCTGCCACATTCTGCAGTTCGCTACATAACCAAGCTCTTTAATGCCATCACCAAACTTGGTTACTTTCTACAACGATGGAAGATGATGAAGATCATAATGATTCCAAAGCCTGGTAAGAACCACACAGTCGCTTCATCTTACAGACCAATAAGTCTACTCTCATGCATTTCGAAACTATTCGAAAAATGCCTGCTGATCCGACTTAATCAACATCTGATATACCACAATATAATCCCAGCCCACCAATTTGGATTTCGCGAAAGCCACGGAACCATTGAACAGGTGAATCGTATTACAACGGAAATAAGAACTGCATTTGAATATCGCGAATACTGTACAGCAGTATTTTTAGACGTATCCCAAGCATTCGACAAAGTCTGGCTCGACGGCCTAATGTTTAAAATTAAAACATCCCTACCCGAAAGCACACACAAACTTCTAAAGTCTTACCTCTATGACAGAAAGTTTGCAGTGCGGTGCAACACTGCCACTTCCACTGATCATACAATTGAGGCTGGAGTCCCCCAAGGCAGCGTTCTTGGGCCAACCTTATACCTCATCTATACAGCCGACATCCCTACAAATAGTCGCTTAACGGTATCCACATTTGCCGACGATACAGCTATCCTTAGCCGTTCAAGGTCCCCTATCCAAGCTACAGCACAGTTGGCACTGTACCTCATCGACATTGAGAAGTGGCTCTCTGACTGGCGAATAAAAGTAAACGAGCAAAAATGCAAGCACGTGACGTTTACGCTAAACAGACAAGACTGTCCTCCGCTCTTATTGAACAAAATACCACTCCCGAAAGCAGATGAGGTAGCGTACCTAGGAGTACACCTTGACAGAAGACTCACATGGCGCAGGCACATTGAAGCCAAAAAAACCCAACTTAAACTCAAAGCCAACAACTTACACTGGCTCATCAACTCTGGTTCTCCGCTCAGCCTAGATCACAAGGTCTTGCTCTACAATTCTATATTGAAACCAATCTGGACCTATGACTCACAGTTATGGGGCAATGCCAGCAACAGCAATATTGACATCATTCAGCGAGCACAATCAAAGATTCTGAGAACCATCACTGGGGCACCGTGGTACGTTCGGAGTGAAAGCATCCAAAGAGACTTAAATATCCCATCAGTTACCAACGCAATCACGGAACTTAAGGAAAAATACCATAGCAAGCTTTACACGCACCCCAACCACCTAGCGCGAGGTCTAATCCAGCTCAGCAGCCGTTCCCGTCTCCGGCGAAAGGACCTACCAACCCAGCGAATAAATTATTAGGGCCATTTAATCATAGAACAGTTGGAAAAATAATACAACTGTTCAAAAAATACTTGTTATAGTTAAGATTTTTAAACTTATTGTTAGTTCTTATACAAGAAGATTCAATAAATAAAAGCAAAGTAAAAATAAAAAAAAAAAAAAAAAATTGTGGCGTAGTTCATTTCCCTGTCCTTTAATGTCCTCGAGATCATTGTAATAGGACGGTTCTCCTGTGAAAGCACTGCTCCAATACCGTAGGCTGAAGCATCCGTCGTTAGATGGAATGGCTTCTTGTAATCCGGGTATCGGAGCATAACATCTTCGGATGCTAAAATGTTGCGCAGTTTTTCGAAAGAATTTTTTTGCGCCTCATTGAATTGTACTTGGATGTGTCGCGATCTGTGTCTGCTTACACTTCCGTTTTCGCCCTTTAAGATGTCCGCAATAGGCCTTGCTATGGCTGCAAAGTCCTTAATGAAGCATCTCTAATAGCTCGCGAGACCTAGAAATGATCTAACCTCAAATACTGTTTTTGGTTCAGGGAACTCCTTTATGGCCCTGACCTTTTCTGGGTCGGTGGTAGTGCCATCACTGGTGACTATAAAGCCAAGAAAGTTTACGCTTTTTTTTTTAAAAAACTTGACTTTTTCACTGAGACTATCATATTTGCATCGCTTATGGTTTTTAAAACCCAATCCACGTGCTTGACATGAGCATTCTCGTTTTTTGAGAAGATTATTACATCGTCGACGTAGACATAGCAAGTCTTGCCGATTTGCTCTCTGAGAATGTCATCAATGGCTCTCTGGAAGATGCTGGCAGCATTTCTCAAGCCAAAGGGAAGCCTCTTGAATTCGTACTTCTCATACGTCTCCGCGACTTCTGCAGACAGCGAGCGGTCAATCACCCATAACCCGACAAGTTTACCATTGCCAACAACTCAAGAAAGAGCGCGTTCTTGCTCTCCCTCACTACTGTCACAAAACCCCCAATCTCCAAACACTTGCGAAATTTCTTTACGCTTACCTACGGTGACTAGTACTGTGACAACAACAACCACTGCAACTGCAATCACAACAACAACTGGAACGGTATCGTCAGCTCGCTCAATTTCGTCGACGCAAGCATTTGCTCCTACTGAGCCAGCGATCAAAACAAAAACACAATTTAACGGTTCTGCTGCGCTATCAGCAAGCCAAAACGTAAACAAGAACGCCGGGTCCACCATACAGACTGGAATGGATCGCTACATAACAATAAAAAGAAAACTTAGCCCTCAAAATTACAAAAGCCAACAAACAGAAAACAAATCAAAAATTACACGCGACAATGCTAACATGCTCACTAACAAAACGCCAGAAAACACCAACAGATTTGAGCTGCTGGCAAATTCTACTGATGAAAGTATACAACCGGCAAAGTCACCTAAGAAGGTCAAGCCTCCTCCAATATACATTCGCGAAAAAAGCTCAAGTGCATTAGTGAACAAAATAGCCACACTTATAGGAGAAAACTCATTTTACGTAATACCCCTAAGAAAAGGGAACATAAATGAAACAAATGTTCAAACTGAAACCGAGGATAGCCATCGTATACTAACCAAATTCTTGGATGAAGCAGGAAAAAACTTTTATACATACCAACTAAAAAGCGCAGGGGCCTACAGGTTGTTCTCAAAGGGATTGAGGCAACTGTTTCGACCACTGAAATCGTAGAAGCGCTCAAGGAAAAGAACTTTAATGCAAAAATGGTCATGAACATATTAAACAAAAATAGGGAACCACAACCAATGTTCAAAATCGAGTTGGAACCAGAGCGCCAGACACTGAAAAAAAATGAAGTTCATCCAATCTACAAGTTACAGCTCCTACTGCATCGGCGTATCACAGTGGAAGAGCCACACAAGCGCAATCGCCCAGTGCAGTGCACTAACAGCCACATATGGCCACACAGCGAACTGGCGTGGCTGTGTAGTATACAAGGAACTAAAGAACCGCCTTAACAAACGAGGAGAATCAATACGCGCTCAGACCACCCACATCGCTCACACTCCGCCACAATCGGACCCGTCCTACACTGCACCCCCCTACTCATCGTACCAGTCCTAGCGTTTCCTTCGCTAGTGCCTTAAAATCGGGAATTAAATCTGTGAATCCGCTAACACAAAAGTCGACTTCTACTCGGGAAGAACAGAAAATAACTACCTTGAACGAACAAACGCAGCATATATCAACTGGCATTGAAACGATGATGATCTCACTCCAGCAAACCCTAAAAGAGTTTATGACATTCATGCAAACCACAATGCAAGAGCTTATGCGAAACCAAAATATGCTGATACAGCTTCTTCTGTCATCCAAATCAACATAATGTCTCCACTTCAAATATCTATGTGGAACGCGAATGGCGTTTCACGGCATAAAAACGAACTTGCCCAGTTCTTATTCGAAAAAAATATTGACGTCATGCTCCTCTCCGAGACACATCTAACAGACAAGCACAACTTCCATATCCCAGGATACTTATTCTTATTATTCTTATTCCACCTTTATAACAGAACTGAAATGGACTACCTGCAATCCACTTCCATAAGCATGCAATCCAGCAGCGGCCCCGTCACTCTGGCCGCAGTCTACTGCCCACCTCGTTTTGTAGTTTCTGAGGACCAATTCTTAGAATTTTTCAACTCACTCGGTGAGCGATTCATAGCGGCCGGTGACTACAATGCCAAGCACACGCACTGGGGATCACGTCTTTTGACCCCAATAGGTAAACAACTTTACAACGCGCTCATTAAGCCGCAAAACAAGCTCGATCATGTGACTCCGGGTAGGCCTACATACTGGCCAGCAGATCCAAATAAGCTACCGGATCTCATTGACTTCGCAATAACAAGAAAGATTCCAAGAAATAATATTACGGCCGAGTCCCTTGCAGAACTATCATCTGATCACTCTCCAGTTCTACTTACTCTCTGGCACCGACCACATATAACTGAGCGGCCCTACAGGCTGACAGGCAACAGGACCAAGTGGGCAAGGTAGGCGAAATATGTTTGTACTCACATGGAACCAACACAAACAGTATTCACCGACGAGGATGTTGATCGCCTGGTCAAATCGATAGGGGACACACTTGTTGCTGCAGCCAAGGCCTCTACACCTCCAGACACACACAAAATGACAAATCATAGCAAGACAAATCGTGAAATCGAACAGATAGTACTTGAAAAAAGAAGACTAAGAAGAGAATGGCAGAATCATAGATCCCCAACGGCTAAAGAACATCTAAAAATAGCAACACGTAAACTAACCAGGGCACTTAAGCTTGAGGAAGCCAACGCCCAGCATCTATATATCAAACAACTATCGCCCACCAGCAAAAGGAACCCTTTCTGGAAAGCACACAAAAGCATACAGCCACCGGCAGAAACAGTCGTTCCACTGCGAGGTCCCTCTGGAAGCTGGATACGCAGCGACGAAGATAGAGCTAATGCGTTCGCCGATCACCTTCAGAAAGTATTCCAACCAAATCCTGCTAGCAACTCATTTGTCCTCCCTGTAGTAACTAAAAGCTTGCCCCCTATAAATCCAGTAATATTCAGCCAAAGTGAGATAGCATCTATCATAAAAGATCTTAAGCCCAAAAAATCACCTGGACATGACTTGGTGACACCAAAAATGATCATAGAACTACCACCGTGTGCGATTCTGACCTTATGCCATCTCTTCAACGCTATTACGAAACTTGGATACTATCCCCAAAGGTGGAAAAAGGCGGTTATAGTAATGATTCCCAAGCCAGGCAAAGACAAAACGCAACCCTCATCCTACAGACCAATCAGTCTCCTAACGTGTCACTCGAAACTGTTTGAAAAGGCATTTTTAAAACAACTAACTCCCTATTTGAAAAGGCGAAATACAATACCATCGCATCAGTTTGGCTTTCGCAAAAATCACGGAACGATCGAACAGGTCAATCGCATCACAAACGAAATTCGTACCGGTTTTGTGCACCGGGAATTCTGTTCAGCTATATTCTTAGATGTTGCACAAGCATTTGACCGAGTCTGGCTGGAAGGACTAATGTACAAGATAACAAAACTGCTTCCCCAGAACACGCATAAAGTATTCGAATCTTATCTCTTCAAAAAAGTGTTCTCAACCAGGTGCAACAGTTCGACTTCACACGACCGCGTTATCAATGCTGGAGTCCCCCAAGGTAGTGTACTGGGCCCCGTTCTTTACACCCTATTCACAGCAGACATGCCTACAAACTATCAGCTCACAACCTCTACGTTTGCTGACGATACCGCAATACTTAGCCGATCTAGATGCCCAGCAAAGGCAACAGAGAAACTTGCCTGCCATCTTAAAATAGTGGAAAGATGGTTTGCGGACTGGCGCATGAAACCCATCTGGACATACTCAATGAGGAAATTCAGATGAAAAAAAGTAAACATCAAGCAAAGCTCGCCTCACACGAAAATCCTCTCGCGAAGTCGCTTACGCGAGTCTACAGTCAGAGCCGACTGAAGCGCAAAGATTCTCCAGCCCAGCAAAGAAATCCTAGGGCCGTCTCTAACTAATACAATTACTTCATATTGTAATTAATATAAGTTATATAATAAGATTTGAATAATTATTGTTAGTCTCACAAAAAGAGAAGATCCAATAAATAACGCAATAAGTTTAAAAAAAAAAAAAGGTGAGTTTTTTCTCGACCTCATCATAATACTCCAACAGGGTCATGTTGCTTCCCTGTCTTAAAGTGCTCATGTCCTGCTCAATGACATGCATTTTGCGTTTGTCACTGTAAGTGAAATCAAGCTGATTTATAATGGCATCGAAATTCAGTACGGTGCCAAACGAGGATAAGACGTTATTAGCCGCGCCCCTAATTTTGTTCCTAATAATTGTCACCGCCTCGTAATGGCGAGAGGTGCCGTTGTAATCTTTAAATATGCGATACGCAGCAACCGCCGCTTGTCGCCACGAAACATATGATTCCTGTGACCCCGAGAATTCAGTCAAATATTTAACGGCGTCTAAAGTCATGTTACATGGTACACTACTAGTTATGTCTATGGGTTCGTAAGCTCTAATTGCGGGGGCCACCGCTGAGGTGGGCGCGACCTGCGTTGCTGCCAACTGGCTGGCCAGCTCCTGAATTTTCTGACGCATTTCATTTTGTGCAAGTTCGTTTTTGGCAGCCTCGTCCGCTAAAGTATTGGCCACCACTGCCTGTATTACAGCTTTTAGTTGTTCTGGGTCTATCGCAGGGGAATTTGCGGTTGCACGTCTTAGAGGGGAAGGTTGATTTTCACAATCGGACTCTGAGTCCGTGGAGTATGGTGTACTATTCCTATACTGTGAGAAACTGGGCTGCATGAGCAGTCCAATTCGCTTAGGTATGCAAAAGCTGCCTGTGCGGGCAGCAGTTGACCAAGGCCAAACAAACAACAACTAAAGACAAAGGCTGCAGCGTCGAATGTCGCGCTTGAATCGAATGGAAACACAAAACAACAACAATAAATGTAAAGCGAACGTATGCGCTGTTATAAAAAAACAATTATATGATTTTTGTTTTTATTCATACTGATGCGAGACCATGTTTTAGCGTATCTGCTGGATTAATAATTCTATTATTATTATATACTTTTTTTTTTTAATATTCACAGACTTAAAATGCGTTTATCATCGGTTCCCACTCACATAATTTTTTGTTTTTGATGTGTGTGTTATTTTGTCACTGATTCCCTTCACTTTTCCCGCGCCGCTGTCTTTTGCTTTACCGCAAATTTAGTAGCTGTGTGGGCGGTGTTGGTGATGGTGGTGGTGGGTGGAGGTTTTTACCACTGGTTGGGCGCCAGTAATTAAAGTTGGGGGTGGCAGTGGGGATCCCTCGCTGCAGTCCCAGATATTATGTTGAGAGGAACTTTCCTCTTTTAACTGCCAGCCTTGTGGTCTGGCAGAGTAATTAATACAAATATATTTTACGACGTTCAGTCGGAGTAATAAGGTTGACGAGCAGCCGCTCTTTATTAATGTCAAAAATCAACTGAACTTAAAAATGAATCTTACAGCTAACAAAAGACTCGCAGCGGCCACGAAAATATGCTGTGTTTGCCGGCTGCGCACGGGTTTCCGGCCCGATGCTGGGTCAGCACTATGTGATATTATATTTCGTGCACTGAGCCAACTGGTCTAGCTCGTTGGCTCGTGTTAACTTATATCCATATCCACTCTTACGAATGAGGGGTTCGCGTCGACGTGGGAAGGCTTTCAAGATCGGCTCTTTAGTCAAAAGCGAGCTCAAGGTCCTTTTCAACTTGATTTCGACATGTTCCCGAATTTTGTTTATCCTGAACTGTGGGAACGTACTGATAGTATGGCTGTGGCCAGTGATCGATATTTACATGGTAATATATATAAATATAAGTGGCCATAGCCACACACACTATTGTAAGCAATCACACACACACATTAATGTCTAAGTACGAAATGTAATCAAATATCGAGAACCCTTCGATTAAGCTAAGCTGTCATTTACGCACAGCAAAAAACCAAAAGTCCGAAGTCCAAAGTCTAGACTCTGTGGAGAGCCAACGTCCACGTCCGATAACTTGGCGAGACAACTGAAAAAAAAAACTTTGATAACTTTATTCCCTTAAACTTCGCTCTTAAGCTATCAAAATCTGCCTATATAAACCCAAACATGTCCCTATACAGCAGTTCAGTTCTAATTACATTATCAATCGCGATAACCCTGCTAAGCCCACTTCAACTTCAAAGTCCATTATCCAACCTAGTGATAATCCAAAGGCTCTAGTTCTTCCTTTATTATAATTAATAAGAAACTTAATAATACATAAAAAACCACAACTGTGTTCTTTTTTTTATAAACTCTCGGTCTGAAATCGTAAATGGCGCAGTCGGTAGAATATATATAAAAAATTGTGCGAGTTGTTTAAAAATATCAATCTAGTGACAAAAGATCCTTGTTATCCCAGTTATCCAGTTATCCGGAGCAACAACCTGGCCAACCCTAATAAATGCTCTCAACAGAGAATATAATACCCAAACACCATGTATATGGAAAAACACCATGTATATGGAAAAACACCATGTATGCTAGAAAATGATATCAATAATTTTGTACTGTACACAAATGCATTATATAATACAATCAAAGATGTAGTCATGAGAAAATTGCCCCATAGGTGATATTACGACAGTATCTAAACACAAACAAATAGCACAACAAGAAGGTGTATACAACCAATGACCGAACAAAACCCCAAATTAATTTCAATTCTAACACAACCCAACCCCAAACTTCCAAGAATAAGGGAAAACATCAAAATTTCGTGCATAATACAAATAAATCAAACCCAAGCACTACTCCAAGACCCTGCGAACCAAATCCAAAGTTTTTTTTTTCCATGTTTTGCTTATTTATTGAATCTTCCCTTTTACTTAAGAGACTAACAATAAGTTTTCAAATCTTATTATAAACTAACTTAATATCATTTTATGAAATGATTCGTTCTGTGTGGTCTAACAAATTTACACTGGGCTGGTTGGTCGTTCCGGTGCAGTCGGCTTTGGCTGCATACTCGAATAAGTTTTCTTAAAAGAGGATTTGGATGTGAGGCTAGTTTTTCATTTTTTTTTACTTTCTTCTCTGCCATTGTCTCAATGACAAGTTTTATTTGTAAGTCTCTGTGTATATTCTCGTTCCGAAGATACCATGGAGCTCCAGTTATGATTCTCAGAATCCTAGACTGTGCTCGCTGACTATGTCGATGCGGTGCCCCATAGCTCGGAGCCATAGGTCCATATGGGTTTTAAAACGGATTTATATAAGAGGACTTTGTACTCTAAGCTTAGAGGAGAGTGAATGTTTATAAGCCAGTGTAGATCCCTTGCTTTTAGTCTGAGGTGCGTCGTCTTGACCTCTATGTGTTTCCGTCAGGTGAACCGCTTGTCCAGATGAATACCTAAGTATGTTACGTTATCGGCTTGTGGGATGCGCGTGTAGTTCATTACCAAGGGTGGGCAGGTTTGTTTGTTTAGGGTAAATGTTACCTGTTTGCACTTTCCTTTACTCGCATGCGCCAATTTGCAAGCCATTGTTCTACACAAGTTAGATGGCGTGCTAGTTGCATCGTAGCTTTTACTGGGCATCTGGATCGACTTAGTATTACAGTGTCATCAGCGAATGTGGATATCGTTAGCTGGTAGTTTGTTGGGATGTCCGCCGTGTATAGGGTGTATAGTATTGGGCCCAGGACACTTCCTTGAGGCACTTCGGCTTCAATAGTACAATCGTTTCAAGTGCTTGAACTGCATCTGACCGCGAACACTCTTTTATATAGGTAAGACTTTAGAAGCTTATGTATGTTTTGAGGCAGCAGTTTAATTATTTTAAACATAAGTCCATCTAGCCATACTCTATCGAATGCTTGTGCAACGTCTAAGAAGAGAGCTGTGCAGTATTCACGGTGTTCAAAGGCAGTGCGAATTTCTGTTGGGATGCGGTTAACCTGTTCAATGGCTCCATGTTTTGGCAGAAACCCAAATTGGCGCGATGGGAGTGTGTTGTGTGTTTTGAGGTGGGGGCTGATGCATAGCAGCAGCACTTTTTCAAATAACTTGGATAGACAAGTAAGTAAGCTTATTGGCCTTATGATTCAACACAAACAGTCACTATAAATGGCTATACATTTAAAATATGGTACGACCACATCCAAACAGATGAGTCCGAGGCTACCAACGAGTGCCTCAGGTCATCTAACCCAGAGGAATCCCCTCTACATATACAGAAAAAGGAGAAAAACCTCCAGAAAATAAAGTGGAAACCCCATTTAAAATCAGATTAATCAAAGGTTACTAATGATTGCCCCAAATCGTTTAATTCAGAGGAAAACCCTCTTATCACCCCATACATAGAAGAAGCCCTTCTAGTAACATCCTCTACAGTACCACTTCAACCTCCGAAAGCCCCACCCAGTTTAAAGCCCCCGCTTGCCTGTGGAGGAGAAGTTGAGGGATGCAAACGAACAAGAGACGGCAACCTGCTGATAAAAACCAAAAACGAATTACAAGCCAAAAAACTCCTAAAACTAACAAAAATTGCAGATGTGGATGTAACAGCAAGTGAACATAAAACATTAAACTTCTCTAAGGGAGTTATTTACTGTAACATCGAAGAAGACACAATTCTACAAGAACTAAAACAACAAAAAGTAACTGATGTTAAAAAAAATAATGAAACGGCAAAACCCCAACTCTAACTCTGACACCAACAACATCACCTTAGTTGAAACTGGACTAATTAATATAATATAGGTTATAATTAACCTTTGACATAAGCTCCCCGAGATAGTACGAATCGGTTACGAAACAGTCCGAGTACGACTACATCCCACTCCCACTTCGATGCAAAAAATGCCTCCGCTTCGGTCATCCAACACCCATATGCAAAAGTGTAGAAACTTGCATCAATTGCTCTGAAGCAAAACACACAAACGACAGAGAAAAATGCACAAACGAAAAGAACTGCTTAAATTGCCGAAACAACCCAGAACTTGACCATCAACACAGCTCAATTGACCGCAAATGCCCTACTTTCATAAAAAAACCAGGAATTAACAGCCATTAAAACTACACAAAATGTTGACCATAAAACTGCCCAACTTATATATTTCGAACGTCACGGTTTCTATAAAAATCTTCCCGAAAGATAAGTCCAATAACCTATCCATAAACCTTAAAGCATCGAAATTAAAGGCCAAAGCTCCAAACAAAAACAAGCACACTAACAACAGCGACAGCGAATCAATATAGAACCTTAAACTCTACACAAAACCTAAATCGTTAACCTTTAAGTTAAGTTATAAGCTTTAATTTTCTAACAAATGTCAATAACTATAATCCAATGGAATTTAAAAGGATATGTAAACAACTACCGCCAACTCCTAATTTTAATCAAAAAATACTCCCCTCACATAATTTCCCTCCAAGAAACACATATACATTACAATTATAACATTCCAACCCCAATAAACTGACATCCTGTTCGAGTTCCCGCGTATTTCGCACGTCTTTTTGCTGCGCTGCGCGATTTTCTTCATATACGAGTCCGGTCAGCCTTAAACTGCAACAAAAACCTGCACTCTACTCTGGGGTTTGAGCCGCGTTCCTGAGCGTCACGGTGTCGTTTAGGAATTCACGAGTGATCCAGTAAACTGGTAATCAATCAGATCAGCTGCATCAGACAATACAGCTGATAGCATTGCCAACCTTTCGCAGTCGACGAGCTGGTAAGACTGGCGTTGCCAGATCAGCGGTGCGATCGTCATTCGGCCGCGCGCTCGTTGGGCGCGAAATTCGAATTCAAATTCAAATCTGAACTAATTAAGTTGAACTTGTGGCGCCCAGACTGAAGCCAGGTCTGGCATCACGGCGAAAACAGGTACTAACGCCAAGACCTTTCGTGGAGGACGATATCTTCTGATATCGTCAGACTGGACACACTGAAACTTCAGCTCCGCGCGCAACAAGCTTACGGCATAAAACAACAAGATATTGTACTTAGTAATTAAATAAAGCGGTAACTACATAAGTTACTATATTGGTGACCCCGCAATAAGCAAAATGCAGAACACCGGAGATTGTTTGCCTGCACCGCCCACTTCGCCTGACTCTGGTGAAATTCAACGCGGCAACAGCGCAGGCACCGTAATTTCTGTCGTCGAGTCGGTTGCCACCATCAAGCTACCGCCATTTTGGAAGCAAAATGTGCTGTTATGGTTTGTGAAGATCGAAGCGCAATTTCAATGCAGCCGCATTTCTTCAGATAACACGCGCTACTACCATTTAATCAGTGCTTTGGATGCTGATATAATGACTGAAGTATCTGATGTTCTGGCGCAACCCTCGGAAGTAAACAAATACGAGCACCTGAAGGAGATTATTATCAAGCGATTTACGGAATCGCCGGACAGACAGTTGCAGCGCGCTTTACTGGAGCTTGACCTTGGGGACAAGAAGCCCTCGCAGCTCCTTCGGCAAATGACAACACTTGCTGATGGTCGCGCGTCTGCAGACGCATTGCGAGTCCGCTGGCTCTCTCAGCTACCGCAGCACGTACAACGGGGCTTGAAGCTCCTACGCTCAGCAACTTTGGAAGAGCAAACTGCACTCGCTGACGATCTCATGGAAGAGGAATGGGGTTCTTTTGTCATGGCTGCTGGGTCCTCCTCGGCACAATTCAGAGGTAACACCCACGAATACGCGCCGGCTGCTGGCACAAGTGTCGTGGACGACTTGAAACGCGACATCGCTGCCATCAAGGCCTCTTTAACTCTTCTGCAGAACATGCAGCCTCCCAGCCATTCTCGCTCAGCCGATCGCAACCAGCAGCAACTCCGAGCACCACGTGTCTGCTTTTATCATGCCAAATTCGGAACTAATGCACGAAAATGCTCCTCGCCCTGTGCCTGGGTGCCACAGCAGGGAAACTAAAGAAGCTGTCACCTGTTCAGGCGACTGGTGACAGCAGACCTCCAAGCACTCGCCTCTCAAAGGAGTACCGACTTCACATAATCGATCGTAATACCCACATAAAATTCCTTATCGACTCCGGATCAGTCATCTCACTTACACCTGTTTCGATAATCAAGGGATTGCATCGTCGCAAAGACGACTTCAAACTCTACGCGGCCAACACGTCTATAATTGATACCTACGGCACGCTAAATCTAACTTTTGGTCTCAACTTACGGCGTAACTTCACCTGGTCGTTCGTCGTTGCGAACGTCCAATCAGCAATCATCGGAGCAGATTTCCTCACGCACCACGGCCTCATCCTCGACCTCAAGGGTAAACGCCTTATGGATCCCTCAAAAGCTATTCGACCAAAGGAGAAGTTGCAGAAGCAAAACTCTACAACGTTTCTACAATTAACGTGCAAAGTTCCAGTGGAATAGATCGCCCGTACTCCAATCTTCTTAGTCGCTTTGTGCAGATCACACGTCCTAATGTGCCTTTAGCAACCCGCATTCATAACGAGGTTGCGCATTGCATTCAAACAACTGGCCCACCTGTTTTCGACAAGCCAAGACGGCTTACAGGCGAAAAATTAAAAGCGGCACGTCGAGATTTCGATCTCTTACTCCAGCAAGGAGTGATTCGTCCCTCCAGCAGTCAATGGGCCAGTCCTATTCATTTGGTCCAAGGGGAGCAACGAATGGCGTACTACTGGGGATTATCGCAAACTTAATGCGTCCACTATTCCAGATCGTTATCCGATTCCCCATGGGGAAGACATTCTTCAACGTCTGCATGGATGCTCGGTTTTCTCCACAATCGATTTGGTGCGTGCCTACCACCAGATCCCAGTCGCTCCAGATGATATTCCGAAAACAGCCGTCACTACACCGTTCGGCCTTTTCGAGTTTGTCGGCATGCCACCCGGACTCCGCAATGCAGCGCAAACCTTCCAGCGCCACATGGACAACCTGCTTCGTCGCATTCCATTCGTAGGATGCTATATGGACGACATCATCGTGTTCTCCACAACGCATGAGGAGCATTTGAAGCACCTCCAGACAATCTTTGAGATTTTGCAGAGGAACCACCTCCAAATTAACCCTAAAAAGTGCCAATTTGGTAAAAGTGAGGTTATTTTCTTAGGGTTCCAAGTCAACGCGAGCGGATTCAAGCCCCCTGTTGAGCGCACGCAAGCAATCAACAATTTTCCCAAGCCTCAAACTATCATGGAATTGCGCCGGTTTTTGGGAATGGTCAACTATTACCGACATCTCATCCCAAACGCAGCTCAGGCTCAAATCCCGCTCACAGACTACCTTAAAGGCGCAACCAAAAATGACAAGCGCGAAATAGCCTGGACCGGCCCTGCGGAGAGTGCATTCCAGGCCTGCAAGCAAGGAATTTTACGTGCCACGTGCTCTTCGTTCCTTTCCCCATCGGCTCACCTCGCCCTTAAAACGGACGCCTCCGATACAGCGATCGGTGCTGCTCTCGAACAACTAGTCGGCAACATTTGGCGTCCCATCGGGTTTTTCTCGCGGAAACTATCTCCGGCAGAGCAAGGCTACAGCACGTATGATCGCGAGCTCCTGGCTATTTTCGCTGGTATCATCCATTTCAAGCACATTCTAGAGGGTCGTCCATTCATTATCCAAACCGACCATAAACCATTGCAATACGCTTTCAGGCAGAAAGCAAGCAAAGCATCGCCTCGACAACTCCGCCAATTGGATTTTATCTCCCAATTCTCAACGGAGATAGTGTACAATCCCGGGGAAAACAACGCAGTGGCAGACGCCCTCTCACGCATCAACACCATTAGCATGCCGTCTAGCTTCAGTGCTCAAGCGATATTCGAGGCCCAACAAACCGACGATGAAATGGCTGAGCTCTCTCAAACCACGTCCCTGGGTTTACAAGTTAGGAACATCGACAACCTAGACATCTGGTGTGACATCTCGGGTGGACGCGAGCGGCCATATTTACCCAAAAGTCTGAGGCGCCAAGCTTTTGATGCAGTACATGGATTGGCGCATCCCAGCGGCCGTACAACTGCAAAATTACTTAAACAGCGGTTTGTCTGGCCAGCAATTAACCGTGATGCCACCCTCTGGTCTCGACAATGCGTTCCTTGCCAGCGGGCCAAAATCCATCGCCACACACGCAGCCCGGTGGAGAAGATCGATGTTCCTGACAATCGTTTCGAGCACATTCACGTCGATCTGATTGAACTTCCCACAATCCGTAACTTACGCTACTGTCTTACCATCATCGACCGCTTCAGCAGATGGCCTGCAGCTATTCCACTATCCAATATCACCGCGGAGACTGTCGTGACAGCTCTGTATACACAGTGGATCTGCATGTTTGGCTGCCCACTCACTATAACAACGGACCAGGGAACTCAATTTGAATCCTAATTGTTTGCTGAGCTGGCTAAACTAATTGGAGCCGAAAGGATTCGTACAACCGCATATCACCCTCAGTCAAATGGCATCGTGGAGAGATGGCACCGAACCCTCAAGGCCGCCCTGATGGGTAAGTCTCACATAGCATGGCCGGATCTCCTGCCTACAGTTCTGTTGGGGCTGCGCTCGGCGTTTAAGGCGGACCTCCAGTCATCGCCAGCCGAAATGCTTTTTGGCACCACTATTCGTATCCCCAACGAATTTTTTGAATTGCACACTCCAACCGCCTTCAGCAAGGATCACCGACTAATCGAGCAACTACGTCAACATATCAGGGCAGCCCGACCTACTCCTGCAGAGCATCATGCTAAACCACCTGTTTTCATTTGTAAGGACCTGAGAACTTGTACGCACGTCTTCAAGCGAGTGGCATCTGTTAAGAAACCACTCGAGCCGCCTTACACGGGACCTCATCGGGTAATACGCCGGGTTGATGACAAGTTCTACATCATCAGCATTCATGGACAAGAGAAGGCCATATCAGTCGATCTCCTCAAGCCTGCCTTCTTAGCTGAAGCTGACGCTTGCGAAGACCACCACGAGGATCTACCGACTGACCAACAGATTTCGCAGCCACCTAAACCGCCGAGCCCTGCACCTGCAGCTCCAGAATTTATACCGTTACCTTCACCACCTGGCGAAGTCACTGGAGGGGGAGTAGATGTGGCGCCCAGACCGAAGCCCGGTCTGGCATCACGGCAAAAACAGGTACTAACGCCAAGACCTTTCCTGGAGGACGATATCTTCTGATATCGTCAGACTGGACACACTGAAACTTCAGCTCCGCGCGCAACAAGCTTACGGCATAAAACAACAAGATATTGTACTTAGTAATTAAATAAAGCGGTAACTACATAAGTTACTATAAACTAAAATTTGAAATATAACCTAAGAACTGAAGCTAGTTCTATTTCCCACGGAGCGCTGGGGACCAACAAGCCAAAGTCCCCCTTTTATATCTGATGGACAGAACAGGGGGGGGGGGCAGTGCCCCCGACCCCAACGACCCGTTTAGGAGGAGTGGTAGGCTATCGAGATCCCCTATAAGAGACGGCTGACTCCAAACCGGAAAGTTATGCGTCTGTCGCCAAGGATGCTAACAAGGACGAAGAATGGGCTGAGGTGAAGCCCAAGCGCCTGCGCAAAAAACCTGAGGGGCTATTCCTGAAAAAAACGGGTGAGGTTACGTACGCGGATATGCTTCGGAAGATGAAAGCAGAACCGAGTCTGAGCGAATTCGGCAAGCACGTGCGTAAAATAAGGAGGACGCAACAGAACTACTTCTTGAATTAGAGGGTAAAGCCTCGGAGGTCATCCCCAGCTTTAAAAATGAGCTAGAAGCGACGCTCAAAGAGATTGCTTCGGTTCGCACGGGCGCGCATAGGACTGCGCTAATCTGCAGCGGACTAGACGAGACAACGACGGCTCAGGACCTTCATAATTCCCTGGTCTCCCAATTTCAGGGCATCCGCCTGGAACCAGAGGATGTAAGAGGCCTTCGCAGGATGCGTGATGGGACCCAGATAGCCTCTGTGCTAATGTGCGCGAACGATGCCATTGCGGTCATCAACCGGGGCGTTATAACTGTGGGATGGTCGCGTTGCCGCATAGCCCAAGACGTCCGCCCAATAAAATGCTTCAGATGCCTCGAATTCGGCCACCGAGCTCCCTACTGCAAGTCAGTCGATCGCTCTGACTGCTGCCTACGGTGCGGCGAGCATGGGCATAAGGCAAAGGGCTGCGTAGCCCCACCAAGATGCCTGATCTGCAGCAGTGACGTGGACAAGAAACACGCGACGGGTGGTTTGCATGCCCCACCTACAAAGCCAACACCAAAGGAGCTAATAGCCGTCAAAATGATGCCAGAGGAAATTAACATCATCCAGCTCAACGTTAACCATTGCGCAGCAGCACAGAACCTCCTGACTCAAACAGCGAAGGAGCGCCATGCGGACGTAGTGCTTTTGAGTGAACCATACCTACCTGGTGTGGGTAACTCAGGAGTGCTACTCGATGAGACAGGCAAGGCGGCCATTAAATGTACATCCAGTCTATTGGTAGAGGAGTGGGATACCGTACCAATGCGCGGCATAGCATACGCCAAAATTAGAGGAATCCACTTCTACAGCTGCTATGCTCCACCTAGCGACAGTCCCGAACATTTCGAGGACATGCTCGAAAAGCTGGTTAACCATGCAAGTGGGCGCAGACCAACAGTCATCGGAGGTGACCTCAATGCCTGGGCTACAGAATGGGGCAGTCGAATCTCTAACACAAGAGGACGAGCAGTGATCGATGCCATGAACCTGCTAGATCTCGTATTGCTAAACGACGGGTTCAAACCGACGTTCAATAATGACAGAGGTACATCTTTCATTGATGTCACCTTTGTTAGCAGAGTTCTAGTGGCTAGCTCGAACTGGATGGTCCATGAGGACATAACGCTGAGCGACCACAACCTAATCATGTTCGGTGCCCGAACAATGAGGCCGTCACCCAAACTGGATGAAGACATGCTGGCATACCAGATCGAGGGCATGGAGTCCATAATTGGACACGCGGAGACCATGGTGGCAGCGCTCATGGATTGGCTTAGAGCAATGTGTAATGCGGTGATGCCGAGAAAAAGGAACACGAAACGAAAGCCCCCTGTCTACTGGTGGAGTGACTCATTGCACCAGCTTCGGACGGAATGCATCAAGGCGAGGAGGCAAGCGCAGCGATCTAGAGGGCAACCGCACCACTCCCAATGCATTGAGGTATATAAAGCGAAGCGAACTGAGCTTAAGAACGGCATATCAGCAGCAAAGGCGAATGCATTTAAGGACCTGATTGATAGCGTAGACGACGACCCCTGGGGTCTCGCCTACAAAGTCGTAAGGAAAAAACTCAATTCCGCTGGTGCAGGATCTCCTCAGGACCCAGCCGCCCTGGCCAACATCGTGTCGGAACTATTTCCAAGCCAACACACGTTATGGCAACCCGCTGTTGACCCTCCCGCCTCAGACTTCCCGTGCATTACGTCATGCGAAGTCGTCGAAGCAGCAAAGAGGATCAGACCGAACAAAGCTCCCGGCATTGATGGTATCCCGGGCGTGATCGTCAAAGCAGCCGCCACCGCAAGACCGGAGGTCTTCAGGGATACATTCCAACAGTGTCTGCTGGACGGAGTCTTCCCCAAGCGCTGGAAAAAGATGAAGCTGGTCCTTCTGCCGAAAGGCAAGGGGCCCGCAAATGCTCCACGCAGTTACCGACCGTTGTGTCTGTTGGACATTGTTGGCAAGCTCTTTGAGCGCATACTGTACGCGCGCATTGAGCTAATCACTGAAAGTCCTACAGGCCTTCAGGGCCAACAGTATGGCTTCCGAAAGGGTAAAAGTACGCTCGACGCTCTCAAATCCGTAACAGACGCTGCCAGGAAAGCACTCGACGGTAACCGATGGTTAGGCGGCAGTAAGAAGTACTGTGCCATCATCACGCTAGACGTCAAGAACGCATTCAATACACCGAGATGGCCCAATATCCTCGGGGCAATGCGCAACTTGGGCATTCCCGACTACATACGAGGCGTAATTGGCAACTACTTCAGAAGATGGTCCAAGAAGCCACCAAGTCTCTGCAGGTGTTCCCCAAGGGTCGGTACTAGGACCGATCTTGTGGAACATTATGTATGATGGAATACTGAGCATTAGCAAGCCCAGAGGTGTGGAGCTGCACTGCTTCGCCGACGACGTTGCGGTAACAGCGGTCGCCAAGACAATACCGGAGCTCCAGGACAAAAGTAACGTGGCAATCACGGCGGTCATAGAATGGCTCGAGAAAGTCGGACGTAAAATAGCTGCGCATAAGACCGAAGTAGTCCTTCTGAGCAGCAGAAAGTCCGTTGAGTGCATGCGTGTGGAAGTCAAAGGAGTTGAAATCGCCTCAGCAGAAACGTTGAAATACCTTGGTGTTCTAATAGACCGAAGGCTCTCGTTCAAGGCTCACGCAAGGTATGCCAGCAAAAAAGCGGCAATGACAGCAGCAGCCTTGGCGAGAATCATGCCCAACGTGAGTGGACCCAGACTGCCGGCTAGGAGACTGTTAGTGGCGGTTTCAAAGGCAACGCTGCTTTACGCTGCGCCTATCTTGAGCTGCGTTTCCACCAAAAAAAACCTATCTATATAGTGCCCGCGCAGTATCACGGACAATGGCTCTCAGGCTAATCAGAGGCTTTAGAACCATATCGGACGACGCAGCGCACGCTCTGTCAGGCATTACACCCATTGACCTGGACATAAAGGGCAAATACCTTGCGAGTGAGGGATACACTCAATTAGAGATCAAAGAGTGGATTCGAGGAGTATGGCAGACCAGGTGGCAAGAGTCACAACGGGGACGCTGGACTTACAAACTCATCCCGCAACTAACGGAGTGGGCTGATTGCGAGCACAAAACGGTGGACAACCACATGACCCAGTTCCTCACGGACCATGGCTGTTTTCGAGGGTACCTATTTAGGTTCCGCCACGTGGATACAGCCCAGTGCCTTTATTGCACAGACGCAGTGGAAACCGCAGAGCACATCCTACTGCACTGCTCCAGGTTCGCCGAGGAGAGGGCGCAACTCGTGGCGCTCGCTGGGTCACCTCTCAGCCCGAGAGGCTTGGTTGCTGCTATGATGGCGGACAAAATCGTTTGGGATGGGGCTCACGTGATCATCGTCACCATGATGAAGCGTGTCCGTAAGGACGAGATGGCCAATCGGAACTATAGATAAGGAGTACTCCCGTATGTTGGCGGGGCAAGAACTCTACGACTGTACGCTCAGTTGGTCGTAAAAAGGCGCTGCTGTGCACCGCAAAAGAAGATGGTGTGCAACTTGCCACCACATCCTGCTCACCGATGAAATACCTTGACTGGCAGTCCCGGTGAGCTTGACAAGGACAGGAGAGAGAGCGGAGGTTTTTGTTTAGTACGTAGGCATAAGCCCTCAGCTGAGGGTTATGAATCGTGCATGCCATCCAAGGACGTTAGATGGTATCTTTAGAAGATTTCATTTTCCTGCCGTATATAATAAAAAAAAAAAAAATAAAAAAAAAACCCCAATAAACTTCAAACTATTAATAAATACTGCCACCAACAGATTTGGGGTCGTAGCACTACTAGTCCATAAGTCAATACAATACACTGTCCTCAATACAGTAATCGATATAGAAGCAATAGCCATAAATATAGAATCTAAACTTAAATTAAACATATTTTCCACATACATTTTTCCGACCAACAACATTACTAACCAGACACTCCATAACACATTTAATATACAACAAACACCCTCACTAATTACGGCAGATTTAAATGGATGGCACCCATCCTGGGTCTCCCCAACAACAAATACACGAGGAAAACCTTATTCTGTTAAACGACAAATCTCCCACACACTTTTGAACACACAATACATACACACACATAGACCTCACACTCTGCTCTCCAATCCTAGCCCCCTACGTAAAGTGGAAAATACTAAACGATCTTCATGGTAGCGACCATTTCCCTATTATCACAACAAAAATTCAACAGACTCTTTTTTAAATTCAAAGAAGCCAACTGGGAACAGTTCAATGCACTTACCAACCAAACCAACAAGAAATACCCCACCTCCCACAACGTAAACAAAGAAGCCGCTCTAATCAATAGAATTATTATTTATAGCGCAAACCTCTCCATCCCACAAACCTCACCTAACACACATCCATACAGGGTTCCATGGTGGAATAAACACCTCGACCAACTTCGAACACAAAAACAACTTGCCTGGAAAAAATTAAACCGCACAATTACTGTAGACAACATTTTAGACTATAGACTCAAAAACGCAAAATTTAGATTCAAACTAAAAAAGAAGAAAAAAGAAGCTTCCAGCTCTTTCACCTCAACCATCCAACCCAGTACTCCCTCATCCAAAATATGGGCCAATATAAGACGCTTCTGCGGACTTAACCCAGTAAAACAAATTCATGCCATCACAAACCCAGAAAACAATGAGACTACATTGGCTAGCAACGAAATTGCTAACATATTTGCACAACACTTTTCTGACCTCTCCGGAGACTGGAACTTTTCAGAGGAATTCCGGAACAATAAATATGGAAATAACCTACATCACTATACCCACTCTCCAATAGCCCAAACCATAGAAGAAAACTTAACTTATCTCGAACTTAGCTCAGCCCTACGAACATTAAAAGAATTTGCTCCAGGACTTAATAGAATCTCTTATCAAATGATCAAAAATAGCTCCCACACAACAAAAAACAGAATAACAAAACTATTTAATGAAATATTCAATAGCCACATGCCACAAGCCTACAAAACAAGCCTAATCATCCCAATCCTCAAGCCAAACACCGACAAAACGAAAACTTCCTCATACCGACCCATCTCTCTCAACTGCTGTATAGCAAAAACACTTGATAAAATAATAGCGAAAAGACTCTGGTGGCTAGTGACATATAACAATCTTATTAACTACAACCAATTTGGATTTAAAAAAGGCAAATCGACTTCGGACTGTCTACTCTATGTAGACTATCTCATAACGAAGTCAAAAATGCACACCTCCCTCGTCACTCTTGATTTTTCAAGAGCCTTCGATCGAGTAGGTGTGCACTCCATAATCCAGCAATTGCAGGAATGGAAAACGGGCCCCAAAATAATAAAGTACATTAAAAACTTCATGAGTAACAGAAAGATAACTGTCCGCGTCGGTCCGCATACATCAAACCAACGGAATCAACTGAAACCCCCAAGGTTCACCCATATCCGTGATACTATTCCTCATAGCATTCAACAAATTATCCAACATCTACATATCCCTACATAAAGAAATTAAATTTAATGCATACGCCGACGACTTCTTCCTTATAACAAATTTCAACAAAAACACAAATACAAACTTCAGCTTAGACAACCTATTTAATGGTACAGAAAATTGGTGTTCCTACTCAGGGGCATTGCTATCCCTATCCAAATGCCAACACCTCCACATATGCGGAAAACACCACTGCACATGCAAGATAATCTGCAACAACATCCAAATTCCTACCATTACTTCCTTAAAAATTATAGGAATGACCTTAAACAACAAATACAAATGGAACACACACATTTTTTTTTTTTTTTTTTTATTTTACTTTGCTTTTATTTATTGAATCTTCTTGTATAAGAACTAACAATAAGTTTAAAAATCTTAACTATAACAAGTATTTTTTGAACAGTTGTATTATTTTTCCAACTGTTCTATGTTTAAACGGCCCTAATAATTTATTCGCTGGGTTGGTAGGTCCTTTCGCCGGAGACGGGAACGGCTGCTGAGCTGGATTAGACCTCGCGCTAGGTGGTTGGGGTGCGTGTGAAGCTTGCTATGGTATTTTTCCTTAAGTTCCGTGATTGCGTTGGTAACTGATGGGATATTTAAGTCTCTTTGGATGTTTTCACTCCGAACGTACCACGGTGCCCCAGTGATGGTTCTCAGAATCTTTGATTGTGCTCGCTGAATGATGTCAATATTGCTGTTGCTGGCATTGCCCCATAACTGTGAGCCATAGGTCCAGATTGGTTTCAATATAGAATTGTAGAGCAAGACCTTGTGATCTAGGCTGAGCGGAGAACCAGAGTTGATGAGCCAGTGTAAGTTGTTGGCTTTGAGTTTAAGTTGGGTTTTTTTGGCTTCAATGTGCCTGCGCCATGTGAGTCTTCTGTCTAGGTGTACTCCTAGGTACGTTACCTCGTCTGCTTTCGGGAGTGGTATGCTGTTCAACAAGAGCGGAGGACAGTCTTGTCTGTTTAGCGTAAACGTCACGTGCTTGCATTTTTGCTCGTTTACTTTTATTCGCCAGTCAGAGAGCCACTTCTCAATGTCGATGAGGTACAGTGCCAACTGTGCTGTAGCTTGGATAGGGGACCTTGAACGGCTAAGGATAGCTGTATCGTCGGCAAATGTGGATACCGTTAAGCGACTATTTGTAGGGATGTCGGCTGTATAGATGAGGTATAAGGTTGGCCCAAGAACGCTGCCTTGGGGGACTCCAGCCTCAATTGTATGAACAGTGGAAGTGGCAGTGTTGCACCGCACTGCAAACTTTCTGTCATAGAGGTAAGACTTTAGAAGTTTGTGTGTGCTTTCGGGTAGGGATGTTTTAATTTTAAACATTAGGCCGTCGAGCCAGACTTTGTCGAATGCTTGGGATACGTCTAAAAATACTGCTGTACAGTATTCGCGATATTCAAATGCAGTTCTTATTTCCGTTGTAATACGATTCACCTGTTCAATGGTTCCGTGGCTTTCGCGAAATCCAAATTGGTGGGCTGGGATTATATTGTGGTATATCAGATGTTGATTAAGTCGGATCAGCAGGCATTTTTCGAATAGTTTCGAAATGCATGAGAGTAGACTTATTGGTCTGTAAGATGAAGCGACTGTGTGGTTCTTACCAGGCTTTGGAATCATTATGATCTTCATCATCTTCCATCGTTGTGGAAAGTAACCAAGTTTGGTGATGGCATTAAAGAGCTTGGTTATGTAGCGAACTGCAGAATGTGGCAGCTGGATGATCATTTCCGGTGTTATAAGGTCGTAGCCGGGGGATTTTTTCGGGCTGAGATTGTCTTTGATTATTTTAGTTATTTCTTTAGGACGAAACACAATTGGGGTGTGTTGCTGATGGCGGTTTACGGGATAGGACGGTAGCGCGAATGTGCTAGTAGCCTGGTTTGGCGTGAACACATTTTGTAGGTGAGCGGCAAATGTGTTGGCTCTGTCTTCATCACTACGGGCCCAGCCACCTGATGAATTCCTTATCGGCAAAACGGTTTCAGTCGGTGGGCGAAGAGTTGAGTGGGCTCGCCACAGTGACTTTTGTTTTGTGCCTGTTGGTGTGAGTTGCTCTATGTATCGGCGCTGATCGTCGTCCTCTTCTTGTTTCAGAGCGTTGGCCAGTTTCCGTGTGGCTACTTTTAGCTTTTGTTTTGCAGTTGGGGATCTGGAAGATTGCCATTCTCTGCGTAAGCGACGTTTTACGTGGACGAGTTGCTCGATTTGTACGTTGGTCTTTTTTGAATTAATTGTATTATTTGTTATTTTGGGTGTTGCAGTAAGAGCTGCTGCAGTAAGGATGGATTGCAATGCACACGTGCAGCTCTCTATATCAGATTCAGTATTGAGTTTTGGGCTTAGCTCAATATGTGAACTTATATATTTTTTATACCTGAGCCAGTTTGTTTTGCTAGAGGTCAATCTGGTTGGTGGTTTCACGTTTTCTGCGTATCGGCGGAGGTGAATTAGTACAGGCGAGTGATCAGATGAGAGATCCGGCAGACATTCAGCTTTAACCAAACTGCGGGAAATATTTTTCGTAACTGCGAAGTCGATCAGGTCTGGCAGCTTATTGAGGTCTGATGGCCAGTATGTAGGACTCCCGGGGGAAACATGGTCAAGTTTATTAGTGGCTTTTATTATCGTCTTATAAAGCTGTTTTCCTTTTGGGTTCACAAGTCGCGATCCCCAGTGAGTATGTTTAGCGTTGTAGTCGCCTGCTGCAATGAAGTGTGGCCCTAGTGCTTGGAAGAAATCTAGGAATTGAGCTTCTAATACTGTGAAACGGGGGGGGCAGTATACGGCCGCTAGTGTAAGGAGAGTGTTGTCATCCAGCTGAATGTTGATAGATGTGGCCTGAAGATGATTTTCCGCAAATTCTTTGTAAAAGTGGTGCTTCATACGGTTCCTTATGAGTATGGCGGTGCCACCGTGTGCTTTTCCGTCGGGATGATTTGTACCGTAGAAATGGTAGTCTCTTATTTGAAAATTGTATTTGCTTGTGAGATGAGTTTCCGAAAGAAGCATTACGTCGATATGCTTCTCATGTAGGAATTGAGCTAGCTCAAGTTTGCGCTGTGAGACGCCATTGGCGTTCCACGTAGCTATGCGTAAGGTAGCCATTATTTATTTGATTGTTGGGCTACAAGCATTTGTATCAAAAGGTTTTGATTACGCATCATGTCTTGAATGGTGGTCTTCATAAATGTCATAAATTCCATCATGCTCTGTTGTAAGGCTTGCATCATAGCTTCAGTTTTTGTTTCCTGCTGCGCAGCTGGGTGATAGTTTTGTTGTGTGTCTAATTTTGTGTGCACTTCATGTGGAGTTCGGGAGTTTTGGGTTGGAGGCGTCATACCTGATTTTAAAACGTTAGCAAATGTTGTCTTGTTAGTGTTGAATGTAGGCCAGGGAGCGAAACTAGCTGCTTTCGAGAAAATTACTTCAGGATTTGTCTCTGATGGTATCAGGGTAGCTGATCCTTGGTGTGCCCGCGCCGTGTTCATTCTTTTGTGAAGACGGATTTTCAGCTCTTTGTAGATTGGACAGCCTCTGTAGTTTGCTGTGTGATTGCCCCCGCAGTTATTACATTTTTTCTCGCATGCATTTTCTTTGTTAATTTGACACTGTTTGGAGTCGTGGAGATCTCCACAGACTACGCACACCGGGCGAAGTGTACAATATGACCTCGTGTGGCCATACTCTTGGCAGTTTGTACATTGTACAGGAGCGTTGCGTTTGTGCGGCTCTTCTACCGTGATCCTACGGTGCAAAAGGAGCTGGAGTTTGTAAATTGGGTGAACCTCGTTTTTTCTAGGAGGCTTGTTTTCTGGTTCAAGCTCAATCTTGAAGAGTGGTTGGGGCTGCCTGTTTCTGTTTTTGATATTGAACACGTTTTTGGCGTAAAATCCCTTTTCCTTTAGCGCCTCAGTTATCTCTTCGGGCGTAACATCAGACTCAATGCCCTTCAGGACTACTTGCAGGCCCTTGCTGCTTTTAAGCTGGTAGGTGTAGAAGCCTATTTTTTGTGCGGTAAAATAGTTTGTGACTTTTCTGTAGTCGTCCTCCGTTTTCGTCTGAAGTTTGATTTCGTTGATAGTACCTCTTACGAGGGGAGTTATATGAAAGCTATTGTAATGTGCACACATATCGAATAAGCACTGTATCAAATCAGAACATTGGGAACAATCACATTGTAGCACTTTTGCAACAATGTTTATGTAAGACTTTTCAGTTCCCAGGCATATCTTGAGTGCTCAGCAATCTGACCACACAAGAATGCTATTCAGACCAGAAGTGCAGAGTCAGCATAATTAGCATGCGCGACTGCTCGATCTTTATGTCCACATGACTCTCTTAGACAGCGGCGCTCTCGCTGCCAAAGTTAAGTACATAAGAGCAAAGCAACGTCTCTGCCGACGGCCTCTCTGCCGGCGCAGACGGATTGCATTTGGCTAGCTTGGACTCTTCTAGACCAAGTACAAGGCAGTCGTAAAGGAGTCGTCAAAGAGCCTTCAACATGTCCTAATTGAATATTAATGAGTCTTAACAGAAGTTACAATTTTACTGATATCATACTGAATCTCTATTTCAATAAAAGTAATATAAAGAACACAAAAATGCATTACAATTATTACATGGCGACCGTGACATGGTCACTTAAGCCTGTAAAACAATAATAAAAAGAAATATATAAAAGTTAAAATGCGAACAGTGACCATTAAAAAATAAAATTGTGACAATTGATCAAACCCAGACGACAACAGAAGCCGCAAACTGGAGGACTCTGCTCCTATCGAGCAAAGGGACGCACCTACTCTACAAGAGGCACTAGAGGTGTGTCCAAACGATGGACCACGCCCACTCACAATAGCTGAGTATAGGGCAAGAAGACAGCCGAAACCAAAAATAAAGAAGAAAAGAAGCGGCAAAAGGATCAAGCTTCTTCAACAACGGAGATTAATAAAGGACCTAATAAAGACGGCAACTACGGAGGAAGAGAAAACTAACCAAGCCAAAAATCTGGAAGCGATTGAAGCCAAATTGTGCAGTGGTGCGCAATAACGCAGTTGAGGCTGTATTTAATACCAATGCCCCAATCTGCCTTAATATTAAAAATACATACCTCAAGCCGATGCGTGAAAACGCTGCTTGAAAAATACTAATCTCTGTTAGGCTTTTACTAAAAACATGTGTACGGTATTGAATTATATAGAGCAAAACATTGTAAACCGTACACATGCCCTCTAACTAACTTTTTCTTGGACAGACATACGTGTAGGGAGAAATTATAGCAATATACAATTTTTAATCAAAATTTAATAAATAAATAAATAATAATAATCGTTCAATTAACAACTATGGGTTGGTTCGGATCTGACGATAGTCAGACCAAAGACAACACGGCTAATGTCGTGAACAACGTCAAAATTGTAGATCACACAGAAGATATTCAAGCACTGTGGGTTTTACTCCTAATTTTGACAATTACAAGTGTGGCCCAGTTCCTTCTGACGTTGTACATAAAACACAACAAAATATTAAAAAGAAGATATATGAGTAGGGCGAATAATCTAGACAGGGTTTAAAAGAAAAAAAAAAAAATATATTTTAAAGAATGAGTATATAAATATATACTAACAAGTAGGAATATATAAAATAGTATGGAATGGAACGAGTTATGTAAAAACATAACAAGAATAAGAAACGAATTTGAAAAATCTCATAAATGTTTGTCGCAAAATAGACCTATTTTAGGACCGACAACAAAGAAACATGCAAATATTCTGGTAAATTCCTTCAACGAAGCACGAATACTAGTGTATGATAACAAGGAAAGACTAAATCCAGATCATTGGTCTCAGGTATCGAAAGTTCTCATAAAACTTAGATCGAACTTGTTATCTGTAAAATTGAAACTTGGTTTGGATATATCAATACCAACCATTTTAAATTCGCCAATAAAAATAGAATCGGACGAACAAACAGAAACAGAAATAGAAGACGAAGATTTAAACAACTTAACAATTCCAGCTATATTAACACTAGCTGAATTGACGGAGGAAGAATTGGCTGAGTCAGACATAGAAGAAACAGAAACAAAATCTGTCATCATGGTGGACGAAGCAGCTGCCCAGAGGGCATACATAAAAGACATTTCAACGGCGATTCCGGAATTTGACGGTAAAAAGATCAATTTGCGTAGATTTATCACGGCAATCAAGTTGGTTAACCTGACTAAGGGACCACATGAAGCTATTGCCATTGAAGTGATTAAATCAAAAATAATCGGAACAACACTCTATAGAGTACAGAATGAAGTTACAATTGATGCCATAATCAGGAAATTAGAAGAAGTGGTCGTAGGAGAAACAACGGACGTAGTAAGAGCAAAAATGGCAAATGTTTACCAAAAAGGTAAAACAGCCACACAATTTACAAATGAAATTGAAAACCTACGCAAGTCTCTTGAATCTTCATATATAGATGAAGGATTGCAACCAGAACATGCTATCAAATTTAGCACAAAGGAAGCAATCAATACAATGACAAAGAATTGCGATCATGGAAAATTGAAAACAATCCTAGAGGCAGGAACATTTAAGACAATGGACGAAGCAATAAGTAAATACATCCATTGCAGCACTGAGATGACAGGAAGTGCAAGTTCCGTTTTGTTTTACAAGAGAGGACAAGGAAGTTACACCAGAGGTAACTACCGAGGACGAGGAAATGGTCGAGGTGGTAATAATAGAAATAATTATAACCAGAACACCGGCCAATACAACAACTTTAATAATTATAACAATAGCAATGGCAGAGGACGAGGAGGATATAGAGAATATAACTACCAGAACAGAGGCGGTGGTAACTATAACAACCAAAACCGCAATTTCTCAAGTTATAGCCAAAATGGTAATGTCAGACATGCACAAGGCACGTCGGAAAACCAGCAGGCTCCCTTAGGGCATCAAGAACAGTAAAACAAAAGGTTCATACCATCAATCTTAATCTAAATATTTTCATTAAAGTAAAAAATGAACACACAAATAAGATACTTACATTTCTAGTAGACACAGGCGCCGATATATCAGTCATTAAAGAAAACTCAGATGAACTTTTGAATCTTGATCATAATAATATAACACAAATTACAGGAATTGGAAAGGGTTCAATAAATTCAATAGGTTTAACACTTCTCGAGATGAGAACCGGTAACTATATAGTACCGCACAATTTTCATGTTGTGGACGACAATTTTCCGATCCCTGGTGACGGAATAGTTGGAATCGACTTCATAAAAACATTCAATTGCCAATTAGATTTTACTACAGAAAGTGATTTTTTCATTCTAAGACCAAACAATATTAAACAAGCGATACAAATACCAATTTTTCATAATATCGATAACACTGAGATAACCATACCATCTCGTTGTGAGGTTATTAGGCAAATTACCGTAAGTTCGGTGGATAACCAAATTCTAATACCCAATCAGGAAATAGAAGATGGTGTATTTGTCGGAAATTCGATATCAGATTCAAAAAACACGTACATCCGAATACTAAACACAACTAACAGCAATAAAATTTTAAATGTAAACAAAATCAATTTTGAACCATTAACTAACTACAAAATAGCAGACCTAAACGACTCCATAAGAGCCGAATCAATTTTAAGCAGATTAAAGAAAAACTTTCCATCTGCACATAAGAAAATGTTGACTGAACTGTGTTCACAATATACTGATATTTTTGGATTGGAGACAGAGCCAATCACTACAAATAAATTTTACAAACAAAAGATAAGATTGAGAGATGATGAACCAAGCTATATTAAGAACTATAGAACACCCCATTCACAACAAGCCGAAATATCGAGACAGGTAACTAAATTAATAGAAGACAAGATAGTAGAACCAGCTGTATCTGAATACAATAGCCCATTATTGCTAGTTCCAAAGAAATCCTTACCGGATTCAAAAGAAAAAAAATGGCGTTTAGTGATAGACTATCGCCAAATAAATAAAAAGTTGTTAGCTGACAAGTTCCCCTTGCCAAGAATAGATGACATACTTGATCAATTAGGCCGAGCAAAATATTTCTCGTGCATGGATCTTATGTCGGGATTCCATCAAATAGAGTTAGAAGAAGATTCTCGAAATATAACATCCTTTTCTACGAGCAGTGGCTCTTATCGCTTCACGCGACTACCATACGGATTAAAAATAGCTCCAAATTCCTTTCAACGAATGATGACAATGGCATTTACAGGTCTGGAACCATCTCAAGCATTTCTGTACATGGATGACTTAATTGTCATAGGCTGTTCTGAAAAACACATGACCAAGAATCTTACAAATGTTTTTGAACTATGCAGGAAAAACAACCTCAAACTGCATCCAGATAAGTGCTCATTTTTCATGAGTGAAGTCACTTTTCTTGGACACAAATGTACTGATAAAGGCATATTGCCTGACAATACTAAATATGATGCTATACAGAGATATCCAGTTCCTACTGACGCAGACAGTGCCAGAAGATTCGTAGCATTTTGTAACTATTATAGACGTTTTATACAAAATTTTGCAGATTATTCCCGTCACATAACAAGATTATGTAAGAAAAATGTAAAGTTCGAATGGACAGCTGATTGCCAGCATGCCTTCGAACACCTGAAAAAACAACTAATGAATCCAACTTTGCTGAAATACCCCGACTTTAGCAAAGAGTTCTGTATTATAACTGATGCAAGCAAAGAGGCATGCGGAGCGGTATTGACCCAGAACTATAATGGTATCCATTTGCCAGTAGCTTATGCATCCCGTAGCTTCACTAAGGGTGAGAGCAACAAGTCAACAACAGAGCAAGAGTTGTCAGCAATACATTGGGCGATAAATCATTTCAAACCATATATATATGGTAGACACTTCACCGTCAAAACAGATCACAGACCGTTAACATACTTGTTCTCGATGGTTAATCCAAGCTCAAAACTGACCAGAATGAGGCTTGATTTAGAAGAATATGAATTTACTGTGGAATATCTTAAGGGAAAAGACAATTACGTAGCAGATGCGTTATCCAGAATAACCATCGACCAACTAAAAAATATATCCAAACAAGTACTTAAAGTCACTACAAGAAATCAAAGTAGACAGGAACCCTGCGCAGGAAAAGGAAATAAAAATGATAAAGTAGAATTGCCTAAGCAAACTACTCAAGAAGCTTCTAAGCCCAAAGTATACGGAGTCATTAATAATGACGAAGTACGCAAAGTAGTGACATTGCATGTAAATAATATGATATGTTTTTTTTAAACATGGAAAAAAAATTACTGCAAGATACAACGTTGAAGATTTGTATATTAATGGAACTCTCGACTTAGGTCAATTTTTCCACAGGCTTGAAAAGCAGGCCGGTATGCATAATATCAATCAACTTAAAATGGCACCGTGGGAAAATATCTTTGATAACATTTCAATAGATACATTTAAGAAAATGGGCAATAAAACATTAAAACTATTAAGAGTAGCGCTACTCAACCCGGTGACCTTAGTGAATACAAAGAAAGAAAAAGAAGCAATCCTGTCTACACACCACGACGATCCAACACAAGGAGGACACGCAGGCATTACAAAAACCCTGGCCAGGATTAAAAGACATTACTTTTGGAAAGGTATGACTCGGGAAATAACAGAGTACATACGGAAATGTCCAAAATGCCAAAAAGCTAAAATTATGAAACACACAAAAACTCCTTTATCAATTACAGAGACACCAATAAGCGCATTTGACAGAGTCATAGTGGATACGATAGGTCCACTACCAAAGTCAGAAAACGGTAATGAATATGCTGTTACACTTATATGCGACCTGACAAAATATTTGGTAACCATTCCAATCGCAAATAAAAGCGCAAATACAGTAGCGAAAGCAATATTTGAATCCTTTGTACTAAAGTTCGGTCCAATGAAGACGTTCATTTCGGACATGGGAACTGAATACAGAAATTCAATTATCAAAGACTTATGCAAATACCTGAAAGTAGAAAATATAACTTCTTCAGCACACCATCATCAGACGGTAGGAACAGTGGAAAGAAGTCATAGAACTTTTAACGAATACATCCGGTCATACATATCGGTTGATAAAACTGACTGGGACGTATGGATAAAATATTTCGAATTTTGTTTTAATACTACACCATCTATGGCACATAATTATTGTCCATATGAGTTGATTTTCGGTAAAACATGCAATTTACCAAAGCATTTTAATAGCACGGATAGAATAGAACCCATTTATAATATAAAAGACTATGCTAAAGAAAGTAAATATAGGTTAGAAGTAGCATATAACAGAGCAAGAATTATGCTCGAAGAACAGAAGAAAAAGAATAAAGAATTATATGACTTAAAATTAAACGATATAAGTATATCAATAGGAGATAAGGTGTTATTAAAAAACGAAACCGGACATAAATTAGATTTCAAATATACTGGACCATATACGGTAGTAAAGATTGAAGAAAGGGATAATATAGTAATATCAAATGATAAGAAAAAACCACAAACGGTACATAAGGATAGGTTAAAATTGTTTAGTTCTTAAAAAAAAAAAAAATAAATAATATGGTGGCCACCAGCAAAAAAAAAAAAAAATATATATAGAGAAAAGAGTTAACCCCACATAAGTGCATTGAATGTAAGAAAACATTTTTCTTTTATCATCTTTGATGGTTGAACGATTATAAACTAAAAATTTGAAAAAAAAAAAAAAAAAAAAAAAAAAAAAAAAAAAAAAAAAAAAACCCCAAGAACACGTATGTTTGTACAGAATGTTCCTTAAATTTCCTTAACATTAAAATTACTTCCTTAAAAAAAAAAAAAAAAAAAAAAAAAAAAAAAAAATATATATATAAAATTTTTAATTATAAAATAACTTCATAAAATTACGTTATTTTCCAAAAGGAGGGAGATGTAATGTGCACACATATCGAATAAGCACTGTATCAAATCAGAACATTGGGAACAATCACATTGTAGCACTTTTGCAACAATGTTTATGTAAGACTTTTCAGTTCCCAGGCATATCTTGAGTGCTCAGCAATCTGACCACACAAGAATGCTATTCAGACCAGAAGTGCAGAGTCAGCATAATTAGCATGCGCGACTGCTCGATCTTTATGTCCACATGACTCTCTTAGACAGCGGCGCTCTCGCTGCCAAAGTTAAGTACATAAGAGCAAAGCAACGTCTCTGCCGACGGCCTCTCTGCCGGCGCAGACGGATTGCATTTGGCTAGCTTGGACTCTTCTAGACCAAGTACAAGGCAGTCGTAAAGGAGTCGTCAAAGAGCCTTCAACATGTCCTAATTGAATATTAATGAGTCTTAACAGAAGTTACAATTTTACTGATATCATACTGAATCTCTATTTCAATAAAAGTAATATAAAGAACACAAAAATGCATTACAATTATTACACTATCTTTCCCAATAAGGCCAATCAAAGTATTTACAAGACGGCTTGTGCTCTTCTCGCGGATGTATATTGGCGGAGGCTTTGTTTTCTTCGGTTCGATATCAACGGATCCCAGCGGCACGTCCTCAGCGGTATCTACCAGCAAGGCAAATCTGTTGGTATTTGCAGGGGCTACATTTTTGATCAAGGTAGAGTTATCGCGTGTATTTTTCGGCTTGTTTCCCAAATCTGAATTTTCCGGGCTGAGCTTTCGCTTTATTGTAATGTAGCGGTCCATTCCAGTCTGCCAGGTCGACCCAGCTTTTTTGTTTTCGTTTTCGTTTTGTTTTGCTGGCAGTGCAGCAGTACCGTTTATTGCTAGCGGTTTTGCTTTCGCTGACTTAGTCAGACCGTGAGCGGGTGCAGCCGATGACGAGGCAGAGCGGGCTGCCGGTCCCTCTCCAGCTGTTGTTGTTGGAGGTAGCGGGGCTTCTGTCGGAGCCAATAGAGCGGGAGAGCAGGAGCGCGCTCTTTCTTGATTTGTTGGTAGAAGAAGGTTTCCTGGGCTATGGGTTATTGACCGCTCGATGTCTGCGTTTGGGATTGTCGGTGAGACGTAGGAGAAGTACGCGTTGTTGCGCTGAATTGAGAGTCGGCGTTCGTCATGCTCGCGCTGACGCTGGGCGCGAGTGTCATTCTGACTCATAGTTTTATTATTTAAGATAACAATTCACTATGTATTTAAGCGATCTTGCATCGCATAGAGCGTCTCTTTCGCTTTCAGATTTTTTATTTAGTTTATTTTATTTGGCGTTCACTTCACTCAAAACAACCGATTTTGTGCGGAGCACGATAAAAACGTCTTCACACGTCGGCGATCGAATAATTACACACACATAAACTTACTTCTACCCAAACTACACAATAAGCTAAATATAATAAAATGCCTAACTAGTCTTAAATTTAATTGCAATACGCTACTATACACTACTTAACGTCGGAAAAGCAACAATTATAGCCAAACTAGAGTATGGTTTGTTTCTGTACGGCCATGCTCCCAAAAGCATTTTAAACAAAATAAAAACACCATTTAACTCCGCAATACATCAAGCTCTCGGAGCCTATCGCTCTACACCAATAAATAATTTACTTTACGAATCAAACACTCACTCTTTAGATGTGAAACGAGACCATCAAATAGCCAAACTGTCTCAAAACCTAATCTTCTCCAAAAACACACCAATACATAAGTTCGTTAATAATAGACCGAACAATCGAGCTTAGCCTAGAACTTAATCTACCCCGCAAACCAATAAAACTCCATAAATACAGGCCATCATGCCCCTCCCCAATCTAATAGACACATCACTCAGAATCCATAAGAAAGAACAAACATCTCCAGATCAATACAGAAAATTATACGAACACACAAAGAATTACCTTATAACTCATAATTTCATATTCACTGACGGTTCAAAAATTAATTACAACGGAGACAGACATCTTGAAATACGGCATACTGCCTCCATATTCATCCGTCCTCACCTCCGAAACAATCGCCATCCTAGAAGCAATAGAACTTGTCAAAAACCGAAGAGGCAAAATTATTATCTGTTCCGACTCCCTATCAGCAATAGATTCAATCCAAAACACAAATAATAAGAACTTTTACCCCAGCAGAATACGATCGCCAATAACGCAACATGCTCCTAAAATTAAAATAATGTGGATTCCTGGCCATTCAGGAATAAAAGGAAATGAACTAGCCGATCAAGCTGCAAAATCAGCAAGCAATATGCCACTTATCCTCACCCCAAACATAAATACCACTGACATAAAAAAACAGCTTAAAGCCGACCTTGCGACTAAAAAATAAAGGAAACATAATAAACTGCAGTCCATGGTACCAATCTATTAATACGAATCCCTCACACACATGCGATTACCTCAAACAATCTCACCCAAATTGGACCAGACTCGACCAAACAAATATAATACGACTTCGACTAGGACACACAAACATAACCCACCAACACTACCTAAATCCCAATTCAATACCAAATTGTCCGGTTTGCCAAGGTGATATTTCAATAAGTCACATATTAAACTCATTCCCATCCCTCCTACAAACCCAACAAGACATATTCAACAACACCAACCCTCTAGACCTTCTTAGCAAACCCAATCCAGATAACATACAAAAATTCATACTTTTTCTCAAAAAAACCAAATTATACCACAAAATCTGAAAACAAAACAGGCAATTGTACATAACAAGCCAGCTAGCAAATTAGATATTAACTAAATTAAGATATAATACCATTGTAAATAAATATAGCTGTAAGCCCCGTAGCTTAGTTTTGTAAACTATTCTATCTATCATAATAAATAAATAAATAAATAAACATTCTATAACTACGCCGTAGATGACGAGTTAAGAGAATCTAACTAATTTAGATTAGAACATCTAAATACAGAAGAAAGGGAGCAATTTTCCTACGTTTTACTTGAATACCGTGATATTCTGTACAAAGACGGTGAAACTTTGACCTTCACAAGTACGATTAAACATTCTATTCATACAAAACACGAAAACCGTATCATTAAAAACCATATAAAACCCCCAAGTGTTTTATCAATAACAAGCAAATCAACGAAATGATAGAACAAAAAATAATTAGGAAAATCTAAATCCCCCTATTGTACTGAGACTTGTATTATGCCAAAGAAAAGTGATGCTTCTGGTAAACCAAAATTTCGATTAGTCATAGACTATCGTAGTCCCAATGAAATAACCATTGACCGTAAGTTCATTCCCATTTTTGCAAAAATAGCAAAACCTATGACCTCCAAATTAAAGAAAGAAGCAGTAATTATAATAAATTGGAGAAACTTAAAGTACTCATCACGTCCGATCCAATATTAATATACCCCAACTTCGAAAAAAAATGTTCACGGACAACAGAAGCAAGTAATATAGCCATAGGTGCTGCCTTATCCCAAGAGCATAAACCCATTTGCTATGCAAGCAGAACTTTAACCAACCACAAACTAAACTATTCGGCAATAGAAAAAGAACTATTAGCTATAGTATGGGCGACAAAATATTTCAGGTCCTACCTATTCGGTAGAAATTTAGACATATTAAGCGATCATTGTATGGCTAAGTAACATAAAAGATCCCAATATGAAATTACAGAGAATTACAGAGATAAAACTTAAGGAATACGAATATAATTTTCAATACCTACCCGGTAAAGAAAATCACGAGCTGACGCTCTATCTAGAGTTAAAATTCAGGAAAACTTCCTAGGAGAAGATGACCCAGCTTCCCTTCCCACATGTACAGTAGCTGCCATAGTGCACAAGAAGACAACCAAAATCACATTTTAATAACAGAAAGACCTCTTAATTATTATAACAATTCGAATTCATGAAAGACAATTTTGACGACGTCCAAATAATGAAATATTTCCATAAAACCAGAATAAAAATCAGCTATAAAGAAATGACTGATACCCTTGCTAAAGATATCATTAAAGAATACTTCTACACTAAGAAAAGTGTTTTTACTTCCCTGACGAGGTCGACTTTCAAATATTTCAAAATGCGTATATTCAATCATAAGTCCCGACAGTTTCACTAAAACTATGAAAACTAGTAGTAAATTAATAGACATTCAAACATACGCCCAATTCCAGGAAATCATTCTTAAAACACATAAAGAATTATTACAAAAAAAAAAAAAAAAAAAAAAAAAAAAAAACTCACACTTCAGTTCAAAGAACTTTATTATTACCCTGATTATCAAAAACTCATCCAAAACATCATAAACGAATGTGAAATCTGTAACATCGCTAAAACTGAACATAGAAACACAAAATTAACCCTTGAAACAACCCCAGAAACCTTTAGTCCCAGAGACAAGTATGTCATGAATTTTTACATAATAAACAATAAACAATTCCTATCATGTATTGACATTTATTCTAAATACGCCTCCCTGATAGAAGTAAACAGTAGAGATTGGCTTGAAACTAAAATAGCTATTTTACGCATATTCAACGATATAGGTAAACCCATAGAAATAAAAGCCGACAAAGATTCTGCCTTCATGTGCGTTGCACCTAAACTGTGGTTACAATCAAAAGGAGTAACTCTAAATATAACAACAATTAATAATGGAATTTCTTACATTCTGACAAGCGAAAATGAACCTGAAAACCAATTCACATAATTTGAATAAATACTTCACATTTACAATCACAAAAAACAACACAACGGTCGAACCCCAGAAGACATCTTCATTTTTACAGGAACCCCTGCCTATAACACTCAACAAAATAAAGTAAACAAAATTGACAAACTCAATGAGAATAGACAAGACATTAACATAAACACAAACTTTAAAGAATCCCGTTTAGTTAGATCAAAAACGACTAACCCATTCAAAAAGACAGGAAATTGAAGACAAATAGATGATAAACATTTCGAAGAAACAAATAGAGATAGAAAGATAATACACTATAAGTCTAAGTTTAAAAAGAAAAAGAAAATTAGTAAAAGTAAATATAATAACGATAATTGCAGGACTACTCCCGAGCATGATACTCATGTTATGCCTCCTATCGACAATTACCACACAATACCTATAAGTAACCCCTATCCAGGTTACCTAATCTTACCAAGAATATCTATTAACTTAACTAAAACAGAAAATACTTATGAAGAACTTATTAAGCAAACTCAATATTTTAATAAATCACCACAAATACAGTATCTAGTAGAAAAACTTAACAGAGAAATGAACGGCATACGAATTGTAAAACGTAGTAAACGCCGTCTTGTTAACCTAATGGGAACAATTTACAAATACTTATTCGGTACTTTAGATCAAGAAGGTAAAGAAGAATTACAACAACAAATAGCCGACATCTCTAAAAATAATGTACACAAAAGCGAACTTAACCACGTTATAGAAGTCATTAACCAAGGAATCGAATTGACTAATCATTTAAATAATAACTTTAAATGAGAACAAATAATAAATTTAATAATTTTCAACTTACAACAATTCACTGAATACATTGAAGACATAAAACTTGGTTCGCAACTGATACGCTTAGCTATCTTTAATACAAAACTTTTAAAACAAGATTTATTAATCCACGTCAATTCTGAAAAACTTCTTTATAGTAAAACTTCAGCTTGGCTTAAATCTAATACCAACGAAATTCTGATAATTTCCCACATTCCAAGAGAAACAACCAAAACACGAGTTTTTAAAATAATACCCTACCCAGACGGAAAAAGTAACATACTAACCGAAACAATACATGACAAATATTTTTTACACACTAATCAAAATTACACGGCAAGTTCTCAAAGCTTGATTGTAAATAAATGTATAACCGGTATACTAAACCAGGTCCCAACACAATGTAGATACAGTAAAACTGATTTTGAAATAAAATATTTAGAACCAAATATAATCACAACTTGGCCCTTCCCAAGACTATCCTAAACCAAAACTGAATCAATAGAGAAACTATTATAGAAGGTAATAACATGATAAAAGCCAACCAACACAATGTTAGACTATACTCAAACTATCTATGTAAACAATAATGTAACAAAACTTGAACCACTCGAATACATTCAGGCAAAAGAAATAACCAAACAACACAATCAGACGAGTAATATATTTCAAATAATAACACTTACAACATTAATCATAAAATTTATTTTTGTAATATTGTACTTTATCTATAAATTTAAAATATTAAATTTAAAAATCAAACCCTAAAAAATGAAAATATTATAAGTCCTGAAACAGACAATACGGGACCCCCCAATACTACTGTATTGTACCCTATTCTAAACGCCTGAGGACAGTCTTTTTTCTTAAGGATGGGGAAGTAACATATCCATTCTACACCCACACCTCCCTAACCACACACACTATCGTAAACAATCACACACACACACATTAATAGTAGATCTAGATTATATCTAAATTGAGTAGATCTAACGTATTATTTGAATTATTATTTGAATGTACCCGAAATTTTGTTATTTATCCGTTATGTTAAGAATAAACAGCGAGTAATGAAATTCACGGAATGCGTTCCGTTATTGAGTGAGCATCACTTGTGTGTGTATTCAAATGAGCATGGCGCCTGTTGTTGTTGTGGTAGAGTTTCGTGGGAACGAAGTAAGGATAAAGCAATTGAGCGAAGTTGAGAAATAGAAGAAAAGCATCGAGAGGACGACGCTTCAGTAAATCAGTCTGGTGAGAACTGCCGAAGGGACAACACGCAGGCGACTTGCTGTGCTTATCAATATGGACGCCGGAGTGAATGATAAGTCGCGCTCGGCTTCTCCGAGCGCCGGTAGCCACTTTTTTAAACATGTATAACAATGGCCCAAGATCGAATGAGTGTTTGTCTGTATATGCCAGCAAACAAGTACCGGCATTGCTCTTGAAGTGGAAAGAAATGAGCAATGAAGAAATTGCTGTATTGCAACTAATATTCAGACACGAAGCGAATTGGAAAAACAACTGCGTGCCTTTGCTTTTGGTAAACGCAATGACCAAAATTCAGCAGACTATGCTAGTGCTCCTGAGCGTAAGAAGCAGAAATTATCTTCGCGCATGAAGTGTCACTATTGTGTCAAACCTGGCCATGAGTTCGGAGAGTGCCGAACCAGATTGGCTGGAAAAGTGAAGATGGCAAAGAGTAACCCTAAACACAGCAACTCTACTCCAAAGAGGGACATGTCAACAAAAAAATGGTACAAGTGTGGATAGCTGGGGCATATTGCAACAAGGTGCACAACAACATCAAGCCAGGCTAAGAAACGAGTGGATATGTATGCCGTTGTCGATCCAAGAGAGAATTTGTACCAAATGGGTGAGCCCGTTCCATACTTTTTTGATTCCGGAGCTGAGTGTTCCTTATTGAAAGAAAAATTAGCAGATAAGTTCATGGAAAAAAGAATTCATAATACTGTAATTATAAATGCATAGGTGAAGGCTCCGTGACATGAAAATTCTGGCTACCGTAAAGATTCCTAATTTTTCCCTAGAAATCCTGTTTCATGTAGTCATGGGCAAATCTTTGAAGTACGATGTGTTGATTGACCGTGAGATTTTAGGTCAAGGCTTTGGTTTTACTAAAAGTTAGTACCAACGAATTTTTTTGTATAAAGTTAATACTGTCAATACACTGTCTAGCATTACTAATACGAGTTATATGGATTCTATAAATAGTGATTTGAGTGAGTCCGACAAAGCTGAACTTGCAGAAGTATTAAAATCCTATGCACCGAAATTTATAAATGGTATACCAAGTAGCCGAGTTACCACAGGTGAATTAGATATCCGTCTAATTGATGCCAATAAAACCGTAATGAGGCGCCCGTATAGACTGAGTAACGATAAAAAGTTGTTGGTGAGAAGTAAAATTCAGGAACTTTATCCTCAAACGTTATACGTCCAAGCTGCTCCCCATTTGCAAGTCCAATGTTGTTAGTGAAGAAAAAGGATGGTAGTGGTCGTTTGTGCATAGTTTGTGCAAATACACTTTCCGATAAGTATCCTTTGCCCTTAATATCAGATCAAATTAATAGACTATCTGGAAACAAGTATTTTTCTAGCCTCGATATGGCGAGCGGTTTCTATCAGATATCAATAAAGTCAGAATCGATAGAACGCACAGCCTTTGTCACAACAGAAGGACAATATGAATTTGTAGCAATGCCCTTTGGCTTGAATAATGCTTCATCTGTGTTTCAGCGATCCATAATAAAAGCATTAGGTGAGGTAGCATACTGATATGCTGTTGTTTACATAGATGATGTTTTAGTCGTAGCTGGCACAAAGGAGGAGGCCTTTGTTAGACTGAGGGACGTGTTGAACAGGTTATCTAGTGCGGTATTTTCGTTTAACATGAACAAGTGCTCATTCCTAAAGACGAGTGTTGAATATCTTGGTTATAAAATTGAGAACGGTGAAATAAGGCCAAATCCACACAAGATTCAAGCTGAGACAGTTTATTAGCCTGTCTTCATATTTTCGACAGTTTGTTCCCCGCTTTTCTGAGCTAATGAAACCATTATACTTACTTACATCAAAGAATACGTGATAGTTCACTAAATATGTTCATTTGCATCACGCATTAAGCCATGACACTGATAGCTGCATTGAGGCATTAAAATCAACCTTATGCATTTTTGGTGTCCTAAGTCGTTTAATAGCTGATAAGGGTCGTAAATAGTTTTACTAGTAATGATTTTAAACAGTTCTATTCACTTTAAAAGATTAATTTACATTTGATTGCCAATTGTCACAAAAATGAGCCATGTAGAACTATTGATTGGTAAGAAAGCTAGACCAATGGGTATGATGCCTGTACGGATTATGAGCGGAGTCACCCGGTGCTACAGCTGTCATAACAGCGGATTAACATTCTATGTGTCGATGCTAATTGAACTCAACTGTATTCTTTCTAAAGGGAACTTGTAATTTTGCGGTCATAGCGATAAGACGTAGATTTCATGTGTACAAAAAAAAAGTGAATTTAACTGGAGAAAAATAAACTGAAGATAAATCGTGCATATATGATTTGTATTTGCGAACCCCATTACTATGATGCCGAAGCAGTGAGGCATCACAACTATTCATTGGTGGCCCATGAGGGGAGCTTGCTCATAAGAATCATAATTAATAATTGCTAAAAGCTGTTTGGCAATTTTATCTTCGTTGTCAGCTTCATCCAGATAAATCAACGTGCATACGTTATCTATCGCGCTCGCTCTCATCACGACAGAGCAGTATACGCAAACATTCGCGCTCGCTCTCATCACGTTAGATTCCAAGACGTAAAAGAAGAACATAGATCACATACGAGCATTTGTGCACATTACATACAGTGGAGCAAAGTCAGTATAAATAATGTCGAAGTTTAATCAACTGGTGCGAGTTCAAACTGACCGCATTGAGTCTTTGAATCGCTTGTTCAGTAATGTGAAAAAGGACTCGAGTGTGCGGAAAACGGAAATATATTTCGAAAAACGTTTGAATCAAATCGACGAATATAACAAAGAAACTTATATGCATGGCAGACTACGAAAAAAGTGTGTATAAGCAACAAAATACAATCAGCCAATTCGAAGACCTAGGCATGGAAGTTTACTGTTTTGTGGCAGAAGAAAAGAAACGAATCTATCCAGTTACAGTGACGCACAACGAATCAACTAACTCCACAATAACAACACAGGTAGAGGAAATACGGATACCATTGCCAAAATTACCAGTTCCGAAATTCTCTGGCAACTGCGCGGACTGGCCAAGTTTTCATGATGCATTTTTACGCTTGATTCACAATAATGAACGTCTGGATAAGATTCAAAGGTTCCATTTTTTAAAGGAAGCATTACCAGTAGGCCTGGACAACGACATTCGCCAAATCGCTTTAACTGAAGCAACCTATGAAGTCGCTTGGACCACACTCCTACAACGGTATAACAACCCACGCATTGTGTTCGCCAGCCACATGAACATGCTCTACAACTTACCGAATCTTTCTGAAGAAAAATCTGCTGACATACGGTCTATGGTTAGTACAGTCAACGTCTGCATTGCCGCTTGCAATACCGTCAAGGCGCCACTACAGGGAGGAGATTTTTGGCTGACTCATTATCTAACAACCAAACTCACACAGCGTGGGAGCATCATCTGGGCAGCAAGATTGACGTTCCTTCATACAAAGATCTGCACCAGTTCCTCAATGATCGACTTGTTACGTTAGACGCTATTGAAAGCCGTAACGCGTGCAGCGGCATGAAACAGTCAAATGAAACTTCAGACGGTACTAAACGCGTGCGTGTGCACAGCGCCCACACCAGGTCGGGTGCTTCCGCGTCCGCTTGCTATCATTGTGGCAATTTACACATCCTTCGAAGATGTCCGCAATTTCTTTCAATGGATTGCTACCAACGGAAAGAAGTGGCCAGCAAGGCAAAATTATGTCTAAATTGCCTGGGAAAATCGCACACACAAGCAAGCTGCCCCAGCAATAAGAATTGTCTTCATTGTGGTCAACGTCATCACACGATGTTACATTTTCCAGTAACACAGCCAACGCTGATACCCTCCTCGACATCATGCCAAAGTTCGGCAGCCAGTTCAGAGGCCAAGCCGACTCTACAGTGCATGTCAACTACAACTTCACCTATGACTCATCGAAAGGTACTACTAGCAACAGCTCGGGTTGTACTCAGTAACACACACACAGGATGCCAGGCCACGGTAAACGCGCTTCTTGACCAAGGATCAGAAGCAACTATCATATCGGAGCATGCTGTACAGTCTCTTCAGCTCTCCCGAAGCACAACTCGCACTTCAATCACCGGAGTCGGTCAAGATTCAGGCCGACGCTGCAAATTAATCGTAAGGTGTTCGGTGCAAACAGCAACTAACCCAAATTTCTCGTTAAAGGTCGACGATGCTTATGTTCTGAACACGTTGACATCACACATGCCAAGTCAAAGTTTTCCAGCAGGAAACTGGAGTCATATTCATGGTCTCATGCTCGCAGACCCCTATTATTATAGATCCAAGCGAATCGATATAATTTTTGGAGCCGACGTTATGGCACAACTCTTGTTACCTGGAACTAAGATTGGCTTGCCAAACGAACCCATAGCGCAGAATACTCAACTCGGATGGGTTCTGTTAGGCAATGTTGGCAACACGCATATTACACGCCACATTCGTTGTAATCATGCCATAATAAACTCCGAAGAGCTGCTTAAAGTATTCTGCGAGGTAGAATCAGTTCCAGAACGACCAAAGCTCTCCAAAGAAGATCAATGGTGCAAGTCTTTCTTTAAACAGACCCATCAACGTCAACCAGACGGCAGTTATCAAGTCCGTTTGCCATTCAAGAGGAACTTTGATCCCAGTATGACGCTCGGAAAATTTCATCAGATCGCCCTGAACTGATATCTTCAACTCGAAAGGCGTCTTCAAAGGGACCCAGACAAATGGAGCAGATACTGCAAAGGAATTGAAGAATATTTTCAGCTAGGTCAAATCACGTTAGCAGAGACGAGCGAAAACTCAACCATAACCACGGATTCCTATGGTCAGCATGTTGCATTATGCGTGCTACCACATCATGCAGTTTTCAAAGAAGAAAGCCTCACCACAAAACAACGTATCGTTTTTGACGCATCGGCCCGGACCTCAAATGGCAGATCATTAAACGATGTACTATGTGTAGGTCCCACGCTGCAAAATGATCTGCCAGCAGTTCTCGTAAATTGGAGACAATATCAGTTTGTTTTCACTGCCGATATACAACGAATGTATCGCTGTATCAATGTCCACCCTGATGACACGCAGTACCAGAGGATTTTATGGCGGGCGGCGGATGGAGTCATCAAACAGCATTGCTTAACTACCGTCACGTTTGGAACAGCGTCTGCACCTTATACAGCTATAAGAGTCATCCATCAAATAGCTGAAGACACACAGACAAAATATCCTATGGCATCCAACGTTCTCAAAAATGAGATATATGTCGACGACATTCTCTCAGGCGATCATTCACAAGAGGCAGCAATACGGAAAAGTTTGCAAACTATGCTAGCTTTAAAATCCTCTGGCATGGAGCTACGGAAATGGGATAGTAATGACCAGGATCTGATGGCAACGATACCTCTCGAGCATCGATGCAAGCAGACATCCCTCAGTTGGGACAATGCGGACACCATCAAAACACTGGGTATGTACTGGTTGCCCAAGCAAGATTGCTTCATTTATAAATTACAAGCAAATACTCCAGCCGGTATAACAAAACGGGAAATCCTATCGACCATAGCACGTTTATTTGATCCTCTTGGATTAATCGCTGCAGTGGTAATTTCAGCAAAGATTATATTGAAAGAAATTACACTAGCGAAGCAATATCGCGAGGACGGATCGAGTGCATCACTGGATTGGGATGAGCCAGTTCCCAACACCATTGCCGTCAAATGGCAACAATTTCGACAGCAACTAATGAATGTTAACACGAACAAAATACCACGCAGCGTCAAATTTATACCACAATTTAGTAGAGAGATACAACTGCACACCTTTTGCGATGGATCCTCCAATGCTTACGCAGCAGCAGTGTATGCACGCACCCAACAGTCTGATGCGTCTTTCTATACAACTCTCATCGTTGCAAAATCCAAAATTTCGCCAACCAAGCCGTTAACAATACCGCGCACTGAGCTATGCGGTGCAGTATTAGCTACCAAACTCACCAAATGGGTGCTGGAGAATAACCGATGGACCAATGCACACATATCCACCCTTTACTGGACCGATGCTACCATTGTTCTGCACTGGATTAAAGGAGACATTACTAGGTGGAAAACGTTTGTAGCCAACCGGGTGTCTTACATTCTCGACCACACCTCAGCGTCTCAGTGGCACCACATAGACACGTCGGAAAACCCAGCAGATTGCGCAACCAGAGGCTTACCACCCAGCCAAATACCCGATATTTGGTGGCATGGCCCATCCTGGCTATGCAAACCCCACAATATTTGGCCAAACACGCAATCACAATTGCTCAATCCAGAAGAACGGGATCTGGAGGCCAAATCCATAAAAATTAGAGCCTACACTACCTTGTCAGACACAAAGGATTCTATTATTGACCGATTCTCGTCTTATACAAAACTGCTACGTGTCACGGCATACATGTTACGATTCTGCCACAATGCTCATGCTCGAGCACAACGAAGTCACGGATCACTCTCTCCTGACGAACTGGATGAGGCCCTGTGCTGCATAGCTCGCCTTGCACAATCCGATACATTTCACGCCGACATCCAAGCGCTTAAAAGGAACAAGCCGTTACCACCCCGTAGCACACTTTCAAATCTTACACCGTTTCTTGACAACAATATCTTGAGGATTCGTGGCCGTCTCAAGCATTCAAATCTCTCTTTTTCTCGAAGACATCCAATTATATTACCTCATTGTCACCTATTTACAGATTTGGTAATTCAACACTCTCATCAGCTCACTCTACATGGCGGCGCTCAATTAACACTGGCTCACATACGATACAAATTCTGGATTCCCAGAGGCAGACAAGCAGTCAGGCGAATCATCCGGAAATGCGTCACATGTTTTAAGGTAGCTCCAGTCGTAGCGAAGCAATTAATGGGTGACTTGCCATTACATCGAGTCAACCCCCCAACTCGTCCGTTCATTACAACAGGAGTTGACTACACCGGTGCAATTGAACTTCAAGCCGCGCGTGTACGATGATCTACTACCTACAAAGGCTATGTAGCCATTTTTATATGCTTAGCAACCAAGGCAGTCCACTTGGAAGCCGTCACTGGACTTTCAACAGAGCACTTTCTGCAAGCATTTACGCGATTCACCGGACGTCGAGGACAAGTTCAACATATGTATAGTGATAACGGCACAAATTTTGTTGGCGCGAGTACATCGCTTAACCAACCCATCACTTGCAAAGCAGCCCTTAATGAATCGACATGCCAACATGGGACAAGGTGGCATTTCACACCTCCATATTCTCCCAATTTTGGTGGCATCTGGGAGGCAAACGTGAAAGCAATGAAGCATCATCTTAAACGGATCGTCGGCAGCCACAAGCAGGCGTATGAGGAGCTTACTACAGTTTTGATCAGGATTGAAGCATGTTTGAACTCACGTCCACTTTGCCCGCTAACCGCCGACCCTGACGATTTAGAAGTGCTAACTCCAGCACATTTCTTAATTGGTGACGCACTACTGGCACCGCCACAAGGTCGGCCGAATAATAAGCCTTTGCGTGAACTATTTCTTGCACAACAACACATGACGCGACAATTCTGGTCCCAATGGGGACATATAGAACATATTAGGGATACGGCCGTGCAAAATATATATAAAGAAAATGCTGAATATAACAAGCAAAGATTTAATGAGAATAAAGCTAAGATTGTCCGATTAAATGTAGGCGACCATGTCTTGCTCAAAAGTGAAGAACGGCATCAAACAAAGCTAGACCCAAAGTTTTAGGGTCCATTTGTGGTAACGGAAAAGCTTGAAGGTGACCGATATGTTTTGAGATCTTTGACAAGCACGTATAAGTACGCCCACGATCAGTTACGTTCGATGCCTGTTGTGGTAGACGCAGACCAATGCGAGAGATCGCCGACTGAGCCACTCGTAGAGACCATAGACTCACAAGGCTACAGCTAGACCATATGGTTATCTGCGCAGTGACCATGTGGCGGGGGCTATGAGGGTCAGGAGGGACTATGCGCATGAGGGTGCGTGAGATTGTTGAAAGGAGTGCAGCAAGAGCCTGAGAATGTAACATAATAGAGACAAAAGAGAGAGAATGGTGGAGTAATGAATAAAAAGAGAAAGAGGTGTGGCAAGAGATACGATAACTGTTTTATCAAACGAAATGAAGTCAGAAAATGTAAATTGCAAAAAAAAGTTTGAGCAAGCCAAGGGATGCCAATATGTTGTTTGATAAAAATTGATTGATATTGATGAAATATTATGTTGATTTAAAATAAAATAAAATGAATGAAGAAAGAAAGTGTAAAATGTAAAGAACTATGTAATGCGTTACAACACACGAGGTCGTGTGCATGTCAGGAAGGCCGTGACGGAAATTGAGTAGATCTAACGTATTATTTAAATTAATATTTGAATGTAAACGAAATTTTGTTATTGATCCGTTATGTTAGGAATGAGCAGCAAGTAAATATTTTTTACGACGATAAGTCGGAGTTGATGAGCTGCCGCTCTTTATTCTGGTAAATGCAAATTCAAACTGAAAATTAAAAAGATTCTTATAGCTAACAAAGACTCCAAGTGAATGAACTCCAAGTTACAAGTTACTCAGCTGGTAAAGATAAGGGAAAACTCAGAATATCTTTGTTGGCGGTGATATTCAATGATGGGGAACTAGCTACCCCTAGAGCTCGTATTTGGGCCTTGTTGTGATTTATAAAGGTGGTGTCACTTATCACGACGCGATCGTTGAAGGTAATGAGATGTGTGCCACGTAGATAGACTTCTGTTCCATTGTCCACCGTGACCCTGGCTGGCCGGTCATTGATGATGATGATTCCCTCATTCACGCGGGTGTAGGTTGCTTGGTTGCGACTCGCAATGCGCTAGAATGCCTGCGTGTAGTTCCCTGGCGCATGAGCTTTCCGTTGATAGTTGACAAAAGGTAGCCCCCGGTGTTGGGGTGCAGTTTTTGATTGTATGGACTTCTTCTCCACACTTTGCTACCATGTAGTCGTTTATTCGCAGCATAACCCCTTTGCATGTGACTGGGAAAATAGTGACCTTCTTACAAGATAATTTTATTTTGGGGAATTTGATAATCAAGTGTATTATGTTAGAGGACTGTAGTATTTTTACAGATGATGCGGACATAAGATCCTCTATGAGGGTATCTGTGGGCTCTTTCAGCCAAACTGATTTGAAGTCTGAATGATCTAGGATATTTGCACTGACAATATTGTTTTTCGCAAGTGTTACAGCCAACATTAAATTTTGTAACTCCATCATTAGTATTCTATTCCTAGCCAGCAGTGTCTCATATAAATGACCGGTGTCAATTTGGGTATTTTTATGTGTTTGCACCATTTGATTTACAGTTGTTGTTAATTGGTTGAGTCGACTTTGTAATCTAGTATTAATTTTGATTTGCCTATTGTTTGACTGTGTCAACTGCAACTCTGTGAACCTAACTCTTTCTAGATCTCCGGCATCCGGCGTCCCAACTACTATCTTTAGCATTGAGCCCAGAAAATCTAAACTCCTTGCGATTCTGTGGTGGAATCTTAAGGAGTCCAGCGTGTCCCGAAGGTGCGAGGTATCCACTTCTAGGAACTTCCTCATGTGAGACTATGGGTCACGTGTGCGAGCTTCTCCCACACCAGGATCTCTCCATCTATGATGGGGATATTCAACTATATAATAGTTGATGTGCGCTGACACCAATGACAGTGAGAGGAGGATGTGGAAATGTATTTTTTTAGTCTCTTTTTCTTGTTCGCTGAGATGTATCACATCACCAAATAATTTTATCGTAAAACTAAAACATCGTGCCTTTGGCAACGGACTTAATGTCTATTATATGGAAGTTTGCCGCTGATGATAGGTAGTAATAATAAAAAGTTTAAAATTAAGCGAGAGAGTCATTTTAAATTGTCTTTGTGGACCACCCTCCCTTCAATGAGGACCGTGGTCTCCAGGTCTGCTTGTATGGCTTTTTCTTCACACAAGGGAGTGAGTTTATTGCCAACCCTTCTTTTAGTTTTGATCAAAACCTTTTCGCCCACTTCGAAGACTTTGTTTTGTCGAGATGCATTCTCTCTTTACCTTAGCGCGACTTGGACACTCTTAATTTTGTCAGCAATCCATTCTTGTGTGTCGTCCGTGGATTCTTGTATTGCGTCGACTGGCTTCTTTTCGATGACCAAATGGATTGATTTGTTATATCTGGTAGTGGCTAACAAGATTATCTCCACAGTATCACTTATGCCCTTGTCAATTTTCAGGCACCTGGCGAGCTCTAGTAGAGTGCTGTGAAAACGTTCCACTTGCCCGTTTGGGACACTGTGAAGGGGTGGAGCATTCGTGATGCTGACGCAAAAATGGTTGTCTAGCATGGCCGATTTTAACAATGGCTCGTTGTCGCAGTAAATCACCTTGTCCTTTGGGAAGAAATTCATGACCTGTAACATGGCCGGTTTCAAATCTTCAATTGTTCTACACGGCACATGATGTACGACGGCGAATTTCGAAACTTGTCAATGCATGTGAGAAAATGTTTTTTATACGTTGAGAAAATGTCTATGTGTAGCATTTCTCCTACATGAAAAGGAATCGGTGACTCGCCAATCCCTTGTTTCTTCGGATGCCTATCATATTTAGCTTTCGAGCATGGTTTGCTGTTTTGGACCATTTCATTGGCCAGTTTGGCCATTTTTGGGAACCTGTGAGAACCTGTTTCACATTTTCTTGGGCTGACCGGTGGGCCTAATTGTATTCTGCTAATATGACACCCCTCCATTCCTCGACCCAAAAAATGTCTGTAACACGGTTTTTCCAGTGCCAGAATTTTGTAGTCGGGAATCTCCGCACTAAGTCGTCCTGCACCTAATATGACTTCCGTCCTTTCCTCGACCCCAAAAATGTCTGTATTACAGTTTTTGCAGTGACCTAATTTTGTAGTCGGGAATCTCCGCCCTAAGTCGTCCTGCACCGTTGCTAGCGTGTGCAGATCGCAATGGAGGCCGTTTACGCCCTTGGGGACTATTGCATCCGCAAAGTTATTGAGTAATGACTCCTTGTCGGTGAAGTTGATTGTGTGTCGTTTCTTATTTTTGAAGAAAAGGAAATAGTGCTTTAGCGGAAAGCGGGCCTCTTCTAGAATTAGTTGGTTCTGGAAGCAGTTTAGGGGCTTATCCGTTGATCTATAGTGTGGGTGAGGGAAATCTCACTGAGAATGGTCGCAACACATGTCCTGTTCTTCTATGGCGTTAATTTGCTGCCTAGACAAGGCATCAGCAACCAAATTTTCTTTTCCCGGCTTATAAACTATCTTGGCACCCGTTTCCTCGATGCGACCTTTTATTTTTCGCGTTAGGGCTAGAATCTGATACCGAGAATGACAATGGCTGATGGTCAGTGAAGATAGTTATATCTTTCACTACATATAAATAGTGTCGCAGTTTGGCCAACGCCCAAGCACTGAAAGCACTGCTCCAATACGGTATGCTGAAGCATCCGTCGTTAGATGGAATGGCTTCTTGTAATCCGGGTATCTGAGCAAAACTTCTTCGGAACTCTTTTATGGCCCTGATCTTTTCTGGGTCAGTATTGGTGCCATCACTAGTGACTATAAAGCCAAGAAAGTTTACGCTTTTTTTAAAAAAACATGACTTTTTCACTGATATTTGCATCGCTTATGGTTTTTAAAACTGAGAATGTGAGAATGTCATCAATGGTTCTCTGGAAGATGCTGGCAGCGTTTCTCAAGCCAAAGGAAAGCCTCTTCAATTCGTACTTCCCTCCGTTTACGGAGAAGGACGTTTTTTCGCGGTCATTTTCCGCTAAGACGATCTGGTGATACCCGGACTTGAGGTCCAATGTCGTAAAGAATTTGGCCTGCCCAATTTGCCCAGTATCATGGAGATATGTTGCTTCGGGTATTTGTCCGGGATCGTCCTTTCGTTTAGCTTACGAAAGTCTATTTTGATTGCCGGCCTCGTCGGTTGCTTTTTCATCAACCACCCATATTGGTTTGTTATAAGGAGAACTTCTGAATTATACCATTTTTAATCAGGTCTTGGATCTCGTTGTTGACGAAATCTGCTGCCCCCATGGGGTAAGGATATAATTTGGCGTAATTGGCTCTTCGCTAGTCGTTCCAATAGTGGCCACTACCGATGTGTTAAATGGCAGGGCCTTCTGCGAAGGCGTTTTTCGGCTCCTTATCATCCCTAGAAATGCCTTCTTCACCAAAGGTGGTGCATCTGCGCACTCCACGTTAGTGAAGTTGACGTCAGTGCATTTATGGAATGAAATCTTCTCAACTTCCTGACCCCATTTGAGTTGGGCGGAAGCGAGGCAAAGTGATGCACCGGCCTATGTTAACAGATCGGCCCCGATTATACCGTCGAATATTGTAAAATTTGGTAGAAGTGATGCACCAGCCTATGTTAACAGATCGGCCCCGATTATACCGTCGAGAATTGTAAAATTTGGTAGAATGGAAAAAGTCGCTTTCAAATTAAAAATCGAGACAAAGCTTTTTTTTGTAACAGTGGTGTCGCCATGAATGGAGTGAATTTCAAAAGGAGAGTCCACCGGGCGGATACCCTTTAGCTCTTTGCGAGGTCGGATGAAATTTTTTGACGCGCCGGTGTCTAGAAGGAAATTTATTGGTATCCATGCTACTCTTCGTCTGATGACGGGTAATAGGGATTTTCCCCTAAAAAATTGACAAAGTCAGAATCATACTCGGTAATGACATCGTCGTCTATTTTCGATTCCGCTTTGGAGGCGGCGGCGGCATATGCTCCTGTCTTTTCTTCCGCATTCTGCGTAATGAAGTTAATTTTTTGCGGTTTCTTCTATTCTGGTAGCCATTTGCATGGGTCGGCTGCAGCCATTTAGAAAATGAGGGATCGACCTCCATAGACTCTGGTGTGCCGTTGTATTTGCAATTTTTAACATTTTGCGGGTCGGCGTGAGCCTGTGCTTTATACTGCCTATTGAAATTCGGAACCTTGGTATTATTAGGTTGTGGGTCATGGTGGTCGTACGCTTTTGCAGTAGGTTTGCGATCTTTGTCTTCCTGACTTTTTGCAAAACTGAAATCGAGCCGATTTATACTGGCATCGAAATTCAAACGAGGATAAAACGTTATCGGCCGCGCCCCTAACTTTGTTTCTAATAATTATCACTGCCTCGTAATGGCGAGAGGTGCCGTTAAAATATGCGATATGCGGCTATCGCCGCTTGTCGCCACGAAACATATGATTCCTGCATGTCGCGCTTGAAGATCAGATTTTTTTTATTCACATTGATTTCTGTTGAAAATCATTTTTTTGTTTAAAATAATTTTTTTGTTTAAAATAATTTTTCTTGAAAATAATTTTTGTTGAAAATAATTTTTTTCACTGTAACATTGGCGTTGATTAACAATGTATTTTTTTTTAACGCTTTCAACGTTTGTTGTACATAAAAATATTAACAGACTTAAAGTGTGTTTTGCATCGGTTTCTAATCACATCATTTTTTTCGGTATGCGCCGCTGTCTTCTGCTTTGCCGCAATTTTAAAAGCTGTGTGGCCGGTGTTGGTGATGGTGATGGTGGGTGGTGGTTTTTACCACTAGTTGAGGGCCAATTATTTAAAGACTGATGACGGTGATGACGGTGCGTCTTGCGATACTGTCGTCGTCAGGATTCCTCCAGAGGTGAAGGGCTTCCTTCGCTGGCTGCTCCGGGGAGCTCTTATAGCTGACAAAGACTCGCAGCGCCCACGCGAATATGCTGTGTTTGCCGGCTGCGCACCGGTTTCCGGTCTAATGCTGGGTCAGCACTTTGATATTATGTTTCATACACTGAGCCAACTGTTCTACTTCGTTGGTTTGTGTTAACTTGTATTCAAATGAGCATGGCGCCTGTTGTTGTTGTGATAGAGTTTCGTGGAAACGAAGTAATGATAAAGCAATTGAGCGAAGTTGAGAAATAGAAGAAGGGACAACACGCAGGCGACTTGCTGTGCTGATCAATATGGACGCGGAAGCTAGTTCCGGAAGGATATACAATATATATATAATTGAGCTCAGTTTTATACATACAATTAGGTAGATTGGAGTTCTTCTACAAAAATATTGTAAAACCAGTATATTTTGTTATTTTATTAAGGTTGTTTGGTCTTTCTTATTCTTCCTTTTTTCATTCAAAAGCCAACTTAAGGTCCTTCAAACTTGATTTCGATATACCAAGAATTTGGTCTGTTGGTTTTGTTCAGCGCGAGCAAACTGCCAAAGCTAACCCTCTCGTTATGGGAACAGTCCTTAACGCTCAAATAAGAAAACCAAGCTTGGGAAGAAAGAACGCCTTCCTGAGCGAAAGGTATCGGATATCGGAGGCCATCGAGGATATGAAATCGACTCAGGCATTAAAAAAAACTTCAATCCTTCAGACAAAATTCGGTACTTAACAGAGAGGGTGTGACTTATGCTCCAAGGAGAACCAACCGGTGAGATTGTGACCACGCTTTCTCCAAACGTCAGTTGACGCGCGTTCCGGCTACACCAAAAAGAAGTTTAAATTGATTCGCGAGAGGCCAACATCTACGTGACTGCACGAGCACGAGTTAACATGCCCCCTCTCTCCGGCCATTGGGAAACAACGCCGACCCAGCAACGAAAATCTGAGATCCGAGCAAAAATTCAACGAAGATCGTCAATACAAACACGGACGAAGACATTTGGGAGAAACAAACAACTGTAAAGAAGCATTCTCATTTTATACCCCAAACTGCTCAGTAGTTTTTTTTTTTTTTTTTTTTTGAAGCTTTCCTCCCTCTACCATAGGATTGTAACCGGCGCAGATGGACTACGGACAAGGAATTAACAATGCCCACTACGCTTATCGTTCAAAATCTTAAGAGGTGATGAACATGTGAGCGAAGTTGTTGTGGGGATTTTAGTAGTGAGTGGTGAAATAAGAAATTAAATAAAAAGTTATTGAAACATAATGACGTGCAAGTGCAAATAAAACAAAAAAAAAACAAACAAAATCAAGTACAAATTGGTTCACAGGCGACCGTGTAAGTTAACAAACAATCAAGTTTACATTCCCTTAGCAACTAAGTAGCCTAGCATAAACAATGCTGTCCGCCATAATAGAGTTCAGCGCTCTGTGCTGACACCGTTCGGCGGTAGAAGTCCGACGCTTCCCATTTGGAGTGTCGCACTGCGCCGCAAGAAATGCTGAGTCGGCTTGCCGCTCATGTCTTGGTGGCGCGATGCATTGTCGCGTAGGGTAACCTAAACAAAGAATATTGTCTGTACTTTTAGTTCTAAAAAAGCTGCTAAATAAACCACTGCTCAACTCCGGCAAAGAGCCGTAAAATTACTCTGTTCTTTATTACATTACATTGGTACGCCACAAGGCTAGCAATATAACTAAGGAGGGCGAAGGACGAACTAAGGCGTCCTTGGCCCGCTGCTATATTCTTTATATACTGCTGACCTACCAAGACCTACCTACAAGAATATGCAATACCTCTTTAAGGCTATCATTGCGACTTACGCCGATGATATTGCGGTTCTTTACAGATCCAAATGCCGTATCGAAGCTGCAAATGGGTTGCAAGGATACCTTTAAACTTTATCAGCGTGGAGTACAAGGTGGAACATGAAGGTCAATCCTTTAAAAACATTGAATTCATGTTTCACACTTAAAAGCTTGCTACACCAGCAATACAATTTGAAGGTGTGACATTGGAACAGCCATCTCAAGCAAAATACCTCGGCATAACCTTAGATAAGCGACTTACTTTTGGGCCACACATAAAAACAGTAACTAAAAGATGTGGCCAAAGAAAACAGCATCTAAGATGGCTGATAAATAAAAGGAGCACTATGTCGCTAAGAGCCAAAACAGCCGTATACGTGCATTGTATAGCTCCAATTTGGCTGTACGGAGTGCAGATCTGGGGGATTGCTGCCAAATCCAACTATAAGCGGCTACAAGTAATGCAGAACCGAACACTACGGCAGATAACTAATTGTCATTGGTACGTGCGTGGCGCCACACTTCACCGTGATCTCCATCTACACACTGTGGAGGAACAGATCTGTAGACATTCCAGCAGATACAACGATCGACTTGTTAGACACCGCAGTACACTTGTAAGGAGATTGCTTCCAGCTAGGCCGTTAAGGCGACTTTTTGGACATGTGTCTACTCACCAAACCATTTTCCCTTTTCAGGATATCTGTAATCGGACGGGGTATGGCGGCAAAGTTTTTGATGAAGACTCTGTAGTAGCTGGCTAAGCCAAGGAAAGATCTAACTTTGTAGACGCTATCTGGTTCAGGGTATTCTTGAATAGCCTTCACTATTTCCGGATCGGATTTAGTTCCGTCCTTGCTTACTATAAAGCCTAGGTACTCTACACTTTCTTTAAAGAACCTAGTCTTTTCCTGGCTTACTCTCATATTGGCATCGATTAGGCATTTGTGGGGGACGTGGTCGAATTCGTTTTCTGAGAAAATTATTACATCATCTACATAGACATAACATATCTTACTAATTTGTTCTCGTCTAAGGATCTTTGAAAAATGCTGCTTGCATTTCTTAAGCCGAACAGCAGACGGCAAAATTCGCATTTGCCCCTATTTACCGAGAACGACGTCTTTTCACGGTCATGCTCCGCAAGGTACATTTGGTGATACCCTGACTTAAGATCAAGGGTAGTGAAGAATTTTGCCTTGCCCACATCCGCTGAATCATGGGAATGCTAGGGATGGGGTAACAGTCTGGGATGGTTCGCTCATTGAGCTTCCTGAAATCTATGACCAACCTCTTTTTCGGGTTACCGAAGGCGTCGTTACGCTTTTTGTCAACAACCCACGGCGGGCTGTTGTAGGATAACCGTGATTTCCTGATAATGCCATCCTTTAGCAGTTATTTGACTTCGTTGTTCACGAAGACAGAAACACCCCTGTGGTTTGGGTAAGCTCTCGAGTACATCGTTTCGTTGTCTACTGTACGAATTGTGACAGTAACCGCGGTGTTGAAAGGGAGAGCTTCGTGTGAAGCAGAGAAGGCCTTTTTCCTTCTTAAGATTGTGTTCTTGAACTCCTTTTTAACGGAGGCAGGCACCACAATGCCATTTACAATGAAGTTTACACTAGGGCAGCTGAAATAACGAAGTTTTTCACAAACGCCCTGATACTTCAGAGGGTCCTCAGCTAGGTTTAACTTGACTCCGGCCTGTGTTAACAGGTCTAATCTTATAATAGCGTCAACCGATTTGAGCGAATTCAATAGGAAGAATGGGGAGATGTGCTTAAATACCTTCATAAAAAACTTTTGCTTGATTTCGGTGGAGCCATGTACCGAGAACAGGCTGGCGACCAGAAATGCCATTTTTATCTAAATAATTTGGGAGAGTATTGGTATGCTTTTTGGTTATTTCATAAGAGTAGAAATTTCATCACTATGGTAGTATTGCATCAGCCTATATTTGCACTGCGAATGGTTGTTTTAGTTCTATAGTTCTGAGTACAACCGTTTGCCGCGGCGATAGACTGGCGTCGCTGCCGCTGTATGTTGGTTGTTGTGTGGTATGCGTACACATATATTTACATAGTACTCAGAATACTAGCATAAACAATAATGTTTAAGTGGAAGCGTTATATGATCGCCCGCTTATGAAGCACACTGCATAAGTGCATGGTCAGCATTCCCACGCTAACCAAATGCCGCTATATACATACTGTGCGCACAAAGCATTTTCGCTCAACTCTTTTAACATACATACAGTTTGTCAAGAAACTGTTTACACACTGTGAAATAAGTTGAATTTTTGACTTTAAAGCTAAAAATAAAGGGTTTTTTGCTTAATTAAACGCAATTTTTTTATAAAATATAATTAAACAATATTTATTTTACTTATAAATCAAAAAACAAATTAAAAATATTAAATATACAAGAAAATAAACAACAAATTCCAAGTTTACACACTTTTGAGACTGTCAAGAAACTCTTTACACATTTTGTTTTCCTACTTTGTTTTGTTCTTTTTCTTAGAACGAACTCGATTTTTCCGTTATTTTTGGCTTTGCATTGCTTTTTACAACGCATCTATTGAAATTTGTTGACTTTGCTTGTGAAATTTTGCTGATCAAACGTGCTTAAAGCGAATTATTAAATTTAATAAAATGCCTGGAAAGAGATTAACTTTTGAAGTTACCCAATTAATAAACTATAACCACCAGTTGGGAAAATCTTTTCCAGAATTAGTATAAATGTTTCCTGTATCCCGTAAGACCGTCTACAATGTTTTAAAAGGCTCGGAAAAAGAGGGCAGGCTTGAACCTAAGAGTGGTGGTGGGCGGAAAACCAAAATTAACAAGCGAGTAGACCGCCTTATTATGCGAAAAGTGATTGCGAACCCCTGAATCTCGGTCAGATCACTTGCTCAGGATATCAGGGAAGAATGTCACCTAACTGTGTCACACGAAACTCACATCCTACGCCATAGGTACTCTTCAAGAGTTGCAAGAAAAAAGCCTTTGCTATCAGAGATCAATATTGAAAAGCGTCATTCATTCCCTGTGAATGATGGATCATGCGGAAGAGTACTGGGATGACGTCATATTTTGTGACGAAACAAAAATGATGCTCTTTTATAACGACGGGCCAAGCAGAGTATGGCGCAAACCGTTGAGTGCGCTAGAAAAACAAAATATCATTCCAACGATAAAATTTGGAAAAATGTCACTGATGGTGTGGGGCTGTATCACCAGCCGTGGAGTGGGAAAACTAGCCTTAATTGAGAGCACAATAAATGCCGTGCAATATCTAGAAATGTTAAAAAACAAATTTGAAGGCCAGTGTAGAAAAAATTAGTCTGGTTAGCAACAACAAGCCAAATTTTAAGTTTTACCAGGACATGATCAGAAACATAAAGAGTGCAATGTACGCACCTGGCGCCTTAATAACTGTGGTAAAGTGATCTATACGCCCCCTCAGAGTCCTGATCTGAACCCCATTGAAAATTTGTGGACCTACTTAAAGAAGAAGGTGGCAAAAAGGGACCTAAAACACAACAACAGCTTATGACTGTAATAGTCGAAGAGTGTGAAAAGATCCCGTTTGAATATGACCTGCAAAAACTTGTCCAATCCATGAAAAAAAGGCTTCAACTTGTAGCTAAAGCCAATGGGGAACATACTACATACCAAAACTTTTAAAATTTTAATAAAATAATTAAAAAATTTAGGATTAAACTTCGATTTAGTGTTTTGTGTAAAGAGTTTCTTGACAGTCCCAAAAGTGTGTAAACTTGGAATTTGTTGTTTATTTTCTTGTATATTTAATATTTTTAATTTGTTTTTTGATTTATAAGTAAAATAAATATTGTTTAATTATATTTTATAAAAAAAATTGCGTTTAATTAAGCAAAAAACCCTTTATTTTTAGCTTTAAAGTCAAAAATTAAACTTATTTTACAGTGTGTAAACAGTTTCTTGACAAACTGTATATAACAGCCGCTTCTCTGCCGACTTCACCAGGCAGCGAAGGCGCAATTCATAGCCTAAGAAGTATATTGTATTAGCTTTAAGAATCAGTCGAATTTTAGCACTGGCACGAGTCTAACTATAAAATAAACGGATCTATGCTCTATAAAGAAACATTGTGAAACATTGTGCACAGTGATACGGTTTCCTTCGGCAAAATCAAGTTAGCATGTATGTGTAAATTATTAAATGTGGTGGTGCTGCAGGGGGGTCCCTCGCTTCAGTCTCCGATGATTTGCCGGTTGGCTGATGGTGTCTCTCTTACAGGGGAAGAGGGTGATAAATCCACTTGGAGAGTTACGATGATTATGTTGGGAAGATGACTGTCTTCCTTAATGCAATTGGCCTAGGGACTCAGATTGCTATGATCAAATATAAAATTAACGACAGAATGCCGGAGTTGTTGGTTAATGAGTGATGGCTCTTTATTTTATGAGTGTCCAAAACGAACTGCTTAAAGCTAACAAAGAAAAGAGCTTCATAGCGGCTTCTGCCAAAGTGCAGAGCTTTGCCGGCTATGCTCGAGCTTCCGGCCAAATGCTTGGTCAGCAATTTGACCGGTGCTGGTCAGCGGACGATCAGTCCGATTAACTTAGTTAACTACTCCCCGCTCAAGATTGAGGCCGTCCTCGGCCGACCCTATTTTGGCGAGTACTTCCTTAAGTTGGGCTGTGGACTTCTTGACCCTAATGGCTCGTTGGCAGGTTAGACCGATGCAGATGAGAGCGCAGAAAATTGCTCCTGCAATTAGCGCTATCTGACCGAGTCGGTATCCGTCGACGTCTTGTTCGAATTTCCTGATCTGCTCCAAATTCCTCTCACTCAAGCGGTGAAGGTATGGGAGGCTCAGGATGTCGTGTTTCATCGAGATATTAAGGACAGGAGAGTTAGCTACTCCCGGTGCCCTCTTTTGGACCATGTCGTGGTTTGTGAAGACGGTCTCATTGACCATGGCACTCACAATGAATGTTATTAGGTGCGTTCCTTTGACGTGAATGGCTGTTCCATTATCCACGAGTGCTGGTCTATCATTGATGATAATAATTCCTTCATCGACGTAGGTGATAGGATGTAAGTCGCTCTGCTGCGTGTTGCAATGTGCCATGCCTCCAGCGTGGAGTTCTTGGGCACACGAGCTCACCGAAGATAACTGGCAAAATGTCGCCCTGGGTGATCTGGAGCAGTTCTTCACGGTACTGATTTCTCCATTGAATTCTGCCACCATGTTGTCTTCTAACCTCAATACCGTGTCATGGTGAGCCACTGGGAAGACGGTGATTTTATTACAGGCCATAACAATCTTGGGGAATTTCATAATAAAATGCAAAACGTTAAGGGATTGTAAAATCTTTACGGACGCAACGGACAAAATTTCCATTATGGGGGTGTTGGTGGGCTCCTCGCCCGAAACATTCTCCAAGTCTGCATGGTCCAGAAAGACTGGACTAACTACGTTAATTTTTGCGAGTGTGATTGTAAGCAAAAGGTTCTGAAGTTCCATGACAATGATTCTATTGCGTGTTAATAGCATTTCGTAACGGTGGCCTGTGTCGATTTGCTTATCTTTTGCTATTTTGGCTATTGTGTGCAATAATTAGTCTTGCTTCGGTGAACTTTATATTCTCAAAGTCTTCTGCGTCAGGTGTCCCTGCGACAACCTTTAGCGCAGTTCGCAAGAAGTCTAGGCTCCTGGCCACTCTGTGATGGACGCTCAACGAGTCGAGCATGTCACGAAGGTGAGCGATGTCAATGTTCAGGAGCTTCTTCATATGGGACTCGGGGAACATATCAACCATACCGTTGGTTTCGTCAATTACTCGCCTATACTCAAAGAGGTTAGCAGAGTGTCTGACGTAGGCATATTCTTCCCATACTAAGACTTGGCCGTCAATGACGGGGATGTAATTTGCGTGGGTGTAATCTGTGACGTGGGCCGATGCCACCGCCAGGAGACAAAGTAGAAGCGTTGGAAACGACCTGTAATATGCGTGGTTGATAAATAAATACTCGGAATGGAGTTGCCCACCACCAATAGACGAATAAGAGGAAGTAAATTAAACGTTAAAAAATTAAGCCAAGTGGCTATGAGTAATGAAGGATATAAGAAAGGCTTACGCCAAGTGGCTATGGGAAGCGAAAAATAATGAAAACTTATGACAAGTGGCTATAAATGAAAAGAATGAAAAGAAAATCCGGGGGAACCGCAACTGGGCTCTGTTTGGGTTACCTGAGGTTGTCTTTGTGGACCACCCTCCCTTAAATTAGGACTGTGGTCCCCAAGTCTGCCTCGATAGTTCTCTCCTCGCATAAGGGAGTGAGTTTGTTGCCTAGTCGTCTGTTTGACTTTACTAGGACTTTATCGCCGACCTGGAAGACTCTGTTCCGCCGAGAGGCGTTTTCTCGGTTTCGTGTCACATTTTGGGCATTTTTGATTTTTTCCTGGACATCACTTTGTGGATCGTCCGGATCTGCCCGCATGACTTCGGCCGGTTTTTTGATAATGACGGAGTGGATGGACTTGTTATATCTGGCTGTGGCCAGCAAGATCAACTCCACCGTGTCATTTCTGCCTTTATCGATTTTTAGGCACCTAGCGAGATGGACCAACGTGCTGTGGAAGCGTTCCACCTGTCCGTTGGAGATGCTAGGGAGGGGCGGTGCATTCGAGATGCTGACGCCGAAACGGTTTTCCAGCATGGCCACTATTGCGTGCGATTTCAATGATGGTTCATTGTCGCAGTAGATGGCTTTGGCTTTGGGGAAACATTCATAAGTTGAAGCAGTGGTGGCTTTAGATCCTCTATGGTTCTAGACGGGATCGGCTGCACCATGGCGAATTTCGAAAATTTGTCCACATAGGTGAGGAAGTATTTCCTATCCGTCGAGAAAATATCAATGTGCAATATTTCTCCTACGTGCCCCGGGATTGGTGTTTCATCGAGCTCCTGTTTTTTTTGGATGTCTATCATATTTCGCCTTGGCGCAGGTTTTTCTATTGGCAGCTATCTCGCTTGCCAATTTAGTAATCTTGGGGAAGTAGTACTCGGAGAGTACCTGCTTCACATTCTCGTGGGCCGACCTGTGAGCTCTGTTGTGCTCTGCGGTGAGGATTTCTTTCCTCTCTTTAACCGCGAAAATGTCGGTTACCCTTTTTTTACAATGCCAGAACTTTGTGGCCGGAAATTGTCGGACCACCTCATCCTGGATTTGTGCCAACGTGTGAAGATCACAGTGGAATGCATTCACACCATTGGGGATAATGGTGTTGGCTAGTTCCTCTAGCAAAGTCTGTTTGCACGAGAAGTTAATCGAGTGACGCTTCTTATATTCAAATAGTATAAAAGTGCGTTTCCAAGGGGAGCGCGGCTCTTCTAAAATTATTTGGTTCTGGAAGCAATTTACGGGTTTGTCCGTAGACTCAATTGTGTATGTGAGCGAAAGCTCACTGTGAACCGTGGCCGCGCACGACTCAGGTTCCTGGTTTTCAACACCGTTGAGTTGTTGCCTCGAAAGGGCATCTGCAACGAGATTATTTTTTCCGGGCTTGCAAAACATTCTTGCGCCGGACTCATCGATGCGTGCCTTCCACCTCTTTATCTTGGCGTTCGGATTGGATTCCGATACCGCAAACGTCAAAGGTTGGTGGTCGGTAAAGATGTTTATTTCTTTTACCGCATAAAGGTAGTGTCGCAACTTGGCTAGCGCCCAGACTATTGCTAATAGCTCCCTTTCATTGGTAGCGTAGTTAACCTCTCTGTCACACAATGTCCTAGAGATCATTGTAATGGGGCGTCCCTCTTGGGACAGCACTGCGCCAATGCCGTAGGCCGAAGCGTCTGTCGTTAGATCAAACGCTTTTTTGTAATCAGGGTATCTAAGGATGACGTCCTCAGACGCCAAAATGTTGCGAAGTTTCTCAAAGGCACGTTGCTGCGCTTCGGAAAATTCTACCTTGATACCCCTGGACCTGTGTCGGCTAACACTCCCGTTCTCGTCCTTCAGTATGTCCGAAATGGGCCTTGCTATTGATGCGAAATATTTGATGAAGCATCGATAATAGCTGGCTAAGCCCAAGAATGACCTCACCTCAAATACGTTTTTGGGTTCTGGAAATTCCTTTATGGCCTTAACCTTTTCTGGGTCAGTCGCCGCGCCATTGTTGGTGACGATGAACCCTAGGAAGCTCACGCTTTTCTTAAAGAAGCGTGACTTTTCTGCAGATACTCTCATGTTAGCATCGTACAGGCTCTTCAGAACCCAATCTACGTGCTTGACATGCGCATTTTCATCTTCTGAAAAGATGATGACGTCATCAACGTAAACGTAGCAGAACTTGCCGATCTGCTCTCGCAGAATATCGTCAATTGTCCTCTGGAAGATGCTTGCAGCATTCCTGAGTCCGAATGGCAATCTTCGGAACTCATACTTCCCTCCGTTTACTGAGAATGACGTCTTTTCACGGTCGCGTTCAGCGAGCGTGATTTGATGATAGCCAGACTTCAGATCGAGTGTCGTGAAGTACCTGGCCTTTCCGAGATTCCCCAATATCATTGAGATATTTGGCATGGGGTATCTGTCTGGTACAGTCCTCTCGTTCAGTTTGCGAAAGTCCAGTACCAAACGCATTTTTTTGTTGCCAGCATCGTCGGTGCCCTTTTTGTCTACTACCCATATTGGGTTATTGTAGGGGGACTTCGACTTTTGGATTATGCCATTTTTCAGCAGCTCTTGAATTTCGCCGTTGACGAAGTCAGCTGCCCCCATGGGATATGGGTATAATTTGGCATAAATGGGCTCCTCGTCAATCGTCCGGATGGTTGCTACCACCGACATATTGTAGGGGAGAGCCTCATCAGGATTAGCAAAAGCTTTTTTCCTATTTTCAAGCATTTTTAAAAATGCACCCTTAATAAAGGGCGGTGCTTCCGAGCAATCTACGTTGGTAAAATTGACATCGGGGCAAGTGTGAAAGTCAATTTGCTCTGCTTCGGAGCCCCATTTGAGCTGGCCGGAAGCTAGGTAAAGCGACGCGCCGGCCTGTTTTAATAGGTCTAGGCCAATGATCGCGTCGAAGGAGGTCAAATCTGGTAGTAAGAAAAATGTAGCTTTAAGGTTAAAAATAGACATAAAACATTTTTTTGCGATTGTAGTCACGCCATGAATCGAATGGACTGCGAATGGGGACTCCACCGGGCGGACGCCTTTCAACCCCTTAAAAGGTCGGATGAAATTTTTTGCCGCGCCCGTGTCAATTAGCAGTTTCATGTCAATCCCCGCTACTCTCCGTCTGATGACGGGTAGCAGGGACCTACCCCTAAAAAATTAATGGCATCCGAGTCATACTCTAGGATGGCATCATCGTTGACTTTAACCGCTGCACTGGTGGCTGCGGTAGCATAAGTCTTGTCCGAATCATCTGAGACCTGGGCAACATGGTTGACCCTTTGCCTTTTAGGCGGGATCGAGCGGCCAGATGTGGCCGGCTTCGATTTCGGGTAAGCCGGAGCGTGAGATGGTTGCATCCTGGACAATGAAGGGTCAACTTCCATAGGTACCGGCAAAGACACTAGAATAACAAGATGCGTAACGCCATACGATTTTTTGGCACACGATTTTTTTGCCGTGGCTCTAGAGGTGGCTCCAGGCTCTCTCGAATTTTTGTTAGAGAGTGAGAGAGCAGAGAGCACTACAGCGAACCGATCTTTTCTACGCATACAGTGATAGCAGACGTATGCTCATGCATTGTAAATTTGACAAAATATGCCCTTCACCTTAGAAGTTCTTAGACTTTAAATCTGTATTATTTTTGATCAATTGGCACCATGCGAAAAATTTTTGTTTGCATTGCCTTAACGTTATTATTATTTGAAAATAGATTAGAAATAGCCAAATCTATGTACATATTATCACAAAATAAATTTATAAATTTCAAAAATGACTTTATATAAGAATGTTTGTCATTAGAGTATTCATCTTGCGGCGTGTGAAAAATTAATAAGGCAATGATTGTTGAGTGCTTGTGTCCGCACTTCGTGCCTCAAGATATGAACAAAGCATATTACTTTTGCAATAAACAGTTATCATATTTAATTATTTAGTATATTTATTAAATCATTTGACTTAATAGATGTAACATTAACATTAAAAGTGTTTCAAAAAAAATATTTCGCTCTTAAAAAATTGTCAGATAAGAGACAAATTAGAATTAAACATAAATATAAATGTGTAAACGGTAGCTAATTCGAGCGGCGATAATAACAAACAACCTTAAAAAGCTTTAAAATTATAATAGTCAGGGCGCGAATTTTTAAAAATTATTTTATTTTATCATATTGCTACGAAATTGGCAAAAACTATCCTAATATGTACCATGTAAATTACGCATCTTGTTATTCTAGTGTCTTTGGTTCCGGTGTGTTCTCTCGAGCCATCCGGTCGCTACGTGGAGCAGAGTGCACTTGTGCTCTGTGCTGCCTAGTAAAGTGCGGGTTCTTCCCGGCACTTCCCTGCGAGTTGGCTTGTGGAGGGGCCTGCTGGCGCTCCTGCACTTTGGGATATTGCTTGCGGTCCCTATCTTCTTGGCTTCTTGCAAACGAAGTTGCGAAGGTGTATCGCTCGTGATTGGATTCCACCTCCTGTGCCAAGGCGAGTGCTGAGGGCATGTCCTTCGGTTTTGCAGCACGTCCGTGAGATTGCGCCTGAGTCCCGAGACGAAAACTCGCAAAGCATCATCTCGGAACTTTTCACACAGCACCTTTGCTGCCGACGCTTCATAAGACATGGTTGCTTTATTGGTGAGCAAGGTGAGTTTTTTCTCAACCTCGTCATAATACTGAAGCATGACGCTTTCCCTGACTGAGAGTGCCTAACTCCTGTTCGATAACGTGTATCGGGCATTTGTCGCTGTACGTAAAATCGAGGCGATTTATAATTGCATCGAAATTTAGCACAGTTCCGAAGGATGACAGAACTGCATCAGCAGGGCCTTTAACTTTGCTCCTGATGATAACTACAGCCTGATAGTGTCGCGAACTATTTTCATAGTTTCTGAACATGTGGTAAGCGGCCTTCGCCGCCTGCCGCCAGGAGACGTATGTCTCCTGTGTGCCCATAAAATCTGGGAGGCATTTTACAGCGTCTAATGTTTCTTCGCAACGGACTTCTCCGGTGATATCTACCGGTTGGTAAACTTTAATTTGTGGAGTTTCTGCCCGCACAGGGGCAACCTGCATATCCGCGAGCTGGCCGGCAAGTTCCTGAACTGTATTACGCAGGTCAGCCTCCCTGCGTTGACCTTCTAAGGCTTGCTCTTGTAACGCCCTTATGAGGACTTTAATTTGTTCCGTTTCGAGCGACATCTTATATGCAACAAATGTGTTAACTGGGGTGTTCTTATGTACAGAGTTTTCTGTAGAATCGTCGCCTTTTGACTCTGAGTCGCTAGCGAATGGTTTAGAATTCCTATATTGTCGGAATGAGTTGCTCATGAGGAGCTGAGTATATAAGTACTCAAGTCGTATTGGCCATGGGGAGTATTAGTACGGCGAGGGGACGCTTGGGCTGAGTCGGCGTTAATAACATTGGCCGAGGGCTCGTTGAGCGGAGCCGTAGGTTCGTCCAGCAACGATAAGGTGAGGGGCTTGCGGGGAGCTCGCATCCGCTAAGCCAAACAAATATATAAATGACAAACAAATCGTAGCAGCAAAGACAAAGAGATATATAAAAGGCAAAAAATTGCTACAGCAATGCATGCGCTGCTGTATCGGGTGTCGGGGCAGCGATAGGAGACCCGAGACGGCTGTGGGGAGAGAATTCAAGTTCAAGTGGAACGACAGTGTCCAGACATATGCAGAAGTGGAACGAAATAATGCACACAATGTAAATTGTAAATCAATAAATCTCTGCGACAGTGTCAAAGAATAATTTAATCCGCACAGTCAATCAAAATTTAAAATTCCATGTTTAAATTTCATACATTAATCTAATTTAAATTCACTACACATACAATGATTAGGATTGTCATGGAAATACAGATTATTGTTAGTGTAACCCGCACAAATATTTTAAATGTTATAAACTTTATTTAAATGCAGTTGGGGTTTGGAGATAGGCGCTCACTTACATAATCTGTGTGTTGTTGTGGGTTTCCTTAGTGGGGCGCCAATTATTAAATGTGGTGGTGCTGCAGGGGGGACCCTCGCTTCAGTCTCCGATGATTTGCCGGTTGGCTGATGGTGTCTCTCTTACAGGGGAAGAGGGTGATAAATCCACTTGGAGAGTTACGATGATTATGTTGGGAAGATGACTGTCTTCCTTAATGCATTTGGCCTAGGGACTCAGATTGCTATGATCAAATATAAAATTAACGACAGAATGCCGGAGTTGTTGGTTAATGAGTGATGGCTCTTTATTTTATGAGTGTCCAAAACGAACTGCTTAAAGCTAACAAAGAAAAGAGCTTCATAGCGGCTTCTGCCAAAGTGCAGAGCTTTGCCGGCTATGCTCGAGCTTCCGGCCAAATGCTTGGTCAGCAATTTGACCGGTGCTGGTCAGCGGACGATCAGTCCGGTTAAATTAGTTAACTTGTACATGGGCTGCCGCCAAGAGCTGTTGTCGCGCCAGAGTGGCGGAGCGGCGCTTGACGCCGTGTTCGCTTGTACACTGTTAAATTCGTTTGAATTCTGCAAATCAATGCATAAAAGATCCACCCAAACAAAAAAAAAAATATTCAAGAAAAATAATATTTACATATATGTATAGAAAAAAAAGGGGAAACACCAAAACAACCCACAAACAACTTAACGCTTACTGTTGTCACATGTTCACTAACCTCTAAAAATAATACACTCTATTGAATGCCTATTTGTATGTATTACAGTTAAAGTCGAAAAAATAAAAAAAAGAAACTACAATACAAAGGTGGATGAAAGCACAGCAGCACTATAAGAACGACATACAATATTATGCACCGGGAAACAAGGAAAAGAAACTGCGTAACGGAAACACACATACAGGCTTACTTTTATTTTAGAAAGAGCACATATAATACACATTCAAACAATAAATATTAGTACATTAATATACAAACGAAAACAAAATAAACCAAACAAACACCTAAAATATTCCCTACACAAAAAAAAAAACATGCATACATATTTTTAATATACCTATTTATACCTCACATATTATTACACATACCATAGCCATACCCCAATATATAATTATTCGCTATTATTTGCAAACAAATATACGGATTTCTTCCCAATACACGAAAATGTTAGGGGAAAAAGCTCACACTAGTAACACAGTTAGGGGCAGATTAGGGCTAAGAAGCTGGTCTAGTCTATCTGAGATAAGGGAAGCGACAGGAGCAAAAGAGAAAGGCCAGTCGGTTCAATTCCAAAACAATAATCCCGCCAACGCTATGGGTTCCGGTAACGCCACAGGGCCACTAAGTCCCACCGTTAATTTATCAACAAACACAAACCTGAATCTACAACAACTACTAACCCTTGTACATGAACTACCAACCTACGATGGCCCACCTGACAATCTTGATAGATTTATAGACAGAGTAGATCAGCTCCTTTTGTTAGCTTCATCAGTGGACCAAACAACATGAGGACAGTACTTACTTGGAACTATCTGTGACTAAATTAAAGGCAGGACAGACGAAGCGCCTAATGTCTCCGATTTACTCCTTAGTTGGGATGACATCAAAACAAACCTCAAGCGACTATACTCTAGGAAGAAAACAAAAGTAATGCTTGATAAAGAGCCACACAATCTTCCGGACGGACTCAGTATGGGAAAATTTTATTACTCAACCGCAAAAATAAGAATCGAATTAATGTCACTCGCCAGAGAAGCAGACCCTAGTGGACACTCTCTCGCGGCCAAACGTGACCAATACGATAGATTCTGCCTAAATACATTCTTAACTGGATTAAGGGTCACACTTAGGTCAGCCATTAGGACCCAAAGGCCAGAGACAATCGAGAAAGCATACGAGAACGGACAGATTTAATTAAACTTCTCAAGAAGCCTGAACAGGGATGTCGCGACAGCCCAATTTACAGGAATCACCCATACGCGAAAGGACAACCTACCAATAGCGACTACGACAGGCGCTACACACGACGACAACAGAACTATAATAATGCCAACAACGCTCGTCATGTACCACGATATGATAAAACCAGCAATAACAATGATAGCCGCTTTATACAGAGACAACAAAATTTTAACAACAATAATAGACGCTTCACACGTCAACATAATTCCCATAACGATGGTAATGGTCGACAAGATAGAGGGCAGGAACCCCTTCCACAATAACTACCAACCAGATCAGGCCCTAAGTCACCAAAACAGGAACAACCATAACCCAAGCGCTCCCCTATCAACGATAATGCAAATTTTCTACTAGCAGTCTCGGGAAGCCAGTCAGCTACATAATCAAGAAGACTCACGGATCTTCCTTGTTTTCTTATCACCAAGCTCCATGGTGTCAAACCCTCTCAAATTCCTAATAGACACTGAATTTCATAAATCCAGCACTTATTAATAAAGAGCACATAAAAAACTAACCTCGGATATTAATATAAACACCATTCTCACAATACATTCAAAATTCGGGAATATACCGTTAAGTAAATTACAAACATATAAAAAAAATGCCCAATTTTAAGTTCTTAATATTTAATTTCCACTCCCACTTCAATGGTCTCCTAGGAATGGATATCCTATCTAGCCTAAATGCAAAAAAAAACTTTTCCGAATCCATACTAGAAACACCAGAAACCGCCAGCCCAATCCTCACAAGGGCAAACCCTGTAGCTACATTACATAACCTGCCACAAAATACCAAGATGCTACTTCCGCTCCCAGTAAACTTCATGCAGAGAGATTTTATATATGAAACCACCAATTTGGATAATCAAATATCCATAATAGGCGGTTTATACACCGCAAACGCAGGATCCGCAGTCTGCAATAACTCAGTCCAGATCCAAACACTTTACTTCGAGGAACCGTTACAGGCAGAAGAGTTCTCTTCACGAACCCACCAATACTTAAACTGCATGTCCGCAGCAACAGATACAGAACGACCGGAAGACCAGCAATTAATCAATCAGACGGAACACGTCAACAGCGAGGAAAAACAATACATACTCAAACTATATAAGTCATTCAAAAGACTTTTCCACAACGAAAATAACCAACTAACATTATCTAACGCCGTCAAACACTCCAATACCAACAACAGATAATATACCGATTCACAAAAATCTAACCGTTACCCATTTGAACATAAAGACGAAGTTCGAAAGCAAATTTCAAAAGTGCTTGAACAAAAGTGACATCATAGGCGAAAAAAAGTGGAGCTTGGTAATCGATTTTCGGAAATTAAACGATAAGACTGTCTCTGTCTCTATCCCAAACATTGCATATATACTAGAGAGCATAGGAAAGACCATGTATTTCACAAAAATTGACTTAGCAAATGGCTTTCACTAAATTCAAATGAACTCACGCGACGCGAGCAAGACGACATTCAGCGTCGAGAATGGGCATTACGAGTGCCCTTCGGTCTCAGGAACGCCCCTGCCACGTTGCAACGCGTTATGGACAATGTTTTAGGTGACTTAGTCGGCAACGTCTGTCTCGTCTATCTCGACGATATAATAGTACCAAGCAGGTGTAGCTTTTTTAAGGAAGGAAATCGACTTCCTGGGAAATATCGTAACCCAGGAAGGAGTCAAACCAAACCCACTTAAGATTCAAACCATCAAAGACTTTCCCTGCCCAAAGACAACCAGGGAAATTAAATCATTTTTAGGACTATTAGGGTACTACAGGAAATTCATAAACGACTTTGCGAAAATGGGTTTAGTCCATAACGAGACTGTTAAAAGGTAGGAAATCCGCTATTCTACGCTAGAAAAAGAAATGCTAGCTATCATTTGGTCTGTAGGTCACTTCAGACCATCCCTCTTCGGGCGTAGATTCAAAATAGTTACAGACCATAAGCCATTAATCTGGCTAGAAAATCTGAACGGTCAGAATCCAAAACCACTTCGATGGAAAAGTATCCTGGCCGCATACGACTACGAAGTCGTATACAGAAAAGTAGTAGTTGCTGGCGCACTCAGCAGAATTGAGCCAAACTTAAACATAAACGAAGACCCACAAATTATACCAATCGTTTCGCAACCACTAAATCACTTCAATTTCCAAATAATGTTTCGTACCGGATCAACATCCGTAAGTCAGGTAGAAACATAAAGTAAGACACATAACCACAGAACCCGTACATACTTTCGACTCCGATACAAATACCCTTCAAACAATCCTGAAACCGAATAAAACATTCGCAATATTTGCACCAGACGATATTTTCAAAATAATATAAGAATCCTAAAATAACTATTTCTTTAAAAATGACTTATACAAAATTGTCCGCTGCAATATATGGCTTACCGTAATTACGAATCCTCATGATCAGGAACACGAAATTCGTGCATACCACTTAAATACCAATCATAGGGGGATAGATGAAACATATAACCATTAAAAAGGGACATTATCACAAAAATTATAAAAAATTGTGATACCTGCCTAACCCTAATATATGATAGACACCCCCATAGACCATTTACACAAACTCCAAACTCCATCCGCCCAGAGGGACCATTGGCAGTCGTACATATAGACATATATTTCATTAACAATACTTGTAACCTCACAATTATCGATAAATTCACCGAGCTAGCGCAAGCCCACCCCCTTAGCAATAGGAATTCAATAAAAGTCGACGATGCCCTATTACAATTCATAAGTCACAATGGCGCACCAAAAAAATAATTTTCGACCAGGGCGCGTAATTTTCGGGCAGTCTATTCAATAACAGCTCATACAATTTCATTTCAATAATTTTAATTTCATTCAATAATTAATTTTCAATTTCCGCAGTCTGCAATAACTCAGTCCAGATCCAAACACTTTACTTCGAGGAACCGTTACAGGCAGAAGAGTTCTCTTCACGAACCCACCAATACTTAAACTGCATGTCCGCAGCAACAGATACAGAACGACCGGAAGACCAGCAATTAATCAATCAGACGGAACACGTCAACAGCGAGGAAAAACAATACATACTCAAACTATATAAGTCATTCAAAAGACTTTTCCACAACGAAAATAACCAACTAACATTATCTAACGCCGTCAAACACTCCAATACCAACAACAGATAATATACCGATTCACAAAAATCTAACCGTTACCCATTTGAACATAAAGACGAAGTTCGAAAGCAAATTTCAAAAGTGCTTGAACAAAAGTGACATCATAGGCGAAAAAAGGTGGAGCTTGGTAATCGATTTTCGGAAATTAAACGATAAGACTGTCTCTGTCTCTATCCCAAACATTGCATATATACTAGAGAGCATAGGAAAGACCATGTATTTCACAAAAATTGACTTAGCAAATGGCTTTCACTAAATTCAAATGAACTCACGCGACGCGAGCAAGACGACATTCAGCGTCGAGAATGGGCATTACGAGTGCCCTTCGGTCTCAGGAACGCCCCTGCCACGTTGCAACGCGTTATGGACAATGTTTTAGGTGACTTAGTCGGCAACGTCTGTCTCGTCTATCTCGACGATATAATAGTACCAAGCAGGTGTAGCTTTTTTAAGGAAGGAAATCGACTTCCTGGGAAATATCGTAACCCAGGAAGGAGTCAAACCAAACCCACTTAAGATTCAAACCATCAAAGACTTTCCCTGCCCAAAGACAACCAGGGAAATTAAATCATTTTTAGGACTATTAGGGTACTACAGGAAATTCATAAACGACTTTGCGAAAATGGGTTTAGTCCATAACGAGACTGTTAAAAGGTAGGAAATCCGCTATTCTACGCTAGAAAAAGAAATGCTAGCTATCATTTGGTCTGTAGGTCACTTCAGACCATCCCTCTTCGGGCGTAGATTCAAAATAGTTACAGACCATAAGCCATTAATCTGGCTAGAAAATCTGAACGGTCAGAATCCAAAACCACTTCGATGGAAAAGTATCCTGGCCGCATACGACTACGAAGTCGTATACAGAAAAGTAGTAGTTGCTGGCGCACTCAGCAGAATTGAGCCAAACTTAAACATAAACGAAGACCCACAAATTATACCAATCGTTTCGCAACCACTAAATCACTTCAATTTCCAAATAATGTTTCGTACCGGATCAACATCCGTAAGTCAGGTAGAAACATAAAGTAAGACACATAACCACAGAACCCGTACATACTTTCGACTCCGATACAAATACCCTTCAAACAATCCTGAAACCGAATAAAACATTCGCAATATTTGCACCAGACGATATTTTCAAAATAATATAAGAATCCTAAAATAACTATTTCTTTAAAAATGACTTATACAAAATTGTCCGCTGCAATATATGGCTTACCGTAATTACGAATCCTCATGATCAGGAACACGAAATTCGTGCATACCACTTAAATACCAATCATAGGGGGATAGATGAAACATATAACCATTAAAAAGGGACATTATCACAAAAATTATAAAAAATTGTGATACCTGCCTAACCCTAATATATGATAGACACCCCCATAGACCATTTACACAAACTCCAAACTCCATCCGCCCAGAGGGACCATTGGCAGTCGTACATATAGACATATATTTCATTAACAATACTTGTAACCTCACAATTATCGATAAATTCACCGAGCTAGCGCAAGCCCACCCCCTTAGCAATAGGAATTCAATAAAAGTCGACGATGCCCTATTACAATTCATAAGTCACAATGGCGCACCAAAAAAATAATTTTCGACCAGGGCGCGTAATTTTCGGGCAGTCTATTCAATAACAGCTCATACAATTTCATTTCAACAATCAACCGGCAATGCTTCTGTCGAGAGACTGCACTCCACCTTAACCGAACTATACAGGATAATCTTAAACAAAAAAAAGGAAGCACGCCTAGAACGCGATCACGTCCAAATACTCGCAGAAGCCGTATAAACATATAACAACGCAATACACTCCAGCACTACCCCTTTCGAGCTCTTCCACGGAAGAACTCACATATTCAACAAATCAATAACATTCGACAATCACCACGATTACCATAAGAAATTAAACGAATTTAGAAAAGACATATACCCAAAGGTACAGGAACATTTAAGCGCGACCGCAGACAAAATATTGACTAAATTAAACAAGGACAGAGAGACACCAATACAAGTTGAGCATAATGATACAATATTTAGAAAAGAAAACCTTAGAAACAAGATAACACCGAGATTTTCACTACACAAAGTAGATAGAGACAAAGGCAAACGAAATATTAAAAAAAAAGTTAAGAAAACAGTGGCAGAAACATAAGTTATACAAGCACTATTTAATAAATATATATATTGTTATCAAACTAAGTAATAAAAACCCCACATTACCAAGCAATAACACTTATTCATTATAAAATAGAATAAGCTTCAATATAGACACTGTCTGATTATGTAAACAAAGTAGTCGATAGCCATTAGCCAGTAAACTAAACATCAAACCTAAGCTGTTATTTCATAAGGAACAAATAATAATATAAGATAGATAATAAGTAAGCAAAATGTAACTTTAACATTAGATATAACGTTTATATACACAACACTCATGTTTATCATTAAGATATCCATTTTTAAAAAAATTTTAAAATTCAAAATATCGTCGGAGTTCGTGGCATACACCAACAACACGTCGCCTAATCACCTTTCTCCAATCCGGCCATTTCCCCTTACGGCCTTCTCTTCGGCCGGGGGTTGGGGGGGTTGGGGGGGTTGGAGGAGTTAACATGCCCCCTCTCTCCGGTCACAGGAAAACAACACCGACCCAACGAAAAACTGAGAGCCGAGCAAAAATTCAACGAAGATCGCCAATACGAACTCGGACGAAGACATTTGGGAGAAACATACAACTTTTGTAATAAAAAAGCATGTCGCGGATCGAATATTGTTATCGATAGGCTCTAGTTAGTATTTTTGAGAAGTCCGAATGTGGAAGGATTTGTAAGCCCATATGTGTCTGGGCACATTGTTTTTGGCCATTGTAAATTGCCGGGAAAATTTAGCTTTTCATTGTCGTGTAAGAGTTGGAGGACACACTGCGGTGAGCTAATAAGTTTAGCTAGTTGCAATTGTGAAACATTGAATTCTTCCAGAATAAAACGTGTTCTACTACCACGGATAAGTCTGCCCTTTCTTTCGGGAACCAATGTGTGGGGTAGCCGTTTAAGGCAACTCCCTGGACGACAAAGCATTCTCATTTCATACCTGAAACTGCCCAGTTGCTTTTTTTTGAAGCTTTCCTCCCTCGGCCATAGGATTGTAACTCACGCACAGGGGTTTTACCAGTAAGGTTGTTTTACCAGCACCATACGTTGCTGCACCTTTGCCTCTCAAATTCGGAGTTCCTCAACATCCTTACCCAAAACACAGCAATCTCGTCCTTCGAAACCCTTCAGCAGAAATGCATCGGCAAGTACTTCAGCGATGCAAACCTATTTCGGTTTCGTACTTGGGCACGGCAATCATTGACGTGTGTCATTTGGGGACGAATTACCGAGCACGATCTTTAATCGACTCGAGATCCGAAGCTACGTTCATTTACGAACGCCTGTTTAACATCATTAAGCAGTAACATCCGGACAAAAGTCTCCGGGCTATATCATTCTTCACGAAGCTGTGTCATTTCAGGATTCGCTTTCCGAATAAGACAGGTATACAATTATATATATATTATATATCCTTCCGGAAATAGCAGGTAAACTGCCCTCCTCTCCTATCCCCTGGAATTCTTTGAAGGAGTGGCCAGCTCTCCTCTGGGCAGACGACTCAGGACGAAAACCTTCCCACCGAAATGAGTCAGAGGTGGCGATCGTTCATAGATGAGTTATTCCGACCTCAACCAGATCCGCGATCCGAGATGGGTATGGTATCAGCCTGCGGTAACCATAGGACTCTGTGACGCGTTTCAGAAAGCCTATGGATCGGCTACATGTATCCGCGTCGAGACGGCGCAAAATATTTTGACTCGTCTGCCAAAACACGAGTGGCTCCGGTGAAAACCGTATCTAATCGAGGCGTATCCCTACGTGTATTGCAGGTAAACATCTCTAGTGGCCCGGACCAGAGTGGATGCAAGGGCCACGAGAGCTTTGGCCAGCGCAAAGCGACTCTCATCCAGTGACACACTTAGCTAGATCAGCGCGCGGTCGAAGTGCATTTTGTCAAAGCCCTGTCTATTGACTTCCTTGAACGTTTTTCCAAATTGGACAATGTACTTCGAGTTCTGGCATGTGTTCAACGTTTCCTTAAGTGCTTCCGCAAGGGCTCGATCACGGCCCACTAGTGAATAAATCCAATAGGAAGAGAGAACTCTGGTCTCCATTGCGCAGTACCGAGTATACGGACAAGAGCAGAAGCAACTGGCAGATAAAAGGCCCCTCCAGTCCGTTACTGAATCTGTTTTCATTCATGGAATATGGACTTATCCGCACCTGTAGTGCGCTTGTCTTAAACTCTATCTAATATAAATAATCCAATATGAATTTATTCCTAAAAGTAAACTTGGGTTTTGATTAAGCTTTCTAAGCCGCCCTCCACTGTGTAAGCCCAGCTTTGAATTATACGATATTGCATATGGGTTCGGTATACGTTTTTTATAATATGCTCCACTTAAGCCGAGCTCTAAATTGCCGGACTTTTCCCTTACTTCTAATAGGTTAAAAACTTTTCTTAGCCCCATTTTTTCACATCGTAGCCGCTCATAAAGTGCACAGTGAATATAGGTTGTACAATTATTAATTCTAGTCTCCAAAGGTTATTTTGATACCGGTTGCTATCGAAATCGCAATGGAATTTACCTTAAACAATTTTCATTTTAATTTAAGTGCCGGTAAAAAGGTATTTATTTTTTTTATGCTAAAATGTATGTGGTCCTAAATTTGGCTTACAGTCTATAGATTGGCGGTCAATTAATCAACCAAAAACTTAGTGGCCATTAAAGTAGCCATCCCCCCATTTATGTCGCAACTGACATCAAGACAACAATTAGGATCAAGCCACAAACGGCTTAGGTTGACGGAAGAGTGCGCGCGAGAAGCGATGCGAAGGCTCGAAGGATACCAGGTGGGCTGCCATTGGTGCTAATGCGAGATGTCGCTTTGTTGATTATCACTGGTGACACCACTGAGCCGAGCTTCCCGCGTGGAGCGAGCGCGCACAAGTTTCGCGCCGAGACCGCTTACAAACTGTGTAGTGTGTGGTGTCTATGCATCCGGTGACCACAAATAGGAGGACCCTAATCTTAGAGGCTTCTATCAAGTTAACTATTGGACTTTTAACCTAACTATTTAAATTTTTGTAAAGAGCATTCTGTTTCTTGCCAGAAGAGCTTCGTATAAGTGTGGTGTGTCAAGTATTGAATGTGTCGGATAACTTGTTCATCTGTTTTTGAGTTCCGGAATTAATGGTTATTTGCCTGGTAATAGACTCTACAAGTTGGGCATCTGAAATCCTAATCTTTAGAAAATCTGTGGCATCGGGAGTACGCGCCACTACCTTTCAGAAGAAATATTCGTTTATGTATTCTTAAAAGTTTATATTACTTTCACAGTTTTTTTTTCCTTATTGTATTACATTTAAAACATATATTTACAAGTAACAGCGTAACTTTACCCGTTTCTGGTTAAAGTAAAAGGGTATACTAGATTCGTAACAGGCAGAAGGAAGCGTTTCCGATAAAAAGAATATATTCTTGATCAGGATCAATTGCCGAGTCGATCTAGACATGCCTGTCTAACTGTCTGTCCGACTGTACAAAAAAATTTTCAACGCCCACTCTAACGCCCTAAAACGGCCCAAAACTGCAACGCCCACATTTTTAAATCATTTTTCGATATTTTTTCATAATTTTTTGGTCTTGTAAAACCATTCAAAACTGCAACGGCCACATTTTTGAAAATTTGTTGCATATTTTTTGATAATTTTATTAGTCGTGTAAACTTCTATATATTTGCCATAAAAACGCCCACGCCCACTCGAACGCCCTAACCTAAAGCCACCGGTCAAGCACACACCTTGGAACCATTTTTAAATTTTTTCTCATTTTAGTTAACTAGTTAGTTTGCTTTTCTGTCTTTGTATTTCGTTTACTCTCGCTTTCGTGCGTTGTTCGCAGTGCTGTTTGGTATTCTTTTTGTATGCACTGTTCTCTCCCACACGCGTGCAGTCTGCTCTCTTAAGGTACTGTTATCAGCTCGCATGCCAGTTTTGATTTTGTGTCTTTGTAGAGTGGTCCGAATACAGAAAATATGTATACTAATGTTGTCTGCTTTCATAATAATGGTTATAAAACCTGAGCTGCCAAAAATAGCTTGTTTCCTATGTGATAAATTGGTGCACACTAAGTGCGCTGGCTAAGGGCCAAATCTAAAATACTGTTGCGATGCTTGCCTAGGGGTTGCGAACGAGATGACTTCGTTTATGCGCCAAACTAAAGATGGCTTGAAGGACTGCGTAGCTAGAGATAGTTTTCGTCGAGCCCATGATCTCCTTTCCGCGCTAAATTCACAGTTTAATAGCCTTAAGCTATTAGTGGTTAGTGGATGACTCCACAGTAAAAAACTAGAGGCTTTCGTAGCAAACTAACTAAATTGTATTCTGATAGCCTTTCCTTTTGTGTTAAGATTGTGTTGAAGCAGGAGATACTTAACTCCGAAGACATCCCAGGTATGTATAAGTTAACTTATTTAACCGTACCGATTGTCCGTTCCCTAGCACCGGTCAAATTGCTGACCAAGCGGCCATAGCCGGCAAAGCACTGAATATTGGCATATGACGCTATGAAGCTATTTGATGTTAGCTTTTAAGTGAGTTCTTTCTTGACATTTAAATAAAGAGCATCGATCAATTTCAAAGACGACTCCGGCATACGCCGATAAACATTTTTCTCTAGGCCAGCAATTTAGAAGGGCAGTTACCCCTCCAACATAATTTTCCTACTTCAACATAGAGGCATCGGCCACCAGACCAGTGACTGCAGCGAGGGATCCTCTCCTGTAACACTGCTATATTTATTATATTTACCCGGCCGTGCGAATTTCTGTTGTGATGCGGTTAACCTGTTCAATGGCTCCATGTTTTGGCCGAAACCCAAATTGGTGCGATGGGAGTGTGTTGTGTGTTTTGAGATGGGGGCTGATGCGTAGCAACAGCACTTTTTCAAATAACTTGGATAGACAATAGACAAGTAAGTAAGCTTATTGGCCTGTATGATGATGGCTGTGTTTTGTCTTTCCCAGGCTTAGGGATCATAATTATAATTGATTTCTTCCACTTTTGAGGGAAATATCCAATTTTAGTAATTGCGTTGAAGAGCAAGCAGATTCGCAGAACTGCACACATTGGGAGCTCGATGATCATTTTCGGGGTTGTTAAGTCGTAGCCAGGCGATTTTCAAGTTTTCAGATGCTCTTTAATGACTTTTGTTATTTTGCCTTTGCCCTGGCGGGAGAGTAAATGAGTTAGTGGCTGGATTTGGTTGAAATACTTTTTTAAGATGATCAGTGAAGACTCTTGCTCTGTCCGTGTCACTGCGAGACCAGTTTCCGGTGGAGTTACGGAGAGGTACAAACGTTTCTGTTGGTGCCTGTAGGTTCCTGTGGTCTTTCCACAACGAGTTCTTTGTGCTTGTGGGGGTGAGATTCTCGATGTACCTTAGTCGTGCGTCCGCTTCTTCTTTCTTAAGCGCTTTGGTAAGCCTGCGAGAAGCTGCTTTTAATTTACTCTTTGCGTTAGGTGATCTGTGCTCCTGCCACTCCCTTCGATGTCGTCGTTTTTCAAGCACAAGCAGATCAATATCTCTACTTGTCTTGTTAAACTTTGTGCTGCATAGATGGTTGTCTTGTGGAGTTGACGCAACAAGTATTAATTCTATATCACCAGCAAACTGATCAATGTCTTGCTCGGTTTCCAGGGGGCTAGAAAAGCCGGTATGGGAACAAACATATTTTTTGTACCTCGCCCAGTTGGTCCTATTGGTTGTAAGCCTACACGGTCGTTCGATGTGCTGTAGTTGGTGCAAAAGATGAAAGATTACCGGACAGTTATCAGATGAGAGTTCCGGAAATGCCTCAGCTATAATCATTAATTAGCATATCCATTTTGTGATGGCAAAGTCAATCAATACTGCTGGCCAGTATGTAGGCGCTCCCGGGGAAACATAGTTAAGTTTGTGTTGCGGTTTGATGATTGCGTTGTACACCTGTTTTCCTTGCCTCAGGTCATCTAACCCAGAGGAAACCCCTCTACATATACAGAAAAAGGAGAAAAACCTCCAGAAAATAAAGTGGAAACCCCATTTAAAATCAGATTAATCAAAGGTTACTAATGATTGCTCCAAATCATCTAATTCAGAGGAAAACCCTCTTATCACCCCATACATAGAAGAAGCCCTTCTAGTAACATCCTCTACAGTACCACTTCAACCTCCGAAAGCCCCACCCAGTTTAAAGTCCCGCTTCGCGTAAGCCCAAAACCCTTATCAGCAAAATCTTGATAAACAAAAATCAACCACAAAGAGAAAATAAAAAACTCAACAACAAAAACAACAATACCGCTAACCCAGGCTCAAGCCCTTAACCAACAATCATGACAGACCCACCAAACATTTACAAAATTACTTCAAAAACATACCAATCACAATTAGGTGAACATAAATTTATAATTATTAAAAGGAAAGACAACAACTCTTTCGAAAGAACTTCACCATTCATCATAAAGAAATCGGTGGACTTTGCCTGTGGAGGAGAAGTTGAGGGATGCAAACGAACAAGAGACGGCAACCTGCTAATAAAAACCAAGCAAAAAAACTCCTAGAAGTAACAAAAATTGCAGATGTAGATGTAAGAGCAAGTGAACATAAAACATTAAACTTCTCTAAGGGAGTTATTTATTGTAACGACCTTAGACACATCTACGAAGACACAATTCTACAAGAACTAAAACAACAAAAAGTAACTGAAGTTAAAAAAATAATGAAACGGCAAAACCCCAACTCTAACTCTGACACCAACAACATCACTTTAGTTGAAACTGGACTAATAATTATAACCTTTGAATCGCATAAGCTCCCCGAGATAGTACGAATCGGTTACGAAACAGTCCGAGTACGAGACTACATCTCACTCCCACTTCGATGCAAAAAATGCCTCCGCTTCGGTCATCCAACACCCATATGCAAAAGTGTAAAAACTTGCATCAATTGCTCTGAAGCAAAACACACAAACGACGGAGAAAAATGCACAAACGAAAAGAACTGCTTAAATTGCCGAAACAACCCAGAACTTGACCATCAACACAGCCCAATTGACCGCAAATGCCCTACTTTCATAAAAAACCAGGAATTAACAGCTATTAAAACTACACAAAATGTTGACCATAAAACTGCCCAACTTATATACTTCGAACGTCACGGTTTCCAAACGAAAAACACCTATGCCAAAACACTTACAAACGGCACAACCCAGAGGACAACAATCTTGCACATGCATAAACACATGAAACCAATTTACATTTTCGCTTAAACTCTGTTTCTCGCGACTCACTTCGAGCCGATCAAAACTCTGTATAGTTAGTCTTAAGCTGACATTACTTTAATAAAGACGTTCACCGAAATTGTTCGTGTTTCGATTGAAAGTTGTTTCAGAGTTGATCTTTGTCGTCGTTATTGACGGATCATTTATTCGACTGACAAAATTAATAACTACGTAAGTATATATATATGTATGTCGCAGATCGTTATTTCTGGTTATTTTCTCGTGTCTGGTCTGCCAATTGACAAAAAAACTTTTCGAGTGAAGCGAATTCCAACCGGCGTGTACAATCGTCTGCATGCCACTGTTCGCATTTTCCACTCGCGCATCGATTTATGCTTCACATACGGTAGCTGGACTATACTCGGCGACAGCGGACAGCGCGGTTAAATTATGTTAATAAGGTGACAGACACGTACAGTGGTTAAAATCCTTTCACAATGCAACATGTAGCCCCGTATTAATGCTAGTTTGTCTAGTTTTGTAAACTATTCTATCTATCATAATAATAAAAAATAAAAAAACATGAATTTTCAAAAAAGAATTCATAACCATGAGAAAAAAATATTTCATAAGAATGTTGAAAATAAAAATGTTTTAAAATAAATTATAATATGAAAACTCATATATAAATATCAAAGTCATATCTTGAGGCACGAAGTGCGGACAGAAGCACTCAACAATCATTGCCTTATTAATTTTTTACACGTCGTAAGCTGAATATTCTTTTTTTTTCTCCATGTTTTGCTTATTTATTTCCCCTTTACTTAAGAGACTAACAATAAGTTTTCAAATCTTACTTTAAACTAACTAAATATCATTTTATGAAATAATTCGTGCTGTGTGGCCTAAATTTAACGCTGGACCGGTTGGTCGTTCCGGTGCAGTCGGCTTTGGCTACATACTCGAATAAGTCTTCTTGCAAAAGGATTTGGATGTGAGGCTAGTTTTTCATGGTATTCGTTCCCAAGATACCATGGATTCTCAGAATCCTAGACTGTGCTCGCTGTACTATGTCGATGTTGCTTCTCGATGCGTTGCCCCATAGCTCGGAGCCATATAGGTTTTAAAACGGAGTTATTTAAGAGGACTTTGTACTCCAGTCATATGGGAGAGCGAACGTTTATAAGCCAGTGTATATCCCTTGCTTTTAGTCTGAGGTGCGTCGTCTTGGCCTCTATGAGTTTCCGCCAGGAGAGCCGCTTGTCCAGATGAATACAATACCTAAGTATGCTAGTTGCATCGTAGTTTTTACTGGGCATCTGGATCGACTTATTATTGCAGTGTCATCAGCGAATGTGGATATCGTTAGCTGGTAGTTTGTTGGGATGTCCGCCGTGTATAGGGTGTATAGAATTGGGCCCAGAACACTTCCTTGAGGCACTCCGGCTTCTATAGTAAAATCGCTTGAAGTGCTTGAACTGCTTCTGACCGCGAACACTCTTTTATCTAGGTAAGACTTTAGAAGCTTATGTATGTTTTGAGGCAGCAGTTTATTTATTTTAAACATAAGTCCATCCAGCCATACTCTATCGAATGCTTGTGCAACGTCTAAGAAGAGAGCTGTGCAGTATTCACGGTGTTCAAAGGCAGTGCGAATTTCTGTTGTGATGCGGTTAACCTGTTCAATGGCTCCATGTTTTGCCGGAAAATCAAATTGGTACGATGGGAGTGTGTTGTGTGTTTTGAGGTGGGGGCTGATGCGTAGCAGCAGCCCTTTTTCAAATAACTTGGATAGACAAGTAAGTAAGCTTATTGGCCTGTATGATGGCTGTGTTTTGTCTTTCTCAGGCTTAGGGATCATGATTATAATTGATTTCTTCCACTTTTGAGGGAAATATCCAATTTTAGTAATTGCGTTGAAGAGCAAGCAGATTCGCATTACTGCACACATTGGGAGCTCGATAATCATTTTCGGGGTTATTAAGTCTGCGAGAAGCTGCTTTTAATTTACTCCTTGCGCCAGGTGATCTGTGCTCCTGCCACTCCCTTCAATATCTCTACTTGTCTTGTTAAACTTTATACTACATACATGGTTTTCTTGTGGAGTTGACGATTTTGCTGCTGCGACAAGTATTGATTCTATATCACCAGCAAACTGATCAATGTCTTGCTTGGTTTTCAGTATGGGAACAAACATATTTTTTTGTACATTGTACATCATTGATTGGGATATTCTTTTTGTGATTGCAAAGTCAATCAAATCTGGAAGCTCCATGGGATCTGCTGGCCAGTATGTAGGCGCTCCCGGGGAAAAATAGTTAAGTTTGTGTTGCGGTTTGCGTTGTACAGCTATTTTCCTTAAGGGTTTGCTATCCGAGATCCCCAGTACATGTGCTTGGCATTCCAATCGCCAGCTGCAACAAACCTTTCACCAAACGAGTCAAAAAGTGTTATGAATTTTTCCTCAGAGATTGTGAAGCGAGGTGGGCAATATACAGCAGCCAGAGTGAGAGCACCGTTATGGCATTGGAGGTTTATAGAGGTACATTGTAAGCAATCTTCTTGCCAATTACCAAGAAAGTGGTGCTTAATTCGCAATCGTATTAGTATCCCCGTGCCTCCGTGGGTCTTGCCATTCGGGTGATTCGTAAAGTAATATTTATATTCTGGTATTTGGAAGTTGTACTTTTTGGTACTGTGAGTCTCTGAGAGTAGCATAGCGTCAATGTTTCTGTGGGCTAAGAACTGAGCAAGTTCTAGCTTGTGCCGCGAAACGCCATTAACGTTCCAGGTAGCTATTGTTAAGGGAGTCATTATCCTGTTTTAGAAGAAACGAGCATTTGAATAAGGATGTTTTGGTTCCTCATAAGCTCTTGCATAGTTTCTTGCATGAAGGTCATGAAGTCTTTCATGGTTTGCTGCATCGAGAGCATAATCGCTTCAACGCCAATAGGCTGCTGTTGCATGTTCTGTGTGTTTATTTGTTTATTTGGTGAATTTTATGCTAGACGCTGGAGGTGACTGCTGTCGGTTCTTGGATCCCTGATTTTAGTACACTGGCAAGGGAAGAATTTGGCATTGTTCGGTGGCTGGGAGTTCGGTGTTGTTTTTCTGACTCGATGGCTCCAGTTCGACTTTAAAGAGTGGCTGCGGCTCTTTCTTCCTGTTGAGAATGTTGATCACCGTTTTGGCGTTGAAGTTCTTCTCCTTTAGTGCCGCAATAATTTCGGATGAGGTCACTGATGACTCTATTCCTTAAATGACAACCTGCAATCCTTTGGCACTTTTCAGCTGGTAGGTGTAGTAACTTTTCCACCTTCGTCCAGGTACTTGGTCACTGATCGGTGGCTCCTGCACTTCGAAGTCATCCAATAGTGCAAACCTATTTGATCTTGAGTCATTGGAGGCGTTGGCTCTATTTATTTTCGGGTGATTACCAGCCTGCTTGTGTTGTGGGCTTAGCGTTCGCTTTATTTGGATGTAGCAATCCAGCCCTGTTTGACAAAGTTTTTTGTTTTGTTTTTGTTCTTGTCCGTTTCCGCTTTCAAGAGTCGGTGTGAGTGCTATCGCTTTCGTTGTTGTTGGTACAGTGGAATTGTACACCGCTGTCGGTTTTGAGCATAGAGTTGGTGTTGGTGCTGTTGCAGTTGTTATGGCAGTTATTGTTGCTAAATGTGCAGTTGCAGTAGATATCGTGATTGCTGTGCTGGTAGCTAAAGACCTTGACACCGTTTGGGATGGGGAGAGCTTGAGAAATACGCTCTCAGTGCGTTCGGGTTAATTTCGTGCAGTCATAAGCATTGGTGAGCAAGACCGCCATCGTTTGCATCCTGCAGGTGCTAGGTCATTGACAGGGTGGATGATTTGGCACTCGCGGGCGTCAGACACGACGGTGAATGCATATGCATTGTTCCGGTGCAAAGAGAGTCGGCGCTCGTCTTGCTCTTTTTGCCGCTGAGCGCGTAATTCGCGTTGGCTCATTTTATAACTATCGATTTGTTCGTTGTCTATTTGTTTTTTAGTTTTACTTTATTATTCCACACACAGAAAACTTAATAGTATAGCAATTTAACATTGCCAATAGCGTCTCTTTCGCTTTTAATTTGTTTATATATTTTATGTTATTAACTGTTTACTTCGCTAAAACAAGTGATTTTGTTCACTCTGGCGGTTCGAACTAACCATGCAAATCCAAAGTAAGCAAGCGAACTTACACAAAAACTAAATATAGGTAGAGCCCAAAATCCTTTAAATTTCCAACAAAGAATTAATAGTGCACCAAACCCTCCTGTCAAACGACAGAGAGAAAGTGCTAGTGCAAGCAAACTTTGTTCACAACTTTTCAGAAAAATATGGCTTACTAATAGGTAGAAACTATCTAGAACCGACCAATTCTCAAATAAACTATTCAACACAAACAGTCACTAAAAATGGCTATACATTTAAAATATGGTACGACCACATCCAAACAGATGAGTCCGAGGCTACCAACGAGTGCCTCAGGTCATCTAACCCAGAGGAAACCCCTCTACATATACAGAAAAAGGAGAAAAACCTCCAGAAAATAAAGTGGAAACCCCATTTAAAATCAGATTAATCAAAGGTTACTAATGATTGCTCCAAATCATCTAATTCAGAGGAAAACCCTCTTATCACCCCATACATAGAAGAAGCCCTTCTAGTAACATCCTCTACAGTACCACTTCAACCTCCGAAAGCCCCACCCAGTTTAAAGTCCCGCTTCGCGTAAGCCCAAAACCCTTATCAGCAAAATCTTGATAAACAAAAATCAACCACAAAGAGAAAATAAAAAACTCAACAACAAAAACAACAATACCGCTAACCCAGGCTCAAGCCCTTAACCAACAATCATGACAGACCCACCAAACATTTACAAAATTACTTCAAAAACATACCAATCACAATTAGGTGAACATACATTTATAATTATTAAAAGGAAAGACAACAACTCTTTCGAAAGAACTTCACCATTCATCATAAAGAAATCGGTGGACTTTGCCTGTGGAGGAGAAGTTGAGGGATGCAAACGAACAAGAGACGGCAACCTGCTAATAAAAACCAAGCAAAAAAACTCCTAGAAGTAACAAAAATTGCAGATGTAGATGTAAGAGCAAGTGAACATAAAACATTAAACTTCTCTAAGGGAGTTATTTATTGTAACGACCTTAGACACATCTACGAAGACACAATTCAAAGTAACTGAAGTTAAAAAAATAATGAAACGGCAAAACCCCAACTCTAACTCTGACACCAACAACATCACTTTAGTTGAAACTGGACTAATAATTATAACCTTTGAATAAGCTCCCCGAGATAGTACGAATCGGTTACGAAACAGTCCGAGTACGAGACTACATCTCACTCCCACTTCGATGCAAAAAATGCCTCCGCTTCGGTCATCCAACACCCATATGCAAAAGTGTAAAAACTTGCATCAATTGCTCTGAAGAAAAACACACAAACGACGGAGAAAAATGCACAAACGAAAAGAACTGCTTAAATTGCCGAAACAACCCAGAACTTGACCATCAACACAGCCCAATTGACCGCAAATGCCCTACTTTCATAAAAAACCAGGAATTAACAGCTATTAAAACTACACAAAATGTTGACCATAAAACTGCCCAACTTATATACTTCGAACGTCACGGTTTCCAAACGAAAAACACCTATGCCAAAACACTTACAAACGGCACAACCCAGAGGACAACAATCTTGCACATGCATAAACACATGAAACCAATTTACATTTTCGCTTAAACTCTGTTTCTCGCGACTCACTTCGAGCCGATCAAAACTCTGTATAGTTAGTCTTAAGCTGACATTACTTTAATAAAGACGTTCACCGAAATTGTTCGTGTTTCGATTGAAAGTTGTTTCAGAGTTGATCTTTGTCGTCGTTATTGACGGATCATTTATTCGACTGACAAAATTAATAACTACGTAAGTATATATATATGTATGTCGCAGATCGTTATTTCTGGTTATTTTCTCGTGTCTGGTCTGCCAATTGACAAAAAAACTTTTCGAGTGAAGCGAATTCCAACCGGCGTGTACAATCGTCTGCATGCCACTGTTCGCATTTTCCACTCGCGCATCGATTTATGCTTCACATACGGTAGCTGGACTATACTCGGCGACAGCGGACAGCGCGGTTAAATTATGTTAATAAGGTGACAGACACGTACAGTGGTTAAAATCCTTTCACAATGCAACATGTAGCCCCGTATTAATGCTAGTTTGTCTAGTTTTGTAAACTATTCTATCTATCATAATAATAAAAAATAAAAAAACATGAATTTTCAAAAAAGAATTCATAACCATGAGAAAAAAATATTTCATAAGAATGTTGAAAATAAAAATGTTTTAAAATAAATTATAATATGAAAACTCATATATAAATATCAAAGTCATATCTTGAGGCACGAAGTGCGGACAGAAGCACTCAACAATCATTGCCTTATTAATTTTTTACACGTCGTAAGCTGAATATTCTTTTTTTTTTCTCCATGTTTTGCTTATTTATTTCCCCTTTACTTAAGAGACTAACAATAAGTTTTCAAATCTTACTTTAAACTAACTAAATATCATTTTATGAAATAATTCGTGCTGTGTGGCCTAAATTTAACGCTGGACCGGTTGGTCGTTCCGGTGCAGTCGGCTTTGGCTACATACTCGAATAAGTCTTCTTGCAAAAGGATTTGGATGTGAGGCTAGTTTTTCATGGTATTCGTTCCCAAGATACCATGGATTCTCAGAATCCTAGACTGTGCTCGCTGTACTATGTCGATGTTGCTTCTCGATGCGTTGCCCCATAGCTCGGAGCCATATAGGTTTTAAAACGGAGTTATTTAAGAGGACTTTGTACTCCAGTCATATGGGAGAGCGAACGTTTATAAGCCAGTGTATATCCCTTGCTTTTAGTCTGAGGTGCGTCGTCTTGGCCTCTATGAGTTTCCGCCAGGAGAGCCGCTTGTCCAGATGAAGAAGTATGCTAGTTGCATCGTAGTTTTTACTGGGCATCTGGATCGACTTATTATTGCAGTGTCATCAGCGAATGTGAATATCGTTAGCTGGTAGTTTGTTGGGATGTCCGCCGTGTATAGGGTGTATAGAATTGGGCCCAGAACACTTCCTTGAGGCACTCCGGCTTCTATAGTAAAATCGCTTGAAGTGCTTGAACTGCATCTGACCGCGAACACTCTTTTATCTAGGTAAGACTTTAGAAGCTTATGTATGTTTTGAGGCAGCAGTTGAATTATTTTAAACATAAGTCCATCCAGCCATACTCTATCGAATGCTTGTGCAACGTCTAAGAAGAGAGCTGTGCAGTATTCACGGTGTTCAAAGGCAGTGCGAATTTCTGTTGTGATGCGGTTAACCTGTTCAATGGCTCCATGTTTTGCCGGAAAATCAAATTGGTACGATGGGAGTGTGTTGTGTGTTTTGAGGTGGGGGCTGATGCGTAGCAGCAGCCCTTTTTCAAATAACTTGGATAGACAAGTAAGTAAGCTTATTGGCCTGTATGATGGCTGTGTTTTGTCTTTCTCAGGCTTAGGGATCATGATTATAATTGATTTCTTCCACTTTTGAGGGAAATATCCAATTTTAGTAATTGCGTTGAAGAGCAAGCAGATTCGCATTACTGCACACATTGGGAGCTCGATAATCATTTTCGGGGTTATTAAGTCTGCGAGAAGCTGCTTTTAATTTACTCCTTGCGCCAGGTGATCTGTGCTCCTGCCACTCCTTTCGATGTCGTCGTTTTTCAAGCACAAGCAGTTCAATATCTCTACTTGTCTTGTTAAACTTTATACTACATACATGGTTTTCTTGTGGAGTTGACGATTTTGCTGCTGCGACAAGTATTGATTCTATATCACCAGCAAACTGATCAATGTCTTGCTTGGTTTTCAGTATGGGAACAAACATATTTTTTTGTACATTGTACATCATTGATTGGGATATTCTTTTTGTGATTGCAAAGTCAATCAAATCTGGAAGCTCCATGGGATCTGCTGGCCAGTATGTAGGCGCTCCCGGTTTGCGTTGTACAGCTATTTTCCTTAAGGGTTCGCTATCCGAGATCCCCAGTACATGTGCTTGGCATTCCAATCGCCAGCTGCAACAAACCTTTCACCAAACGAGTCAAAAAGTGTTATGAATTTTTCCTCAGAGATTGTGAAGCGAGGTGGGCAATATACAGCAGCCAGAGTGAGAGCACCGTTATGGCATTGGAGGTTTATAGAGGTAAATTGTAAGCAATCTTCTTGCCAATTACCAAGAAAGTGGTGCTTAATTCGCAATCGTATTAGTATCCCAGTGCCTCCGTGGGCCTTGCCATCCGGGTGATTCGTAAAGTAATATTTATATCCTGGTATTTGGAAGTTGTACTTTTTGGTAAGGTGAGTCTCTGAGAGTAGCATAACGTCAATGTTTCTGTGGGCTAAGAACTGAGCAAGTTCTAGCTTGTGCCGCGAAACGCCATTAACGTTCCAGGTAGCTATTGTTAAGGGAGTCATTATCCTGTTTTAGAAGAAACGAGCATTTGAATAAGGATGTTTTGGTTCCTCATAAGCTCTTGCATAGTTTCTTGCATGAAGGTCATGAAGTCTTTCATGGTTTGCTGCATCGAGAGCATAATCGCTTCAACGCCAATAGGCTGCTGTTGCATGTTCTGTGTGTTTATTTGTTTATTTGGTGAATTTTATGCTGGACGCTGGAGGTGACTGCTGTCGGTTCTTGGATCCCTGATTTTAGTACACTGGCAAGGGAAGAATTTGGCATTGTTCGGTGGCTGGGAGTTCGGTGTTGTTTTTCTGACTCGATGGCTCCAGTTCGACTTTAAAGAATGGCTGCTGCTCTTTCTTCCTGTTGAGAATGTTGATCACCGTTTTGGCGTTGAAGTTCTGCTCCTTTAGTGCCGCAATAATTTCGGATGAGGTCACTGATGACTCTATTCCTTAAATGACAACCTGCAATCCTTTGGCACTTTTCAGCTGGTAGGTGTAGTAACTTTTCCACCTTCGTCCAGGTACTTGGTCACTGATCGGTGGCTCCTGCACTTCGAAGTCATCCAATAGTGCAAACCTATTTGATCTTGAGTCATTGGAGGCGTTGGCTCTATTTATTTTCGGGTGATTACCAGCCTGCTTGTGTTGTGGGCTTAGCGTTCGCTTTATTTGGATGTAGCAATCCAGCTCTGTTTGACAAAGTTTTTTGTTTTGTTTTTGTTCTTGTCCGTTTCCGCTTTCAAGAGTCGGTGTGAGTGCTATCGCTTTCGTTGTTGTTGGTACAGTGGAATTGTACACCGCTGTCGGTTTTGAGCATAGAGTTGGTGTTGGTGCTGTTGCAGTTGTTATGGCAGTTATTGTTGCTAAATGTGCAGTTGCAGTAGATATCGTGATTGCTGTGCTGGTAGCTAAAGAACTTGACACCGTTTGGGATGGGGAGAGCTTGAGAGATACGCTCTCAGTGCGTTCGGGTTAATTTCGTGCAGTCATAAGCATTGGTGAGCAAGACCGCCATCGTTTGCATTCTGCAGGTGCTAGGTCATTGACAGGGTGGATGATTTGGCACTCGCGGGCGTCAGACACGACGGTGAATGCATATGCATTGTTCCGGTGCAAAGAGAGTCGGCGCTCGTCTTGCTCTTTTTGCCGCTGAGCGCGTAATTCGCGTTGGCTCATTTTATAACTATCGATTTGTTCGTTGTCTATTTGTTTTTTAGTTTTACTTTATTATTCCACACACAGAAAACTTAATAGTATAGCAATTTAACATTGCCAAATGCTCGCTTCTAAAATCGCTTTTAATTTGTTTATATATTTTATGTTATTAACTGTTTACTTCGCTAAAACAAGTGATTTTGTTCACTCTGGCGGTTCGAACCAACCATGCAAATCTAAAGTAAGCAAGCGAATTTACACAAAATTTAAATATAGGTAGAGCCCAAAATCCTTTAAATTTCCAACAAAGAATTAATAGTGCACCAAACCCTCCTGTCAAACGACAGAGAGAAAGTGCTAGTGCAAGCAAACTTTGTCAACTTTGAAAAATATGGCTTACTAATAGGTAGAAACTATCTAGATCCAACCAATTCTCAAATAAACTATTCAACACAAACAGTTACTATAAATGGCTATACATTTAAAATATGGTACGACCACATCCAAGCAGATGAGTCCGAGGCTACCAACGAGTGCCTCAGGTCATCTAACCCAGAGGAAACCCCTCTACATATACAGAAAAAGGAGAAAAACCTCCAGAAAATAAAGTGGAAACCCCATTTAAAATCAGATTAATCAAAGGTTACTAATGATTGCTCCAAATCATCTAATTCAGAGGAAAACCCTCTTATCACCCCATACATAGAAGAAGCCCTTCTAGTAACATCCTCTACAGTACCACTTCAACCTCCGAAAGCCCCACCCAGTTTAAAGTCCCGCTTCGCGTAAGCCCAAAACCCTTATCAGCAAAATCTTGATAAACAAAAATCAACCACAAAGAGAAAATAAAAAACTCAACAACAAAAACAACAATACCGTTAACCCAGGCTCAAGCCCTTAACCAACAATCATGACAGACCCACCAAACATTTACAAAATTACTTCAAAAACATACCAATCTCAATTAGGTGAACATAAATTTATAATTATTAAAAGGAAAGACAACAACTCTTTCGAAAGAACTTCACCATTCATCATAAAGAAATCGGTGGACTTTGCCTGTGGAGGAGAAGTTGAGGGATGCAAACGAACAAGAGACGGCAACCTGCTAATAAAAACCAAGCAAAAAAACTCCTAGAACTAACAAAAATTGCAGATGTGGATGTAAGAGCAAGTGAACATAAAACATTAAACTTCTCTAAGGGAGTTATTTACTGTAACGACCTTAGACACATCTACGAAGACACAATTCTACAAGAACTAAAACAACAAAAAGTAACTGAAGTTAAAAAAATAATGAAACGGCAAAACCCCAACTCTAACTCTGACACCAACAACATCACTTTAGTTGAAACTGGACTAATAATTATAACCTTTGAATCGCATAAGCTCCCCGAGATAGTACGAATCGGTTACGAAACAGTCCGAGTACGAGACTACATCCCACTCCCACTTCGATGCAAAAAATGCCTCCGCTTCGGTCATCCAACACCCATATGCAAAAGTGTAGAAACTTGCATCAATTGCTCTGAAGCAAAACACACAAACGACGGAGAAAAATGCACAAACGAAAAGAACTGCTTAAATTGCCGAAACAACCTAGAACTTGACCATCAACACAGCCCAATTGACCGCAAATGCCCTACTTTCATAAAAAACCAGGAATTAACAGCCATTAAAACTACACAAAATGTTGACCATAAAACTGCCCAACTTATATACTTCGAACGTCACGGTTTCCAAACGAAAAACACCTATGCCAAAACACTTACAAACGGCACAACCCAGAGGACAACAATCTTGCACATGCATAAACACATGAAACCAATTTACATTTTCGCTTAAACTCTGTTTCTCGCGACTCACTTCGAGCCGATCAAAACTCTGTATAGTTAGTCTTAAGCTGACATTACTTTAATAAAGACGTTCACCGAAATTGTTCGTGTTTGGATTGAAAGTTGTTTCAGAGTTGATCTTTGTCGTCGTTATTGACGGATCATTTATTCGACTGACAAAATTAATAACTACGTAAGTATATATATATGTATGTCGCAGATTGTTATTTCTGGTTATTTTCTCGTGTCTGGTCTGCCATATTGACAAAAAAACTTTTCGAGTGAAGAGAATCCCAACCGGCGTGTACAATCGTCTGCATGCCACTGTTCGCATTTTCCACTCGCGCATCGATTTATGCTTCACATACAGTAGCTGGACTATACTCGGCGACAGCGGACAGCGCAGTTAAATTATTTTAATAAGGTGACAGACACGTACAGTGGTCAAAATCCTTTCACAATGCAACATGTAGCCCCGTATTAATGCTAGTTTGTCTAGTTTTGTAAACTATTCTATCTATCATAATAATAAAAAATAAAAAAACATGAATTTTCAAAAAAGAAGTCATAACCATGAGAAAAAAATATTTCATAAGAATGTTGAAAATAAAAATGTTTTAAAATAAATTATAATATGAAAACTCATATATAAATATCAAAGTCATATCTTGAGGCACGAAGTGCGGACAGAAGCACTCAACAATCATTGCCTTATTAATTTTTTACACGTCGTAAGCTGAATATTCTTTTTTTTTCTCCATGTTTTGCTTATTTATTTCCCCTTTACTTAAGAGACTAACAATAAGTTTTCAAATCTTATTCTAAACTATCTAAATATCATTTTATGAAATAATTCGTGCTGTGTGGCCTAAATTTAACGCTGGGCCGGTTGGTCGTTCCGGTGCAGTCGGCTTTGGCTACATACTCGAATAAGTCTTCTTGCAAAAGGATTTGGATGTGAGGCTAGTTTTTCATGGTATTCGTTCCCAAGATACCATGGATTCTCAGAATCCTAGACTGTGCTCGCTGTACTATGTCGATGTTGCTTCTCGATGCGTTGCCCCATAGCTCGGAGCCATATAGGTTTTAAAACGGAGTTATTTAAGAGGACTTTGTACTCCAGTCATATGGGAGAGCGAACGTTTATAAGCCAGTGTATATCCCTTGCTTTTAGTCTGAGGTGCGTCGTCTTGGCCTCTATGAGTTTCCGCCAGGAGAGCCGCTTGTCCAGATGAAGAAGTATGCTAGTTGCATCGTAGTTTTTACTGGGCATCTGGATCGACTTATTATTGCAGTGTCATCAGCGAATGTGAATATCGTTAGCTGGTAGTTTGTTGGGATGTCCGCCGTGTATAGGGTGTATAGAATTGGGCCCAGAACACTTCCTTGAGGCACTCCGGCTTCTATAGTAAAATCGCTTGAAGTGCTTGAACTGCATCTGACCGCGAACACTCTTTTATCTAGGTAAGACTTTAGAAGCTTATGTATGTTTTGAGGCAGCAGTTGAATTATTTTAAACATAAGTCCATCCAGCCATACTCTATCGAATGCTTGTGCAACGTCTAAGAAGAGAGCTGTGCAGTATTCACGGTGTTCAAAGGCAGTGCGAATTTCTGTTGTGATGCGGTTAACCTGTTCAATGGCTCCATGTTTTGCCGGAAAATCAAATTGGTACGATGGGAGTGTGTTGTGTGTTTTGAGGTGGGGGCTGATGCGTAGCAGCAGCCCTTTTTCAAATAACTTGGATAGACAAGTAAGTAAGCTTATTGGCCTGTATGATGGCTGTGTTTTGTCTTTCTCAGGCTTAGGGATCATGATTATAATTGATTTCTTCCACTTTTGAGGGAAATATCCAATTTTAGTAATTGCGTTGAAGAGCAAGCAGATTCGCATTACTGCACACATTGGGAGCTCGATAATCATTTTCGGGGTTATTAAGTCTGCGAGAAGCTGCTTTTAATTTACTCCTTGCGCCAGGTGATCTGTGCTCCTGCCACTCCTTTCGATGTCGTCGTTTTTCAAGCACAAGCAGTTCAATATCTCTACTTGTCTTGTTAAACTTTATACTACATACATGGTTTTCTTGTGGAGTTGACGATTTTGCTGCTGCGACAAGTATTGATTCTATATCACCAGCAAACTGATCAATGTCTTGCTTGGTTTTCAGTATGGGAACAAACATATTTTTTTGTACATTGTACATCATTGATTGGGATATTCTTTTTGTGATTGCAAAGTCAATCAAATCTGGAAGCTCCATGGGATCTGCTGGCCAGTATGTAGGCGCTCCCGGTTTGCGTTGTACAGCTATTTTCCTTAAGGGTTCGCTATCCGAGATCCCCAGTACATGTGCTTGGCATTCCAATCGCCAGCTGCAACAAACCTTTCACCAAACGAGTCAAAAAGTGTTATGAATTTTTCCTCAGAGATTGTGAAGCGAGGTGGGCAATATACAGCAGCCAGAGTGAGAGCACCGTTATGGCATTGGAGGTTTATAGAGGTAAATTGTAAGCAATCTTCTTGCCAATTACCAAGAAAGTGGTGCTTAATTCGCAATCGTATTAGTATCCCAGTGCCTCCGTGGGCCTTGCCATCCGGGTGATTCGTAAAGTAATATTTATATCCTGGTATTTGGAAGTTGTACTTTTTGGTAAGGTGAGTCTCTGAGAGTAGCATAACGTCAATGTTTCTGTGGGCTAAGAACTGAGCAAGTTCTAGCTTGTGCCGCGAAACGCCATTAACGTTCCAGGTAGCTATTGTTAAGGGAGTCATTATCCTGTTTTAGAAGAAACGAGCATTTGAATAAGGATGTTTTGGTTCCTCATAAGCTCTTGCATAGTTTCTTGCATGAAGGTCATGAAGTCTTTCATGGTTTGCTGCATCGAGAGCATAATCGCTTCAACGCCAATAGGCTGCTGTTGCATGTTCTGTGTGTTTATTTGTTTATTTGGTGAATTTTATGCTGGACGCTGGAGGTGACTGCTGTCGGTTCTTGGATCCCTGATTTTAGTACACTGGCAAGGGAAGAATTTGGCATTGTTCGGTGGCTGGGAGTTCGGTGTTGTTTTTCTGACTCGATGGCTCCAGTTCGACTTTAAAGAATGGCTGCTGCTCTTTCTTCCTGTTGAGAATGTTGATCACCGTTTTGGCGTTGAAGTTCTGCTCCTTTAGTGCCGCAATAATTTCGGATGAGGTCACTGATGACTCTATTCCTTAAATGACAACCTGCAATCCTTTGGCACTTTTCAGCTGGTAGGTGTAGTAACTTTTCCACCTTCGTCCAGGTACTTGGTCACTGATCGGTGGCTCCTGCACTTCGAAGTCATCCAATAGTGCAAACCTATTTGATCTTGAGTCATTGGAGGCGTTGGCTCTATTTATTTTCGGGTGATTACCAGCCTGCTTGTGTTGTGGGCTTAGCGTTCGCTTTATTTGGATGTAGCAATCCAGCCCTGTTTGACAAAGTTTTTTGTTTTGTTTTTGTTCTTGTCCGTTTCCGCTTTCAAGAGTCGGTGTGAGTGCTATCGCTTTCGTTGTTGTTGGTACAGTGGAATTGTACACCGCTGTCGGTTTTGAGCATAGAGTTGGTGTTGGTGCTGTTGCAGTTGTTATGGCAGTTATTGTTGCTAAATGTGCAGTTGCAGTAGATATCGTGATTGCTGTGCTGGTAGCTAAAGAACTTGACACCGTTTGGGATGGGGAGAGCTTGAGAGATACGCTCTCAGTGCGTTCGGGTTAATTTCGTGCAGTCATAAGCATTGGTGAGCAAGACCGCCATCGTTTGCATTCTGCAGGTGCTAGGTCATTGACAGGGTGGATGATTTGGCACTCGCGGGCGTCAGACACGACGGTGAATGCATATGCATTGTTCCGGTGCAAAGAGAGTCGGCGCTCGTCTTGCTCTTTTTGCCGCTGAGCGCGTAATTCGCGTTGGCTCATTTTATAACTATCGATTTGTTCGTTGTCTATTTGTTTTTTAGTTTTACTTTATTATTCCACACACAGAAAACTTAATAGTATAGCAATTTAACATTGCCAATAGCGTCTCTTTCGCTTTTAATTTGTTTATATATTTTATGTTATTAACTGTTTACTTCGCTAAATCAAGTGATTTTATTCGGAGCTCGATGAAAACACGTCTGTTCACTCTGGCGGTTCGAACCAACCATGCAAATCTAAAGTAAGCAAGCGAATTTACACAAAAACTAAATATAGGTAGAGCCCAAAATCCTTTAAATTTCCAACAAAGAATTAATAGTGCACCAAACCCTCCTGTCAAACGACAGAGAGAAAGTGCTAGTGCAAGCAAACTTTGTCACATTAAACAAACATCCTATATTCACAACTTTTCAGAAAAATATGGCTTACTAATAGGTAGAAACTATCTAGAACCAACCAATTCTCAAATAAACTATTCAACACAAACAGTCACTATAAATGGCTATACATTTAAAATATGGTACGACCACATCCAAGCAGATGAGTCCGAGGCTACCAACGAGTGCCTCAGGTCATCTAACCCAGAGGAAACCCCTCTACATATACAGAAAAAGGAGAAAAACCTCCAGAAAATAAAGTGTAAACCCCATTTAAAATCAGATTAATCAAAGGTTACTAATGATTGCTCCAAATCATCTAATTCAGAGGAAAACCCTCTTATCACCCCATACATAGAAGAAGCCCTTCTAGTAACATCCTCTACAGTACCACTTCAACCTCCGAAAGCCCCACCCAGTTTAAAGTCCCGCTTCGCGTAAGCCCAAAACCCTTATCAGCAAAATCTTGATAAACAAAAATCAACCACAAAGAGAAAATAAAAAACTCAACAACAAAAACAACAATACCGTTAACCCAGGCTCAAGCCCTTAACCAACAATCATGACAGACCCACCAAACATTTACAAAATTACTTCAAAAACATACCAATCTCAATTAGGTGAACATAAATTTATAATTATTAAAAGGAAAGACAACAACTCTTTCGAAAGAACTTCACCATTCATCATAAAGAAATCGGTGGACTTTGCCTGTGGAGGAGAAGTTGAGGGATGCAAACGAACAAGAGACGGCAACCTGCTAATAAAAACCAAGCAAAAAAACTCCTAGAACTAACAAAAATTGCAGATGTGGATGTAAGAGCAAGTGAACATAAAACATTAAACTTCTCTAAGGGAGTTATTTACTGTAACGACCTTAGACACATCTACGAAGACACAATTCTACAAGAACTAAAACAAAAAGTAACTGAAGTTAAAAAAATAATGAAACGGCAAAACCCCAACTCTAACTCTGACACCAACAACATCACTTTAGTTGAAACTGGACTAATAATTATAACCTTTGAATCGCATAAGCTCCCCGAGATAGTACGAATCGGTTACGAAACAGTCCGAGTACGAGACTACATCCCACTCCCACTTCGATGCAAAAAATGCCTCCGCTTCGGTCATCCAACACCCATATGCAAAAGTGTAGAAACTTGCATCAATTGCTCTGAAGCAAAACACACAAACGACGGAGAAAAATGCACAAACGAAAAGAACTGCTTAAATTGCCGAAACAACCTAGAACTTGACCATCAACACAGCCCAATTGACCGCAAATGCCCTACTTTCATAAAAAACCAGGAATTAACAGCCATTAAAACTACACAAAATGTTGACCATAAAACTGCCCAACTTATATACTTCGAACGTCACGGTTTCCAAACGAAAAACACCTATGCCAAAACACTTACAAACGGCACAACCCAGAGGACAACAATCTTGCACATGCATAAACACATGAAACCAATTTACATTTTCGCTTAAACTCTGTTTCTCGCGACTCACTTCGAGCCGATCAAAACTCTGTATAGTTAGTCTTAAGCTGACATTACTTTAATAAAGACGTTCACCGAAATTGTTCGTGTTTGGATTGAAAGTTGTTTCAGAGTTGATCTTTGTCGTCGTTATTGACGGATCATTTATTCGACTGACAAAATTAATAACTACGTAAGTATATATATATGTATGTCGCAGATCGTTATTTCTGGTTATTTTCTCGTGTCTGGTCTGCCATATTGACAAAAAAACTTTTCGAGTGAAGCGAATTCCAACCGGCGTGTACAATCGTCTGCATGCCACTGTTCGCATTTTCCACTCGCGCATCGATTTATGCTTCACATACGGTAGCTGGACTATACTCGGCGACAGCGGACAGCGCGGTTAAATTATGTTAATAAGGTGACAGACACGTACAGTGGTTAAAATCCTTTCACAATGCAACATGTAGCCCCGTATTAATGCTAGTTTGTCTAGTTTTGTAAACTATTCTATCTATCATAATAATAAAAAATAAAAAAACATGAATTTTCAAAAAAGAATTCATAACCATGAGAAAAAAATATTTCATAAGAATGTTGAAAATAAAAATGTTTTAAAATAAATTATAATATGAAAACTCATATATAAATATCAAAGTCATATCTTGAGGCACGAAGTGCGGACAGAAGCACTCAACAATCATTGCCTTATTAATTTTTTACACGTCGTAAGCTGAATATTCTTTTTTTTTTCTCCATGTTTTGCTTATTTATTTCCCCTTTACTTAAGAGACTAACAATAAGTTTTCAAATCTTACTTTAAACTAACTAAATATCATTTTATGAAATAATTCGTGCTGTGTGGCCTAAATTTAACGCTGGACCGGTTGGTCGTTCCGGTGCAGTCGGCTTTGGCTACATACTCGAATAAGTCTTCTTGCAAAAGGATTTGGATGTGAGGCTAGTTTTTCATGGTATTCGTTCCCAAGATACCATGGATTCTCAGAATCCTAGACTGTGCTCGCTGTACTATGTCGATGTTGCTTCTCGATGCGTTGCCCCATAGCTCGGAGCCATATAGGTTTTAAAACGGAGTTATTTAAGAGGACTTTGTACTCCAGTCATATGGGAGAGCGAACGTTTATAAGCCAGTGTATATCCCTTGCTTTTAGTCTGAGGTGCGTCGTCTTGGCCTCTATGAGTTTCCGCCAGGAGAGCCGCTTGTCCAGATGAAGAAGTATGCTAGTTGCATCGTAGTTTTTACTGGGCATCTGGATCGACTTATTATTGCAGTGTCATCAGCGAATGTGAATATCGTTAGCTGGTAGTTTGTTGGGATGTCCGCCGTGTATAGGGTGTATAGAATTGGGCCCAGAACACTTCCTTGAGGCACTCCGGCTTCTATAGTAAAATCGCTTGAAGTGCTTGAACTGCATCTGACCGCGAACACTCTTTTATCTAGGTAAGACTTTAGAAGCTTATGTATGTTTTGAGGCAGCAGTTGAATTATTTTAAACATAAGTCCATCCAGCCATACTCTATCGAATGCTTGTGCAACGTCTAAGAAGAGAGCTGTGCAGTATTCACGGTGTTCAAAGGCAGTGCGAATTTCTGTTGTGATGCGGTTAACCTGTTCAATGGCTCCATGTTTTGCCGGAAAATCAAATTGGTACGATGGGAGTGTGTTGTGTGTTTTGAGGTGGGGGCTGATGCGTAGCAGCAGCCCTTTTTCAAATAACTTGGATAGACAAGTAAGTAAGCTTATTGGCCTGTATGATGGCTGTGTTTTGTCTTTCTCAGGCTTAGGGATCATGATTATAATTGATTTCTTCCACTTTTGAGGGAAATATCCAATTTTAGTAATTGCGTTGAAGAGCAAGCAGATTCGCATTACTGCACACATTGGGAGCTCGATAATCATTTTCGGGGTTATTAAGTCTGCGAGAAGCTGCTTTTAATTTACTCCTTGCGCCAGGTGATCTGTGCTCCTGCCACTCCCTTCAATATCTCTACTTGTCTTGTTAAACTTTATACTACATACATGGTTTTCTTGTGGAGTTGACGATTTTGCTGCTGCGACAAGTATTGATTCTATATCACCAGCAAACTGATCAATGTCTTGCTTGGTTTTCAGTATGGGAACAAACATATTTTTTTGTACATTGTACATCATTGATTGGGATATTCTTTTTGTGATTGCAAAGTCAATCAAATCTGGAAGCTCCATGGGATCTGCTGGCCAGTATGTAGGCGCTCCCGGGGAAAAATAGTTAAGTTTGTGTTGCGGTTTGCGTTGTACAGCTATTTTCCTTAAGGGTTTGCTATCCGAGATCCCCAGTACATGTGCTTGGCATTCCAATCGCCAGCTGCAACAAACCTTTCACCAAACGAGTCAAAAAGTGTTATGAATTTTTCCTCAGAGATTGTGAAGCGAGGTGGGCAATATACAGCAGCCAGAGTGAGAGCACCGTTATGGCATTGGAGGTTTATAGAGGTACATTGTAAGCAATCTTCTTGCCAATTACCAAGAAAGTGGTGCTTAATTCGCAATCGTATTAGTATCCCAGTGCCTCCGTGGGTCTTGCCATTCGGGTGATTCGTAAAGTAATATTTATATCCTGGTATTTGGAAGTTGTACTTTTTGGTACTGTGAGTCTCTGAGAGTAGCATAGCGTCAATGTTTCTGTGGGCTAAGAACTGAGCAAGTTCTAGCTTGTGCCGCGAAACGCCATTAACGTTCCAGGTAGCTATTGTTAAGGGAGTCATTATCCTGATTTAGAAGAAACGAGCATTTGAATAAGGATGTTTTGGTTCCTCATAAGCTCTTGCATAGTTTCTTGCATGAAGGTCATGAAGTCTTTCATGGTTTGCTGCATCGAGAGCATAATCGATCAACGCCAATAGGCTGCTGTTGCATGTTCTGTGTGTTTATTTGTTTATTTGGTGAATTTTATGCTGGACGCTGGAGGTGACTGCTGTCGGTTCTTGGATCCCTGATTTTAGTACACTGGCAAGGGAAGAATTTGGCATTGTTCGGTGGCTGGGAGTTCGGTGTTGTTTTTCTGACTCGATGGCTCCAGTTCGACTTTAAAGAGTGGCTGCTGCTCTTTCTTCCTGTTGAGAATGTTGATCACCGTTTTGGCGTTGAAGTTCTTCTCCTTTAGTGCCGCGATAATTTCGGATGAGGTCACTGATGACTCTATTCCTTTAATGACAACCTGCAATCCTTTGGCACTTTTCAGCTGGTAGGTATAGTAACTCTTCCCAGCTTCGTTCTGGTACGTGGTCACTGATCGGTGGCTAGACTCATCCTGGGTTTCTTGTATGTTGCCCTTAGTAAGAGGTATAACATGGAACTTGTTTTCTCCGATAATTGCAGCTAGTTTGTTAACCAGGCACTTGAGGTTTTATATAATATATATTATTATATCCAATAGTGCAAACCTATTTGAACTTGAGTCATTGCTTGCCTGTGTTGTGGGCTTCGCTTTCGCTTTATTTGGATGTAGCGATCCAGCCCTGTTTGACAAAGTTTTTTGTTTTGTTTTGGTTCTTGTCCGCTTCCCAGAAAAATGTAAAGGTACTCTCCGAATACTACTTCCCAAGAATGACGAAATTGGCGAGCCAGATAGCAGCCAATTGGAAAATTTTCTTCAAAGCGAAGTATGACAGACATCCGAGAAAACAAGAGCTCGGTGAGACACCAATTCCGGCCCACATAGGAGAAATATTGCATATCGATATTTTCTCAACGGATAAAAAATACTTCCTCACCTTCATTAACAAGTTTTCTAAAATCGCTATGGTACATCCGATTCCGTCTAGAACCATAGAGGATCTAAAAGCACCCCTGCCACGACTTATGAATGTTTTCACCAAAGCCAAAGCCATCTACTGCAACAATTAACCGTCATTGAACTCGCACACAAAAATGATCAAATGGTCACCTGTGTGGACAAATTTTCGAAATTCGCCATGGTGCAGCCGATCCCGTCTAGAACCATAGAGGATCTAAAGCCACCACTGCTTCAACTTATGAATGTTTCCCCAAAGCCAAAGCCATCTACTGCGACAATTAACCGTCACTGAAATCGCACACAAAAATGGTCATGATGAAAAACCATTTCGGCGTCAGCATCACGAATACACCGCCCCTCCATAGCGTCTCCAACGGACATGTGGAACGCTTCCATAGCACGTTGGTCGAACTTGCTAGATATCTAAAGATCGACAAAGGCAAAAGTGACACAGTGAAGTTGATCTTGCTGGCCATTGCCAGATGTAACAAGTCTATCCATTCTATCTTTAACGAGAAACCGTCCGTCATGCGGACATATCCGGACGATACGCAAAATAATGTCCAGGAAAAAATTAAAAACGCCAAAAATATGATCAGATATGATATGATATGTTCTAGGTCGGCGTTAAAGTCCTAGTAAGGTCAAACTGGCGACTAGGCACAAACTCATTTTTCATTACTCTTAGCTCTATTGAACATTTTTTAATATTTTTTGAGTATAATAAAATTTTTACATCACATTTGATAAGCACAAAGGAAGAACTCCACTGCGAGGCCCACTTCAAGTCTACATTTTCTTGACTTCCATCTGCAGAATATTCAGTTCCACTTCCTGCAAAGCGCAGTCCGGAAGTGTTGGGAGATTCCTATCGATAAGCCTATCGCCGTTTTTTAAATCTGGAAAACAAACTTGAACGCCATCGCCAGCTCAAAGAGAAGTATTCAGCCTTTACGAGTACTTATCTTTAAATCACATGTCTCTGGAACCATTTCACTCCCAGAAACTATGCAAACTTTATTTGCCGCATCACTGCGTTTTAACGGAAGACAGCACAACAACTAAGCTGTCTTTTATGGCTCTGCCAAAACTTCTTCTGGATACTCTTTAAACGAAAAAGTCATGGCACGCCCCACTTTGCAGGCCAAACTGTTTCACACTTGGTTACAGATCCGAACCTTCCCTCTTGTCTCGCTCCATAGGTTCTCCCTGAGCTAAGGAAGAAGGCCTTCATCACTCTCAAGACCCCTGCCGACATCGACATCCTAACCAGTTGTAAATTTGTCAACTCCTGGAAAAAATTGAAGCATTTTTTTGGATTTCAAATTTCGTTATCGTAGCAGGCACCCCGGCCTGACTGTTAATCATCTTACCGGAGGCATGAAGCTTATCATTCGCTCCATTTAGATCGCACACCTTAATGTGTGACTATAATGCTTAACAGTCGACAAGTAAAATCATCGAGCTCAATTGCATTCGTCGCACCCAACATTGACAACTCTGGACTCATGAGAGTTGGTGGCAGACTGAAGCACTCATCGTTGGACTATGAAGCACAGCATCCATTAATATTGCCACGTCAGCACCCAGTCACTCGTGCCATTATACTCGACCATCATCATCGCAATCTGCATTCTAGACCTCGCTCACTACTCACTCCCATTCGACTGCAGTTCTGGCCCGTTTGCGGGCGCAAGGCAATTGCAAGTGCAGTCAGCAAATGCATCAATGTTTCCGAGCCAAGCCACACATAGCTCGTCACATTATGTGTGATCTTCCTGAGGACCGCGTAACAGCTTCACATTCCTACACGGTCACTGGTCTCGACTTTTGCGGCCCATTTTATTACAAAAACTGCACCTGGAATCTTCAATAGGGCCGTCGCTAAACTTTGCGTTCTACCCAAACAGGATGATGTTGTCAGCCCGTGTCCTCCAACGGAGAGAGTATGTTTGGCAGCCCGCCGCCAGAACCAGCTAATCATAAATTTGAGTTATTTTCTTTATCACTCTTATACATTGCTCTGTGCAGAAACAAATTTTGCATTCTCTTTTATGCTGTGTTCCTCTCTCTTAATAGAGAGCGAGCATAGCTGTTTTAATCTTTATTCTGTGGAACAAGTTCAGTTAAAAATTAAGTGTTGATCGCACCGGTACCGGTGCTGTGGTACACTAAAGTCATCTCTGAAATTTATTTTGTGATATTATGTAAATAGATTCGGCTATTTTTAAGCTATATTTAAATAATAATAACGTTAAGGCAATGCAACGCGAGAATTTTTTACATGGTGCCAATTGATCAAATATTATATCGATTTAAAGTCTAAGAACTTCTAAGATGAAGGGAATATTTTGTCAAATTTACAATGAATGAGCATACGTGTGCACACATACTGTTGTCGGCTGTCACTGTATGCGTAGAAAAGAGCTGTTCTGTTCTACATACTGCAATTAAATAATTTTTTAACTCTTGTGTTCCGATGTACTATCCTTCAATCTCTAAAAAAACCTCCTCGGTTTAATAAAGAAAGAAATTTAAAGTCCAGACTTTATAAAAATTAAAATACCGGTTATCAGTCTATCCTTTCTAATATTTAATGCTCAGTGTTACAAGAGCTATTTAAACCGTTGTAAGTTCCAGTTCGCATAGGATCCGAAACAATTTTATAATTTCGTTACCACTAAGCAATTTAACAAAAACAAAGTTAACAAAAAAAAAAATTCTGTGTTCTCCAAGTCACATCTGGCGTCTCACAGTGGAGCCACCTTGGTCCGCTTCCTTTCCTTATTTATTAACGGCCTTCTTTTAGTAATAAAACATTCGCTTTACCTTTGTACGCAGGCGGTATTAAATTATACCTCCAGCATAAGGACATTTCTTGCCATGTAGACTTGCAATCCGATCTATATAGCTTTCAAATATGGTGCTTGTTTTTTAAAAAAGGTGGTCAATGGAATCTGATGATCCTCACATATCTTGTGAATGGATCACTTGTTTGCCTTGCGGCGCCTAAATTGGGATGCAAACCTCATATAACCTCCTTATTCCTTAAATTAATTTCCCTAGCTTACCGTAAAATGATGCTTGGAACAGTCTTTATTTGTATGCTTATTCGTGGTGAAGTTGAAAGTCCCGACTTAGTCGGCTAATCTTCTCTGTTCCAAGTAAATTTACTAGAAACTACATACCCCTCTAATCTTAAATCATTATAGATCTAGCTATGAGTAGAAACGACATGCCACTTTTTTGATCGGTGGTTAATTTTGTACAGCTCCATCAGCATATCTGCCAAATCTACTCCACCCATACCTTTACTGTATGAAGCAACAATAGCTGGCCTTGGAATATCAATGTAAGCTTTTGCTTTTGGGCTCCAACGTTTGCATATTACAACAGGCTGCGTAGAAGTAATTCACTGGTGTCTTTATCTCCCCGACATCAAAAGTTTTGTCATCTTCCCAAATACTCTCTGAAGCTACAAACGAAAAAGCTCTACTGCAGCGTCTTAGAAACAATTTTCTCAAAGCACAACAACGCAAGAGTCCGGCTCAAATTTTTCAAACACTGTATTTTTCCCACCTCTATATTTTCTCCCCTTTCAAGAATTACTTCTAAATTCTTCTCCAGTACCGTAGAAATATTTGCCAATTCATCACCACATTCTTCATCATTAGAAACATCCCAATCGAAGTTTAAGGCACGTTCAATTTCTTTGTTAGACAAACCTTTCACTTTCGGCCTTATATCTAAGTGCAAACAAATTTATTACCACAAGGTAATAAATCCCAAGGTTGCTCACAAGCAACTTTCCGACTTTTAAAATTATTTACTTACTTATTGTTTACTAATAACTAAGTTTTACTATATCACTGTTTTGTTAACTGTTTGCTAAATAATTATTTGTTTATGCTATAGGTTCTTGGTAAACTATAATAAAATGAAATTACTAATTTCAAAAGCTCTCCACTGAATGTCGAATTGTTGTGATGCGCGTGCTGTTTATTGCAAATATTTTCTACAAATAATTTCTAAATGTGTTTTTCGCTTTTCATATTTGGAAAAGACATATAAAAGCGTTAGGCCCGAAAGGGCTAATAACACTTTGTTCGCTTAATTAGATGCCGCAGCAACTGGCATATCCGGCGTAAGCGAATGTCAGGATAATAATGATATTTATCCATTGAGAAGGAATATACCAGATCAGGCAGGATCCGAGGTACACCTCCTTGATGAGGTGAGGCGTTTACAAGAAATACTTACAAGAAATAGAATAGAAGAATTTGGATAGGATCTTATCAGAACCTCGAACGACTTCCAGTATGGCTCTTAGAAGTCAACTAGAGTTGATGAACCTTATACAGTTTACTGTTAGTCAACAACATTTTCAACTTACGGTTAACCTTACCCCATACTTAGGGAAGATTATAGAAACATCTATTAAAAGTCCAAATTCCACTCCAACCAAATACAGATCTGAGCAGGAACGATTCCGATCAAAACCGTTATTCTCAGAATTAAGAAAGGAATGTAAAAGAAAGACGCGTAAACAGGAGCAATGCAAGCTCATATCTTAGCCCGGAAAAAGTATCAGAAAGTATTCAAAAATGGAGATTAAAGTTTGATGGTAGCAAAACAAGCATAAGGATAAATGAATTCATTTGTAGGATATGGACTTCTGTGTGACCATTTGTACCTTCCGTTGCAGGAAACGCAAGTGCTAGGTATTGGAAGTTTCATCGAAACAATCCGAATTTTGATTGCAATACATTTTGTGGCGAATTTAGGAAGAGATTTGAAGATAAAGAGACAGATTTTGATGTTTGGGAGGGAATCCGAAAACGCAAGCAAGGAGAAAATGAAGCATTTGAAGATTTCCAGGAAACCATGGAACGGTTAATTGATGAACTGCAAAATTGAGTTTCCGAAGCACAGTTAGTTAACATCATAGTAACATCATGAGTTGTGCATCTTAAAATCCTAAACAGAGCACAACTCCGATACGAAGTATGGAATAAACAGTTTTATATCAATCTCATGGCGTTTAAGAAAAAACCCATTCGTGGCAGAAGAAAAATAAGAAGAGAAAGGTTTGGTAAGATTAGATATGAAGGAATCAAACTTAACGTCGAAATACCACAACTTGATGGAATTGTGACAAACAAGGCCACAGATCTGATGATTGTATGGCTAAAAGAATTATACATATTTGGTTACCGTTTCGGACTTAAGGAAAATACAAGCTGACTTGTCCGAACTGTAATTCGGGAAATCGACAATAGAATGTTTCTCTTATTAACAAGGAGATACATCCGTAGATTAAGAAGTTGCTAAGTCAAATCGAACCAATAAATCCCGTAAATTTCAAGAAATATGACCTTAAGGTCAGCCTGATATTTATTATTATTGTGAGTAAATTAAGACTAATAAAACTATGAAAAAATGTCGAAAAATATCAACACATTCCGCTACACGAGGAATTTGGACAAAAAGGACCCATAGTTGACTTTAATAAGGAAGGTTAAGGTTAATAAGGAAAATATGTAACAGAAAGTCAAAATTTCCCGATCTAAATAAGGGATGGATATATTTACAAAAGATCTACCTTTGTATCGGACGATATAAAGCAAGAAAATCCGTAATACTTTCTTATAATGGCAGTCAGCTTAAGTGAAGCTATTTTCAAACTTTCCTTAAAACGGCGATTTTGTTCACGCTAAAAACTTCACACAAAGTAGTGCCATAAAGAAATTCAGTAGTAAATTGGGACCAGTATTTATTCCAACTTTAGTTGAATTAGAGGATAATAAAGGAAAGAAATTGGGAGTATTCCATTTGAAGGATATACAAGGTAGAAAAAAAAATTTCTTCAAAGAAGGCTTCCTTGAAATAGTCACGTTAACCTTACCTGTAGGTTCAGCTAAGGCTTTACACTGCCAAAAACTCTTCAACCCACCCTCGCACTAACATTTTGTGTGTAACAAGAAGTGAGACGAAGGAAAGCTCATAGCATAGGCCACCTGCATGCAGCTTCCCAGAGCTCAATTTATTCTCAGATAAATCCTCTTGGCAAACGCTCGCATTTTTTGACGCTGCCAGCGGAGGCCTGATTTAGTGATTCCGTCTTATCGCAGCGCAAAGTTAGTTGCCAGTGGCCTTCTAAGCAGAGCTGCAGTTGTGCTTCGTTGTTTTGTTTTGAGTATTGATTTTCTTTTACATTGTAATTATTAATGAGTTAAATTCTCGCAGATTGACGAGAGTTTTGGCATTTGAATAGGAGTTTAAATTAGGATCTTTTAAAATTTGACCTACAGCTCGACAATGTCAACGTGAGATTGGGTCCAACTTTACACGCATCATGGAGTGGACATGTTAAGGTCGTGAGTACAACAAAACAACAGCAATAAATACCTGTTATAAAGCTCCATGAAATGCCGCTCGAAAGTCTAAAATAAAAATAAGATCTGCACTTATTTGAAGAAAATAACTATATTTACAAATTAATATTCCATTATCTACTTATCTACTTACTTTTTACTAAATATAAATGAAAATGAAGAGTAAGATAATGACTAGAAGAATAATACGTTAGGTTAAGACTTGTTAGTTTGCTAATGAGAATTTAATGGAGCAGCTGAAACTAAATTTATATAAATTGAATTATAATTAAATATAAATTAAAAAAAAGAATTTGTGAATAAATAGTTTTAATGGTTTGTCGAGTAATTATGTCGAACACTTTCTTAAATGTGAACTTCCTATTTTGAACTTGTTACTATGTAGATATTTTAAGTAGCATTGTCATGGTAGGAAGGGTAAAGACTTGGGGAATTATTAAAATCCAATCCCAAGAATTATCAGATTTCTTCGATTAATTAAAAATCCAGCTTGGATTAATGTTATGAATAAGACGGACTTACTTATTCGTATTATCCTAAGCTAAAAGAACCCCGACTTACGGCGAGCTAGACCCGAGCCAAGCAAGAATCTTCTCACAAAAATTCAACAGACCCTTTTATAACCGTTACTCGTAGAGTAAAATGGTATACTAGATTCGTTAAAAAGTATGTAACAGGCAGAAGGAAGCGTTTCCGACTATATAAAGTATATATATTCTTGATCAGGATCAATAGTAGAGTCGATCTGGCCATATCCGCTTGTCCGTATGAACGTCGAGATCTCAGGAACTATAAAAGCTAGAAGGTTGAGAACCAGCAGACAGATTCCAGAGACAAAGACGCAGCGCAATGTTGTTGTTGTTCTTATTAGTCTTGTAAGTTTTTATAAAAAAATTGTCCTCCCACTCTAACGCCCTAAACTCGCCCAATCCTGTCACGCCCACATTTTTGAAAAACTTATTGACATTTTTTCATAATTTTATTAATCTTGTAAATTTCTTTCAATTTGAAAAACAAGTTTTTTCCACACCCTCTCTAACGCCCTAAAACCGCCACATTTTTGAACAATTTTGAAAATTTTCTCATTTTGTTCTATCAATATCCAAGAAGAATTATGAAATTTCGAGTTCGCTGTCACACTAGCTGTGTAACGAGTATCTAATAGTCGGGGAACTCGACTATAGCATTCTCTCTTGCTTTAACATAAACTTTCTGTTTTTAATTTTAATTTTTTCCGGCCACGCTTCTAACAGGGGGAGTATGTTGGGAAACGCAGCCGCCAGCAATTCCTAATATTATTATTTATTTATTTGATCCCAACTTTGGAGACACAAATTAGCGGCACCTCAATTGTGCCATTATCTTTCTTTATCTAACCGTAGCTGGTTAGACACCGTAGCCGGCATTGTGAAGAGATGAAGTCGAGTTGCTGTGCTGAGGACAACGACAGGATTGACGAAACGGGGAGTGAATAAGCTGTGTCTGCTGCCCCTTGAAAACCTCGTCTCAAATGACGAAGACGCAAAATGACTTTTGTAAGAAGTCCGTTCTTTTTTTTTTCTTGATCAGCAGAAGCTTTCTGTCTTTTTTAGAATCCTTACGCTGAATCTCACCCTTCTAGAGTTTATAGTTCCTGAGATCTCTACGTTCATACGTGCAGACGGACATGGCTAGATCGACTCGGCTATTGATCCTGATCAAGAATATATATACTTTATATAGTCGGAAACGCTTCCTTCTGCCTGTTACATACTTTTTAACGAATCTAGTATACCATTTTACTCTACGAGTAACGGTTAAAAAAGGGTCTGTTGAATTTTTGTGAGAAGATTTTGGAAATAGGGTCGTGATAATAGGGAAATAGTCGCTATCTTGGAGGTCGTTTTGTATTTCCCACTTGGAGTGAAGAGATTGAAGAGCAGAGTGTGAGATCGATGTGTCTGTAATTATTGTGTGGTAAAAAGTGTGTGGGAGATTTGTCCAATGACGTTTAGGTCGAACCTTGGAAGGTTCTATACCTGGAATGCTGTTGTCACCATTCTCTGAAATGAATTAGGGCATATTTCTAACCCAAAATGTAGTCGCTTAAAGCGATATGAGCCATTGCTCGTTGAAAATGACGTTATATCTCTTGAACTCTCTTCAAGTTTAATTTGGTGAAAACGTGACATTAAATCAAGGAATAAAAAATACTTTGCTCTTCCTACTTGATCCAAAATCTCATCAATTAAACTAAATAAAACAACTTTTCAATAAATATAAGTAGAAAAATCGGCAAATGGTGGATTTTCCTAAGACTTGGCCCTAAAATGTAGCACAACACTTTCCAGGGGACTGTAGAAGTTTTACGCCAGTGCCATACTACATATTATTAATTATAAACATAAATATATATATGTAAACTATAATGAATTAATTAAAAACACTTCACTCATTTTAGTAGATCAGTTTGCACTGAAATTGGTCAAAACTCCCCAAAACCGTCTTCTAGCACAAGTACGCGCACACACAAACACGTTCTCATTTATTGTTTTTACTCACACAAGCAAGCAATTTCTGAATTTCAGGCGAGAGGAGAGATTGCAATTTTGACTATTACCAATGCATGCAAGTTATTCAACCCATAAACATAGCACCCTTCCACAGTTTATAAACAAATTTCAATTCTCAATTTCGTCGACATTTCCTTTGTCTTTTTTTTTGTCATTGCCTTTGCCAGCGCTTAGCTACCCGCTAAAATAAATAACCCAAACTTAACGTAAACACAGCTTCCGCTTGGAGACCAAACCACGGCCAACTTATTGCGCTTCAATCAAAAACTGGATCGATCAGCATAATTGAATTTCACAATGCAGTGGAATAATTTCAGCATAAAGCTTTTATCAAAAGTTCAGAAAGTGTCAAAGAAAAGCTTCTGGCCGAGGTTGATTGGATTAGGATTCAGAATTGAAAGATCAGTCTGATTCGGGAGGATTAAAAGAACGGTTTATAAATGTATAAATAGATAACAATAAGTGTCTTGTAATAAAGTGATAAGTTGAAAAGTTTAACACCAATACAAATATTAAAAAATAAAAAATTCTTTTTTTTTATAATTTATACCGCAAAAAGTTAATTGGCGCCCAACGTGGGGCGGGGTACTTAAAAGTTCTAAATAAATATTAACGAAAATAAGTTAATTACAAAACGGAACTCGCGCCGCCAACAACTCATATTTTTAGTGGAAAAATTAAAACATCCACAACAATCCAACGACACCTAACTACTGTGACAGTGATCGTGAATAAACTTAATTGGAAATCAATAAATGCAATAATCCAATTAAGAATTTAATATAAAAGGTGGACTGAATACTTAACACTAATTACGAGAACACAATAATAAAAAATCAGAACTCAACTAAAAAACAGAACTCAAAAAACAACAAACGTAAAAATCAACACCAAGAAGAAAGGAAGAGCTGAAGGCAACCCCCCGCCACAGGTAGATACAAAATTGAAGGAAGACCCCAATAAATAATAATTAAGACGACCCAATTGAAGGAAGACTCCAAAATAATTAAGACAAACCTATTGAAGGAAGACCCCAACAGAAGATAATCAGGACAACTACATTGAAGGAAGAACTCCCACGGAAAGTATCGTGAGCAGATAAAAATAACACTAAGCCTTTAAATAGAATCTAAAAATTAAGATCAAGATACCGAGAGTACTACAAGCTTTAAAATTAAACATTACAATATTTATTTTAAAACAATCTGGAAGGTTTAATAAATAGTTTTGAAAATTTAAAATTAATAATGGCAACCAGAGGTTCAGTACCAACCCTTTCTGCGGGTGGGGTATCCAGCGCCAGTAACCTGACAATGGAATTAATAAATAGATTAATAAATGTACAGTTGAGTGAAGTGACCAGAAAAATTTAAGGGATAGAAGGGCAGTTAACCGCTAACAGAAATGAAGTGGAAGACTATAAGATCCAAACAATTGACCGAACCATAAAATCCGAAACTACATTAGTGGTAATTAAATCCTTACCTAAGTTCACAGGTGAAATAACACAATATGTAGGCTGGAGAGAAGCGGCAGAAACCGCAATGAGTCTATATAAAATTGAAAGTGAACAATATTTTATCGCCTTAACAATACTACGTAATAAAATCATGGGAGCAGCACACGATGCTCTAACCAACCATGGTACCGTCTTAAACTTTCAAGCAATTCTTTCAAGATTGGATTTTATTTATAGCGATAAAAGACCAATCCATATACTCGAATCAGAATTCAGCATCCTTAGACAGGGACGTATGACCATTACAGAATTTTACAACGAAGTAAACAAGAAAATGACTTTACTCATAAATAAAACTATAATGACTTATGGAAAGGACAACGTTATAACCAAGGGAACAAATAAAACAATTAGAAGCTCTTAGAATTTTTATTTCTGGATTAAACGGTTCAATCTCAGAAACACTCTTCTCTCTTAACCCACCAGACTTGCCAAATGCTTTGGCAAAGTGTCAGGAACTAGAGTCTAACAACTTTAGAGCTCAATTTGCAAATAGGTATAATGGATTTAGGAATGAAAAAAAAAAAAAAAATCATGGAAACAACCTTAGATTTGCCTCTAGACAGAATAATATTACGCCAAATAGAATAAATAATAATTGGCCACAAAACGAGAACTTGGGAACGAATAACAATTGAAACTTTAACAATAATTCCAAAGTTCAACCACCACCAGAACCTATGGAAGTAGACAACTCCATAAGAGTTCAAAATCGTCCGTATAAAAATTACATCCGTCCTAGGAATAATAACAGCCAGTGGAATTATAATACAACCGACAAAATTTTAATAATAATTTCCAAGGAAATAATTATAACCAATACCCAGCGATTAAACGGGAATCAACGGGAACAGTCAACCAGCCAGCTCAAAAAACAATGAGAGCAAATAATATCAACGAAGGTAATTTTTTAGATCAGCACCCTACAGAGGAATGCCTCATATAACAAGGGTAGACAGAAAAACTAAAAGACCACTTAAAATATTAATAGATACAGGAGCCACCGCGTGCTATATAAAAAGGGTATTTACGAGAATAAAAAAGAATTATCAATACACAAAAGAGTATCTACTGTTCATGGATATTCAATCATAAAATATTATCATTTGATAAACATATTTCGGGAACAACATTTATTTTATGAAATTGAGGGTCTAGAATCTGATCTATTAGTTGGATTCAATCTGTTAAGAAAGATTGGAGCTAAATTAGATATCGAGAAAGGAATCATGGAGTATAAAGGAAATAAAGAGAAACTCGAATATCTTGACGAGGAAAAAAATGATTTATGTTTAATTGAAGGAAAAAATATTCTTCCATTGAAGGAATATATCATCAAAAAATACTTTGATGAGCAAAAGGTATTTAAAACCGAAACGGTTATTGCTGAAGGCAGTTTATATAGTTCGGGATCTGAAAATCCTGAGCACGCCGACGTTGAATTATCCGTCATTAATAAAACTAATAGTTCGGGATCTGAAAATCCTGAGCACGCCAGCGCAGATTTATCCGCTAATAAACAATATATCAGTTTGGGATCGAAAAATCCTGAACAAGCCGACGATGTTAATTCCGTCATTTTTAAATCAAATAGTTTAGGATCCACAAATCCTGAGCACGCCGTCGTTGAGTTGTCCGACAAAGAAAAAATTCATAACCTAAATTTAACTTCAAATCAAATAAAAGATCTTGAAAATAAAGTTATGAATAAAATTGAAAAGGAGCATTCTAAAATAAATATGCAAATTCCTTTTCGTACCGATATTCGAGGAGAAATAAATACTGACAATGACAGGGCAATTAATAGCAAACAATATCCTTATGCTATGTCGGTCTCAGATTTCGTTAATAATAAAATCGATAGAATGCTAAAAGAACAAATTATAAGACCAAGTAGAAGCCCTTACAATTCACCAGTCTTAGTAGTGTCCAAAAAAGGTCAAAACGAAGATGGGTCCCCAAAACATCGACTAGTTATTGACAATAAAAAATTAAACGAAAACACAATACCTGACAGATACCCGATGCAAGATCCGTCTGTAATATTATCTAACTTAGGGAAGTCAAAATATTTCTCAACAATTGATCTGGAATCAGGATTCCACCAAATTTTAATGAAAAATTCAGATATTGAAAAAACCGCTTTCTCTATAAATAACGGAAAATTCGAATTCTTACGAATGCCATTTGGGTTAACAAACGCTCCTAGAATATTTCAAAGAGCAATGAATGACATATTAAGAGAACAAGTCGGAAAAACTTGTCATGTTTATATGGATGATATAATAATCTTTTCTAATACAATTGAACAACATTACACTGATTTAATTCAAATAATTAATATTTTACAAAAAGCACATATGAAAATTTCTCTAGAAAAATCTAAATTCTTTAAATTAGAAACAGCATTTCTTGGTTATATTGTTTCTCACAATGTAATTAAAACAGATACTGAGAAAATTTCCACAATTGTGAAGTATCCGATTCCACAAAACATTAGAGAGCTTCGAAGTTTTCTAGGCCTCACCGGCTACTACCGTAAATTTGTCCGAAATTATGCAAAAATTGCCAAACCTCTAACCAAATACTTAGGAGGAAATAATGGAAAAATTTCTAGGAGAATGTCTACAAAAATTAAAATACAGTTAGATGACCCAGCTGTTAAAGCTTTTAACGAACTTAAAGATAATTTAATAGCACAAGTGGAATTAGTTCAACCTGATTATAACAAAAAATTCACTTTAACGACAGACGCATCAGATATAGCTATCGGAGCAGTTTTATCACAGGATAATAAACCAATTACTTTCATATCCAAAACATTAAATAAAACCGAACAACTTTATGCCACAAATAAAAAGGAATTGTTGGCAATAGTTTGGGCTCTTAAAAATCTCAGGAATTACTTTTATGGTGTTGTTGGTATACAAATACAAACAGACCACCAATCTTTATCATTCACAATCTCAGATAAAAACCCGAACGTGGAAATGAAAAGATGGTACTCTTTCATAGAAAGTTTCACCCCGAAAATAATATATAAACCCGGAACAACTAATGTCGTAGCCGACGCATTACCTCGAATGAAAATAAATAATATCACTAACAGCGATATAGAACAATCAAGCTCAGATCAAAATACACAGCATTCTGCCGAAAGTAGTTTTGAAAATGTAATACAAGAGACCCGAAAACCGTTAAATCAGTTTCAACAACAACTGTTATTAACAAAGGGGAGGTATACAATACATGAGTCATTGAACGTTTTTGATAAGACACGACATATAATTGAATATGACACGCCAGAAAACTTAATAGAAATACTAAGGGAGTATCTAAAACCAAACATAACGGTAGGAATTCATTGCACTTTAGAAGATCTTTATCATATTCAATTACCATTAACAAATAATTTTACCAACAAATTTCTTTATACTAAAATATTTCTACGAGACGTGGAAAATAATGAAGATAAAGCTATTATAATAGAAGAGACACATAGTCGAGCTCATAGAGGTTTAGATGAAAATTACAAACAAATCAATAGATTATATTATTGGCCAAATTTATTTATCAAATGAAAAGAATACATAAAAAACTGTATAATTTGCAACGAAAATAAATACAACAGGCATCCTATTAAAATTCCTATTGGGGAAGCCCCTATTCCAACTGAAGAAGGAGAAAATTTACACATCGACATTTATTACGCGCAGTCTTATTTTCTTAACTTGTATTGACGCGTACTCAAAATTCCTGGTTGTAAAAGAAATAGAAAACAAACTAAACATCGAGAATAAAGTAATGGAACTACTCCAACAATTTCCCCACGCCAAAGTAATTATGACTGATAATGAACCAAGCTTTACCTCTGTCCAATTTAAATCCTTTGCACAAAGATGTGGTTTAACTCTACATTTCGCAGACCCCAGACACAGTACCTCGAACGGACAAGTAGAAAGGGCACATTCAAAATTAACAGAATTGGCTCGTTGTATAAAGGAAGAATTTAATCTTACTGACTATTCTGAAATAATTATTAGAGCCGCAAAAGAATTCAATCACAGCATCCATTCAACAACAAACCAAAAACCTTTTGATATTCTTTATAATAAAATTAATCACGAAAATATTTCAAGAATTCTAAAGAACACACAAGAAAAAATGATAGTAACACATAATGAAGGTCGCAAAGAAGAAGAATACCATGTAGGTCAAGTTGTTTATGAAAAGAATCACGGAGAAAGAAATAAGCTAAAAACTAGATACAAAAAACAGGTTGTTAAGGAAAAGTTACCTCGTTAAGTTATAAGTTATAATCAATAATAGAAACAGAACTATTCACAAAGACAACATTAAGTTTTAACAAATACCATATTTTTTTTATTTTATTAAATTACAGAAAATGCATTTCTTATTACTTCTAATACCATTCGTACTGATAACCACTTCAGAAATAATTGATTACTCCAATCACGAATTCTTCCTGATCAAGGACAAAAAGGATGTCCCTACCTATGAATCATATGCCGACTTATTCCACGTAACTAACTTAAGTTTTTATAAAGAAATAATCAATCTAGAATCAGGATATGTTAGAAAAGATACAAATATTCGGACAAAATGGGAAATTCCTTACGAAATACAGATACTGAAATTAATTCTGTCACAATTGATACCAACTAGATCAAAAAGGGGAATAAATGAGTTAGGCACTGTTTGGAAATGGTTAGCTGGAACTCCGGATCACGATGATTTCATTAAAATACAGAATAAAATAAATGATTTAATTGAAAACAATAACCAACAATTTTATATTAATTCCAAATTGTTTAAAGAGATAAAATCACTTTCCGATCACTTTAAAAACATTTTTATTGATCAAGAATTGCCGTTACGAAAACATCGTTTACGTTTATTAACATTTGACTTACAAAACCTTATTGATACTATCACACTAGCCAAAATTGATTTATTCAACACACAAATTTTAAATAATGAAGACATTAAAGAAATATTAGATCACGAACAACAACCTGTAATTATTGCAGACCTAATGGACATCTCCATATTCAAAATTGTATTGCATAAAGAACTCTTAATTATTTATATAAAATACCCCGTTATAACAAACAGATGCGAAATTTACTATGCCAGATCCATTTCACATAATGATGGAAAATTACTAATAAGTAATCAGGTCGCAAAATGCGAAAATACGTTTTATGAAATATCTAATTTTAAGAACGAACTTTTTAACAACTATTGTATTATAACTAAAGATAAGACTTGTTTTACCCGTTTACTAAATGGAGAAAAATCAATTTGCACTAAAAAGCTAGAAAAAAATAAGAATATAGATATCATTCAAGAAGGTGCCATTCTAATAAATGGAAATAGTATTGTGAACGATTCTCATTTAAACGGGTCATATTTAATAACATTTAACAGCACAACTACAATAAATAATATTTCATACACGAACTCAGAAAACAAAATACTTGAGTACATTACTACCAACCATTTTAAAAACCTGGAAATATCAGAATATATAAAATCCAACAATTCAGAACGTTCTCTTGACAACATTAATATTTTAAACCCATTTATTGAAATTTACAATTGGAAAATTTCAATTTAATTTATATTACTAATTTTAATCATTTTGTACTTCATTACTATGTTAATATTAAAATTCAGAAATTATATATTTGTAACCAAACAAAAACGGCCAGAACCAGAAAAACCAAATAATGAAGTAGAAGTTTTAACAGAATTAAATGAGCGTTTAAACGAAATTAATAATGAAGCGGGACGCGTCATTTTAGAAGGGGGAGAGTTATCCAACCCATAAACATAGCACCCTTCCACAGTTTATAAACAAATTTCAATTCTCAATCTCGTCGGCATTTCCTTTGTCTTTGTTTTTGTCATTGCCTTTGCCAGCGCTTAGCTACCCGCTAAAATAAATAACCCAAACTTTACGTAAACACAGCTTCCGCTTGGAGACCAAACCACGGCCAACTTATTGCGCTTCAATCAAAAACTGCATCGATCAGCATAATTGAATTTCACAATGCAGTGGAATAATTTCAGCATAAAGCTTTTATCAAAAGTTCAGAAAGTGTCAAAGAAAAGCTTCTGGCCGAGGTTGATTGGATTAGGATTCAGAATTTGAAGATCAGTCTGATTCGGGAGGATTAAAAGAACGGTTTATAAATGTATAAATAGATAACAATATGTGTCTTGTAATAAAGTGATAAGTTGAAAAGTTTAACACCAATACAAAAATTAAAAAATAAAAAATTCTTTTTTTTAAATAATTTATACCGTAAAAAGTTAATTTGCATGTTGGAAACCCGTTACGCTTCTAGTTATTCTAATGGCTTTGGTATGGCCGTTAGGCATCTTGGCATTTCAATGTCTTTGGACGAACCTTAGCACTATCGTAGCCAATTTTCAGGGTCGCTGGGAGGTTAGTGGTATTAAAAACAGACTTGTTTCCGATGGTTTGTTGTCAATAAACTTGAGAAGCAGGTAGTATTTTGTCTTCCTGGATGCTGCGTAGGTCGTTTTGAATACACTTTGCCTTGGTTGAAGTTCCTTTGTGCCCGCATCCTTTAGTTTTAACAAGTTCCTCTTCGCTATCGCATGTGAAATTTATGACTTTTTTAATCACGAATGGTGAGATTTTTTCAAAACTTTTTCCACATGTTTTGCTAATAACGATCATTTTCGTAAATAATCGGTTGGCGCTTGGTAGCTCAAATCCGGCGGTCACTTCGGTAGAGGCGACTGAAGCATTAAATAATATAGTTCCCGATAAACAAACTTTAGGGAGCTTGCGGTCAGATTTTACACACTAATTTAGGGTCATACCAAAGACACTAGAATAACAAGATGCGTAACGCCATACGATTTTTTGGCACACGATTTTTTCGCTGTGGCTCCAGGCTCTCTCTTCACCTTAGAGGTTCTTAGACTTTAAATCTATATTATTTTTGATCAATTGGCACCATGCGAAAAACTCTTGTTTTGCATTGCCTTAACGTTATTATTATTTAAATAAAGCTTAGAAATAGTAATAGCCGAATCATAATATCACAAAATAAATTTCAAAAATTACCTTTCATTAGAATATTTGACATAAGAGTATTCAGCTTGCGGCGTGTGAAAAATAAAAAAATAAGGCAATGATTGTTGAGTGCTTGTGTCCGCACTTCGTGCCTCAAGATATTACCAAAGCAAATACACTAGAATAATTCTAATGTCTTTGATATGATTTTTGCAATAAACAGTTTTCATATTTTTTTTTTATTTTATAAATTTTTATTTTCTACTTCGTATTATTTTTATGAAATATTTATTTCTCAATGTAATGTCTTCTTTTTGGAAAATTTATGTTTTAAATTACAGTAGTTATAATAATTTCCTTTATATTTGCTTTAATTATTTAATATATTTATTAAGTCATTTGACTTAATATGGTGTATGTAAATGATCAAATTTTATTATTTAAAATGCATATTAGATTCATTTGTTTTTCATATAAATTTTTTTTTTTTTTTATATTCCAATTTGATATTTTTAAACAGCGCGCAATTTCATCATATTGCTACGAAATTGTCCAAAACTCCCCAAATATGTAAATTCGTTTCTTCGATCTTCGTCCCGAAAATCGTCTTCTAGCACAACACGCACACATATACGCGTTCTCGTATCTTCTTTTTACTCACACAAGCAAATTCTATTTTAAGATTTCTTACGCTCTCAGCGTAAGAAGGACAGAGGTCAATTTTGGCCGTCATCAAAAAAGTGGCTGCATAGTTCCAACCCAATTCAGCTACACACGGAAAGTTTTGGGATAATTCGGTTATCGCAAATAGAGTGGGTTTCAGCTGATCGTGATTTCCGCCGATGGCCTACACCTCAGCTTGAGTTTCCGATTTACTTTTTTTGATATAAAACAGTCGATGGAAAGTTCATGTCGGAAAAAATCATAACCTGCGGGCGTGAGATTTTTTTTTGTCGATGGAAATATTGTTAGAGTGAGTTTTTCTCGACATTATCAGTGCACGGCAGCAGCATTGCCGCCCAGGCTCGACTGGGGCAGCCGCAGGTTAGTGAATATCGGAGGAAAACTGAACTGTGAGTTGATGCTGAAAATATTATTAGAGCAGAAATAGAAGCCGGGAAAATCTTCGCTTGGCGTAGCCATCGCGCATCAGCATCACCGCCCAGACCCCAAGGTTCGACTGGGGCAGCCACAGGCGGGCAGAAGGAGAGGAAATAACCTAGTCAGGCCGTCTAGTGGAGCGCTCTTTCCAGCGAGTGGCAGAAGAGAAGAAGCAGCAGCAGCGGGACCGCAACCGGGGATAAGCCGTGACCAAAAGATGGTTATTTAAATTAATTGGAAAAAAATTCAACAACTCAGGAGTACCCCAAAGTGAGGTTAAAGGCGCGGAAAATTTAGCGGGATTAGTAGTCCAGAATGCAGTGCAAGTTCCTGATGAAGCGAACATCTGTAATTTTAAATTAAAAATCTAAATAAATAAAATATAGGTCTGACCTAACCTACATCAAAATTTATTTATCCCCGAACCATTTTGAACTGAGAATTTTAGATTTAGTTGAATTCAATTTCAGTTCAATTTAGTTGAATTTTAAAATGATGTATTTCAAATTTTCACAATAAGCTACAAAAAATGTGCACTCGAGTAGGGGACTTAGTTTTTTGTATTTTTTAGCACTTTGGTATTTTTTAAATGTATTTAAATTGAATTCCTTTTAGTATATTATATATTTATATATTTATATTATAAAATATATTTTTATATTATGTAAGCTAACCTAATCTAATTATTTTTCTAAGTGCGCATTTAAATTTTTGAGTAAGAATTTATAAAAGTTTGCTTGGAGTCGTTGGATTCGAAATTCGAGTGAGGAGTATCCGTGAGTTTATACATTCTCAAAGTATTTGTGGAAAATGGCACGCTTTCATTTCAGCTCATCTGCGCCGGGAGATCGATCTTTTGCCGAGGAGTGAAAAGTAGAGTGTTTTATTTACAAAAATTTTTATTGAAAATATTCCACGAAATACACTGAGAAATTATTTACGGGAGGTCATCATTTTGATGGTGTACAAAATTTCATTTTTTATTATACACCAAAAAAATTCATGGAAGCTAATTAGTAAAAGTAAATAAATTTGGACTTTTTTTTATTTATTGTTGAATTTTGTTTTCCATGTGTTTTACAAGAAAATAGAGAATTCGAATGAACACACTGCGAATAAATTATTTGCTCCTAATGGAGTGGCGGCAGTAGCCGATTGAATATAAAAAGAAAATCTAACCGAATTTACTCTCGACCCTCTCCCACACTTCTTTTATTTTTCTCTTTAAGAATTCATTACCAGAATAATAATAATAATAATGGAACAAGATTATAGAGAAGAAAACTGCACTTGAAATCATGGGAGAATTTAATTCACTTAACCGTTTAACCAAAGACACTAGAATAACAAGATGCGTAACGGCCATACATTGGTTTGGCACTATGCAGCCACTTTTTTGTTGACGCCCAAAATTACTCTCTTTCCGCTCACTCCCGCTGAGAGCGTACGAAATCTAGAAATATAATTTGCTTGCTTGTGTGAGTAAAAACAAGAGACGAGAACACGTATATGTGTGCGTGTTGTGCTAGAAGACGATTTTCGGGCCGAAATCAAATCTGATCGAAGAAACGAATTTACATTGTACATATTAGGGTAGTTTTTGCCAATTTCCTAGCAATATGATAAAATAAAATAATTTTTAAAAATTCGCGGCCTGACTATTATAATTTTATAGCTTTTTAATTTTGTTTGCTAAAATCGCCGAATTAGCTACCGTTTACACATTTATATTTTTGTTTAATTCTAATTTGTCTTTCATCTGACAATTTTTTAAAAGCGAAATATTTTTTTTAAACACTTTTAATGTTAATGTTACATCATATTAAGTCAAATGACTTAATAAATATACTAAATAATTAAAGGAAGTACAATAGAAATTATTATAACTACTGTAATTTCATAAATTTCATAAAAATATGATAACTGTTTATTGCAAAAGTCATATCAAAGACACTAGAATAATTCTAGTGTCTTTGCTTTGTTCATATCTAGAGGCACGAAGTGCGGACACAAGCACGCAACAATCATTGCCTTATTAATTTTTCACACGCCGCAAGATGAATACTCTAATGACAAATATTCTTATATAAAATCATTTTTGAAATTTATTTTTGTGATAATACGTACATAGATTTGGCTATTTCTAATCTATTTTCAAATAATAATAACGTTAAGGCAATGCAAAACAAGAATTTTTCGCATGGTGCCAATTGATCAAAAATAATATAGATTTAAAGTCTAAGAACTTCTGATGTGAAGGGCATATTTTGTCAAATTTACAATGCATGAGCATACGTGTGCACACATACAGTTGTTAGCTGTAGCGCTCTTCGCTCTCTCGCTCTCTAACAAAAATTCGAGAGAGCCTGGAGCCACCTCTAGAGCCACGGCGAAAAAATCGTGTGCCAAAAAATCGTATGGCGTTACGCATCTTGTTATTCTAGTGTCTTTGGTTTAACTATATCTTTCATGAATAACGTCATAAACCTTGTTTTCTGAATTCGCAACAAAAACAAACAGAGGAAAAAAGAGAGAAAAAAATAAAAAAAAAACCCCTTTGCTTTAGATTCCTTCGACTTACTTTAGTTCGTATTTATTTTTCAACTTATTTACTTTATTATGTACTTATTTTTTTAGTTATAAATATTGGTATTAATTATTAATCAACCTGAAAATATGAGTTTCTAAAGACTTAAATACTGACTCGACTGATGTGATACATCCATTCTCTTAAATAAAGTGGTCATAGGTAGGGAAGGGCAATCCGCGAACACGATTCCACCTGTGTTTCGCAGGCGACAAAATACTCAAGCTTTTCCTCCTGTTCTAGAACTGTCCCCTTCCGAATGTATTAATTTGCTTCCTCCGATTTTGTATACTAGCTCCTTTATTTTGTTGTTGTAAGCACGCTCAATTTCTTGACCTTATTCAATAATGTATGTAACGAAAAGCTATCTGTACAAGCAAGACCACCACACCCAACGCCATGAGCTAGAGCCGGCCTCTAAAGCGTGCACCAGCAAGTACAGGTACTCTCGTCTTCCATCCCTTTATTTCGTTACACGTCACAAATCATTGCTGAGGTCTCAGCTTGGCTGTGGCCTTCGGTAGTCTACTTTTGTAACGGCTTCTGATTCTGCACAGATTTTCTTTTGTAGATTTGATTCGTATGTGTTTTTGGCATGAAGGGTTACGAGGCGAAAAGCATATTTCAATACACAACCTTTGGTTATTTTTAAAATTAAATTATATTGACCAAACAATTTTATAATATTTGATCTATACGAATTTGTACAGATAAGTCAACATGAACTTTTATTTTCATAAACATCATACAGATTGATCCTATAAATTCATAATTCAATATATGTATAACGCAATGTGGCAAACAATAAAAACCCCTTTTTAAATATAGACTGCCATGCCGCGAATAAGTGGTTTTGTAATATGTACATATGTATAATACATTTGTAGGTCTTAGTCGCTGGCGTGGCATAATATGAAATAAAAAACTTTCACTGCTCGCCTACTGGACTTCAAAAATCCTGATCAAAAATGGTGATTCCTTAAAACGAAATTATTTGGAAATTTATATACTGAAATCGAAAGAATTTTTAACTTACCCATAATCCAGGCGGGTACATTTTTAAAATACGTTTTATAATAGGAAGATAAGTGCATTTTAAAACACTAATATGAATTCAATTATCACATATGTATATTTCTAAGAGGGCTATTTTACAAATGTTAGTTAAATATAGTTTGTAAACATTTGACAGTATAAAAGCGACACACATTTTTCACATTTATCCCAATATTTTGTTAGACATAACGGACGAGGTCCTTTTACATTTTAAACAACAGTTTCAAACTTATATATTTCAAAAATTATGAAAGTGTTATTTTTATTTTGCATTATTGAATATAGTCAATATTATATTAATTACATATTATTATATTATTTATACACAGTCTAATTAAGACTAGAAGTGTTCGCATAAAACTATCCAATTGGAATTTTAGATTTCAGGTTGAAAGCAAAGTTCCCTATTATTAGAATACAAAGAACACATTCTCATTTCAATAGTTTTATGCTATAAAACAGTAACCTTTTTAATTATGAAAGCCTTTGCTTTTATTATAAGATGGTGGTTTATAATATCCCTATTAATAGGGTGACATTTGTTTTTTATGTGTAAACACATACGTACATATTCGTAATGTACCGTATTTGTAATAACGACTGTTTCGTAAGGATCCATTTCAAAGCATTTAACCTATCGCAATCTTAATTTTTGGAAACTATTTCAATTTTAATTATTTAAATTTCCACTTCTGAATGATATCTACGGATTCTGAAGTCCCTCTACATACTTTTTAATGATTTAGTTTAAAAGAATAATGCCACCTATCTAAATCCGTCAAAACGAAAACTATATTTTTTTAAATATTTTATTTAAGTTTGTTATATATCATGATGTTTCCTATAGCGCCTTCGGATTGTAATTAAATTATAATTATTTATTTTGTACAGATACATTAAAATTTTATTGACATCAAATTATTTTTCGACATGAAAGGCTTTTGCGGTTTCTGGGAGGAAATATGGCAAGCCAAACAATAAAGTAAAAATGTTTTGATGTAAATATGTTCCGGATGGCTGGTTTGCGGACCTTAATAGCATTTATTGCAGTGGGTTGTAATAATAATTATAGGCTCAAAGTACTATTGCTCCCATCGAGTCAGGGAATGAGATGACCGAGGTAAATCCAAACCTATTTTCCATTCTAAAATTTTCAAATAATAGTCTCGGAAAAAACACCTCAGCAATTAAAATGAAATAATGAAAATCAAACAGATTATAAAAAACAAGAGAGAATGCGTTCCTCGACTATCAGATACTCGTTATTCAGCTAGTGTGAATGCGAACGCGAAATTTCATTATTTTTCTGGGATATGGATAGATTTTGGGGAATAAAATGAAAAAAATTTTAAAAATTGCGGCATTAGGGCGTTAGAGTGGGCGTGGAAACAATTTTGGCAATTCGATAAAAATTTACAAGTGTAATTAAATTAAGAAAAATATCGAAAAATGCTTCAAATATGTGGGCTTGGCAGTTTTGGGCCGTTTAATGGCGTTATAGTGGGCGTGAAAACTTTTTTTAATCGATAGAACTGACAAGATGGTTTGTGGGCGTTGGAGTGGTCGTGGCAACATCGGCTAACAAACTTGCGCTGCGTCTACGTCTCTAGAATCTGTATGCTGAATCTTATCCTTTTAGATTTTATAGTTCCTGAGATCTCAACGTTCACACGGGCAGATGGACAGACGAACATGGCTGGATCGACTCGGCTATTAATTCTGATTAAGGAAATGTATACTTTATATGGACGGGAACGCTTCCTTCCCTATAGAACACCCTCTTACTATACGAGTGACTGGTATAACTACAAAATTGGTTACAATATTACTATTGATAATCCATCCTACTTATATTGAGAAATTCATTAAACAGCTACTAAAAGCTGAGAGTTAATTTTACAGATGCCGAAGATAAATAAATAAATATTGAATAAGATATGTATCCATAAAATAACCCGTGATGCCAGAGATAAATTCCAGCACAAATATGGAATACGAGCCCAAACACAATTTATTTGCAATACTACTACAAAGTTACGATTATAAAAACAACAATAAAAATATTAGTAATTTATTGAAAAGATAGACGTAACAGATAAGAAAAAAAAAAACACTATAAATTCGAACGCTGCGTTAAGGGCTATCCAATACGGACGCTTTGAAAGCTCTTTGCGGCCATGTTGTTTGAGTGACAGATGTAAAATCCAGTGCGTCTCCCAAACCACCATGGTAGTTTACAGTGCCGAGCAGCACGTGCAAAACATAAAATGGTTTTATAATATAATTTATAAGAATTTTTTGGTCATTTCGCTCGTTTTACCGAGTCCTGCCGAGTCGCCTATTCTTTAAAAAACGATAATGGGTTTCGGGCAAAACATGGAGGCATTGAAGGCATTGTTAACCGCATAACAACAGAAATTCGCATTGCCGGGTAAATATAATAAATATAGGAGTGTTACAGGAGAGGATCCCTCGCTGCAGTTACTGGTCTGGTGGCCGATGCCCCTATGTTGAAGTAGGAAAATTATGTTGGAAGGGTAACTGCCCTTCTAAATTGCTGGCCTAGAGAAAAATGTTTATCGACGATTGCCGTAGTCGTCTTTGAAATTGATCGATGCTCTTTATTTAAATGTCAAGAAAGAACTCACTTAAAAGCTAACATCAAATAGCTTCATAGCGTCATATGCCAATATTCAGTGCTTTGCCGGCTATGGCCGCTTGGTCAGCAATTTGACCGGTGCTAGGGAACGGACAATCGGTACGGTTAAATAAGTTAACTTATACATACCTGGGATGTCTTCGGAGTTAAGTATCTCCTGCTTCAACACAATCTTAACACAAAAGGAAAGGCTATCAGAATACAATTTAGTTAGTTTGCTACGAAAGCCTCTAGTTTTTTACTGTGGAGTCATCCACTAACCACTAATAGCTTAAGGCTATTAAACTGTGAATTTAGCGCGGAAAGGAGATCATGGGCTCGACGAAAACTATCTCTAGCTACGCAGTCCTTCAAGCCATCTTTAGTTTGGCGCATAAACGAAGTCATCTCGTTCGCAACCCCTAGGCAAGCATCGCAACAGTATTTTAGATTTGGCCCTTAGCCAGCGCACTTAGTGTGCACCAATTTATCACATAGGAAACAAGCTATTTTTGGCAGCTCAGGTTTTATAACCATTATTATGAAAGCAGACAACATTAGTATACATATTTTCTGTATTCGGACCACTCTACAAAGACACAAAATCAAAACTGGCATGCGAGCTGATAACAGTACCTTAAGAGAGCAGACTGCACGCGTGTGGGAGAGAACAGTGCATACAAAAAGAATACCAAACAGCACTGCGAACAACGCACGAAAGCGAGAGTAAACGAAATACAAAGACAGAAAAGCAAACTAACTAGTTAACTAAAATGAGAAAAAATTTAAAAATGGTTCCAAGGTGTGTGCTTGACCGGTGGCTTTAGGTTAGGGCGTTCGAGTGGGCGTGGAAAAAAGTTTTTATGGCAAATATATAGAAGTTTACACGACTAATAAAATTATCAAAAAATATGCAACAATTTTTCAAAAATGTGGCCGTTGCAGTTTTGAATGGTTTTACAAGACCAAAAAATTATGAAAAAATATCGAAAAATGATTTAAAAATGTGGGCGTTGCAGTTTTGGGCCGTTTTAGGGCGTTAGAGTGGGCGTTGAAAATTTTTTTGTACAGTCGGACAGACAGTTAGACAGGCATGTCTAGATCGACTCGGCAATTGATCCTGATCAAGAATATATTCTTTTTATCGGAAACGCTTCCTTCTGCCTGTTACGAATCTAGTATACCCTTTTACTTTAACCAGAAACGGGTAAAGTTACGCTGTTACTTGTAAATATATTTTTTAATGTAATACAATAAGGAAAAAAAAACTGTGAAAGTAATATAAACTTTTAAGAATACATAAACGAATATTTCTTCTGAAAGGTAGTGGCGCGTACTCCCGATGCCACAGATTTTCTAAAGATTAGGATTTCAGATGCCCAACTTGTAGAGTCTATTACCAGGCAAATAACCATTAATTCCGGAACTCAAAAACAGATTGTGGTAGAATGAACACTCATAAGGCCCACTGTACCATGTAGTAGCATAGTCTTAGGTATGAAGCCCATAGTGGCAGAGAGAAGCATACGATCATATCCCCGTTAGGAATAAGAATATTATTGTTATCTCGCTCTTACTTATAAGCTAGCAATAAGAGATAAGAATGTACACCTAGCTCACTCACAAACGCATACACACTTCAGAGAGCATAAGAAAAGAGGAATACGCGAGACGCGGCATTCGGTGGCGTGTGCTTAAAGGGAAAAGTCGAATAAAAGCATTGTGAAATTATTTAAAGGATTGAGTACATATATTCATTTTTCGGCGTCCACAACATCAGAAGTGGTCATTACCCACTATGCCTGACACTAAATGGAATCAATTCTCAGTGCCCCAACTAAAGAAGTGGTTGGAAGCTCTTGGACGCCAGACTTCCGGCACAAAAGCGGAACTAATAGTGCGTCTGCAGGCCATTTCCCCAGAAACGCGTGGCGATTCACCGCCAAATAACGGATCAGCAGCAGAAGAGGTGGAGGAATTGGAGGGAGCTGCAGCCTGGCCAAAGCAGAGAGAGCCACAGGGTGGAGACACACGCACGATCCCGTTCGACGAGCAGTCATTGCAGTCAGGATCCCCGGAGAACCTCGATCTGGATCAGCTATCGTTGGTGGATGCAGAGAGAGCCACTCTAAAAAAGCTTCGGGACGAGATAGAGGCAAACATGGCTGTGCTGCAGAGGATCCAAGCGGATATCGACGACGCGAACAAGAGCAAGTCTGCTCATGCTCGCCAGATCAATGACGTCATCGAGAACAACAGCAACGAAAACCACGGCAATGTTAACATATGGGCTAACAGCACCGACGCCAATGTTAACAGCACCAAGGTGACTATCGCCGCCGACATATGGGACATACCAGTGTTGGAAAAGAAACCGCTGGTAGTGTTGTTCAGCACCAGAGTCGAAATGTAAACAAGCTTCTGGAATCTCCTGCAACATTGCTTGCCTTGGCAAAAGAGGTAACGATGGAGTTTGACGGCAGCTTATGTGCGCGCAATTGGGTCACGCAGTTTCAGAACATCGGAAAAATTTACAATTTGGACGACGGATGCTTGCACATGCAACGCACAGCGCTGGCTGCACGCAAGCGCCACACGCATCCTAGAATCGACCGACCAGCTGTGCGAACAGTTAATCTTGACATTCGAGGTCAAGATGTCAAAAGAGGAACTGAGGAACGCATTTCAAAAACGCGAATGGCATCCGGATGAGAAATTTGCTGTTTACTTCGAGGACAAGGTGATGCTGGCCAACGACATCAACATCGATCTAGAGGAGCTCCTGGAAAACATCATTGAAGGAATCCCAGCACCAGCGTTGCGCAACCAGGCGCGCATACAGTGTTTCTCCGAGCCGATGCAAATTCTGCGGGCTTTCTCGGAAGTCCGTCTGCCGAAGCACAAAACAGGGAGCAGTTCATCAAAGCGCCTTACTGGAGGAGGTGCTGCCAATAAGGACTTACGTTGTACCAATTGCAACTCCAAAGGGCACTTCATCAGGGAGTGTCTCAAGCCAAAGAGGGAGCCCGGATCCTGCTATGCCTGTGGGGCATTTGGACACTTCGTGGGACAATGCCCGGAGCGCAAGAGCGCCAATATCAACAATTATGTAAGAATTGTCAAGATTTTTTTTCACAATAGCTATAAAATCCCATTAATTACAGAATGCCTCATAGACACAGGGAGTCCAATATCATTTACAAAGTTAAACAATGTATCCAAGGAAATTAATTTAGAATCCGCTTCAGAAACCTTTTTCGGGCTAAATAAAAGCCAACTGACAATACATGGAAAAATCTTATGTTACATTATAAAAGAAAAAGTTAAATGTTATTTTTATTTGTACGTGGTCCCAGACGAGTCTATGAGTCATAAACTATTATATGACTATTTAAAAGAGGGAATTATTCAACCTAGTGAATCAGAATATGCTTCACCAATTGTTTTAGTCAAAAAGAAAACAGGAGACATACGGCTATGTATAGACTTTAGAGAACTACACAAAGTTGTAATTAAAGACAATTATCCCATACCGTTTATCGATGACCTTTTAGACAAGCTAGTCAACAAAAAAGTTTTGTCGAAGCTTGATTTAAAAAACGGTTATTTTCATGTATTCGTTAATAAGGAATCAGTTAAATACACCTCATTTGTTACACCGTTAGGGCAATTCGAATTTCTTAGAATGCCAATGGGCCTAAAAACTGCATCGGCGGTGTTCCAAAGGTTTGTAAACAAAATTTTCGAGGATCTTATAAGGGATAACAAAGTAATTGTATACATGGACGACATCATGATTGCTAGCAAGAACTCGGAGCATTTAGAAACCTTAAAAGAAGTGTTTATCAGATTAGCTCAAAATAAATTGGAATTACGAATGGATAAATGTGAGTTCCTTCAGACAAATATTAAATATTTAGGATTCATTATTCGTGGATTCGCATTCGAGATTCGCGGACGTGTTTCTTTCAAGCTACGAATAGCAAGTTCCAAAAACTACAACAGTATAGTGAAAGTTAAACACAAAGTGTAAAGTGCAGTTTGCACAACTAACAATTATTGACTATAGTAATTATTTACTAAAATAAATAATTATTCCATATTGTTCTGGTAATTGTTATATGTGGACTTAGAACAATGAATCAAAACGACATACGTTCTCAGCGACAATGTGAACAAGACGAGCGCCGGCTCTCTTTACAACGCAACAATGCATACTTTTCTTTCGTCTCACCGCAAATCGGTGATCGAGCACCCTCACCTTCAACTAACTCGAAACTTTTGCCCTCAGAGAACGTCAGACCGCGTTCTTGCTCTCCCTCTCTGCCTGCTTCGGCTCACAAGTCGTGGAGCGAAGAGACCGCCTCTCCTACCCCGCTCCTCTCGCAGCGCCAAACGACCGTCCCGGGTAACTGTAACACTGCAATAACGAGTGCAGTGACCTCACTGGCAACTGCCACTGCTACCACAACATCAACTTCGTCAGCGGCCCAACTAATTATCGCTGTGCCAGCTGTAAATAATTCAGCAGCACTGACCGTTTGCAACAACAATAATGCACGTAAAGAAGAATCAAAACAAAAGCAGAAGTCGATTTCGACTGTGCAGACTGGCATGGATCGCTACATCCAAATCAAGAGAAAGCTCAGCCCTCAAAACAATAAGGCAGGTAATCATCCCAAAATCAATCGAACCAACAACGGCAATGAAAACTCTGCAGTAAATAATTCAAACCGATATGCTATCTTGGCTGATTCTGCGACCGAACAACCCAACGAAAAAACGGTAGGGGAACCAAAAAAGACCAGGCCTCCACCAATTTTCATACGAGAACAAAGTACAAATGCACTTGTAAATAAACTCGTTGCTTTGATTGGTGACAGCAAATTCCACATTATCCCACTTAAAAAAGGAAATATTCATGAAATAAAACTACAGATCCAAACAGAAGCAGACCACCGTATAGTGACTAAATACCTAAATGATGCTGGTAAAAACTACTACACATACCAATTAAAAAGTTGCAAAGGGCTACAGGTAGTACTTAAGGGCATTGAAGCAACAGTGACACCAGCTGAGATAATTGAGGCTCTGAAGGCCAAAAACTTTTCTGCAAAGACAGCTATTAATATTTTAAACAAAGACAAAGTTCCGCAGCCACTATTCAAAATAGAACTCGAACCAGAGCTCCAGGCACTAAAGAAAAACGAAGTGCACCCAATATACAATTTACAGTACTTGCTACATCGGAGGATCACCGTGGAGGAGCCGCACAAACGTATCAATCCAGTTCAATGTACTAATTGCCAAGAATACGGCCACACCAAGGCATACTGCACCCTTAAGTCCGTATGTGTTGTCTGTAGCGAACCTCATACTACCGCAAACTGCCCCAAAAACAAGGACGATAAGTCTGTGAAGAAATGCAGTAACTGCGGGGAAAAACATACTGCAAACTACAGAGGCTGTGTGGTGTACAAAGAATTGAAGAGCCGCCTAAACAAACGTATTGCCACAGCACATACATACAACAAAGTCAATTTCTACTCTCCGCAACCGATTTTTCAACCACCCCTAACTGTCCCAAGCACTACTCCAACAATTTCTTTCGCTAGCGCCCTAAAATCCGGACTAGAAGTGCCCGCCCCACCGACAAGAACTGCCCATTCCGAACATACACCGACAAACATCCAACAAACACAACAAAGTGGCATCGAAGCTATGATGCTATCCCTACAGCAAAGCATGAAAGACTTTATGACGTTCATGCAAAATACTTTGCAAGAGCTCATGAAAAACCAAAATATCCTGATTCAACTTCTTGTATCTTCAAAATCCCCATAATGGCTTCCCTACGGATATCTCCGTGGAACGCAAATGGCGTTTCACGGCATACACAAGAGCTCACACAGTTCATTTACGAAAAAAACATCGACGTAATGCTACTATCAGAAACGCACCTCACAAATAAAAACAATTTTCATATACCAGGATACTTGTTCTATGGTACAAATCATCCAGATGGTAAAGCTCATGGAGGCACTGGAATACTCATCAGAAATCGCATAAAACACCACCACTTAAACAATTTTGACAAAAACTACTTACAATCTACGTCCATAGCCTTACAACTCAACAATGGTTCAACGACTCTAGCCGCAGTCTACTGCCCACCGCGCTTTCCAATCTCTGAGGATCAATTCATGGAATTCTTTAACACACTAGGTGACAGGTTCATCGCAGCGGGTGACTATAACGCCAAGCACACCCATTGGGGATCTCGACTTGTGACGCCAAAGGGTAAGCAATTGTACAATGCGCTTACGAAGCCAGAAAACAAGCTAGACTATGTATCCCCGGGTAAGCCTACATACTGGCCAGCAGACCCAAGAAAAATCCCAGACCTGATCGATTTTGCAATTACTAAACATGCTAACTCGCCCCCACATCGTCGACCCACCGTATAGACTCACAAATTTTAGAACAAACTGGCCAAGGTATCAAAAGTATGTCTGTTCACACATAGAACTAACGACGGCATTATCTACAAAGGAGGATATAGACAAGTCAACGGAAACTCTTGAAAACATTTTAGTTTCGGCTGCAAAGGCTTCAACCCCGCCAGTGACGTATGCAAAACCAAACTACATCAAAACTAATCGCGAAATCGAGCGGCTGGTATTAGATAAACGACGCCTACGAAGGGATTGGCAGTCTAATAGATCACCAATTACAAAGCACATGCTTAAGATAGCCACACGCAGGCTTACCAATGCTCTCAAACAAGAGGAAAAAAACAGCCAACGTTCATATATCGAGCAACTCTCTCCCACCAGCACTAAGTACCCTCTTTGGAGAGCTCACAGAAACCTAAAGACTCCAATAGCGCCAATTATGCCACTACGAAGTCCCTCTGGCACCTGGTTTCGAAGTGATGAAGAAAGAGCCTGTGCTTTCGCTGACCATTTACAAAATGTATTCCGACCAAATCCCTCTACCAACACATTTATTCTCCCTCCTTTAATAGCAGCCAATCTAGATCCTCAAGAACCCTTTGAATTCCGACCATGTGAACTAGCAAAGGTTATCAAAGAGCAACTGAACCCAAGAAAATCGCCTGGCTACGACCTAATAACTCCAAGAATGCTCATTGAACTCCCAAAGTGTTCTATTCTTCACATCTGCCTGTTGTTCAACGCAATCGCCAAGCTTGGATACTTCCCTCAAAAATGGAAAAAGTCGACCATAGTAATGATTCCAAAGCCAGGAAAAGATAAAACGCAGCCATCATCATATAGACCGATAAGCTTACTAACATGTCTTTCAAAGCTGTTTGAAAAAATGCTACTCCTTCGGATTAGCCCTCATCTTAGAATAAACAACACACTTCCAACACATCAATTTGGCTTTAGAGAAAAACATGGAACCATCGAACAGGTCAACCGAATCACGTCAGAAATTCGTACTGCTTTTGAACATCGAGAATACTGCACAGCCATTTTTCTAGACGTCGCGCAGGCATTTGACAGAGTGTGGCTCGATGGACTTTTGTTTAAAATAATCAAGCTGTTGCCCCAAAACACACATAAGCTACTGAAGTCATACCTATATAGTAACATAATATGCTTCTCATATTACGTTTACATACTTACACTAATTGTACATACAATCTTGCACATGCATAAACACATGAAACCAGTTTACATTTTTACTTACACTTAAGCGCATAATTTGTTGTGCATCCATACCGTTATTTTTCCGTTCTTTTTTGTACACATATACTGATTAGACATTCCCGTTTCTCGCGACTCACTTCGAGCCGATCAAAAACTCTGTACAGTCAGTCTTAAGCCGACAACGAAGAAATAAAGATCTAAACTAAAAAATACCTCGTGTTGATTCTTTCAAATCCGAAACTTCTTTAAAGGCGTTGATCTTAGTCAAACGACGGATCATTTGTTCGACTCGAAAAGTAAAATACGTAAGTGGCGCAGTCGGTAGGATAATACATTGTTGATGCGATAGTAACCCTATTCAATTCTTCAATTATTATCCACAAAAGAACTAACGCAGTCGCGTCGTGCTAAGTGGAAAGTGTTAACCAATGGTACTCAATCCCATAAAGTGACCACGAAGTGAAATAACTTAAAATTACAAAAAATTTTAAGAAGACGCCTTTGAATTCGCTGAGTAGTAAATCCACAAAAGGTTACTCAAACCAAAGCGAAACAGCTAAGAGCGCAACACAACAAACTTAAATTAAAAACTTACAAATAAGTGAATAACAGAAATATTACGAACAAATAAGTGCGAAAATTCAACAAAACCTAAGCTAAAGAACTATAACTAAGTGAATAACAAACATTATAAGTGAATTAAATTAATAAGTGAACAACACAACAAACTTAAATTAAAAACTTACAAATAAGTGAATAACAGAAATATTACGAACAAATAAGTGCGAAAATTCAACAAAACCTAAGCTAAAGAACTATAACTAAGTGAATAACAAACATTATAAGTGAATTAAATTAATAAGTGAACAACACAACAAACTTAAATTAAAAACTTACAAATAAGTGAATAACAGAAATATTACGAACAAATAAGTGCGAAAATTCAACAAAACCTAAGCTAAAGAACTATAACTAAGTGAATAACAAACATTATAAGTGAATTAAATTAATAAATGAACAAACACAAACACAAAGCTCAGACCTGGAATACAAACTAATAGTGGAAATCAAGAACCCATAGTGAAAACCAAAACCCTATCCAAAACATAAACCTACAGTAAAAACTTGAACTTTATCGAAAAACGAAACCTATCCGAAACTGCAAACCTTACCCAGAACGTGAACCTTACCTAAAACATTAAATAACAATAAATACAACAACAACAATGGCAACAGCAAGCCCTATAATACTATCCGACTCAAATATGAGTCAGGTCGAGAGACAGATAAATGCTGTCGAAATCTTCAATGGAGACCCGAATACTCTACATACCTTTATAACTCGCATCGACTTCATTCTGGCCTTATACCAAACTACTGACGAAAGGCAGAAGTTGATAATTTATGGACACATCGAACGCAATATCAGCGGCGACGTCATCCGTACTCTCGGGACCAACAACTTTACCAGCTGGATTGAACTAAGGACCAGATTGATCCTATATTACAAACCCCAGGCACCGAGTCATCAACTTTTGGAGGATTTTCGGAACATTCAATACAAAGGCAACATCAGGCAGTTTCTGGAGGAAGCCGAGAAAAGACGACAAGTTTTAATGAGTAAGTTAGAACTAGAAAATAACTCAGCTGAAACCGCCTTATTTACCAGACTTATTCAAGATAGCATAGAAAACTTGATCCTAAAACTCCCTAACCATATTCATCTAAGAATAGTTAACTGCCAAATCCCCGATTTAAGATCCCTTATTAATATCTTACAAGAAAAGGGTCTATATGAACCTCAAACATTAAACAAAGATAACTTTAAGCCAGCTCCTAATTCTAATAGGACGCCAAATAACTTACCAAATAGACAAGTTAATGGCCAAAATAAACCTATAACACCTTTTCAACCGTACCATAACAACGTCTTTCAACCCTATTATCCACCATACCCATACGCACCAATCCATACACCCAGGCCCAATCAAACCCCTTTTCCCCAATATCAACCAAGACCAACCTACCCACAACCTAACATACCCAGACCGAATCCTGTCTTTAATCGACAGAATATCTTCGACCAAAATCGTTTCGGACCTAATCAAACTTACACACCGAATAACTTCCCTCCAACTGGGAACACACAAACCAACAACCCGGTAAAAAGACAACGACCATCAGACAGCGGACAGACTAAAATGAGCATAGAAGAACTAAGATACCAAGAAATGGTATCAAACCAACCCGAATACCCTTACCATTATTACTATCCATACTACCCAGATAACTTCCAACCACAACCATATCCTTATCAAATGGGTTATATCCCAGACCCAACTCAAATCCCTTTCGAACAAGATCATGACACTTCGGACAAAACACAACAAGAACAGACAGCACCAAACGATGACGAATCAGACAATACCAAAGAAGCAGAAAATTTTCGGCTAGTTGCCCCGGATCAAACCAATATATAATTATTAAACATAATGACATAGACTTAAAGTGCCTAATTGACACTGGATCCACCATAAACATGCTTACTTGGAACATTTTCGAAACACCTATACAACAAACCAACCACCTAATTCATACAAGTAATGGATCGGTAACTATTAACGAGACCACCACTATACCACCCAATAACTACTTTCCTATTGCTCAGGAGTTTCTAATTCACAAATTCTCAGATCATTATGATATGCTGATTGGACGCAAATTGTTGTCTAAAGCTAAAGCCATAATAGATTATCAAAAGAAAACTGCCACCCTCTTCAACAAAGTCTATAAAATAAAAGACACTGAAAAACTTACAGACCAAAATCATGCTCAAGTAGACTCTTCGTTCCCACAAGACCCTACCTTTTTAGAAACCTCCACACTTCAGGAGAATCTGTTCCGACTAAACCATTTAAATGCAGAAGAAAAATACAAATTAACAAACTTACTGACAAGATTCAAAGACATTCAGTTTCACGAGGGCGACAAACTTAGCTTCACAAACCAAGAAAAACATACAATTAATACCACACATAATATTCCAGTTTACTCTAAAATGTATAGCTTCCAACAATCATACGAACAAGAAGTAGAAAGACAAATTCAAGAAATGTTAGAACAAGGCATCATTCGAGAAAGCAACTCACCGTACTGCAGCCCCATCTGGGTAGTACCAAAAAAATTAGATGCTTCCGGACAGCAGAAACTTCGAATAGTCATAGACTACAGGAAGCTGAATGAAATAACAATAAATGACCGATACCCTATGCCAAATATAGACGAAATACTAGGAAAATTAGGGAGGTCTAATTACTTTACCACCATAGACCTGGCAAAAGGCTTCCATCAAATAGAGATGGATTCAGAATCAATAGCCAAAACGGCTTTCTCTACTAAATACGGACATTACGAATATACTAGAATGCCATTTGGGCTTAAAAACGCCCCAGCTACCTTCCAACGCTGCATGAATAACCTACTTCGTCCGCTTTTAAATAAAAATTGTTTAGTATATCTAGACGATATCATTGTCTTTTCTACCTCTCTAGAGGAACACCTTCAATCCCTTGAAGCAGTCTTCGAGAAATTATCTCAAGCCAACCTTAAACTACAGCTAGATAAATGTGAATTCCTAAGACAAGAAACTACCTTTCTAGGACACGTTATCACTAAAGACGGAATTAAACCAAATCCCGAAAAAATCAAAGCTATACAAGATTACCCACTTCCATCTAAACCTAAAGAAATTAAAGCATTCCTTGGAATCACAGGATACTACAGGAAATTCATACCCAACTTCTCTGACATAGCGAAACCACTGACTAAATGTCTCAAAAAGGGAGTAAAAATAGATACAAAACATAAAGAATATATAGAAGCATTTCAAAAATTAAAATTACTTATTTCCGAAGACCCCATATTAAAAATACCAAATTTTGAAAGAAAATTTGTATTAACAACTGACGCAAGCAATGTAGCATTAGGTGCTGTTCTATCTCAAGATGGACATCCCATTAGCTACATTAGCAGGACCCTAAACGAACATGAAGTTAATTACAGTGCTATAGAAAAAGAACTACTAGCAATAGTTTGGGCCACAAAGACCTTTAGACACTACCTGTTAGGACGACATTTCGAAATAGCTTCTGACCATCAACCATTGTGCTGGCTACACAAATTAAAAGAACCTAACTCAAAGCTGACTAGGTGGAAGATTAGATTATCCGAGTACGACTTCGATATAAAATATATCAAAGGAAAGGAAAACCATGTCGCAGACGCACTGTCTAGAATCAAAATAGAACAAGCATTTTTCGGAGAATCTACGCAACATAGCGCAGAAGAAGATAATAGCGACTTAATAGGGTTGTCCGAAAAAGCCATTAATTACCATAAAAGACAAATTATTTTCTCAAAAGGTCCCAATAGTAGTATAGAACACGAAACTTATTTCAAAAAACAAATCATACACATTTCCTACAAAGAAATGACCCTAGAAGCAGCCAAACAATATCTACTCAATCACTTTTGCTCAAAGAATAGCGCTCTTTACATCGAAAGCGATGCAGACTTCGAAATGATCCAAAATGCATACACAACAACAATGAATCCGAAATGTACAAAAATTTTCCGAAGCCTCGTTTTATTAAAAAACATCCCTACTTATGCAAGTTTTAAGGAACTAATTCTAAACACCCACGAAAAGCTCTTACACCCCGGAATTCAAAAAACTGTAAAACTCTTTAGTGAGAATTATTACTTCCCCAATAGCCAACTCCTTATCCAGAATATAATCAACGAATGTCAAGTCTGCAACCTAGCCAAAACAGAACACCGTAACACGGAAATGCCAATGAAAATTACCCCTAAACCCGAACATTGTCGTGATAAGTTCGTAATAGACATCTATTCTTCCGAAGGAAACCATTATCTGAGCTGTATCGATATTTACTCTAAATTCGCCACCCTTGAACAGATTAAGACAAAAGACTGGGTAGAATGCAAAAATGCCTTAATGCGCATATTTAATCAATTAGGGAAACCTAAACTTCTCAAAGCAGATCGAGATGGTGCATTCTCCAGCCTAGCCCTCAAACGTTGGCTCGAAACCGAAGAAGTAGAGTTACAACTTAATACTACAAAAACAGGTGTCGCTGACATAGAGAGACTCCACAAAACCATAAACGAAAAAATCCGCATCATAAAAAACTCTGACGACAACGAGACCAAATTAAGTAAAATAGAAACAATCCTTTACATTTACAACCACAAGACCAAACACGATACTACCGGACAAACCCCTGCTCACATATTCATTTACGCCGGACAACCTAACTTAGATACACAAAACAATAAAGAAAAAAAAATTAACGAAATAAATAAGAATAGAACTGAATATAATGTCGACACCAGATACAGAAAAGGACCATTACAAAAAGGAAAATTAGAAGCCCCTTTCAAATTAACAAAGAACGTCGAACAAACCGACGAAGACCATTACAAAATTACTAACAGAAACAGAGAGACACATTACTATAAGACCCAATTTAAAAAACAGAAGAAAACTAATCAACTCCCCATTTTACAGGCCCCTTGTTCACCATAATACTTTTTCTTACTCTTACAAAACTATGCCAAGCCCAGCAACTCAAAATAAACAACATCGACACCGACCACGGATATCTCCTATTCTCTGACAAACCTATTCAAATCCCTTCAGAATACGAACACCACTGTCTCCGCATAAACCTCTTGGATATAGACAACCTAACTCACTATTTTAACACTAAAGTAACCAACTATACACATATCCCCCAAATTAAACTTCTACACAATAAAATGTTAAGGGAACTTAACGCTATAACGTTACACCAGACAAATAGACAGAAACGCGGACTAATCAACATAATGGGATCTGCATTTAAATACCTTTTCGGGACACTAGACAACAACGACCGGATACAAATTCATAACCAATTAGAGTCCGCGACAAACAACTCAATTAACATACACGAAATGAGCGACATAATTCAACTTATCAATAGTAACATGCAAAAGATCAAAGAATTTGAAGACGAACATAATAACAGAGAACAAATGCTATACGAACTAATACAATTTACCGAATACATTGAAGACATCGCAATGGGAATGCAACTCTCACGACTAGGACTGTTTAACCCAAAATTACTTAACTATGACAAATTAGAAAACGTTGACAGTAGCAACATACTACAGACTAAAACCTCAACCTGGATCAACACTAACCAACTACTTATCATAGCTCATATCCCTACTAAACAAAAAACCATTCATACTATTAACATAATACCCTATCCAGATAATAATGGCTATCAACTTGATCATATAGACAAAGACACTTATTTCGAAGAACAAGATAAAATTTATAACCAGAACTATCAAGAAATTAACAACGAATGTATCAAAAATATTATTAAGAGAACAAATCCAATATGTAACTTTGTCCCTATAACAGTCGAACAAATAATTAAGTATGTAGAACCAAATAGTATCATCACTTGGAATCTAAACAACACTATCATAGAACAAAAATTGCCAAGAAATAAATAAAAATGTAACGGTTAACGGCAACAAAATAATAACAATAAAACAATGTAAAATCAAAATAGGAAACATAATACTTAACGAAAACAAGCTAAAAACCCCGAGATAAACCTTACCCCATTGTACACACCCTTAAGCCTAATAAAAATAAAACCAATAGAACATAAGGACATTGTACAATTAATATCAAATAATAATATCACAGTTTGTATAGTAGTATCAATCATAAGCCTCACATCTTGTATTGCTTGTATTTACTTAAAACTAAAAAACAAAATAATCATTGAATCACAAGATGCAAATCCAACTGCATCACCAAGATTGCGGGCATCAACACCAATAGAAGGAGTGGAAGCATAAGCTTCCCTTTTAAAGGGAGGGAAGTAACATAATATGCTTCTCATATTACGTTTACATACTTACACTAATTGTACATACAATCTTGCACATGCATAAACACATGAAACCAGTTTACATTTTTACTTACACTTAAGCGCATAATTTGTTGTGCATCCATACCGTTATTTTTCCGTTCTTTTTTGTACACATATACTGATTAGACATTCCCGTTTCTCGCGACTCACTTCGAGCCGATCAAAAACTCTGTACAGTCAGTCTTAAGCCGACAACGAAGAAATAAAGATCTAAACTAAAAAATACCTCGTGTTGATTCTTTCAAATCCGAAACTTCTTTAAAGGCGTTGATCTTAGTCAAACGACGGATCATTTGTTCGACTCGAAAAGTAAAATACGTAAGTATATAACAGAGTGTTTGCAATAAGATGCGATACAAGCACCTCACGCGATTGCGCAATCGAAGCTGGAGTGCCGCAAGGCAGTGTACTGGGTCCAATCTTATACACCCTGTATACGGCGGATTTCCCCATAGACTACAATCTAACAACCTCCACGTTCGCTGATGATACCGCGATACTCAGTCGCTCCAAATGCCCAATAAAAGCCACGGCACTCCTATCCCGACACTTAACATCTGTAGAACGATGGCTTGCCGACTGGAGAATTTCAATAAATGTTCAAAAATGCAAGCAGGTTACCTTTACCTTAAACAAACAAACATGCCCACCACTGGTCTTGAATAACATATGCATTCCACAAGCCGACGAGGTAACATATCTGGGTGTTCATCTGGACAGGCGGCTCACTTGGCGCAAACATATAGAAGCCAAATCGAAACATCTTAAACTTAAAGCAAGGAACCTCCACTGGCTCATAAATGCTCGCTCTCCACTTAGTCTGGAGTTCAAAGCTCTTCTATACAACTCCGTCTTAAAACGTATCTGGACTTATGGCTCCGAGCTGTGGGGCAACGCATCCAGAAGTAACATAGACATTATTCAGCGAGCACAGTCAAGAATTCTGAGAATTATCACTGGAGCGCCGTGGTACCTTCGGAACGAAAACATACACAGAGACCTAAAAATCAAATTAGTAATCGAAGTAATAGCTGAGAAAAAAACGAAGTATAACGAAAAGCTGACCACCCATACAAATCCCCTCGCAAGAAAACTAATCCGAGTATGCAGTCAAAGCCGGCTGCACCGCAACGACCTCCCAGCCCAGCAATAAACTTATTAGGGCATTAATGAAAAAAAAAAAAACTATCACTAAGTGAAAGTTAATTAAGTTAGATTAAGATTTGAACACTTATTGTTAGTCTCTTAACACAAAGAGAAGATTCAATAAATAATAAAAAATTAAAAAAAAAAAAAAGGATTCATTATAAATGGTGAAGGCATTAGGGCTGATGACAAAGGAATAGATGCCATACAGCATTTTCCAGTTCCAGACAAAATACAAGCCGTTCAAAGTTTTCTGGGCTTATGTTCATACTTCCGTAGATTTATAAAAGATTTTTCAACATTAGCGAAACCTTTATATGACCTTTTGAGGAAAGATGAAAAATTTACATTTGGAGAAAAGGAAATGAGCTGTTTCTCAACTCTTAAGGAAAAGCTGGTGCAGGCACCGGTCTTAGCAATTTATAATTTCAAAGACGAAATAGAACTGCACTGTGATGCAAGCGAAAGACACTAGAATAACAAGATGCGTAACGGCCATACATTGGTTTGGCACTATGCAGCCAATTTTTTAGTGACGGCCAAAATTGCTCTCTTTCCGCTCGCTCCCGCTGAGAGCTTAAGAAATCTAAAAATAGAATTTGCTTGCTTGTGTGAGTAAAAACAAGAGACGAGAACGCGTATATGTGTGCGTGTTGGGCTAGAAGACGATTTTCGGGCCGAAATCAATTCTGATCGAAGAAATGAATTTACATTGTACATATTAGGGTAGTTTTTGCCAATTTCCTAGCAATATGATAAAATAAAATAATTTTTAAAAATTCGCGGCCTGACTATTATAATTTTATAGCTTTTTAATTTTGTTTGCTAAAATCGCCGAATTAGCTACCGTTTACACATTTATATTTTTGTTTAATTCTAATTTGTCTTTCATCTGACAATTTTTTAAAAGCGAAATATTTTTTAAACACTTTTAATGTTAATGTTACATCATATTAAGTCAAATGACTTAATAAATATACTAAATAATTAAATGTGATAACTGTTTATTGCAAAAGTCATATCAAAGACACTAGAATTATTCTAGTGTCTTTGCTTTGTTCATATCTTGAGGCACGAAGTGCGGACACAAGCACTCAACAATCATTGCCTTATTAATTTTTCACACGCCGCAAGATGAATACTGTTTATAAACAAATTTCAATTCTCAATCTCGAGTTATCCAACCCATAAACATAGCACCCTTCCACAGTTTATAAACAAATTTCAATTCTCAATCTCGTCGGCATTTCCTTTGTCTTTGTTTTTGTCATTACCTTTGCCAGCGCTAAGCTATCCGCTAAAGTAAATAACCCAAACTTAACGTAAACACAGCTTCCGCTTGGAGACCAAACCACGGCCAACTTATTGCGCTTCAATCAAAAACTGCATCGATCAGCATAATTGAATTTCACAATGCAGTGGAATAATTTCAGCATAAAGCTTTTATCAAAAGTTCAGAAAGTGTCAAAGAAAAGCTTCTGGCCGAGGTTGATTGGATTAGGATTCAGAATTGAAAGATCAGTCTGATTCGGGAGGATTAAAAGAACGGTTTATAAATGTATAAATATATAACAATAAGTGTCTTGTAATAAAGTGATAAGTTGAAAAGTTTAACACCAATAAAAATATTAAAAAATAAAAAATTATTTTTTTAAATAATTTATACCGCAAAAAGTTAATTGGCGTTCAACGTGGGGCGGCGTACTTAAAAGTTCTAAATAAATATTAACGAAAATAAGTTAATTACAAAACGGAACTCGCGCCGCCAACAACTCATATTTTTAGTGGAAAAATTAAAACATCCACAACAATCCAACGACACCTAACTACTGTGACAGTGATCGTGAATAAACTTAATTGGAAATCAATAAATGCAATAATCCAATTAAGAATTTAATATAAAAGGTGGACTGAATACTTAACACTAATTACGAGAACACAATAATAAAAAATCAGAACTCAACTAAAAAACAGAACTCAAAAAACAACAAACGTAAAAATAAACACCAAGAAGAAAGGAAGAGCTGAAGGCAACCCCCCGCCACAGGTAGATACAAAATTGAAGGAAGACCCCAATAAATAATAATTAAGACGACCCAATTGAAGGAAGACTCCAAAATAATTAAGACAAACCTATTGAAGGAAGACCCCAACAGAAGATAATCAGGACAACTACATTGAAGGAAGAACTCCCACGGAAAGTATCGTGAGCAGATAAAAAATAACACTAAGACTTTAAATAGAATCTAAAAATCAAGATCAAGATCAAGATACCGAGAGTACTACAAGCTTTAAAATTAAACATTACAATATTTATTTTAAAACAATCTGGAAGGTTTAATAAATAGTTTTGAAAATTTAAAATTAATAATGGCAACCGGAGGTTCAGTACCAACCCTTTCTGCGGGCGGGATATCCAGCGCCAGTAACCTGACAATGGAATTAATAAATAGATTAATAAATGTACAGTTGAGTGAAGTGACCAGAAAAATTTAAGGGATAGAAGGGCAGTTAACCGCTAACAGAAATGAAGTGGAAGACTATAAGATCCAAACAATTGACCGAACCATAAAATGCGAAACTACATTAGAGGTAATTAAATCCTTACCTAAGTTCACAGGTGAAATAACACAATATGAAGGCTGGAGAGAAGCGGCAGAAACCGCAATGAGTCTATATAAAATTGAAAGTGAACAATATTTTATCGCCTTAACAATACTACGTAATAAAATCATGGGAGCAGCACACGATGCTCTAACCAACCATGGTACCGTCTTAAACTTTCAAGCAATTCTTTCAAGATTGGATTTTATTTATAGCGATAAAAGACCAATCCATATACTCGAATCAGAATTCAGCATCCTTAGACAGGGACGTATGACCATTACAGAATTTTACAACGAAGTAAACAAGAAAATGACTTTACTCATAAATAAAACTATAATAACTTATGGAAAGGACAACGTTATAACCAAGGGAACAAATAAAACAATTAGAAGCAATGCTCTTAGAATTTTTATTTCTGGATTAAACGGTTCAATCTCAGAAACACTCTTCTCTCTTAACCCACCAGACTTGCCAAATGCTTTGGCAAAGTGTCAGGAACTAGAGTCTAACAACTTTAGAGCTCAATTTGCAAATAGGTATAATGGATTTAGGAATAAAAATAAAAATCAAGGAAACAACCTTAGATTTGCCTCTAGACAGAATAATACTACGCCAAATAGAATAAATAATAATTGGCCACAAAACGAGAACTTGGGAACGAATAACAATTGAAACTTTAACAATAATTCCAAAGTTCAACCACCACCAGAACCTATGGAAGTAGACAACTCCATAAGAGTTCAAAATCGTCCGTATAAAAATTATAACCATCCTAGGAATAATAACAGCCAGTGGAATTATAATAACAACCGACACAATTTTAATAATAATTTCCAAGGAAATAATTATAACCAATACCCAGCGATTAAACGGGAATCAACGGGAACAGTCAACCAGCCAGCTCAAAAAACAATGAGAGTAAATAATATCAACGAAGGCCATATTTTAGATCAGCACCCTACAGAGGAATGCCTCATATAACAAGGGTAGACAGAAAAACTAAAAGACCAATTAAAATATTAATAGATACAGGAGCCACCGCGTGCTATATAAAAAGGGTATTTACGAGAATAAAAAAGAATTATCAATACACAAAAGAGTATCTACTGTTCATGGATATTCAATCATAAAATATTATCATTTGATAAACATATTTGGGAAACAACATTTATTTTATGAAATTGAGGGTCTAGAATCTGATCTATTAGTTGGATTCAATCTGTTAAGAAAGATTGGAGCTAAATTTGATATCGAGAAAGGAATCATGGAGTAAAAGGGAAATAAAGAAAAACTCGAATATCTTGACGAGGAAAAAAATGATTTATGTTTAATTGAAGGAAAAAATATTCTTCCATTGAAGGAATATATCATCAAAAAATACTTTGATGAGCAAAAGGTATTTAAAACCGAAACGGTTATTGCTGAAGGCAGTTAATATAGTTCGGGATCTGAAAATCCTGAACACGCCAGCGTAGATTTATCCGCTAATAAACAATATATCAGTTTGGGATCGAAAAATCCTGAACAAGCCGACGATGTTAATTCCGTCATTTTTAAATCAAATAGTTTAGGATCCACAAATCCTGAGCACGCCGTCGTTGAGTTGTCCGACAAAGAAAAAATTCATAACCTAAATATAACTTCAAATCAAATAAAAGATCTTGAAAGTAAAGTTATGAATAAAATTGAAAAGGAGCATTCTAAAATAAATATGCAAATTCCTTTTCGTACCGATATTCGAGGAGAAATAAATACTGACAATGACAGGGCAATTTATAGCAAACAATATCCTTATGCTATGTCGGTCTCAGATTTCGTTAATAATGAAATCGATAGAATGCTAAAAGAACAAATTATAAGACCAAGTAGAAGCCCTTACAATTCACCAGTCTTAGTAGTGTCCAAAAAAGGTCAAAACGAAGATGGGTCCCCAAAACATCGACTAGTTATTGACAATAAAAAATTAAACGAAAACACAATACCTGACAGATACCCGATGCAAGATCCGTCTGTAATATTATCTAACTTAGGGAAGTCAAAATATTTCTCAACAATTGATCTGGAATCAGGATTCCACCAAATTTTAATGAAAAATTCAGATATTGAAAAAACCGCTTTCTCTATAAATAACGGAAAATTCGAATTCTTACGAATGCCATTTGGGTTAACAAACGCTCCTAGAATATTTCAAAGAGCAATGAATGACATATTAAGAGAACAAGTCGGAAAAACTTGTCATGTTTATATGGATGATATAATAATCTTTTCTAATACAATTGAACAACATTACACTGATTTAATTCAAATAATTAATATTTTACAAAAAGCACATATGAAAATTTCTCTAGAAAAATCTAAATTCTTTAAATTAGAAACAGCATTTCTTGGTTATATTGTTTCTCACAATGTAATTAAAACAGATACTGAGAAAATTTCCACAATTGTGAAGTATCCGATTCCACAAAACATTAGAGAGCTTCGAAGTTTTCTAGGCCTCACCGGCTACTACCGTAAATTTGTCCGAAATTATGCAAAAATTGCCAAACCTCTAACCAAATACTTAGGAGGAAATAATGGAAAAATTTCTAGGAGAATGTCTACAAAAATTAAAATACAGTTAGATGACCCAGCTGTTAAAGCTTTTAACGAACTTAAAGATAATTTAATAGCACAAGTGGAATTAGTTCAACCTGATTATAACAAAAAATTCACTTTAACGACAGACGCATCAGATATAGCTATCGGAGCAGTTTTATCACAGGATAATAAACCAATTACTTTCATATCCAAAACATTAAATAAAACCGAACAACTTTATGCCACAAATAAAAAGGAATTGTTGGCAATAGTTTGGGCTCTTAAAAATCTCAGGAATTACTTTTATGGTGTTGTTGGTATAGAAATACAAACAGACCACCAATCTTTATCATTCACAATCTCAGATAAAAACCCGAACGTGGAAATGAAAAGATGGTACTCTTTCATAGAAAGTTTCACCTCGAAAATAATATATAAACCCGGAACAACTAATGTCGTAGCCGACGCATTATCTCGAATAAAAATAAATAATATCACTAACAGCGATATAGAACAATCAAGCTCAGATCAAAATACTCAGCATTCTGCCGAAAGTAGTTTTGAAAATGTAATACAAGAGACCCGAAAACCGTTAAATCAGTTTCAACAACAACTGTTATTAACAAAGGGGAGGTATACAATACATGAGTCATTGAACGTTTTTGATAAGACACGACATATAATTGAATATGACACGCCAGAAAACTTAATAGATATACTAAGGGAGTATCTAAAACCAAACATAACGGTAGGAATTCATTGCACTTTAGAAGATCTTTATCATATTCAATTACCATTAACAAATAATTTTACCAACAAATTTCTTTATACTAAAATATTTCTACAAGACGTGGAAAATAATGAAGTTTTACAGTTTTTTTTTTCTTTTCATTTGATAAATAAATTTGGCCAATAATATAATCTATTGATTTGTTTGTAATTTTCATCTAAACCTCTATGAGCTCGACTATGTGTCTCTTCTATTATAATAGCTTTATATTATGGAAACTAATAAGTAATCAGGTCGCAAAATGCGAAAATACCTTTTATGAAATATCTAATTTTAAGAACGAACTTTTTAACAACTATTGTATTATAACTAAAGATAAGACTTGTTTTACCCGTTTACTAAATGGAGAAAAATCAATGTGCACTAAAAAGCTAGAAAAAAATAAGAATATAGATATCATTCAAGAAGGTGCCATTCTAATAAATGGAAATAATATTGTGAACGATTCTCATTTAAACGGGTCATATTTAATAACATTTAACAGCACAACTACAATAAATAATATTTCATACACCAACTCAGAAAACAAAATACTTGAGTACATTACAACCAACCATTTTAAAAACCTGGAAATATCAGAATATATAAAATCCAACAATTCAGAACGTTCTCTTGACAACATTAATATTTTAAACCCATTTATTGAAATTTACAATTGGAAAATTTCAATTTCATTTATATTACTAATTTTAATCATTTTCTACTTCATTACCATGTTAATATTAAAATTCAGAAATTATATATTTGTAACCAAACAAAAACGGCCAGAACTAGAAAACCCAAATAATGAAGTAGAATTTTTAACAGAATTGAATGAGCGTTTAAACGTAATTAATAATGAAGCGGGACGCGTCATTTTAGAAGGGGGAGAGTTATCCAACCCATAAACATAGCACCCTTCCACAGTTTATAAACAAATTTCAATTCTCAATCTCGTCGGCATTTCCTTTGACTTTGTTTTTGTCATTGCCTTTGCCAGCGCTTAGCTACCCGCTAAAGTAAATAACCCAAACTTAACGTAAACACAGCTTCCGCTTGGAGACCAAACCACGGCCAACTTATTGCGCTTCAATCAAAAACTGCATCGATCAGCATAATTGAATTTCACAATGCAGTGGAATAATTTCAGCATAAAGCTTTTATCAAAAGTTCAGAAAGTGTCAAAGAAAAGCTTCTGGCCGAGGTTGATTGGATTAGGATTCAGAATTGGAAGATCAGTCTGATTCGGGAGGATTAAACGAACGGTTTATAAATGTATAAATAGATAACAATAAGTGTCTTGTAATAAAGTGATAAGTTGAAAAGTTTAACACCAATAAAAATATTAAAAAATAAAAAATTATTTTTTTAAATAATTTATACCGCAAAAAGTTAATTGGCGTTCAACGTGGGGCGGCGTACTTAAAAGTTCTAAATAAATATTAACGAAAATAAGTTAATTACAAAACGGAACTCGCGCCGCCAACAACTCATATTTTTAGTGGAAAAATTAAAACATCCACAACAATCCAACGACACCTAACTACTGTGACAGTGATCGTGAATAAACTTAATTGGAAATCAATAAATGCAATAATCCAATTAAGAATTTAATATAAAAGGTGGACTGAATACTTAACACTAATTACGAGAACACAATAATAAAAAATCAGAACTCAACTAAAAAACAGAACTCAAAAAACAACAAACGTAAAAATAAACACCAAGAAGAAAGGAAGAGCTGAAGGCAACCCCCCGCCACAGGTAGATACAAAATTGAAGGAAGACCCCAATAAATAATAATTAAGTCGACCCAATTGAAGGAAGACTCCAAAATAATTAAGACAAACCTATTGAAGGAAGACCCCAACAGAAGATAATCAGGACAACTACATTGAAGGAAGAACTCCCACGGAAAGTATCGTGAGCAGATAAAAAATAACACTAAGACTTTAAATAGAATCTAAAAATCAAGATCAAGATCAAGATACCGAGAGTACTACAAGCTTTAAAATTAAACATTACAATATTTATTTTAAAACAATCTGGAAGGTTTAATAAATAGTTTTGAAAATTTAAAATTAATAATGGCAACCGGAGGTTCAGTACCAACCCTTTCTGCGGGCGGGATATCCAGCGCCAGTAACCTGACAATGGAATTAATAAATAGATTAATAAATGTACAGTTGAGTGAAGTGACCAGAAAAATTTAAGGGATAGAAGGGCAGTTAACCGCTAACAGAAATGAAGTGGAAGACTATAAGATCCAAACAATTGACCGAACCATAAAATCCGAAACTACATTAGTGGTAATTAAATCCTTACCTAAGTTCACAGGTGAAATAACACAATATGAAGGCTGGAGAGAAGCGGCAGAAACCGCAATGAGTCTATATAAAATTGAAAGTGAACAATATTTTATCGCCTTAACAATACTACGTAATAAAATCATGGGAGCAGCACACGATGCTCTAACCAACCATGGTACCGTCTTAAACTTTCAAGCAATTCTTTCAAGATTGGATTTTATTTATAGCGATAAAAGACCAATCCATATACTCGAATCAGAATTCAGCATCCTTAGACAGGGACGTATGACCATTACAGAATTTTACAACGAAGTAAACAAGAAAATGACTTTACTCATAAATAAAACTATAATAACTTATGGAAAGGACAACGTTATAACCAAGGGAACAAATAAAACAATTAGAAGCAATGCTCTTAGAATTTTTATTTCTGGATTAAACGGTTCAATCTCAGAAACACTCTTCTCTCTTAACCCACCAGACTTGCCAAATGCTTTGGTAAAGTGTCAGGAACTAGAGTCTAACAACTTTAGAGCTCAATTTGCAAATAGGTATAATGGATTTAGGAATAAAAATAAAAATCAAGGAAACAACCTTAGATTTGCCTCTAGACAGAATAATACTACGCCAAATAGAATAAATAATAATTGGCCACAAAACGAGAACTTGGGAACGAATAACAATTGAAACTTTAACAATAATTCCAAAGTTCAACCACCACCAGAACCTATGGAAGTAGACAACTCCATAAGAGTTCAAAATCGTCCGTATAAAAATTATAACCATCCTAGGAATAATAACAGCCAGTGGAATTATAATAACAACCGCCACAATTTTAATAATAATTTCCAAGGAAATAATTATAACCAATACCCAGCGATTAAACGGGAATCAACGGGAACATTCAACCAGCCAGCTCAAAAAACAATGAGAGTAAATAATATCAACGAAGGCCATTTTTTAGATCAGCACCCTACAGAGGAATGCCTCATATAACAAGGGTAGACAGAAAAACTAAAAGACCACTTAAAATATTAATAGATACAGGAGCCACCGCGTGCTATATAAAAAAGGGTATTTACGAGAATAAAAAAGAATTATCAATACACAAAAGAGTATCTACTGTTCATGGATATTCAATCATAAAATATTATCATTTGATAAACATATTTGGGAAACAACATTTATTTTATGAAATTGAGGGTCTAGAATCTGATCTATTAGTTGGATTCAATCTGTTAAGAAAGATTGGAGCTAAATTTGATATCGAGAAAGGAATCATGGAGTAAAAGGGAAATAAAGAAAAACTCGAATATCTTGACGAGGAAAAAAATGATTTATGTTTAATTGAAGGAAAAAATATTCTTCCATTGAAGGAATATATCATCAAAAAATACTTTGATGAGCAAAAGGTATTTAAAACCGAAACGGTTATTGCTGAAGGCAGTTAATATAGTTCGGGATCTGAAAATCCTGAACACGCCAGCGTAGATTTATCCGCTAATAAACAATATATCAGTTTGGGATCGAAAAATCCTGAACAAGCCGACGATGTTAATTCCGTCATTTTTAAATCAAATAGTTTAGGATCCACAAATCCTGAGCACGCCGTCGTTGAGTTGTCCGACAAAGAAAAAATTCATAACCTAAATATAACTTCAAATCAAATAAAAGATCTTGAAAGTAAAGTTATGAATAAAATTGAAAAGGAGCATTCTAAAATAAATATGCAAATTCCTTTTCGTACCGATATTCGAGGAGAAATAAATACTGACAATGACAGGGCAATTTATAGCAAACAATATCCTTATGCTATGTCGGTCTCAGATTTCGTTAATAATGAAATCGATAGAATGCTAAAAGAACAAATTATAAGACCAAGTAGAAGCCCTTACAATTCACCAGTCTTAGTAGTGTCCAAAAAAGGTCAAAACGAAGATGGGTCCCCAAAACATCGACTAGTTATTGACAATAAAAAATTAAACGAAAACACAATACCTGACAGATACCCGATGCAAGATCCGTCTGTAATATTATCTAACTTAGGGAAGTCAAAATATTTCTCAACAATTGATCTGGAATCAGGATTCCACCAAATTTTAATGAAAAATTCAGATATTGAAAAAACCGCTTTCTCTATAAATAACGGAAAATTCGAATTCTTACGAATGCCATTTGGGTTAACAAACGCTCCTAGAATATTTCAAAGAGCAATGAATGACATATTAAGAGAACAAGTCGGAAAAACTTGTCATGTTTATATGGATGATATAATAATCTTTTCTAATACAATTGAACAACATTACACTGATTTAATTCAAATAATTAATATTTTACAAAAAGCACATATGAAAATTTCTCTAGAAAAATCTAAATTCTTTAAATTAGAAACAGCATTTCTTGGTTATATTGTTTCTCACAATGTAATTAAAACAGATACTGAGAAAATTTCCACAATTGTGAAGTATCCGATTCCACAAAACATTAGAGAGCTTCGAAGTTTTCTAGGCCTCACCGGCTACTACCGTAAATTTGTCCGAAATTATGCAAAAATTGCCAAACCTCTAACCAAATACTTAGGAGGAAATAATGGAAAAATTTCTAGGAGAATGTCTACAAAAATTAAAATACAGTTAGATGACCCAGCTGTTAAAGCTTTTAACGAACTTAAAGATAATTTAATAGCACAAGTGGAATTAGTTCAACCTGATTATAACAAAAAATTCACTTTAACGACAGACGCATCAGATATAGCTATCGGAGCAGTTTTATCACAGGATAATAAACCAATTACTTTCATATCCAAAACATTAAATAAAACCGAACAACTTTATGCCACAAATAAAAAGGAATTGTTGGCAATAGTTTGGGCTCTTAAAAATCTCAGGAATTACTTTTATGGTGTTGTTGGTATAGAAATACAAACAGACCACCAATCTTTATCATTCACAATCTCAGATAAAAACCCGAACGTGGAAATGAAAAGATGGTAGAAAGTTTCACCTCGAAAATAATATATAAACCCGGAACAACTAATGTCGTAGCCGACGCATTATCTCGAATAAAAATAAATAATATCACTAACAGCGATATAGAACAATCAAGCTCAGATCAAAATACACAGCATTCTGCCGAAAGTAGTTTTGAAAATGTAATACAAGAGACCCGAAAACCGTTAAATCAGTTTCAACAACAACTGTTATTAACAAAGGGGAGGTATACAATACATGAGTCATTGAACGTTTTTGATAAGACACGACATATAATTGAATATGACACGCCAGAAAACTTAATAGAAATACTAAGGGAGTATCTAAAACCAAACATAACGGTAGGAATTCATTGCACTTTAGAAGATCTTTATCATATTCAATTACCATTAACAAATAATTTTACCAACAAATTTCTTTATACTAAAATATTTCTACAAGACGTGGAAAATAATGAAGATAAAGCTATTATAATAGAAGAGACACATAGTCGAGCTCATAGAGGTTTAGATGAAAATTACAAACAAATCAATAGATTATATTATTGGCCAAATTTATTTAACAAATTAAAAGAATACATAAAAAATTGTACAATTTGCAACGAAAATAAATACAACAGGCATCCTATTAAAATTCCTATTGGGGAAGCCCCTATTCCAACTAAAGAAGGAGAAAACTTACACATCGACATTTATTACGCGCAAAGTCTTATTTTCTTAACTTGTATTGACGCGTACTCAAAATTCCTGGTTGTAAAAGAAATAGAAAACAAACTAAACATCGAGAATAAAGTAATGGAACTACTCCAACAATTTCCCCACGCCAAAGTAATTATGACTGATAATGAACCAAGCTTTACCTCTGTCCAATTTAAATCCTTTGCACAAAGATGTGGTTTAACTCTACATTTCGCAGACCCCAGACACAGTACCTCGAACGGACAAGTAGAAAGGGCACATTCAACATTAACAGAATTGGCTCGTTGTATAAAGGAAGAATTTAATCTTACTGACTATTCTGAAATAATTATTAGAGCCGCAAAAGAATTCAATCACAGCATCCATTCAACAACAAACCAAAAACCTTTTGATATTCTTTATAATAAAATTAATCACGAAAATATTTCAAGAATTCTAAAGAACACACAAGAAAAAATGTTAGTAACTTATAATGAAGGTCGCAAAGAAAAAGAATACCATGTAGGTCAAGTTGTTTATGAAAAGAAACACGGAGAAATAAATAAGCTAAAAACTAGATACAAAAAACAGGTTGTTAAGGAAAACTTACCTAACAAAGTTATAATCAATAATAGAAACAGAACTATTCACAAAGACAACATTAAGTTTTAACAAATACCATATTTTTTTATTTTATTAAATTACAGAAAAATGCATTTCTTATTACTTCTAATACCATTCGTAATGATAACCACTTCAGAAATAATTGATTACTCCAATCACGAATTCTTCCTGATCAAGGACAAAAAGGATGTCCCTACCTATGAATCATATGCCGACTTATTCCACGTAACTAACTTAAGTTTTTATAAAGAAATAATCAATCTAGAATCAGGATATGTTAGAAAAGATACAAATATTCGGACAAAATGGGAAATTACTTACGAAATACAGATACTGAAATTAATTCTGTCACAATTGATACCAACTAGATCAAAAAGGGGAATAAATGAGTTAGGCACTGTTTGGAAATGGTTAGCTGGAACTCCGGATCACGATGATTTCATTAAAATACAGAATAAAATAAATGATTTAATTGAAAACAATAACCAACAATTTTATATTAATTCCAAATTGTTTAAAGAGATAAAATCACTTTCCGATCACTTTAAAAACATTTTTATTGATCAAGAATTGCCGTTACGAAAACATCGTTTACGTTTATTAACATTTGACTTACAAAACCTTATTGATACTATCACACTAGCCAAAATTGATTTATTCAACACACAAATTTTAAATAATGAAGACATTAAAGAAATATTAGATCACGAACAACAACCTGTAATTATTGCAGACCTAATGGACATCTCCATATTCAAAATTGTATTGCATAAAGAACTCTTAATTATTTATATAAAATACCCCGTTATAACAAACAGATGCGAAATTTACTATGCCAGATCCATTTCACATAATGATGGAAAAATACTAATAAGTAATCAGGTCGCAAAATGCGAAAATACCTTTTATGAAATATCTAATTTTAAGAACGAACTTTTTAACAACTATTGTATTATAACTAAAGATAAGACTTGTTTTACCCGTTTACTAAATGGAGAAAAATCAATTTGCACTAAAAAGCTAGAAAAAAATAAGAATATAGATATCATTCAAGAAGGTGCCATTCTAATAAATGGAAATAATATTGTGAACGATTCTCATTTAAACGGGTCATATTTAATAACATTTAACAGCACAACTACAATAAATAATATTTCATACACCAACTCAGAAAACAAAATACTTGAGTACATTACAACCAACCATTTTAAAAACCTGGAAATATCAGAATATATAAAATCCAACAATTCAGAACGTTCTCTTGACAACATTAATATTTTAAACCCATTTATTGAAATTTACAATTGGAAAATTTCAATTTCATTTATATTACTAATTTTAATCATTTTCTACTTCATTACCATGTTAATATTAAAATTCAGAAATTATATATTTGTAACCAAACAAAAACGGCCAGAACTAGAAAACCCAAATAATGAAGTAGAATTTTTAACAGAATTGAATGAGCGTTTAAACGTAATTAATAATGAAGCGGGACGCGTCATTTTAGAAGGGGGAGAGTTATCCAACCCATAAACATAGCACCCTTCCACAGTTTATAAACAAATTTCAATTCTCAATCTCGTCGGCATTTCCTTTGACTTTGTTTTTGTCATTGCCTTTGCCAGCGCTTAGCTACCCGCTAAAGTAAATAACCCAAACTTAACGTAAACACAGCTTCCGCTTGGAGACCAAACCACGGCCAACTTATTGCGCTTCAATCAAAAACTGCATCGATCAGCATAATTGAATTTCACAATGCAGTGGAATAATTTCAGCATAAAGCTTTTATCAAAAGTTCAGAAAGTGTCAAAGAAAAGCTTCTGGCCGAGGTTGATTGGATTAGGATTCAGAATTGAAAGATCAGTCTGATTCGGGAGGATTAAAAGAACGGTTTATAAATGTATAAATAGATAACAATAAGTGTCTTGTAATAAAGTGATAAGTTGAAAAGTTTAACACCAATAAAAATATTAAAAAATAAAAAATTATTTTTTTAAATAATTTATACCGCAAAAAGTTAATTGGCGTTCAACGTGGGGCGGCGTACTTAAAAGTTCTAAATAAATATTAACGAAAATAAGTTAATTACAAAACGGAACTCGCGCCGCCAACAACTCATATTTTTAGTGGAAAAATTAAAACATCCACAACAATCCAACGACACCTAACTACTGTGACAGTGATCGTGAATAAACTTAATTGGAAATCAATAAATGCAATAATCCAATTAAGAATTTAATATAAAAGGTGGACTGAATACTTAACACTAATTACGAGAACACAATAATAAAAAATCAGAACTCAACTAAAAAACAGAACTCAAAAAACAACAAACGTAAAAATAAACACCAAGAAGAAAGGAAGAGCTGAAGGCAACCCCCCGCCACAGGTAGATACAAAATTGAAGGAAGACCCCAATAAATAATAATTAAGTCGACCCAATTGAAGGAAGACTCCAAAATAATTAAGACAAACCTATTGAAGGAAGACCCCAACAGAAGATAATCAGGACAACTACATTGAAGGAAGAACTCCCACGGAAAGTATCGTGAGCAGATAAAAAATAACACTAAGCCTTTAAATAGAATCTAAAAATCAAGATCAAGATCAAGATACCGAGAGTACTACAAGCTTTAAAATTAAACATTACAATATTTATTTTAAAACAATCTGGAAGGTTTAATAAATAGTTTTGAAAATTTAAAATTAATAATGGCAACCGGAGGTTCAGTACCAACCCTTTCTGCGGGCGGGATATCCAGCGCCAGTAACCTGACAATGGAATTAATAAATAGATTAATAAATGTACAGTTGAGTGAAGTGACCAGAAAAATTTAAGGGATAGAAGGGCAGTTAACCGCTAACAGAAATGAAGTGGAAGACTATAAGATCCAAACAATTGACCGAACCATAAAATGCGAAACTACATTAGAGGTAATTAAATCCTTACCTAAGTTCACAGGTGAAATAACACAATATGAAGGCTGGAGAGAAGCGGTAGAAACCGCAATGAGTCTATATAAAATTGAAAGTGAACAATATTTTATCGCCTTAACAATACTACGTAATAAAATCATGGGAGCAGCACACGATGCTCTAACCAACCATGGTACCGTCTTAAACTTTCAAGCAATTCTTTCAAGATTGGATTTTATTTATAGCGATAAAAGACCAATCCATATACTCGAATCAGAATTCAGCATCCTTAGACAGGGACGTATGACCATTACAGAATTTTACAACGAAGTAAACAAGAAAATGACTTTACTCATAAATAAAACTATAATAACTTATGGAAAGGACAACGTTATAACCAAGGGAACAAATAAAACAATTAGAAGCAATGCTCTTAGAATTTTTATTTCTGGATTAAACGGTTCAATCTCAGAAACACTCTTCTCTCTTAACCCACCAGACTTGCCAAATGCTTTGGTAAAGTGTCAGGAACTAGAGTCTAACAACTTTAGAGCTCAATTTGCAAATAGGTATAATGGATTTAGGAATAAAAATAAAAATCAAGGAAACAACCTTAGATTTGCCTCTAGACAGAATAATACTACGCCAAATAGAATAAATAATAATTGGCCACAAAACGAGAACTTGGGAACGAATAACAATTGAAACTTTAACAATAATTCCAAAGTTCAACCACCACCAGAACCTATGGAAGTAGACAACTCCATAAGAGTTCAAAATCGTCCGTATAAAAATTATAACCGTCCTAGGAATAATAACAGCCAGTGGAATTATAATAACAACCGCCACAATTTTAATAATAATTTCCAAGGAAATAATTATAACCAATACCCAGCGATTAAACGGGAATCAACGGGAACATTCAACCAGCCAGCTCAAAAAACAATGAGAGTAAATAATATCAACGAAGGCCATTTTTTAGATCAGCACCCTACAGAGGAATGCCTCATATAACAAGGGTAGACAGAAAAACTAAAAGACCACTTAAAATATTAATAGATACAGGAGCCACCGCGTGCTATATAAAAAAGGGTATTTACGAGAATAAAAAAGAATTATCAATACACAAAAGAGTATCTACTGTTCATGGATATTCAATCATAAAATATTATCATTTGATAAACATATTTGGGGAACAACATTTATTTTATGAAATTGAGGGTCTAGAATCTGATCTATTAGTTGGATTCAATCTGTTAAGAAAGATTGGAGCTAAATTTGATATCGAGAAAGGAATCATGGAGTAAAAGGGAAATAAAGAGAAACTCGAATATCTTGACGAGGAAAAAAATGATTTATGTTTAATTGAAGGAAAAAATATTCTTCCATTGAAGGAATATATCATCAAAAAATACTTTGATGAGCAAAAGGTATTTAAAACCGAAACGGTTATTGCTGAAGGCAGTTAATATAGTTCGGGATCTGAAAATCCTGAACACGCCAGCGTAGATTTATCCGCTAATAAACAATATATCAGTTTGGGATCGAAAAATCCTGAACAAGCCGACGATGTTAATTCCGTCATTTTTAAATCAAATAGTTTAGGATCCACAAATCCTGAGCACGCCGTCGTTGAGTTGTCCGACAAAGAAAAAATTCATAACCTAAATATAACTTCAAATCAAATAAAAGATCTTGAAAGTAAAGTTATGAATAAAATTGAAAAGGAGCATTCTAAAATAAATATGCAAATTCCTTTTCGTACCGATATTCGAGGAGAAATAAATACTGACAATGACAGGGCAATTTATAGCAAACAATATCCTTATGCTATGTCGGTCTCAGATTTCGTTAATAATGAAATCGATAGAATGCTAAAAGAACAAATTATAAGACCAAGTAGAAGCCCTTACAATTCACCAGTCTTAGTAGTGTCCAAAAAAGGTCAAAACGAAGATGGGTCCCCAAAACATCGACTAGTTATTGACAATAAAAAATTAAACGAAAACACAATACCTGACAGATACCCGATGCAAGATCCGTCTGTAATATTATCTAACTTAGGGAAGTCAAAATATTTCTCAACAATTGATCTGGAATCAGGATTCCACCAAATTTTAATGAAAAATTCAGATATTGAAAAAACCGCTTTCTCTATAAATAACGGAAAATTCGAATTCTTACGAATGCCATTTGGGTTAACAAACGCTCCTAGAATATTTCAAAGAGCAATGAATGACATATTAAGAGAACAAGTCGGAAAAACTTGTCATGTTTATATGGATGATATAATAATCTTTTCTAATACAATTGAACAACATTACACTGATTTAATTCAAATAATTAATATTTTACAAAAAGCACATATGAAAATTTCTCTAGAAAAATCTAAATTCTTTAAATTAGAAACAGCATTTCTTGGTTATATTGTTTCTCACAATGTAATTAAAACAGATACTGAGAAAATTTCCACAATTGTGAAGTATCCGATTCCACAAAACATTAGAGAGCTTCGAAGTTTTCTAGGCCTCACCGGCTACTACCGTAAATTTGTCCGAAATTATGCAAAAATTGCCAAACCTCTAACCAAATACTTAGGAGGAAATAATGGAAAAATTTCTAGGAGAATGTCTACAAAAATTAAAATACAGTTAGATGACCCAGCTGTTAAAGCTTTTAACGAACTTAAAGATAATTTAATAGCACAAGTGGAATTAGTTCAACCTGATTATAACAAAAAATTCACTTTAACGACAGACGCATCAGATATAGCTATCGGAGCAGTTTTATCACAGGATAATAAACCAATTACTTTCATATCCAAAACATTAAATAAAACCGAACAACTTTATGCCACAAATAAAAAGGAATTGTTGGCAATAGTTTGGGCTCTTAAAAATCTCAGGAATTACTTTTATGGTGTTGTTGGTATAGAAATACAAACAGACCACCAATCTTTATCATTCACAATCTCAGATAAAAACCCGAACGTGGAAATGAAAAGATGGTAGAAAGTTTCACCTCGAAAATAATATATAAACCCGGAACAACCAATGTCGTAGCCGACGCATTATCTCGAATAAAAATAAATAATATCACTAACAGCGATATAGAACAATCAAGCTCAGATCAAAATACACAGCATTCTGCCGAAAGTAGTTTTGAAAATGTAATACAAGAGACCCGAAAACCGTTAAATCAGTTTCAACAACAACTGTTATTAACAAAGGGGAGGTATACAATACATGAGTCATTGAACGTTTTTGATAAGACACGACATATAATTGAATATGACACGCCAGAAAACTTAATAGAAATACTAAGGGAGTATCTAAAACCAAACATAACGGTAGGAATTCATTGCACTTTAGAATATCTTTATCATATTCAATTACCATTAACAAATAATTTTACCAACAAATTTCTTTATACTAAAATATTTCTACAAGACGTGGAAAATAATGAAGATAAAGCTATTATAATAGAAGAGACACATAGTCGAGCTCATAGAGGTTTAGATGAAAATTACAAACAAATCAATAGATTATATTATTGGCCAAATTTATTTAACAAATTAAAAGAATACATAAAAAATTGTACAATTTGCAACGAAAATAAATACAACAGGCATCCTATTAAAATTCCTATTGGGGAAGCCCCTATTCCAACTAAAGAAGGAGAAAACTTACACATCGACATTTATTACGCGCAAAGTCTTATTTTCTTAACTTGTATTGACGCGTACTCAAAATTCCTGGTTGTAAAAGAAATAGAAAACAAACTAAACATCGAGAATAAAGTAATGGAACTACTCCAACAATTTCCCCACGCCAAAGTAATTATGACTGATAATGAACCAAGCTTTACCTCTGTCCAATTTAAATCCTTTGCACAAAGATGTGGTTTAACTCTACATTTCGCAGACCCCAGACACAGTACCTCGAACGGACAAGTAGAAAGGGCACATTCAACATTAACAGAATTGGCTCGTTGTATAAAGGAAGAATTTAATCTTACTGACTATTCTGAAATAATTATTAGAGCCGCAAAAGAATTCAATCACAGCATCCATTCAACAACAAACCAAAAACCTTTTGATATTCTTTATAATAAAATTAATCACGAAAATATTTCAAGAATTCTAAAGAACACACAAGAAAAAATGTTAGTAACTTATAATGAAGGTCGCAAAGAAAAAGAATACCATGTAGGTCAAGTTGTTTATGAAAAGAAACACGGAGAAATAAATAAGCTAAAAACTAGATACAAAAAACAGGTTGTTAAGGAAAACTTACCTAACAAAGTTATAATCAATAATAGAAACAGAACTATTCACAAAGACAACATTAAGTTTTAACAAATACCATATTTTTTATTTTATTAAATTACAGAAAATGCATTTCTTATTACTTCTAATACCATTCGTAATGATAACCACTTCAGAAATAATTGATTACTCCAATCACGAATTCTTCCTGATCAAGGACAAAAAGGATGTCCCTACCTATGAATCATATGCCGACTTATTCCACGTAACTAACTTAAGTTTTTATAAAGAAATAATCAATCTAGAATCAGGATATGTTAGAAAAGATACAAATATTCGGACAAAATGGGAAATTACTTACGAAATACAGATACTGAAATTAATTCTGTCACAATTGATACCAACTAGATCAAAAAGGGGAATAAATGAGTTAGGCACTGTTTGGAAATGGTTAGCTGGAACTCCGGATCACGATGATTTCATTAAAATACAGAATAAAATAAATGATTTAATTGAAAACAATAACCAACAATTTTATATTAATTCCAAATTGTTTAAAGAGATAAAATCACTTTCCGATCACTTTAAAAACATTTTTATTGATCAAGAATTGCCGTTACGAAAACATCGTTTACGTTTATTAACATTTGACTTACAAAACCTTATTGATACTATCACACTAGCCAAAATTGATTTATTCAACACACAAATTTTAAATAATGAAGACATTAAAGAAATATTAGATCACGAACAACAACCTGTAATTATTGCAGACCTAATGGACATCTCCATATTCAAAATTGTATTGCATAAAGAACTCTTAATTATTTATATAAAATACCCCGTTATAACAAACAGATGCGAAATTTACTATGCCAGATCCATTTCACATAATGATGGAAAATTACTAATAAGTAATCAGGTCGCAAAATGCGAAAATACCTTTTATGAAATATCTAATTTTAAGAACGAACTTTTTAACAACTATTGTATTATAAGTAAAGATAAGACTTGTTTTACCCGTTTACTAAATGGAGAAAAATCAATTTGCACTAAAATTCTAGAAAAAAATAAGAATATAGATATCATTCAAGAAGGTGCCATTCTAATAAATGGAAATAATATTGTGAACGATTCTCATTTAAACGGGTCATATTTAATAACATTTAACAGCACAACTACAATAAATAATATTTCATACACCAACTCAGAAAACAAAATACTTGAGTACATTACTAACAACCATTTTAAAAACCTGGAAATATCAGAATATATAAAATCCAACAATTCAGAACGTTCTCTTGACAACATTAATATTTTAAACCCATTTATTGAAATTTACAATTGGAAAATTTCAATTTCATTTATATTACTAATTTTAATCATTTTATACTTCATTACTATGTTAATATTAAAATTCAGAAATTATATATTTGTAACCAAACAAAAACGGCCAGAACTAGAAAACCCAAATAATGAAGTAGAATTTTTAACAGAATTGAATGAGCGTTTCAACGTAATTAATAATGAAGCGGGACGCGTCATTTTAGAAGGGGGAGAGTTATCCAACCCATAAACATAGCACCCTTCCACAGTTTATAAACAAATTTCAATTCTTAATCTCGAGTTATCCAACCCATAAACATAGCACCCTTCCACAGTTTATAAACAAATTTCAATTCTTAATCTCGAGTTATCCAACCCATAAACATAGCACCCTTCCACAGTTTATAAACAAATTTCAATTCTCAATCTCGTCGGCATTTCCTTTGTCTTTGTTTTTGTCATTGCCTTTGCCAGCGCTTAGCTACCCGCTAAAGTAAATAACCCAATCTTGGAGACCAAACCACGGCCAACTTATTGCGCTTCAATCAAAAACTGCATCGATCAGCATAATTGAATTTCACAATGCAGTGGAATAATTTCAGCATAAAGCTTTTATCAAAAGTTCAGAAAGTGTCAAAGAAAAGCTTCTGGCCGAGGTTGATTGGATTAGGATTCAGAATTGGAAGATCAGTCTGATTCGGGAGGATTAAACGAACGGTTTATAAATGTATAAATAGATAACAATAAGTGTCTTGTAATAAGGTGATAAGTTGAAAAGTTTAACACCAATAAAAATATTAAAAAAATAAAAAATTATTTTTTAAAATAATTTATACCGCAAAAAGTTAATTTGCACACATACAGTTGTCTGCTATCACTTTGTGCGTTGAAAAGAGCTGTTCGCTGTAGCGCTCTCCGCTCTCTCGCTCTCTAACAAAAATTCGAGAGAGCCTGTAGCCACCTCTAGAGCCACGGCGAAAAAATCGTGTGCCAAAAAATCGTATGGCGTTACGCATCTTGTTATTCTAGGGTCTTTGTGCAAGCGCTCTTGGTTTCGGTGCGGTGTTATGTCAAAAAAAAGAGGATCTAAAATTACACCCAATATTTTATTTTTCAAAGCGAACAACAGTCGCTGAGGCAAAATATCACAGTTTCGAATTGGAAACAATGGCAATTATTCACGCACTGCGAAGATTTAGAATATATTTGTACGGAAAACGCTTTAAAATTATAACTGATTGTAATTCTCTTACTTTGACGCTTAACATGATTGAACTTAATCCGCGAATAGCTAGATGGGCGTTAGAGCTCCAGAACTACGATTATGAGCTCATACATAGAGAGGGTAAAAGGATGCAGCATGTTGATGCTCTTAGTAGATGCACGAATATTTTGATAGTGGAATCAAATACGTTTGAAGACAATTTAGTAATCTGCCAAGGCAAGGATCAAAAAGTTCAAGAAATTAAGAAACTGCTGGAAAACAATGAACATAAGTTGTTCGAAATGAGAAACGGAATAATTTATAGAAAATGTAACGACGGCAGACTTTTATTTTATGTTCCCACAGACATGGAAGATCATATTCTATATAAATATCACAATGAGATCGGACACATAGGTAGAGACAAAATGTTAGATGTTATTTCTAAATCTTATTGGTTTCCCAATGCCAAGGACAATTGTTTGAGCCATATAGAAAATTGTTTAAAATGTGTTGCGTTCTCCCCTAAAACAGGCAATGAAGGATTTCTGCACTGCATTCCGAAGGGCAGCAAACCGTTTGAACTAATACATATCGATCATTACGGCCCAGTCGACTCAGGCAGATCCAAAAAACATATTTTTGTTGTCATCGATGGTTTTACGAAGTTCGTACGTTTATATGCCACAAAGACCACTAATACAAAGGAAGTCATTACAGCCCTGAAGGACTATTTTAGAGCATACAGCAATCCTAAATGCATCATTTCAGATAGGGGAAGTTGTTTTACATCCAAGGAATTTGATGACTTTATGTTAGAGTTCGATGTTAAGCATATGAAGATTGCGACTGGTTCACCCCAAGCAAACGGACAGGTTGAAAGAGTCAATAGAAGCCTAGGTCCAATGATAGCGAAAGTGGTACAACCAGAGAAAGGCATATATTGGGACACAGTAATAGATAAGGTTGAGCACGTCTTAAATAATACACAGCACCGCAGCAGCAAACAAACTCCAAGCAGAGTTCTTTTTGGTTTAGAGCAAAGAGGAAAAATAGTAGACGAATTAAAAGAAAAACTAGAGGAATTAGAAAATACTGAAGAAGATAGGGATTTGGTAAAAATTAGAAATGAAGTTGAAAATAATCAAAAAAAGGCTCAAGCGTATAATAAAACACATTATGACAAGACCGCCAGACAGCCATCAGAATACAAAAAAGGAGATTATGTGATGGTTAAAAATTTCGACAGTACAGCAGGCATCTCTAGAAAATTGATTCCAAAGTGTAAAGGCCCATATGTGATATCTAAAGTATTAGGAAACGACAGATTCTTGCTAAAAGACATAGAAGGTTTTCAGATATCTCGTAACCCATACCAAGGTGTCTGGAGCATCCAAAATATTAAGCATTGGATAGGCAACAAGAAAAATAAACGAAGACACAATTAAACAATAATAATAATATAATAACAGATTAATATAGTATGTAAATATGTATAAATAATGTAAAAGAATTCATCATACAACTAAGCAATCAATGTAGACCATGATCAGGGGATCAGCTAGTCAGGACGGCCGAGTTGTGGTAGGATGAACATTCATAAGACCCACTGTACCATGTAGTAGCATAGTCTTAGGTATGAAGCCCATAGTGGCAGAGAGAAGCATACGATCATATCCCCGTTAGGAATAAGAATATTATTGTTATCTCGCTCTTACTTATAAGCTAGCATTAAGAGATAAGAATGTAAGATATGATTTAAAGATGGACGCGGCAAGGTAGTTGCCCGCGAACTCCTCCGCCTGCACCGTTGTTGCAAGGGGATGTCAACGTGGCACGTTGCTGCTCACGTGGTAGCTGAAGTGTGTTGCGGCGAGGTGCTGCCCACAACACAGTCACCTCGTTGTCGCCTCTGTAGCTGTGGTGTGGTACAGAGTGTGGATCAGGACCAGGTGGTGGCCACGATCGGTGACTATAGCTGAAGTGACCAAGTGGTTGCTGAATGTGTGTTGCGGCACGTTGCTGCTCACAACACAGTCACCTCGTTGTCGCCTCTGCAGCGGCGGTGTGGTGCAGAGTGCGGATCGGGATCAGGTGGCGTCCACGATCGGTGACTATAGCTGAAGTGACCAACTGGAATAAGCCGGTAGCAGGGTCGTAGCTCCGACTTGATATTCACGGCAGGTATCTTACGATAACATCACTTTATTTCGGCTGTCAGTTTAGAACTAAGTAATACAAAGAAAGAAAGCTTAAGATTACCCTATCTCGCACAGATCACGGCCGCCGACCAGCATCCGAAGTATAGCTTCGTGTGTCGTTCGTCGTCACACGCAGCTTTTCCTGATGTTACTTGTTAACTTGTACACCTAGCTCACTCACAAACGCATACACACTTCAGAGAGCATAAGAAAAGAGGAATAAAGGCATTGTGAAATTATTTAAAGGATTGAGTACATATATTCATTTTTCGGCGTCCACAAGATGAACAAGTTATCCGACACAATCAATACTTGACACACCACACTTATACGAAGCTCTTCTGGCAAGAAACAGAATGCTCTTTACAAAAATTTAAATAGTTAGTTTAAAAGTCCAATAGAAGCCTCTAAGATTAGGGTCCTCCTATTTGTGGTCACCGGATGCATAGACACCACACACTACACAGTTTGTAAGCGGTCTCGGCGCGAAACTTGTGCGCGCTCGCTCCACGCGGGAAGCTCGGCTCAGTGGTGTCACCAGTGATAATCAACAAAGCGACATCTCGCATTAGCACCAATGGCAGCCCACCTGGTATCCTTCGAGCCTTCGCATCGCTTCTCGCGCGCACTCTTCCGTCAACCTAAGCCGTTTGTGGCTTGATCCTAATTGTTGTCTTGATGTCAATTGCGACATAAATGGGGGGTTGGCTACTTTAATGGCCACTAAGTTTTTGGTTGATTAATTGACCGCCAATCTATAGACTGTAAGCCAAATTTAGGACCACATACATTTTAGCATAAAAAAAATAAATACCTTTTTACCGGCACTTAAATTAAAATGAAAATTGTTTAAGGTAAATTCCATTGCGATTTCGATAGCAACAGGTATCAAAATAACCTTTGGAGACTAGAATTAATAATTGTACAACCTATATTCACTGTGCACTTTATGAGCGGCTACGATGTGAAAAAATGGGGCTAAGAAAAGTTTTTAACCTATTAGAAGTAAGGGATAAGTCCGGAAATTTAGAGCTCGGCTTAAGTGGAGCATATTATAAAAAACGTATACCGAACCCATATGCAATATCGTATAATTCAAAACTGGGCTTACACAGTGGAGGGCGGCTTAGAAAGCTTAATCAAAACCCAAATTTATTTTTAGGAATAAATTCATATTGGATTATTTATATTAGATAGAGTTTAAGACAAGCGCGCTACAGGTGCGGATAAGTCCATATTCCATGAATGAAAACTTTTTTTTTAATCATTCATTCTATTTATTTTGGATTCAAAAGGAATCGTTCAGTCAATTCCTCTGAACTTAACCTATTGTGTGTATAAATGTGTATAAATGTATATGAGACCAAGTGGTTTCTTAATTATTAAGTAGAAAAGGAAAAAAAAGAATAGAATTAATTACTTAATGTGTCATATTTTATACTATCCTCCGGTTAGGGAGATCGGTGGGGTGTACCCTCTTCAGCCTTCGGAGGGAGATGGGATTAGCTAGGATGTTTGCTAGTTGATTCGGGTGGACCATGAGTCTGTCGGCATAACGGCTGCTGTGAAAATTGATCTGATCCCCAAGAGGGGTAACTTTCAGATCTCTTTCGATTACCTGGTTCGTCACGTACCAGGGGAGCCCAGATGCGTGGCGTGCATCTCTCCTCGACTGGACCACACTAAGCCTATTGAGCTGGGATTGCCGATGCATTTCTGCTGAAGGGTTTCGAAGGACGAGATTGAGGGGCTAAGGTGCAGCAACGTATGGTGCTGGTAAAACAACCTTACTGGTAAAACCCCTGTGCGTGAGCTACAATCCTATGGCCGAGGGAGGAAAGCTTCAAAAAAAAAAAGCAACTGGGCAGTTTCAGGTATGAAATGAGAATGCTTTTTTATTACAAAAGTAGTATGTTTCTCCCAAATGTCTTCGTCCGAGTTCGTATTGGCGGTCTTCGTTGAATTTTTGCTCGGCTCTCAGTTTTTCGTTGGGTCGGTGTTGTTTCCCTGTGACCGGAGAGAGGGGGCATGTTAACTCCTCCAACCCCCCCAACCCCCGGCCGAAGAGAAGGCCGTAAGGGGAAATGGCCGGATTGGAGAATCACCCTGGCAACGTGTTGTTGGTGTATGCCACGAACTCCGACGATATTTTGAATTTAACAATCTTAATGTTAAACATGGGTGTTGTGTATATAAACGATATATCTAATGCTAAAGCTACATTTTGCTTGCTTATTATCTATCTTATATTATTATTTGTTCCTTATGAAATAACAGTTTAGGGATAATGTTTAGTTTACTGGCTAATGGCTATCGACTACTTTGTTTACATAATCAGACAGTGTCTATATGTAGCTTATCCTATTACTTTTGACCTTTAGTTGCTAGGAAAGTGACGCCTTTGTCTCTATCTACTTTGTGTAGTGAAAATCTCGGTGTTATCTTGTTTCTACGGTTTTCTTTTTTAAATATTTAATCATTAGGTCTCTCTGTCCTTGTTTAATTTAGCCAATTTTCTTTCTGTGGTAGCGCTTAAATGTACTTTTGTACTTATATGTCTTTTCTAAATTCGTTTAATTTCTTAAGGTAATCGTGGTGATTGTCGAATGTTATTGATTTGTTGAATATGTGAGTTCTTCCGTGGAAGAGCTCGAAAGGGGTAGTGCTGGAGTGTAATGCATTGTTATATGTTGCTACTGCTTCTGCGAGTATTTGGACATGATCTCGTTCTAGGCGTGCTTATTTCGAGAATTTCCTTGTTTCCCGGATGTTAGTGTTAATTGTATGCCATTTGGGTAGTGCTGCTGTGCTTCCTTCCACCTTCATTCTTTCCTTTTTGTTGTTTCCTCTTATTTTCCTTTTTTTTCGTCATTTTCATATAAGTTATCAGCAATAGAATTTGCAACAACAATCCGCGAAGGCCTGCACGCGCATCCGGCCGTGCACCTGCAGTAACCGATAAATGCCAGATCAGCGTCTGGAGCGCATCCGTGGGAGCGACGATGGCAGAGTCAGCGACAGAGTTGGCACTGACGTTAGCAGAAGCAGCGACGGTGCTGGGGGGTATAAATATCACCCAATTTTGTACTTTAAATTTAGTTCCGATTTTTGTACAAATAAAGACGGACCATTGGTCCAAACGTTCTACTTTAACTTATATATTTTAATTTATTATTTTTTCGTGGCTGGTCTGCCATGTTGACACAAAAACTTTCCGAGTGAATCGAATTCCAACCGACGTGTGCTATCGTCTGGATGTGAATGCCCTCATTTTCTACTCGCGCATTGATCTATGCTTCACACACGCTAGCTGGACTACACTTGGCGACAGCGCGACAACGCCGTCGCCTCACTCGAAACGTTATTTTGGCGCCAGTCACATTCCACGCTGAAGTCAAATTCTAAGAATGATTTCTCAATATACCAAACCCATTGCGCAGCAGCGTCTTGCAAGAGCAGTGGTCAAACCAAAGACACTAGAAACAACAACAAAAAAAAAAAAAAAATGCGTAACGGCCATACATTTGTTTGGCACTATGCATCCACTTTTTTGGTAACGGCCAAAATTGCCCTCTGCCCGCTCGCTTACGCTGAGAGCGTAAGAAATCTGAAAATAGAATTTGCTTGCTTGTGTGAGTAAAAACAAGAGACGAGAACGCGTATATGTGTGCGTGTTGTGCTAGAAGACGATTTTCGGGACGAAGATCGAAGAAACGAATTTACATATTTGGGGAGTTTTGGACAATTTCGTAGCAATATGATGAAATTGCGCGCTGTTTAAAAATATCAAATTGGAATATAAAAAAAAAAACTGAATATGAAAAACAACTGAATCTAATGAGAATTTTAAATAATAAAATGGGATCATTTATATACTGTAGTATGCACACATATCGGTTAACCACTGTACCTATATGTATTCATAATATACAAGCACCGTTGCAATGTGTACATAAACAGTCCAGCCCAAGTGTATGCGTAATACGAGCACCCACGTGCACATATTTATAAGATACGCATATAAGCGTCGCTACGCTGCAGGCTACGCCGGCAGCGCTGCTCCTCGACTTAGGCTAAGAAACCTTTGTTTCCACCTTTTTGCCACCTTTGTGGAAAAGTACTAGCTCAGCTCGGAGCAAAAACAAAGGAAATTATTATAACTACTGTAATTTAAAACAAAAATTTTCCAAAAAGAAGACTTTACACTGACAAATAAATATTTCATAAAAATAATACGTAGTAAAAAATAAAAAAATTTAAACTAAATAAAAACATGAAAACTGTTTATTGCAAAAATCATATCTTGAGGCATGAAGTGCCGACACGGACACAAGCACTCAACAATCATTGCCATGTTAACTTTTCACACGCCGCAAGCTGAATACTCTTATAACAAATATTCTAATGAAAGGTAATTTTTGAAATTTATTTTGTGATATTATGATTCGGCTATTACTATTTCTAAGCTATATTTAAGTAATAATAACGTTAAGGCAATGCAAGACAAGAATTTTTCACATGGTGCCAATTGATCAAAAATAATATAGATTTAAAGTGTAAGAACTTCTAGGATGGAAGGGCATATATTGTCAAATTTACAATGCATGAGCATACATATGTGTGAGCATCACTGTATGCGTAGAAAAGAGCTATTTGCCGTAGCGCTCTCCGCTCTTTTGCTCTCGAACAAAAATTCGAGAGAGCCTGGAGCCACCTCTAGAGCCACGGCGAAAAAATAGTGTGTTAAAAAATCTTATGGTGTTACGCATCTTGTTATTCTAGTGTCTTTGGTCGAACTATGTTAATAATGTGACAGACATGTACAGTTGTCAAAATCGTTCCCAATACGACACGGCCTCGTGTGTTTTCTCAACTCTACCACACAAGAGACAATACTTCAGGATTTAAAGACTCTTTGAACATTTTAAAGAATTTCTTTAATTCAATTTATTACCGATTCAACCGCATTCCCATCATAAAATAATTAAATCATTTCAATTATCGTAACACAACTCAAATGTAACCAATCACACCATTCCACTATGGGGCATTTGGCCTGTTTTTTTTTACAAAAATTAATACCTCCTAAACTATTGGAGATATTTGGATGAATTTTTTTTTATGCGTTACACATGCCTCCAGAAATATTTTGGAAAAGTGGGCGTGCCCCAACTCCGCCCCATTTTTTTTTTTTTTTTTTTTTTTAATAATATATTTTTAAAGTTTATTTTTAATTTCAATAATGTATAATTCATAACCGTCTTCCTCTTCACAATCAGTAGAGTCTGAAGAATTTTTATCAGGTTCAAATTCGCAAGCTAACATTTCAATGACTTCTGGTGGAAGAGATAGTCGCTTATGTTTTCGCCTCTTTAAATTTATTGATGATATTATGGGATCCGAAGTATCCATTGCTCTGTAAAAGACATCTGCGAAGCTACTAATAGTTTTTGCCGTGGCTGGCTTCAACAAAAGAATTTTAAGTATGGCTGCAAGATCCCGCAGGCAGCACTTCCGTGCAGCTTGAACCAAAAGACGTTCGTTGTGTTTCTGCGCCCTTACGAGTTCATCTGCTTGCTGTCTTCGGCCACTCAAATTTTTTAAATAATATGACGTTTTCGGGAGTCCAACTAATTTCCTTTCCTATTTATTTTTCTCCTTTACCTTCAGGACTAGGTGTTCTTCTAACCAATTTGAAAAAAATTTTAAAAATTCATATATTTTTCGATTGCATTTTCTCCAATTTCGTAAAAGATTGACTGAAATCATTCGTTATTATTATTATTAGTTAATCGTTTATTAAAGTCTAGCTTGCTATCAGAAAAATGCCCACTGATAAAAGTGCAAATAGAATTTTCCTTTTGACGAACACCCTTTTGCGTGCGCCACACTTCCAGCAGGGCAGCATTGGAAATCGAGATATTGCTCCCTAAAAAATGAAATTTCTCAAAAAACCGCAAAAAATGCACATAGAGACTACCTGATATGAGTTAGGAATTGAACACACTACAACATGGATATAAACACTTACTGAACAAATTTGAACAAATTGTTGTAGCTCTATTCAAAGTTGAAAATTTTTTCAAACAACTACATGTTGACACCACTTGCTAAATGTACAAATTGTTAGAAATAGGCGCACACAATAAACAATATATTAATAACAACACATAATAAGAACCTAAAGATTGATTATCCATTTCAAATTATAGTCTCCTTCTTCTTCTTTTTAAATTTTAACACTTTGAAAGTTAAGCTAAATTTTGCGCGCAAAGCAGCCACGTGGTATATGCTCGCAACAGCCGACTTTAACAGCTGTTATTATAACAGTGCATTGTTAAATTAACTTATGCGGGCTATATCATAACAGTTTAACGTATTTCCAATGTATTAATACTAAAATACTTCAAATTTGCATACTTGTGAAAAACACATTATTGTAAAAAAAAACAGGCCAAATGCCCCATAGTGCATTCGTGAAATTCCTTTAACACTGTTTTTAAATCTTGTTTAACCGAACAAATTTGTGTAGTTCCTTTTACACATAATTACCTTATCATTTGTGTAGTTCCTTTTACACAAACTTTAACTGATCTTTTGTTTAGTTCCTTTTACACATACTTTAACTTACCTTTTGTGTAGTTCCTTTTACACATACGAGCTCCGCCATAACAAGTCTCTTTTGCTTCGGTGCCGTCATCAGTACGACCCCCGCCATAGCAAGTCTTTCCTGCTATGGTTCTGTCTTCAGTACGACCCCCGCCATGACAAGAGACTTCTGCTATGCTGTGGTCTTCAGTACGACCCCCGCCATAACAAGTCTCTTCTACTATGGTTCGGTCTTCAGTTTCCCTATTGGCAACAGAAACAGCTTCTATTGTGCTGTCTCTATCTTTACATAACTCATCTAGTATCTAATTATCATCTAGTATATGATTATTTGGTATTGCTGTTAAACATTCATGAGAATACTTATACTTTCGATTACAAGTAAAAGATTTTAGTGTATAAATTATAATAATTCTGTGGCGCTGGGGGTCCCTCGCAGCAGTCACTAGTACCTGGCCGGTTGGCCGATGTCTGTTTCTCCTGGGGTCGGAGGTGACGACTCCCGATTAATGAATTACGATCAGAAGCCACCTAGAGGCTCATATAGCGTAAATTAAGTAAATAGAACGGCGTTCGCCGGAGTTAATTTTCATGAGCCTGTAGCACTCTTTATTCACTGGATATCAAAAAATAAACTGACAATTTGACCGGTGCTGGAGTGCGGACGATCCGTCCGGTTAACTCAGTTAACTCATATCTATCTCCATCCAATACTTCAATTATCTCAAATGGCCCTTTAAATTTAGGATCTAGTTTAATTTGATGACGATCTTCTTTGTTAAGCAAAACGTGATCACCCACTTTGAAATTTACTATTTTAGCTTTATTTTTATAAAATCTAGTTTTGTCGTATTCAGCTTGAGTTTCCATGTTATTTTAGCCTCCTTTCTTAAATTTCATTTGTCTACATCATCATCATTATCTTCGTTTAGCGGCAACTTTTGTCGAGATCCTGGTAACTCATTATGCTTTAACCTTAAAATTATTTCTTGTATCTCGCTGTTGTTCTGAAATCAACCAGCTATCAGATACCTCGGTCAAATTGATTTGTAATTCTGGTAACTTATTCAAACTTTTAAGTTGTTCGAGCACTGGATTCCGAGAGAGAAAATCCACATTTTCTATACTGTGTTTTGAAATCAAATGCCTGTAAAAACGCCCACCATCTATGCACCTTCGGTGTTAAATCACAGTCAGTATAAACTATACATTTACGTCCCTGCAAATAATGTTGAAAGTGTTTAATAGCATTACGGTGGTGCTTTCGTGAGTTTGTCCTGACTTCTCCGTTGCTTAGTTCAAATCCGAGATACTCTATTTTTGTGGTAAGAAAGTAACACCTTGTGGCATTAAACGAAAATCCAGTCTTACTTAATGTCTCCAACAGTGCCTGCAATCTAACTAGCGCTTCTTCTTTGCTTTTTGCTATTATAAGAACATCTTCATTATACACAATTGCATTAGTGTAAGTTAAAGTTCCTAAGTCCTTCATTATAGCTCGCTGGAACACAGATGGTGCTTTTTCAAATCAAACGGCATTGTCACCCTCTGGCGTTACAAATGCAGTTCGTTCGATTGAGTCCTCATGGACTGGAATTTGGTAAAAGCCGCTTGCCATATCTATGCACCAAAAATATTTATCACCACGAAGTCTAGCAATTTGGTCTGAGATGCAATGGCAATGGGTATTTTCGTTTAGCACGCGATAGTCCACACACAGTCGATCGGTGCCATTTTTTTTAACTAGCATCACGGAACTAGCGAAAGGTGAACAGCTTGGCCAAATAATCTTAGCTTTTAGTAATTCGTCAATTTTGCTCTTCACTTTGCTTTTCTCTTCTTCACTAAGCCTATATGGCCACCGTTGTACGGTCTTTTGCTGATTTGTTTATCTAATTTCCAACCGCCCTATGGTGACCCTAGTCTTTGGTATTCCACCAATCTGAATAACATTTTAAAATTTTTTTTCAAGGCCCTTATAAAGATCATCAAGTTCACCATTTTATTCTATGACATCTTCATAATTGGTAATTACTAACGATTCTACTCTTTTGGTTGTGTAAATTTGAAGTTTGTCAGCGTCCATGGTTAGCCAAAGCCGTGGCCTAAAATTTCACGACCAAGTTGTACGTCATATTTCAAATACTTTTCATAAATAATAGATGTTGAGTGCTAGATATTGAATAATTACTTATGCCGTTCAATTTAACAATGTTACAAATTCTTTTACCACTAAAATTATCAGCTTTCCTTAACCAAGGAACATTCAGCGACAGAATCGAAGAAAAATAGAACGGACTCACCGATTGAACTACATATTGTTCCCGATGGTGGAGCCACTGTACAGATGTTAACACCTTTTTCGATTACTCAGTGTTTACCTCGATAAAATTTTGGCAGAGTTATATGTTTTCCCTCTTCATCAGTTGCCGATGCCCTTGGGTGTCTGCATATTTTTGATTATCTCCAATAGGTTGTTATTTTTCACTTGTAAAGCTTGTAAAGTATGCATCGGTGATATTTGTAGGCAAAGCAGATCCCACTTCTAATGTCGCAGAGTTCTTATTTTCTAGTGGCTGGTCTGCCATATTGACACACAAGAGTAAAGAGAATTCCAACCGGCGTGTGCTATTGTCTGCATGCGGCTGCCCCCATTTTCTACTCGCGCATTGATCTATGCTACACACGCTAGCTGGACTACACTTGCCGACAGCGCGACAACGCCGTCGCCTCACTCGTAACGGTATTCTGGAGCCAGTCACATTTTACGCTGAAGTCAAATTCTGAAAATGATTTCACAATATATCAAACCCATTGAGCAGCAGCGTCTTACAAGCGCAGTTGTCAAACTACGTTAATAATGTGACAGACAGTGGTCAAAATACATTCACAATGCGACATACACATATTCGGTCGTTAATCACACAACTCACATTTATTTTTATAAACCAGTGTGCAGAAGATCCCGTTGTCTTGGCGGCAACTGGTGTACACGTTTACTTCATGCGCAGCGAGTTCTGGTCACAACCAATTCTTTTTTTGTGCATAACAACCCACACTCAGCGACGCCAGTGTATCGCCGCGGCAAAGCGGTTGTTCTCAGAACTATAGAACTACAACAACCATTCGCAATGCAAATATAGGCTGATGCATTATTACCATAGTGACGAAATTACTATTTTTATGAAATAACCAAAAAGCATACCAATACTCTCCCAAATACGCACACCAAGTGCTCTCCGACAAACACAAACGATCACCACACAAACCAGTTGGCTTTGTCAAAAAATTTTTCTTCATAATTTTTCTTTGCATAAATTTTCTAAGAGTGGTCATCAATTAAGATAGTGCATCTTCGGCAATTGTCGTGCCTGCAAATCTTAGCACCACAATCTGCTTCCCTTGGAAAACTCAACATTGTCTTTGTCAAACCAAAGATCGTCCAAAGATCGTGTGACCGGAATAGATGGTTATATTTGGGACAGAGGGTCTGTCAGTGTACTTAACAATGCGATCTCGAACCTCGAATAATTGATGTTATATTTCAATATAACTAAACATCAGCCCAGTTGTAACATCAAGGTTTTTAACTTAGATTCTTCTTCGTTAACGCTCGCATCCAGTTGCAATCACAGAAAACATCTGTAAATATAACAGTGTACCAGGGTTTCGCCAAGTTCCTATCTAGTTGTGAGGCCGATGCATCAGTTGTTTATGGATGCTGAAATTGTTCGCAGTGACTTTTATGTTGATGGTTTGATATCTGTCGTCAGCTTCTAAGAAGAGGCCATCAACGTAATGGAGCAGACGTCCGCCATCTTGTCCAGAGGAGTTCTTCTTGAAACTTGACGATGGCGGCGGTTTTACAAGAACGCTAGGCCTCGCCTGTGTTCCGGAGTCTGACCAGCTGTTGTTTTCATTATCAACCCTTAAAGCAACATCAAGGCCTCGCCGACGTTCAGTTTAATCTGCAATCGTTCGGTTCTATAATCCCTTTGGCCTAGTAATCACAAAGTCCGAGATTTTTTAGCAGCTGTGCAAGGAAAGTTATCTTGGGAGGAAAGCTTTACTTCAAAATGGCAAGATATATGGTGTAGTTGTGCGCAATTTCGGCATGCTTCATTTTTCCAAGCTATGATTTTTGGTTTCATGGTTTTCGCAATGCCGAATTAAAGCTTATGGAGCTTGTATATGTCGTTTTAAGAGGACAATCGCACTGCAGCCACTTACTAAGTTCAAGGTTTCGAGTGGCTCCTTTGAAAACACTAACGGTCGGTTGAAGAACTCTTCGTTGGATTTCAATGGCCGCCACCCAATCATCCTACCGGAGGATCACCCAGTTACTCTGGCCATTATAAAAATTATAGCCGTTATACTGGTTCTCCCAGCATTGTTTGATTCCAATATTGGCCAATTGGGGGTGGAAACCCGTAAAGAGAGCACATATTGGCTGCTTTCTCACTGTCTGTTTTCACTAACCATCACTTTGTCCGGGCGTACTAGCCTTCTGTCTCCATCTGCGTCACTCCCTTTATAGGCCGCGGGAATTCCGTTATGTTCTCTTTTTTCAGCACGCCGTTCCCGTTCGACCCCGGTGTCATTGGTCGGCTCGAATGCAAGGTACAGCGCGGTACCTTCAGTTCACTGTTTCTTCGCTATGCCGTTATCCAAGGTCCATTATTTACCGTTCGACCTGGCCGCCCTTGACTCTTCTCGCATTCCAGCCGTCTTCGCTGTTGCTAGGCCGATCCCCTGCATCGCGATTTATGGGGAGTTGAAAGACTCCTCACAATTTGGAGCTCATCAAGGATCTCTCTACAGTTGCTTTCGTGCCTAACGCGGTTTATATACACAAGAAAGAGGTCACGACAAATTTGGTCCGACATTGTAAATAACTTTTTTGCCGCGAAGGAGGACCACCACACTGAAGCAGTGTTCGATTTTTGCCTGGCAGAGGAAATCGTTTGGCGTTTCATTCCATTAATGTAAAAGTATTTAACCGTTCTGCAGCAGCAATCGAAGTGGCGCCCACCCAACCCCGACTTAATTGTGGACGACATGGTCCTCGTTAAGGATGAAAACTTACCGCGCGCAAATAGCCTTTAGCATATATGGGGCTGAGTTACTATTCTTCGTAGATACCGGAGAAAACTAAAGCTTCATAAGCCCCAGGATCGCCAACGAGTGCACCCCACTCCCTAAACCCTTCCACGCACTCACCGCTGCAGGAGCTCTTAGAATTACTCAACGTCAACCACTTATATGTGGTCCTACGTGGTCTACTCCTTCGATAGAATAAAAGGGGACGACACTCTTGAGGCAGTAGGGGCCTTAATAGACAGACTATATCACTCTCTAATCGGGGGTAGGAATACCATTTTTGCAAAGAATGTCTTCCAGTGCCTTTTGGTTTGAATTCCCTGATTAACGAATATGCAAGTATTTTCGACCCAATGTCATGCCAAGTGTCGATCAATGCTAGTGCTAAAGCTGAAATACTTACCCAAACGGAAGACGCCAAAAGCTACCCTCATCCAGCTATTATAAGGGGCGAAATGGAGAAACAGATGAGGGCATTAACAGGCCCTCGAAAGGTCCCTAAAATTCCCCCCTTTAGATAGTTCCCAAGAAACCCAAGCCTAACGACAGTATCGGCTTGTCATAGACTTTAAGCGCCATATCGCAGTCACGATATCCTATGCTTACCCTATTCCGGATATAAGCTCCACCCTAGCAAGCCTTGGCCAAGCAAAATACTTTCCCATGCTCGATCTGACATCGGGTTTCTATCAGATACACATGAAAGAACGAGATATTCTCAACCTTAAACGGCAAATATGAATTTTTGCGTCTTCCCTACGGTTTAAAAATCGAAGATGTCATAAGAGAACACATAGGGAAAATTTGCTACGTCTATATTGACGACATCATAGTCTTTACCCGTTACTTACCCGTTACCGTTAACCCGTTACTCGTAGACTTACTAGATTCGTTGAAAAGTATGTAACAGGCAAAAGGAATAGTTTCCGGATATATAAATTATATATATTATTGATCAGGCTCAATAGCCGATTCGATCTAGCCATATCCGTCTGTCCGTATGAACGTCGAGATCTCGGGACTATAAAAGCTATTAATAAGGTTGTCACACCCACTCTAACGCCCATAAACCGCACAAAACTTCCACGCCCACATTTTCGGAATATGTGTTTACGCCCCAAAGACGCCTAACCGGTCACGCCCCTTCTTTGGAACAATTTTTAAATTTTTTCTCATTTTATTCACCAATATCTATCGATATCCCAAAATAAAAACAGGATTCCAATAAAAACAGGTTCCGATTAAACTCGACCAGCAAGCTTTGCAAGCCTTTAATAATCTGAAGTCGATACTTTCTTCATCTGAAGTATTGTCGTTTCCTGATTGCAGTACAAATTTTCCATATAACTACCGATGCTTCGAATTATGCACTAGGCGCGGTGCTTTCTCAACTTGATCAGGGGAAGGATCGTCCCATCGCCAATGTTTCGCGATCATAAAGCCACCATCGAAAAAGAAATGCTGGAAATAGGGTCGGATTTGGACAACCTTCTTTATTATCTGTACGGTGCTGATTGTATCAAAGTTTTTACCGATAACTTAACTTTAACTTTAAAGATAAACTACAGCGTTGGAAGTCCAGAATACGACTGTGAATCGACATACAAACCAGGCAGATGGAACGTCGTCGCAGATGCCTTGCCATCGTGTCCGAGGGCGATGCCGATTCCGTGGCTACAGTACACAGCGCGCTTAACAAGGCATCTCGTTATTTACTCCATGTACTGTTCGACTCGAAATAAAAAAAAGTACTCATGCATAAGTCCGCATTCAGGATACATTCGCCATCTCATTTTAATTGAATACCCTGCGAAAGCAGCCATAAGGAATGAAAACGAGATATAAAATAATGATTTGTTGTGAAAATGATAATGATAATCATTATTTATTAAGATTGATTGACAAAAAGAAGGGCTCTAAAAATGTTTTTTTAAGATGCGAAAATGAAAAAAACGATCATAAGAAAATTAATAAAAAAGGAAGTACGAAATGAATTTAATTGATGAATACGAAAAGATTTATTTGTAGAAGTTTGAAGTTGAAAAATTCAAATATTCTAGGCGAATTATCGAAGGGCTAGACTTATCGATAAGAAATCCAGGGCTAATTGTGAGGTCTTGATAGATGAATTGGATTGAATTGCTTGTTGTTGCGGCTAATTCCTCCAGAAATTAAATGCCCGGGATCGCCTTCAATTGTTGCAGTTTATTCTCGCACTTGTAAATTAAGACTCACTTAAACCTAACATTGGAAATACCGCGGGACCGCGGAGTGGTGAATACCTTGCGGGAAGGAAGGAGAGCGCGAGCAGCGGTGCTTGCGAGCCGTGGAGGAGCTTTGAGTACAAGCATTGGCCGCTTACACTGTCGCTCAACTGTTTGCGCCCTTCTGGCGTGAACATTCTCCCCCCCCCCTTGCGTAGGCAAAGGTATCCATGGCCCGCTAGACAGCAGGATCGGCCTCTTCACTCCGTGCACGCTCCAGAAACGGTCCATCCGAACACCGTGTTCTGCGCGACGGGCAACCCATCCTCAATTTTCAGGAACCCCGGTTGGATCAAATTGGCATATACATCTAATCCCAACACGAGGGAGATGGAGGCCGGCCGGTGGAAGCGCTCGTCCGCGAGACGAACACCGTCAAACTTGGTCCTGGCGGCGTCGCTCAGAGCTCGGATGGGTGTCCGGATCCTTAGGCTGGGTTCGATCTTCAGGACGACGTTGAGTCGGAAGGTGCTTGTTCGGGACCGGAGTGTCACCGAGCGTCACTCGTCGTCTCCCAGCCGGGTGATGGGCAGCCGGAACGCAGCCGCCAACGACCGGTCGATGCTGCTCACCGGCATGCATGGGTCGATCATGGCCCCGGTCTCGAAGGTCTTCGAGCCCGTGTCCAGCACGACGATGGCTGTAGGCAGGATGGGGACAGCCTTCTGCTGCCCCGTTGCCACCGCCGGAGACGCGACGGAGACCTTCGGACGCGGGCGATTGTTGGCGCCTGGGGCTGGTGGCGGAGTGCGGGAAATCCAGACCGGACGAGGTGCAGCGGGATGGCGCTCTCTGCGCGTCGGAGCTGGTAGCGCTGCCGGGGTCGGAGCGGGGAGGACCTCGTGCATGTGGAGTAGAGTGTGGTGGTCTCCTCCACACTTATTGCATCCCTCTTGGCTGCGGCAGTCTCCTCCTGAGTGCTGATGGGCGAGGCAGTTCGAGCAGTTCGAGCCCGAAGGCGCTTTTCAGCGCTCAGTTTGTGGAACCTCTTGCACTTTCGACGAGGATGGATTCCAGAGCAGACTCGGCAGCGGTAGGATTTAATACCTCGAGTACGTCTGCTCTCCAACGACTGGGTGGCACGAGGACGAGGAGCCATTATTGGAGGAAGTGAGTAAGTCTGCCAATAAAATAAATGAAAAAGCTTAGTATGAGCCGACTACTATTTGGGCCCCGGAATGGGGGAAGTGCCCTAATCCCTAGGAATGGAGGACTCTTTGTCCTCCATCGGTAGCAGAATAACTTTGTGGACAGGGCGTTTTATTGTGCCGCAAGACGTACGGATCTCAACGACTCGAATACGGTCGTCGGCTCCTGGAAAGGCAGAAACGATTCTGCCGAGCCGCCATTCGTTCGGTGGTAGATTGTACTCCTTGACAACTACCATATCGTCGGCTTGGAGGTTCCTGGTCGGAAATTGCCATTTGTTTCGTTTATGGAGTTCTTTAAGATACTCCTCTTTCCACCGTGCACTAAACTGCTGATGTTGTGCCTTGAGGTGTTGCCATCGATTTATTATCGACTTGGCTTCGCCCTTTATCTCGGGTTCCGCCGTGGAAAGCAACGGCCCTCCAATAAGGAAATGGCCTGGTGTGAGGGCCAGCAAATCTGAGGGATCTTCGGACATAGTGGAGAGGGGACTAGAGTTGAGGCAAGGGTCGCCTATTTGGTGCACCTGGGTCGTGAAGGATGCTACCCGTTTCGGCTTACCCTTGGAAATCGGCCCCGTTAGCACCCACCCGAAAATAGTTTCTTGGCCCAGGAGCGAGCCGCAAATATTTTGTCGGGTGCCATCCATCATTATGGATGGTAGAATGTCAGCCCCGATCAGTACGTCAATTTGAGAGCTCTCAAAAAAGGTAGGATCTGCCCAGCGGAGTGCGGGCAGGTCCTTCAAAGAATTCCGAGGGATCGGATAGGAGGGCAGTTTGCCTGAGAGCTCCGGAAGGACGTACGCTTCAGTGTCTAACTGTAGACCTGGCTTAGTAGGAGAGCGAATCCCGAAGTGACACAGCTTCGAGGATTTCGCGGAGACCGAATGATTTAACCCGGAGACTTAGGTCTGGGTGTTGCGGAATGGCAACTTGATGAGGTTGAACAGGTGTCTGAAATGAACGTCGCCTCGGATCCCGAGTCGATTAAGGCTCGGGCTCGGTAGTTCGTCCCCAAATGGCACACGTCAATGATCGCTGTGCTCAGTAGGACGGCTGAAGTGCCAGACGCGAAAAAAGTTTGCACCGCTGAGGTGCTTGCCGCTGCATTTCTGCTAGAGGGTCTCGGAGGTTGCTGTGTAGGGGGCGAGGTTGAGGAACTCGCATTTTCGGAATTTGGGGCGCTGCGATGCAGCAGCGTGTGGTGCCTGCCCTTACATGTAAAGCAGCTGTGTGTGCTTGTGCAGTCACGTAGCTAGTGACCTCTGGCAAAACAATTCAGACATAGCTGCTTCTTTTTTATATAGCCGGAGCGCGAGTCAACAGACATTTGAAGAAAACGCGGGCACAATCTTACCGGATGGTTCTCCTTATAACATAAGTCACACCCTTTCTGTTTGGTGCTGACCTTTGTCTCGAAGGATTGAAGCCTTTTTGGAAACGCCTGAGTCGGTTTCATTTCTTCGATGGCTTCCAATGTCCGATACCTTTCGCTCAGGAAAGCATTCATTTCTTCCCAAGCTGGGATCTCGGATTTGGCAGTTAGCGACTGTTCCCATAAGGACAGGGTCTGCTTGGGCAGTCTGCTCGCGCAAAGGAAAACCAAGAGACAATCCCAGTTTTCTGTGGATACCTGGGAATGCGCTAGTGCTGTTAAACACCCCTGAATCGTGGATTGTAGCTCTTTTAGAGCATGACCAGATTCTTGCAAAATTGAACTCAAGTTAAAAAGGAGCTTGAGCTGGCTGTTGACTAAAAGTCGCTTGTTTTGGAACCGATCTCGCAGCGCCTCCCAATCCGAAGCAAAACCATCATTCGTGAGAGGAGATTTCGCCACGATGGCTTTTGCTTCGCCACTTGTTTTCGTAAGGAGGTGGAATAGCTTCTCGACCGGAGTCAGCATGGGGTTGTTTACGTAAATTGCCGTGAATAGGTCCCGGAAAGTGGGCCATCGGAGGTAGTCGCCATCGAAGACTTCCGTGTCGCATGGAGGTAAGCGGCAGCCGGACGAAATTAGCGGCTGAGAGGGTGCTTGCGCGACTTGAGGCGTTGCTCTGTCGATTGTTTCGCCAATTTGTGCTGCACATGACTCGTATACTGAATAGCAGTAGTCATATTTGGCCTGGAGAATAGGCACTGTGTTGAAGGATCCTTCTTGGGCCATTAGGTCAGATCATGTTTCGTACTCTCTTTCCACTTTGTCCCATAAGGCTCGCACCTGTTGCAGACGGGCTTGTAACGTGTGTAGGGACGGAGAGGCTTGATCAGGAGTGTTGATCTTCGCTTCGAAAAGGCTTACGCGATCGCTGACGGCTATGAATTTATGCAACGCTGCGGTTGCGGGCGTTGTCTGCTCAGAGGATACCATTTTCTTTGTAGTAGAGCGTGTGATGCGGAGGAAATCAGTCCCGACAGCGGAGGGACTCTCGGATTTTCTCGATAGAGAAGACTCACTAGACGCTCGCGTCACTGGTGGGGAAATGACCAACCTAGGAGTTGTCTTCGAACTGGTCGATGGCAAAACCATTTGCTTTCGGAGTGGGAGTCGCGGTTTTGGCCCTGGGACTAACGGACTTGGGTGCTGGCTTACCGCGAGTGGATAGCGGAGATTGCGGGTTGAACTTTTGTTCTTTTCCAGGTGCGGGTGTCTTTTTCTTGTCTCCCTCTAGGGGCATGCTCAGCTATGCCCTAGGAGAAGGATGTCAAGAAGGCCTGCACGCCGCAAAAAATGTGGAATTGAAAAAGAACCAGACACAGAGGGCACCCAAATCTGGATGGACAAAGGATCCCGTCGGAATACGGGAAAAAGTTGCAATTGGGATCTTGGAGCACGAAAGTGAAATAAGGCCCCAATAGATTTTCAAATCAACTGGAAAAAAGCTTAAATGAAGCACAATATAGCTAAAATTCAGTGTGAAAAAATAGCTAGGAGGATTCACAAAAAAAAAAACAGTTAGAGTGAAGTCCACAAGAAGATATAGCTATATTGGAGTCTAGAAAAAACAATAGCTCAAATTTATAAAAAAGACTATTGCAATTTCTGGAAAAATAGCTTAAAAAAATAGCTACCAGCTGGAGTCTGGATAATAGCCAAGGATTTATAAAAAATCGCTACCGACTGGAAATCCCGAAAAAAAATAGCTAATATATAGAAAAGAGCTATAAATTTGAATTTATGGAAAAATAGCTACCAGATGGAGTCTGGGTAATAGCCAATAATTTATAAAAAATCGCTACCGACTGGAAATCCCGAAAAAAATAGCTAATATATAGAAAACAGCTATAAATTGGAATTTATGGAAAAATAGCTAAAAAATAGCTATCGAATAGAGTTCGGATTATAGCTAATAATTTATAAAAATAGCTACCGGATTTAGGACCACAACGAAAAAAAATCGCGACAAACGGATGCGAAACATAAACACCAAAAAAAACCAACAAACACGCCAAAAAGCCAAGTTGGGAGGCTGATAAATTTGGGTGGAACTGATAAATAATTATTTTAATTTAGGAACCAGAAATAGGAGCCAGAAATAGCTTGTAAAAAATTATTATTTGGCTTAAATAATAATTCAATAATCGGGTCAGTTTTTTTTTCTTAAATTTTGTCGTCGGAATTATTTATTTTATTTTATGTTTCGATTCTAGGGTATTCTCTCGTCACTATGCGCCGGTTTTTTGTCAGGGCAATAAAGAACAAAGAGGAGACGAAAGAACTTGCACTTGGCAAGCCTATGTAAGTCGCGACTGTGTGTATGTATGTATGTATTATTTGGAGTTTAATAGGGGACGTGCAATATGTATTTAGGTATGGAGAAACATATAATTACAACTTCGCGGTTTGTTGGTTTATAAAAAAAAGTATTTTTATTGATCAAAAACTTAAGCGAATGTCGGAGACAAATTCACGTCTTACACAATTGAAGTATGAATAAAATCTAAATCTAATTTGCAAAGCGAACGCTTAGCAAACCTTTGGCTGAGCTTATTTACTTCTTCATATTGAGCGTACATAGGCTCTCATTTATGTTTACGTTAATTAGGCGCTCTCTTGAGTGGATTGCGCATGGATATAGATCAGCCGAGTTTGAGCTACGTGGAAAGTTTTGACCCTTAAAGCTGTGTTAGCAGTTTTGACCCTCTGGGAGTCAAATGCGGCTGCGGATGTTTATGTCTGTTGGATTGGGTGCCTTCTTGAGTGGATCACTCATGGGTACTGATCAGCCGAGAACTTGAGCTGCGTAAGCGGTTTTGACCCTTTGGTGGGAATAACTGATTCGGCAGCGGATGTTAATGTTTACATTAGGGTAGGCTGGATTTGTTATTGTCACCAGAATTTGGGTTCTTATTGGATACATGATTTTATGACTTATATCCTAAGGCATTCTATGATTTTGTGTATGGCTGTTCCTATGTGGTTATGTATGTGTGTGTGTGTGTAAGTATATGTGGTCTTATACTATGGCACATATGCTACTTCCCCATCCTTTAAATTTAGCCTGTCCTCAGGCGGATATTCTAGGATACAATACAGGATTAGTATCAAATACTGTATTTATATTTTCTGTTGTTGTGTTATTTTGTTGTTCTATTTGTTGTGGATTCTCTTTTTTATATTTAACAATTAGTTTTTTGGGAATGCCTTTATATTTATAAATAAAATATAGTATAAGTGTAAGTATTATAATAGCAAGTATAGTTAATGTAATAATTTGTAATGTGTTGTATGTATTAGTGTGTTCTTTAATTATTTCTTTAGCATTTAGATATGATAATGGTTCTAATTTTGTTACATTGTTATTGATATAGACCGTTTGTGTGTAGTCTAGTGTTGTGCTTGTAATTAATATGTTTTCTATTTGAACAGAACAATTAAAAGCTTTTATTATATTGTCTCCTTCTATTATAATTTCTCTATTAATTATACAGTTTTGATTTAATACAATTTTTGATAATTTCCAAGTTAAAATTATGTTTGGTTCTACATAAGTTATTCCAATATTGTTATGTGTTTTTGAATATCTGCATTCTGTTGGTATTTGATTTAATATTCCTGTAATACATTTGTTTATTATTGGTTTTCCTGAGTTTTGTTTGTAAACTTGATTATCTTGAATATAATATTTATCATTTACATTTTCTATAAGTATATTATTATCTTTGTCTGGATATGGTACGATGTTAAAAAGTGCAGTTTTTATAATGTCTCTAGGAATATGGGAAATAATAAGTATTTCATTTGCATCTGATTTTAACCACGTAGAAGTTTTTATATTTAGCAATTTTTCGGAATTTACATGTGATAATGGATCATGTCTTAATAATTTGGGATTAAAAATACCAAGTCTTGTTAATTGCATACCAAGTTCTATATCTTCAATGTATTCGGTAAACTGTTGTAAGTTAAATACTAAAAGTTCTAGTCTTCTGTCACCTTCACTTATTGCGCTTAAATGGTTGATTACTTCAATGCCTCTATTGACTACTTCTATAACTTCATTCAATTCATTAATTTGAATACTATGTTGAGAAAGATCGTATATTTTTTGTTCTAATTCTTCTTTGTCATTTTGATCTAAAGTGCCAAAAAGGTATTTATATGCGGTACCTATAATATTTATTAAACCACGTTTATTGCGTTTTATTATTCTTATTCCATTCATTTCTCTGTCTAATTTTTCAGTTAAATATTGGATTTGGGCTATAGTACCATATTCTTCAGCTTGTTTAATTAAATTTGCAAAAGTTTGTTCGGTCTTTGTTAAGTTTACGGACAAATAGTGATATTCATAGTTTATAGGTATATTAATTGATCCTGTTTTAAATATAAGATATCCATTTTTAGCTTGTATCGGGTTCACCTCTAGGCTTTGACCACGGACGGCACGGATGAAACATATTATAAGTGTTATTATGAATAACTGTTTAATCGGACCCCACTTGATTTTCGGGGGTTGAGCTGGAATTGTATTTACTTTTATTAATTCTCTTTTGTTTTTTAAATTTAGATTTATAATGTTCAACTTTTCTTCCTCTATTTGTTTCTTCGTAATGTTTCTCATCTATTTGTTCTACGTGTCCTGTTTTCTTAAATGGGTTAGTTGTTTTACTTTTTACCAATGGTGCTTGTTTATATCTAGTATCTACTTCATAGCTATGTCTATCTTTATTCAACTTATCTATTTTTGATTGTTTCTCTTTTTGGGTGTCATATGCAGGTGTTCCTGCGTAAAGGAAAATATCAGCTGGTGTTCTCCCAGTTGTATTGTGTTTAGTTTTGTGGTTATATACATAGAGAATAGTTTCAAATTGTGTTATCTTATTTTCTGGGTCGGACTCACTATTAATGATTCTTAACTTTTCATTGACTGTTTTATGGAATCTTTCAATGTCAGAAATTCCATTTTTACTTGTTGTGATATTTATATTCACATTCTCGGACCTAAGCCATAAATGTAACGCGGAACATATAAAAGCTGAATCTTTATCGGCCTTTATTTCGGACGGTTTTCCCATTTCATTGAAAATTTTAAGAAGAGCTCTTTTTGCTTCCAGCCAGTCTCTACTACTGACTTCAATCAAAGCGGCATATTTTGAATAAATGTCAATGCATGACAGGAACGTTTTATTATTGATTAAATAAAAATCTATAACATATTTTTCTCTGGGATTAAAAGTTTCTGGTGTTAACTCGTATCTTAGTTTAGTATCTCTATGTTCTGTTTTGGATATGTTACATACTTCGCATTCATTAATAATGTTCTGTATTAACTTTTGGTAGTCTGGGTAATAATATTTTTCTTTAAAAAGGTTAGTTTGTTTCTCTATTCCTGGGTGTAAAAGTTCTCTGTGACTTTTTATAATTATTTCTTTAAATTCGGAATATGTTTCAATGTCTTTTAATTTGATGTTTGATTTCATAACTTTAGTTATGTTATTCGGACTGACAATTTCTATGTAAGCGTTTTGAAATGTAAGGAAATCTATTTCGTTATGAAAGAAAATTACGCTTCTTTTGGTACATAAGTATTCTTTAATTAATTCCTTGGCATGGACATTTGTCATTTCTATGTAATGAATTTTAATTCTTGTTTTATGAAAGTATCTTTTAGTTTCTACGTTATTATTATCGTCTTTTATAAATTCTATCTGCCTGTTGTAGTAATTAATTGGTCTTTCCGTTAAGGAAATATAAGATTGGTTATCTTCTTGAGCACTGTGAATAGTAGCTTGTGTTGGTAACGAAATGTTACTGGAGGTTTCTCCTAGGAAGTTTTCTTCAATTTTTACTCTCGATAGAGCATCTGCTACATGGTTTTCTTTACCAGGGAGATATTTGATATGATAGTCAAATTCATTTAATTTGATTTTCCATCTCTGAAGTTTCATGTTTGGCTCTTTAATAGAATCAAGCCAAACTAATGGCCTGTGATCACTATGGATCTCGAATTTTCTACCAAATAAATAGGACCTGAAGTATTTAGTGGCCCAAACAATAGCAAGGAGTTCCTTTTCTATTGCGGAATAATTAACTTCATGTTCGTTCAGAGTTCTGCTAGCATAGCATATAGGTTTATGCTCTTGCGATAATACCGCGCCTATAGCAAAATTGCTAGCATCAGTAGTTAATGAAAAAGACTTTTTAAAATCTGGGTGTATTAATATGGGATCGGACGTTATTAACACTTTTAATTTTTCAAAAGCTAAGTAATAGTCTGAATCTTTGATATTTATTATTGAGCCTTTTTTTAGTCGTAATGTCATTGGTTTTGCTATTTTAGCGAAGTTTGGAATAAATTTGCGATAAAAACCGCAAAGACCAAGAAATGATTTTATTTCCTTAGTGGACTTTGGTATAGGGAAATTCACTACGGCTTTAATTTTTGCGGGATTTGGTTTAATACCATCTGTTGTAATTATATGCCCTAAGAATTCAGTTTCCTTTTTTAGGAATTCGCATTTATCTAGCTGTAATTTTAAATTTGCTTCTCTGAGCTTTAAGAATACCTTTCGCAAAGACGTTATGTGTTCTTCCAATGAAGTGGAATACACAATTATGTCATCCATATATACGAGACAGTTTTTGTATATTAAATCTGCTAAGAGATTATTCATGCAACGTTGAAAAGTTGCGGGTGCATTTTTTAAACCAAATGGCATTCGAGTATATTCAAAATGACCATTTTTGGTTGAAAAAGCTGTCTTCGCTATAGAATTTTCATCCATTTGTATTTGATGAAAACCTTTTGCGAGGTCAATGGTTGTAAAGTATTGGCAATTTCCAAGCTTATCCAATATTTCATCCATTACTGGTATTGGGTATTTGTCATCAACGGTTATTTCGTTGAGGTTGCGATAGTCAATGACTATGCGAAATTTCGATTTTCCCGATGCATCTGGCTTTTTGGGTACTACCCAAACAGGAGAGCAATATGGAGAATTCGATTTTCTTATGATTCCTTGTCGAATCATGTCTTTCATTTGGTTTTCGACTTCTTCGTCGAAGCTTTGTGGGTATTTATATGGACGTCTGTAAATTGGGTCTTCGTGTTTAGTTGTTATGACATGTTTAGTTGTACTTGTGAAGGTCAAATTTTCACCTTCTTTGTACTGTATGTCACTAAACTCGTATAAGACACTGGTGAGGGCTTTCCTCTCTTCATCGTTTAGATGATCAAGTCGAAATTCATTTGTTTCATTGAGTTCGTTGTCAATTACATAATTGACGTACTCAATATTTGGGGAATCTAATAAGTTTTCTTTTAAACTCTCTTTAGGTGTTTCCTCTTCTTCGTTAATATCTTCAAGTCGCAATTTAAATGTGTATTTATTTAAAGTGACTGTATTGGATGTATAGCATATAGTTGCTTTGGAATCTTCCAAATATTCCCTGCCTAACAAAATGTCGTATTTTTCTGAGAATTTATGTAAATAAAATGTTTGCTTTGTCGGACATAATTTACTAGGTTTTAATGTAATTTTGGATTTTAAAATAATTTGACCGTTTATTGTATGTACATCTAATGGAGCTTTTGAGTTAATCGGACAATTGAAAAAATTTTTACTCATCAAATTTATTGATGAACCTGTGTCAATCAAACATTTAAGTTTGATATCGTTCATAGTTATTTGTATGAAGGGGTATGTTCTTCTTCTACTTCTGATTCCGATCCCGAGGCAAGTTGATGAAAATTTTCACTGGTATCCATTTTAGACTGACCACTGGAACTTTCACGCTGCCTTTTTTGGGGCTTGTTAGTAGTAGAATAAGATGTGGGTTTTTGAAAATTTAGAGCGTTTTGCGCTCTACCTTGTTCTAACTTTTGTTTGAACTCATTGTATGTCGCTTGGTTGCTTTCAACTTTTTTTGAATTATTACTTGCATAATTATTTCTATTTTGACTTTGCTGTCCTTGAATATAATAAGGTTTTATACCTTGGTCATTATTATTTCCTTTATTCTTCTGAGAACCATTATTTTTACTACTGCTTTGTAGTGTAGATGGACTGTTTAATTTGGCTTTAGCTTTTTCTGTATTTAATACAATTGTATCGTAAAGGCCTTCCCTTTGTGCTACTTGTCTTAATAATGTTGTTGTTGTAATATCATATCTTGCTAATGTCATGAACATTCTGTCTGGAATTCTTTTATAAATTACATCTTTAATAGTATTAGCCATTGCGGCGGTATAAAGAGTTGTATTTGTGTAATTATTTTCTAATGATAATTTACTTGAAATTTCGAACATCTTATTTTCTAGTTCTTCTACAAACTTACGAATACTACCACTCCAGTAGGTGTTGTAAAGTCTTCTTAGCAACTCTTCGTATGGGATTTGGGTTTTAAATTCATCAATGAGGACTGATCGTAGTTCAGCCCAAGTGTTGCACTGTTGTAGCTGGGATACTTCTTGTGCATGTTGGGACAGCTGCCTCTCGATGGCACTGTAGAGTACACTATGTTGCCTCTTGTCTGTTGTCGGGTATAGGGACATCACGAAGTCCACACGTCTCACAAATGATGCCAGTTCTCTTGTGGAACCGTCAAATGTTGAGATGTGACGAATCTGGCCCAAAGCCTGATTCAAATGTAATTCAGATAGAATCATAATTTGTTCGCTGGGTTGTGCCATGTTGTTGGCTATAGTTGATTTTTCTTTGAATCACTTGGTAGATTGATACCGGGGTTTTATTTTATTTATTTTATTTTTTTTTTTTATTTAAAATTCGCACACCTTTGTAGAAGTCCAATCAATGCTAGATGGGCTACACAACACTGACCTGGTAACAGTCACACCTTTTATTTATTTTGGTGGGTCACACTTTAATGGTCACTTGCAGTTTTTTAATTTATATTTGTATTAATAGTATCCAACATCGAGAGTTAGATAACTGTTCACAAATATTTTGTCACATAAGTTCTTTTGCGGGTCTGCTTTGTATAAACTGAAGCACAAGCGAAACTTTGTTCGACACGAGTTGCGCTTTATTAATCTCGAACTAATCTATTAGCTCTAAGAGATTATGTTCACACGCGGATCCTACCGACTGCGCCAATTACAACTTCGCGGTTTGTTGGTTTATAAAAAAAAGTATTTTTATTGATCAAAAACTTAAGCGAATGTCGGAGACAAATTCACGTCTTACACAATTGAAGTATGAATAAAATCTAAATCTAATTTGCAAAGCGAACGCTTAGCAAACCTTTGGCTGAGCTTATTTACTTCTTCATATTGAGCGTACATAGGCTCTCATTTATGTTTACGTTAATTAGGCGCTCTCTTGAGTGGATTGCGCATGGATATAGATCAGCCGAGTTTGAGCTACGTGGAAAGTTTTGACCCTTAAAGCTGTGTTAGCAGTTTTGACCCTCTGGGAGTCAAATGCGGCTGCGGATGTTTATGTCTGTTGGATTGGGTGCCTTCTTGAGTGGATCACTCATGGGTACTGATCAGCCGAGAACTTGAGCTGCGTAAGCGGTTTTGACCCTTTGGTGGGAATAACTGATTCGGCAGCGGATGTTAATGTTTACATTAGGGTAGGCTGGATTTGTTATTGTCACCAGAATTTGGGTTCTTATTGGATACATGATTTTATGACTTATATCCTAAGGCATTCTATGATTTTGTGTATGGCTGTTCCTATGTGGTTATGTATGTGTGTGTGTGTGTAAGTATATGTGGTCTTATACTATGGCACATATGCTACTTCCCCATCCTTTAAATTTAGCCTGTCCTCAGGCGGATATTCTAGGATACAATACAGGATTAGTATCAAATACTGTATTTATATTTTCTGTTGTTGTGTTATTTTGTTGTTCTATTTGTTGTGGATTCTCTTTTTTATATTTAACAATTAGTTTTTTGGGAATGCCTTTATATTTATAAATAAAATATAGTATAAGTGTAAGTATTATAATAGCAAGTATAGTTAATGTAATAATTTGTAATGTGTTGTATGTATTAGTGTGTTCTTTAATTATTTCTTTAGCATTTAGATATGATAATGGTTCTAATTTTGTTACATTGTTATTGATATAGACCGTTTGTGTGTAGTCTAGTGTTGTGCTTGTAATTAATATGTTTTCTATTTGAACAGAACAATTAAAAGCTTTTATTATATTGTCTCCTTCTATTATAATTTCTCTATTAATTATACAGTTTTGATTTAATACAATTTTTGATAATTTCCAAGTTAAAATTATGTTTGGTTCTACATAAGTTATTCCAATATTGTTATGTGTTTTTGAATATCTGCATTCTGTTGGTATTTGATTTAATATTCCTGTAATACATTTGTTTATTATTGGTTTTCCTGAGTTTTGTTTGTAAACTTGATTATCTTGAATATAATATTTATCATTTACATTTTCTATAAGTATATTATTATCTTTGTCTGGATATGGTACGATGTTAAAAAGTGCAGTTTTTATAATGTCTCTAGGAATATGGGAAATAATAAGTATTTCATTTGCATCTGATTTTAACCACGTAGAAGTTTTTATATTTAGCAATTTTTCGGAATTTACATGTGATAATGGATCATGTCTTAATAATTTGGGATTAAAAATACCAAGTCTTGTTAATTGCATACCAAGTTCTATATCTTCAATGTATTCGGTAAACTGTTGTAAGTTAAATACTAAAAGTTCTAGTCTTCTGTCACCTTCACTTATTGCGCTTAAATGGTTGATTACTTCAATGCCTCTATTGACTACTTCTATAACTTCATTCAATTCATTAATTTGAATACTATGTTGAGAAAGATCGTATATTTTTTGTTCTAATTCTTCTTTGTCATTTTGATCTAAAGTGCCAAAAAGGTATTTATATGCGGTACCTATAATATTTATTAAACCACGTTTATTGCGTTTTATTATTCTTATTCCATTCATTTCTCTGTCTAATTTTTCAGTTAAATATTGGATTTGGGCTATAGTACCATATTCTTCAGCTTGTTTAATTAAATTTGCAAAAGTTTGTTCGGTCTTTGTTAAGTTTACGGACAAATAGTGATATTCATAGTTTATAGGTATATTAATTGATCCTGTTTTAAATATAAGATATCCATTTTTAGCTTGTATCGGGTTCACCTCTAGGCTTTGACCACGGACGGCACGGATGAAACATATTATAAGTGTTATTATGAATAACTGTTTAATCGGACCCCACTTGATTTTCGGGGGTTGAGCTGGAATTGTATTTACTTTTATTAATTCTCTTTTGTTTTTTAAATTTAGATTTATAATGTTCAACTTTTCTTCCTCTATTTGTTTCTTCGTAATGTTTCTCATCTATTTGTTCTACGTGTCCTGTTTTCTTAAATGGGTTAGTTGTTTTACTTTTTACCAATGGTGCTTGTTTATATCTAGTATCTACTTCATAGCTATGTCTATCTTTATTCAACTTATCTATTTTTGATTGTTTCTCTTTTTGGGTGTCATATGCAGGTGTTCCTGCGTAAAGGAAAATATCAGCTGGTGTTCTCCCAGTTGTATTGTGTTTAGTTTTGTGGTTATATACATAGAGAATAGTTTCAAATTGTGTTATCTTATTTTCTGGGTCGGACTCACTATTAATGATTCTTAACTTTTCATTGACTGTTTTATGGAATCTTTCAATGTCAGAAATTCCATTTTTACTTGTTGTGATATTTATATTCACATTCTCGGACCTAAGCCATAAATGTAACGCGGAACATATAAAAGCTGAATCTTTATCGGCCTTTATTTCGGACGGTTTTCCCATTTCATTGAAAATTTTAAGAAGAGCTCTTTTTGCTTCCAGCCAGTCTCTACTACTGACTTCAATCAAAGCGGCATATTTTGAATAAATGTCAATGCATGACAGGAACGTTTTATTATTGATTAAATAAAAATCTATAACATATTTTTCTCTGGGATTAAAAGTTTCTGGTGTTAACTCGTATCTTAGTTTAGTATCTCTATGTTCTGTTTTGGATATGTTACATACTTCGCATTCATTAATAATGTTCTGTATTAACTTTTGGTAGTCTGGGTAATAATATTTTTCTTTAAAAAGGTTAGTTTGTTTCTCTATTCCTGGGTGTAAAAGTTCTCTGTGACTTTTTATAATTATTTCTTTAAATTCGGAATATGTTTCAATGTCTTTTAATTTGATGTTTGATTTCATAACTTTAGTTATGTTATTCGGACTGACAATTTCTATGTAAGCGTTTTGAAATGTAAGGAAATCTATTTCGTTATGAAAGAAAATTACGCTTCTTTTGGTACATAAGTATTCTTTAATTAATTCCTTGGCATGGACATTTGTCATTTCTATGTAATGAATTTTAATTCTTGTTTTATGAAAGTATCTTTTAGTTTCTACGTTATTATTATCGTCTTTTATAAATTCTATCTGCCTGTTGTAGTAATTAATTGGTCTTTCCGTTAAGGAAATATAAGATTGGTTATCTTCTTGAGCACTGTGAATAGTAGCTTGTGTTGGTAACGAAATGTTACTGGAGGTTTCTCCTAGGAAGTTTTCTTCAATTTTTACTCTCGATAGAGCATCTGCTACATGGTTTTCTTTACCAGGGAGATATTTGATATGATAGTCAAATTCATTTAATTTGATTTTCCATCTCTGAAGTTTCATGTTTGGCTCTTTAATAGAATCAAGCCAAACTAATGGCCTGTGATCACTATGGATCTCGAATTTTCTACCAAATAAATAGGACCTGAAGTATTTAGTGGCCCAAACAATAGCAAGGAGTTCCTTTTCTATTGCGGAATAATTAACTTCATGTTCGTTCAGAGTTCTGCTAGCATAGCATATAGGTTTATGCTCTTGCGATAATACCGCGCCTATAGCAAAATTGCTAGCATCAGTAGTTAATGAAAAAGACTTTTTAAAATCTGGGTGTATTAATATGGGATCGGACGTTATTAACACTTTTAATTTTTCAAAAGCTAAGTAATAGTCTGAATCTTTGATATTTATTATTGAGCCTTTTTTTAGTCGTAATGTCATTGGTTTTGCTATTTTAGCGAAGTTTGGAATAAATTTGCGATAAAAACCGCAAAGACCAAGAAATGATTTTATTTCCTTAGTGGACTTTGGTATAGGGAAATTCACTACGGCTTTAATTTTTGCGGGATTTGGTTTAATACCATCTGTTGTAATTATATGCCCTAAGAATTCAGTTTCCTTTTTTAGGAATTCGCATTTATCTAGCTGTAATTTTAAATTTGCTTCTCTGAGCTTTAAGAATACCTTTCGCAAAGACGTTATGTGTTCTTCCAATGAAGTGGAATACACAATTATGTCATCCATATATACGAGACAGTTTTTGTATATTAAATCTGCTAAGAGATTATTCATGCAACGTTGAAAAGTTGCGGGTGCATTTTTTAAACCAAATGGCATTCGAGTATATTCAAAATGACCATTTTTGGTTGAAAAAGCTGTCTTCGCTATAGAATTTTCATCCATTTGTATTTGATGAAAACCTTTTGCGAGGTCAATGGTTGTAAAGTATTGGCAATTTCCAAGCTTATCCAATATTTCATCCATTACTGGTATTGGGTATTTGTCATCAACGGTTATTTCGTTGAGGTTGCGATAGTCAATGACTATGCGAAATTTCGATTTTCCCGATGCATCTGGCTTTTTGGGTACTACCCAAACAGGAGAGCAATATGGAGAATTCGATTTTCTTATGATTCCTTGTCGAATCATGTCTTTCATTTGGTTTTCGACTTCTTCGTCGAAGCTTTGTGGGTATTTATATGGACGTCTGTAAATTGGGTCTTCGTGTTTAGTTGTTATGACATGTTTAGTTGTACTTGTGAAGGTCAAATTTTCACCTTCTTTGTACTGTATGTCACTAAACTCGTATAAGACACTGGTGAGGGCTTTCCTCTCTTCATCGTTTAGATGATCAAGTCGAAATTCATTTGTTTCATTGAGTTCGTTGTCAATTACATAATTGACGTACTCAATATTTGGGGAATCTAATAAGTTTTCTTTTAAACTCTCTTTAGGTGTTTCCTCTTCTTCGTTAATATCTTCAAGTCGCAATTTAAATGTGTATTTATTTAAAGTGACTGTATTGGATGTATAGCATATAGTTGCTTTGGAATCTTCCAAATATTCCCTGCCTAACAAAATGTCGTATTTTTCTGAGAATTTATGTAAATAAAATGTTTGCTTTGTCGGACATAATTTACTAGGTTTTAATGTAATTTTGGATTTTAAAATAATTTGACCGTTTATTGTATGTACATCTAATGGAGCTTTTGAGTTAATCGGACAATTGAAAAAATTTTTACTCATCAAATTTATTGATGAACCTGTGTCAATCAAACATTTAAGTTTGATATCGTTCATAGTTATTTGTATGAAGGGGTATGTTCTTCTTCTACTTCTGATTCCGATCCCGAGGCAAGTTGATGAAAATTTTCACTGGTATCCATTTTAGACTGACCACTGGAACTTTCACGCTGCCTTTTTTGGGGCTTGTTAGTAGTAGAATAAGATGTGGGTTTTTGAAAATTTAGAGCGTTTTGCGCTCTACCTTGTTCTAACTTTTGTTTGAACTCATTGTATGTCGCTTGGTTGCTTTCAACTTTTTTTGAATTATTACTTGCATAATTATTTCTATTTTGACTTTGCTGTCCTTGAATATAATAAGGTTTTATACCTTGGTCATTATTATTTCCTTTATTCTTCTGAGAACCATTATTTTTACTACTGCTTTGTAGTGTAGATGGACTGTTTAATTTGGCTTTAGCTTTTTCTGTATTTAATACAATTGTATCGTAAAGGCCTTCCCTTTGTGCTACTTGTCTTAATAATGTTGTTGTTGTAATATCATATCTTGCTAATGTCATGAACATTCTGTCTGGAATTCTTTTATAAATTACATCTTTAATAGTATTAGCCATTGCGGCGGTATAAAGAGTTGTATTTGTGTAATTATTTTCTAATGATAATTTACTTGAAATTTCGAACATCTTATTTTCTAGTTCTTCTACAAACTTACGAATACTACCACTCCAGTAGGTGTTGTAAAGTCTTCTTAGCAACTCTTCGTATGGGATTTGGGTTTTAAATTCATCAATGAGGACTGATCGTAGTTCAGCCCAAGTGTTGCACTGTTGTAGCTGGGATACTTCTTGTGCATGTTGGGACAGCTGCCTCTCGATGGCACTGTAGAGTACACTATGTTGCCTCTTGTCTGTTGTCGGGTATAGGGACATCACGAAGTCCACACGTCTCACAAATGATGCCAGTTCTCTTGTGGAACCGTCAAATGTTGAGATGTGACGAATCTGGCCCAAAGCCTGATTCAAATGTAATTCAGATAGAATCATAATTTGTTCGCTGGGTTGTGCCATGTTGTTGGCTATAGTTGATTTTTCTTTGAATCACTTGGTAGATTGATACCGGGGTTTTATTTTATTTATTTTATTTTTTTTTTTTATTTAAAATTCGCACACCTTTGTAGAAGTCCAATCAATGCTAGATGGGCTACACAACACTGACCTGGTAACAGTCACACCTTTTATTTATTTTGGTGGGTCACACTTTAATGGTCACTTGCAGTTTTTTAATTTATATTTGTATTAATAGTATCCAACATCGAGAGTTAGATAACTGTTCACAAATATTTTGTCACATAAGTTCTTTTGCGGGTCTGCTTTGTATAAACTGAAGCACAAGCGAAACTTTGTTCGACACGAGTTGCGCTTTATTAATCTCGAACTAATCTATTAGCTCTAAGAGATTATGTTCACACGCGGATCCTACCGACTGCGCCAATTACAACTTCGCGGTTTGTTGGTTTATAAAAAAAAGTATTTTTATTGATCAAAAACTTAAGCGAATGTCGGAGACAAATTCACGTCTTACACAATTGAAGTATGAATAAAATCTAAATCTAATTTGCAAAGCGAACGCTTAGCAAACCTTTGGCTGAGCTTATTTACTTCTTCATATTGAGCGTACATAGGCTCTCATTTATGTTTACGTTAATTAGGCGCTCTCTTGAGTGGATTGCGCATGGATATAGATCAGCCGAGTTTGAGCTACGTGGAAAGTTTTGACCCTTAAAGCTGTGTTAGCAGTTTTGACCCTCTGGGAGTCAAATGCGGCTGCGGATGTTTATGTCTGTTGGATTGGGTGCCTTCTTGAGTGGATCACTCATGGGTACTGATCAGCCGAGAACTTGAGCTGCGTAAGCGGTTTTGACCCTTTGGTGGGAATAACTGATTCGGCAGCGGATGTTAATGTTTACATTAGGGTAGGCTGGATTTGTTATTGTCACCAGAATTTGGGTTCTTATTGGATACATGATTTTATGACTTATATCCTAAGGCATTCTATGATTTTGTGTATGGCTGTTCCTATGTGGTTATGTATGTGTGTGTGTGTGTAAGTATATGTGCTCTTATACTATGGCACATATGCTACTATATATATGTAATGTAATCTCGGAAGAAAAAGTCAGGGTTTATTTTATTCTGTATGTCGAGATTTGTGTTTTATTTTGAGCCAAGAGATAAAATTTGTTCTCAGTTCGGTGGTTCGATATTATTTATGATTTTTGGTAATATATTTCATTTGTGTATTAAATTGGTTAAATCTATGGAGTGATTCTTATATATGTATGTGGATGTAAATTTTATTGGAATATATGTGGATATGTATGGATATGTATATTTATGGGTATGTATGTGTATGTAAAATTTTGCTGAATATATGTATATGTATATTTGACTTAATTTAATTGAATTTGTGGTTTGTATATTTTATTGAGGCAAAAAACCAGCAGTTTAGCAGCGGACGATAATAGTGAATTTTGGACAGTCTTCTAAAAAAAATGTATATATATATATGTATATGCGCTTGGATGCCAGCGGATCACCGTGAGACGAATTAGGGGGCCGGTATTGGCAAAGTGCTTGTTTATGCACTTAAAAAAAGAAGTAATCACGGTGGCTGGGCGCATGTACTTATATATTTTCACTTAATTTTCACTTTTCACTTGATACGGATGGACGGAAAGAATAAAAGCCGTTGGAAAAACGAAAATGGCGACCACGGACAGAATAGGATTTAAAACCGTACTTATCTTGATTTTTCCGCAAGGAGCGCTGGCAGGATCAGGATGTGCCGGTTTATCCGGCTCGAAGGACCATGAATTGGAGTGGGCGGAATTGCTTGTTGTTGCGGCTAATTCCTCCAGAAATTAAACGCCCGGGATCGCCTTCAATTGTTGCACTTGTAAATTAAGACTCACTTAAACCTAACCTTGGAAATACCGCGGGACCGCGGAGTGGTGAATACCTTGCGGGAAGGAAGGAGAGCGAGAGGAGAGAAGGAGAGCGCGAGCAGCGGTGCTTGCGAGCCGTGGACGAGCTTTGAGTACAAGCCCTTCTGGCGTGAAGATCAGGTGTGGCCTTGGTAGAGTTGCCAGAAGTTTTGCGAGAGGAACAAGAATAACACGAGCCAAGAAAAATAAGAAAAGTCAATATAAAGTTATAAAAGATATAAGTCTTCGTCATATATTAATAATATAACATATATATAGTGACATATCCATAAGTCCCTAAGACTTAAGCACATGTCTACACAATAATACACATACAACATGTACACCCAAACACTACCCTACACTTACCAATTGTAATCAACACACCCTACACTACTCTGAATGTACCCAATAGATACATAAGACTGTCATATGATCCTCAAGACAAGGTTGAGTGGAATATATCTAAACTCCAGATAAGTCACCCACTGGTAGACTAAACATCCGTTACCTAGTTTAAACATTCCTACCTTAAGTCCTCGCACAATCGTCACGTTCCCACGTTCAAAGCTCGGACTCGCAATCCCGAAAAACAAAAGCATTAGATATCCAAGAGCGAATGCACTTGAATCCAAGAGAAATGCAAAGAGAAAGAGAAATGCAAAGTCAGCAACTCAACAGCTCTCTCTTCATTTGATCAGAACCCTAAAGTCTAAAGTCCATATTAGAAATGCTCGAAACTGAGGCTTTAACGTCAATCAAATCAGAGTAATTAGGAGAGTTCAGTTCGATGCCTAATTATAATCGGTCGGTGTTCTTCTCAAGAATAAATATTGTAATCATTCAGTAAAATAAAATTATATTTTTTTTTACATATGAGTATTGCAATTATTTAATTGGCGCAGTCGATAGAATCTGTTAAATAAAGTCCTTTTAGTACGGTACTGATCCATTGAAGAATACGCTATACATCTAGCTATCCAGGATCGGCGAAATAAAACAGTAATTCCAAAATTATTTTGAGATCCGCAAAATAATCTTCGTAAAAGTATAATAAATGAAAAATACCGTGTGGTCAGTAACATCTGCAAAACAATTTAAAAGAAAATCCCATGCAGTCGAAAACAAAAGTAATTAAAATTTTCGTGTTTAAATTTAAAACTTCGTGTATCCAGAAACTTATACAAATACACCATGGTAGTTCCACAACTTTCGGAAACCCATCTAAATCAATTATTGAATCAGATTGAAGAACTGAACTACTACGATGGCACACCTGGCAAGCTGTCTGGGTTTGTTAATCCGGTCGAGCAGCTACCTAACTTATTCCCTACCCAAGATGCCAGGCAGGCACACGTTATCTACGGAGCAGTAAGGCGCCTACTAGTGGATGCAGCATTGGAGTTCGTCACTCAAGAAAGAGCGAATACATGGCTGGATACAAGGTCGGGCCTGTGATAAATCAAATTGCACTGAAATGTTAAATAGATAGAATAGATCGATAATTGCCGGATAAAATTTATATGTCATTGGCACGCAAAGATATCGATACTATTTATAAATTAGGATAAGCTTCAATGGAGCTAGGCCTCTATGATGCCAGTCAAGAAAATCAGCGTTCTAAAAGATCAGAAGGGAACAGACGCAGGAACAGGGGAAATCATAGTCGAAGCAATAATCAATTAGCAATTATTATCCTGAAACAAATCAGAATACTAATACGCAACATCAAAATTCGAATCAACCTACTACAAATCAAAGTCAGTATTCAGTATTCCACTCGTCTCAAAGGGGAAATTATTACACATTTAGAAGTGATTTAACACAAGCCCAACAAAACAAAATGGCCGAAGCAGAATTTTCATCAAACTGCCTCGGACACTCAAGTGACACAGGAGGACGTACCAGTCCCCATGTGCGTATAGGTTATCATAACAAAATTTACAAGGGAATGATCGACACAGGCTCATCAATCAATATTATAAGGGAACATTTTGAAAATTTAGAAGAAAAAGAAGAAGATCTAAGATCTGTATACTATTTAAGGGCCAATAAAATTAAAGAAAAGCATAATGATGAAGCCCACTTCAGTATGAACGTCTGTTCAGAAATTCTATGTCCACAAATTTTCAATTATGATTTCCTGTTAGGTCGAGGTATTCGCTGCGCACCTCGCCGAGCGATTTCAACCATTCAAGCTTGCCAGCCTGCAACAGGTTGAAGAAACTCAGGACCAGCTGAACCAAGCGCTTCAAATGGATATGCCAATCACGCCGTTTGAACCCTGCGAGGTAGCCGAAGTCATTGTGCGCCAGAGTAACAACAAAGCACCTGGACATGACGTTATCTGCAACGCCACATTGAAGGCCCTGCCCAGACAAGCGATCCTCTACATAACGTTGGTTTTCAACGCTATTGTGAGGTTGCAATACTTCCCTTATCAGTGGAAGCTCGGGATAATCTCCATGATCCACAAACCTGGCAAGCCGGAAAGGGAGCCCGCCTCCTACCGGCCGATCAGTCTCCTCCCTTCAATTTCGAAGGTGTTTGAGAGACTGATTGCTGTCCGGATTGTAAGGATTATGGAAGCCCAGGGGATTACCCCTGAGCACCAGTTCGGTTTCCGTGCTGGCCACTGTACTGTCGAGCAGCTCCATCGAGTCGTCGAGCAAATTCTGACTGCCTACGACAGTAAGGAATATTGTAACAGCCTCTTCTTGGACATTCGAGAAGCGTTTGATCGAGTGTGGCACATTGGACTCCAACTGAAAATCAAGCAGACGCTGCCTGCTCCATATTTTGGGTTGCTGAAATCGTACCTGGAAGGAAGGAGGTTCGCTGTGCGCTTTCATTCAGCAATTTCCACCGAGCACAACGTGGCAGCTGGTGTTCCACAAGGTAGTGTCCTCGGCCCCCTGCTCTACTGCCTGTATAGCCACGACATGCCGCAGCCAGATGTAAGCCTTTACGGGAAATCTATGTTGGCCACATTTGCCGATGACGTGTGCGTCACCTACAGGTCCCGATGCGAGCACGACGCAGCCGATGGTATCCAGGACTTTGCATACCGGTTCTCGGAATGGGCAAGACGATGGAATATTGGCATCAATAGCAGTAAATCCAACAACGTCTGCTTCACTTTAAAGCGGAGAACGCCACCGCCCGTCTACATCGAGGAAGTCCCCGTACCACAGCCGAACGCAGCAAAGTACCTTGGAGTGCTTCTGGATCGCAGACTCACATTTTCCAAGCATGTGACCGACATCAGAACGCGCCTACGTGCTAAGGTGGCGAAGCACTACTGGCTACTTTCTTCGCGCAGTAAATTGTCGCTATCCAACAAGCTGACAATTTACAAACAGATCCTAGCACCAAACTGGAAGTATGGGTGCCAAATCTGGGGCTTAGCCTGCGACAGCCACATCAAAAGGATCCAGGCTATTCAAAATAAGGTAGCAAGACTCATCACCGGCTGCGAGTGGTTTGTTCGAAACACCACCCTGCACAGAGACCTGAAACTCGCAACGGTATTTGACGAAATAAACAAGCACTCGAGCAGATACCATGACAGGCTGGAGCGCCACAGAAATCGGCTGGCCAGCGCTTTAAACAGATCTCGCCCACCAAGGAGGCTCAATAGAAGGCAACCGAGGGATCTCATTACCCGATCTCCTTTGACAAGGGTCCGCAGAAGCTGACGCTTATCTTAAATCCTATTTGTTATATGTGATTGTTATGTAATTGTAGTTAAATTACTGTAAATTTGAAAAAGCTAACTATAGTTAGCCGGCGAGCCCAAATGGGCTGAATTAATAGATAAGAAGGACACAAAGGGGATTCAAGACTTCCCCGTATGCCTTAATAAATAAATTAATAAAAAAAAAAAAAAAAAAAAAAAAAAAAAACAATGAACGCGAATGTAACGAGTATAGACTCGAGCATCTAAATGTAGAGGAAATAGAATGTTTAAAGAATGTTATGTGCTGTAAGAGATATGATAGAGATAGAGAAAGACTTAAGGTTTTGATAACTTCAGATCCGATATTAATCTACCCCTATTTCTCTAACAACTGACGCTAGTAATTTAGCTATTGGTGCAGTGCTATCACAGAACCGTAAGCCCACGTAAGAACACGAAATCAACTATGCTACTATTGAAAAAGAATTGTTAGCTATAGCTGGGGCGACAAAATATTTCAGGTCATACCTATTCGGCAGGCCATTTGTAATATTAAGTGAGCACAAGCCATTGGTATGGCTCTATAATATCAAAGAGCCGAACATGAAAATACAAAGGTGGAAAATTAAACTTAATGAATTCGATTACAAAATAAAATATATTCCAGACAAAGAAAACTATGTCGCGGATGCTCTTTCCCGCACAAAGATAGAAGAAGTCATGGTTGGCGAATTCGCAAACAGCATAGACTAACTATACATAGTGCTAATGAAGATAATTTATATTATATATCCATAACGGAGAGACCAATCAATTTCTTCTCTAGACAAATAGAGAGAGAAAAAGGCGACAGTGACACAACAAGTGTAAGCCACTTCTTTCAAAAACTGAAGATTCAAACAATCTGTAGAGAAATAACACTTGAACTCGCCAAAAACCTCATTAAGGAATATGTGTGTACCAAAAAGAGTGCAATTTATTTCCCTAATGACGAAGATTTTCTGATCTTCCAGAGAGCGTTTACCGAAATTATAAGCCCTAACAATTTCACAAAACTTTTAAGATGAACCACAAAGTTAATTGACATACTAACGTATGCAGAATTCAAAGATTTAATCTTAAAGAAACATAAGGAACTTTTACATCCGTGTATAGAAAAAACAATCAATTTATTTAAAGAAGAATATTACTATCCTGATAGTCAAAAGCATATTCAAAACATTATCAATGAATGTGAAATTTGTAATCTAGCAAAAACAGAACATCGAAACACGAAATTGACATATGAAACAACACCAGGAATATTTAACACAAGAGAAAAATACGTGATAGATTTGTATCTCACAGGAAACCAGATCTTCTTATCTTGCATTGATATCTATTCGAAATTTGCATCACTAGTTGAAGTAAAAAGTAGAGATTGGCTAGAAGCGAAAAGAGTCATTACTAAAATATTCAATGATATGGGAAAACCGCAAGTAATTAAAGCAGATAAAGACTCAGCTTTTATGTGTATAGCCTTACAAAATTGGTTAAGATCTGAAGGTGTACAAATTTCTATAACGACTAGCAAAAATGGTATATCGACATAGAAAGATTCCACAAGACCGTAAGCGAAAAACTAAGAATCATTGGTAGCGAACAAAATATTGAAGATAGGTGCACAAAATTCGAAACAATTCTATACATATACAATCATAAAACTAAACAAAATAGTACCAAAAGATTTCCAGCAGACATTTTCCTATATGCAGGCAGCCCGGACTTTAACGTATATAGGAATAGGCACGATTTTGAAGTTGATATAAAATATAGGCAGGCCCCACTTGTGAAAAGTAAAATAACCAATCCATTCAAAAAGACAGGAAGGATTGAACAAGTAGATGATAAACATTTCGAAGAAACAAACCGTAGTTCACTATAAGTCAAAATTTAAGAAACAGAAAAAAATTTAATAAGAGCAAATATGATAATTCCAGACCAACCAAAGAAGCACAAAGTACACAACATACTTCTAATAATGCTTAGTTGCATACTATCACTTATCACCATGGTCAAGTGCAACAATATAGAAGTAAATCCAATAAGCGCGAAGAATGGATATCTTATATTCCAAACAGGAACAATGGAGATTCCAACCAGCTATGAATACCATTATTTAAGCATAAACATAACAAAGACAATGCTCATGTTCGAAGATAAAGTAAATGAAGCAAACAACTATCCTAATGTACCACAAATACAATATTTAGTCGACAAATTAAAACGAGAAATAAATGGGTTAAGAATTATTAGTCGAAGCAAAAGAGGTCTTTTAAACGTAGTAGGAAAAGCATACAAATACTAATATTCGGCACATTAGATGAAGACGACAGAGAGGAGTTAGAAGAAAAAATAAAAAACATATCAGAAGACTCTGTAAAAACCCATGACCTAAACACGATTATAGATGTAATCAATAGTGGTATAGATATAATTAATAAGCTCAAAGTAGATAAAGAACAACACCAACAAATTGCGGTACTAATATTTAACCTACAGCAATTTACAGAATATATAGAAGATAGAATTAACCAGACTAGGAATTTTCAATCCAAAGTTACTAAAGTGACTATTTAAAACATGTAAATTCAGAAAAAATGCTAAAGATAAAAACGTCAACTTAACTTAAAACAGACACGAACGAAATTTTGATTATTTCCCATGTTTCTAGCGAAGTCACTAAAGTTCCAATATTCCAAATTGTTCCGTACCCAGATGAACATAATTATATTCTAACCGAGCAAATATTCGATAAATTCGACATATTTGATAACCAAGTATTCCATAAAGATACTGTTTGGGAACGAGACACCCTGTACACGCGAACAAGTCACCCTTTATCTTTGTTTACATTATCATTTGTCTGCAGCTTCAGCGGAGCTTATCAGCGGAATCAATGTAAGCATCGCACCGCTGTAATTGTCCGCGAGCTTGCCCAGTACTTTTCCAAACTTCTAACTCCCTTCTAACTGTAATTTGTTTACGTCTTATGCTAGTTTAATCGTATGGCGTGAGTACAGCCAAAGCTTAAGTTAGTCACATTTTTGATCTGCAAGAAAACGTACGCATCGGTGTCGAATTAATTAATATTAAGTGTCTGAAATTAACCAATAAATCAAACTAAACAGTAACACTGGCGGGTTTATTTCTGAACATAAAAATTGTTCCTTCGAGCCGGATTACCGGAACTGCGTTTCTTTCGGGCATTTGATTTTGTATTATTGGCCTTATTGGCAAACGGTGATCTGTAGATTCCTACATCGTATAGAATCGTTCCCTTCTTTCGACTACCATGCGGAGTGTGATTCAACAACGGGGCTTCTGCAAAAGCCAAATTACTCGTGCGCATAATAATGCCTTAAAATTTGTTGATGATATTCATTCAGTGCAAACAATAGTTGTCCGCCTGGCGCAACTACAGGAAAATTATTTGCGGTTCGTACGGCTCTCGGAAGAGCTGTATGCATTTAAATCGGAAGCCGATTGGGAGAACCCTGACGAGGATTTTGACGCATATGAGGACAAACATTATGCTACACACGCTATTCTCAGCAATACTTTGGAGGAGTTGAGACGGGATGTCACCTCAAACAGTATTGATGCCACAGTTCAAGCCGCAGACACATCCCAGAGAAGTCATGTCGATTTTCAGTTCGAGCGAATTAAACTTCCGACTTTTTCTGGAAAATATGAGGACTGGAAAGATTTTTCGGACATGTTTATTGGATCGATTGCTTCCAATTCGAGCCTGACGGATTGCCAACGATTTAAAATCGTACCTTGCCGGAGACGCGCTTGCGTTAGTTAAACATATTCCAGTTACTAATGACAACTATCGGGAATCATGGGATCGGCTGGAACAGCGATATAACAAACAATCGCTAATTATTCGATCGTTCCTAAACAGTTTCATGAGCCTTCCGAGTGCTATAAATTCCAACATCGGCACAGTGCGGAAAATTGCCGATGGTGCAGACGAAGTTATTCGTGGTCTACGAGCTCTTAATTGCGAAGAGAGGGATCCCTGGCTAATTTTCATTTTACTTTCAAAATTAGATAGCGATACCCGCCAAGCCTGGGCTCAGTGCGCAGAATCCGAGGAAAAAGGTGTGACCATCAACCGATTCTTGAAATTTCTTACATCACGCTGCGATACGTTGGAGGCTTTTAACTTAACTCGATCAACCCAAGCTCGACGCGCAGCTACAACGCACCACGCAGACACGCATCCAAGACGGGAAGAGCCGAAGTGCACATCCTGCCAGCAGAATCACCAACTGTTTAAGTGTCCTCAATTCATCGCACTCGACATTGCATCTCGCCGAGACTTCCTCAAATCAAAAAAGCTCTGTTTCAATTGCCTCAGCCCGGCTCATATGGTGGGCAACTGTACATCGAGGCATACTTGTCGGATCTGCCGCCGCAAGCATCATACTTTGATTCATGGCTCGTCGCAGCCAATTCAAAATGGCAACAACATTGACACAGCAAGTGTTGACAGCCGCGATCGACCAGCAGTCTCACATGCGGGATCTACAATTGGCCACAATCAACCGCTAGCTCGAGAAGGTCATCGCTTGGGAAGCGAGACTCCCGCGGAAAACAACTTTACGCATCATACTCTGGAGAATATTCCGGCGGCTGGTTCTCAGACTCTGTTGCCAACTATCCTTGCTGACGTCATCGACGCCTGGGGAAACACTACAACCTGCAGGCTGCTCCTGGACACTGGATCTACAATAACCTTGGCATCGGAATCATTTGTTCAGCGAATAGGCGTGCGTCGAACGCACGCACGGATTTCTATTCTCGGTCTCGCCGCCAACAGCGCGGGCGTTACCCGAGGACGCGCACATATTAAGCTGCGCTCTCGTCATTCGGGCCAAACTGTCGAATTGGTCTCGTTCATTCTCAACTCGCTGACGTCATCACTTCCTGCCCAAGTTATTGACACCTCATCCTCTACGTGGAGGCAAATCTGCGAGCTTCCTTTGGCAGACCCAACGTTCTGCACACCTGGAGCAATCGATGTCATTGTTGGATCGGATCAACTTTGGTCTCTATACACAGGAGATCGGAAACACTTTGGTAACGACTTTCCTATCGCTCTCAATACTGTATTTGGTTGGATTCTTGCAGGCTCTTACTCTGCATTCGATGATCACCCTACTTCTGCGGTTACTCATCACGCGGACCTAGACACGATGGTTCGTTCATTCATGGAGATGGACAGCATTCAGCCTAACCAGGCTCTCCTGGACGCCAGCGATCCCACAGAGCGTCATTTTGCTGCCACACACAAGCGCTCGACGGACGGGGTGTACGTCGTCGAGTATCCCTTCAAGGAGAAGGCACCGCCTATTGGTTCGACCTTGCCACAGGCCATCAATCGCTTCTTCTCGCTGGAACGCAAATTTCGTCGGTATCCAGAATTGAAGCAGCAGTACGAAGCTTTCCTGGACGACTACTTGCAACGTGGACATATGGAACAACTGACCTCGGCTCAGGTTGAGGAGTCCCCAGACACCTGCTTCTATTTGCCGCACCACGCTGTCATCAAACCGGACAGTCTGACTACCAAATGTCGTGTAGTTTTTGATGGATCAGGAAAGGACAGCTCTGGAGTATCGCTCAATGACAGACTACATATTGGTCCACCGATTCAACGCGATCTCCTTGGCGTTTGTCTACGCTTCCGGCAGCACCAATATGTTCTATGCGCAGATGTCGAAAAGATGTTTCGAGGCATTAAAATCTTTAAGCCACACACCAATTTTCAGCGCATTGTTTGGCGCAAGACTGAGAATGAACCTCTGCTTCATTTTCGCCTGCTGACGGTTACCTACGGATTGGCACCGTCACCATTTCTGGCTGTTCGAGTTCTAAAGCAACTTGCCGACGATCATGGCCATGAATACCCTGCAGCAGCTCACGCTCTTCTGCACGATGCCTACGTGGACGATATCCCTACAGGCGCCAACACATTCGAGGAGCTTATGATTCTCAAGGACGAGCTTATAGCCCTCTTGGATAAGGGAAAATTCAAGCTACGCAAATGGAGCTCTAATAGTTGGCGTCTTCTGAAATCATTACCAGATGAAGATAGATGTTTTGAACCTATCCAGCTCCTCAACAAATCAGCTGCGGATTCACCTGTCAAAGTTCTTGGTATTCAATGGAACCCTGGGAAGGACGTTCTGTATCTCAACCTAAAGGGATGCGATGCGACCATTTCTCCGACGAAAAGAGAACTCTTGTCTCAGCTATCAAGAATTTATGATCCGCTTGGACTGGTAGCGCCGGTCACAGTTCTACTCAAGCTAATCTTCCAAGAAAGCTGGACAAGTGTCCTGCAGTGGGACGACCCCATTCCTGAAAGTCTACGTACGCGCTGGAGAGCCTTAGTAGAGGATTTGCCAGCACTTACGCAATGCCAAGTACCACGGTATATTGCGTCACCATTTCGAGATGTTCAACTACACGGATTCGCCGACGCATCCTCGCACGCCTACGGTGCGGTAGTTTACGCTCGAGTTGCAGTTGGATGCAGCTTTCAAGTAACTCTGGTTGCCGCCAAAACACGGGTGGCCCCGATCAAGCCCGTATCAATTCCACGTTTGGAGCTAAACGCTGCGTTACTTCTATCTCGATTGCTTTCTATTGTCAAAACCTCACTAACAATTCCTCTTTTCAGCACGAGCTGCTGGACAGATTCAGAAATTGTGCTACACTGGCTTTCAGCTCCCCCTCGACGATGGAACACCTACGTCTGCAACCGAACTTCTGAGATATTGAGCGACTTTCCCCGTAGCTGCTGGAACCATGTTCGCACGGAAGACAATCCTGCTGATTGTGCTTCCCGAGGACTTCATCCGTCAAAGCTTCTGGAGCATCGACTGTGGTGGAAAGGTCCGTCCTGGCTGGCCACACCCACCTCTGAGTGGCCACCTTCTACAAGCAAGTCCAGCGTATCTTCAAGTTTCGATGTCAAAACCGAGGAACGAGCCATAAAGCCCACGACTCTACATAACTTTCATGATGAAAGTATACACGAGTTACTTATCCAGTCTTCCAATGCAAATCCTGTTTTCTTCAACGAAAGGGCACAAGCAACCAGATCATGGGAGAGCTACCAATTCCTCGAGTTCAAGCTAGCCGCTGCTTTCAACACACAGGGCTGGACTACGCTGGACCGATCGCAATCAAGGAATCAAAAGGAAGAACTCCACGCATCGGAAAGGCATGGTTTTCTATTTTCGTGTGCCTCACTACAAAGGCACTTCACATCGAGGTTGTTAGTGAGCTAACTACACAGGCTTTCATAGCAGCCTTTCAACGATTCATTGCCCGCCGAGCGAAGCCTACTGACCTGTATTCGGACAACGGAACTACATTTCATGGAGGCAAGCAAACTTTCGATGACATGAGACGTCTGGCCATTCAACAAGCCAAAGATGAGGAACTAGCAGGATTCTTTGCCAATGAAGGGATTTCTTGGCACTTTATACCCCCGTCTGCTCCCCATTTTGGAGGGATGTGGGAAGCTGGAGTTCGCTCAATTAAACTCCATATGAAACGGATACTTGGATCAAAGGCTTTAACGTTTGAGGAGCTCTCTACTGTCCTGACCCAAATTGAAGCTATCCTGAATTCACGACCGCTGTGCCCAACTGGGGATAATTCTTTGGATCCACTGACGCCTGCTCATTTTTTGACTGGATATCCGTATACTGCATTGCCTGAACCCTGTCGTCTGGATATGCAAGTCAATCGATTGGAGAGGTGGAATCAGCTGCAAGCCATGGTTCAAGGCTTTTGGAAAAGGTGGCATATGGAATACCTGACATCTCTTCATGAGCGGACAAAGTGGCATCTGGAAACCGAGAATCTGAAGATCGACACACTGGTAGTACTCAAGGAGCCCAATCTACCGCCCTCTAAATGGATTCTTGGCCGCATCACCGCAGTGCACGCAGGAATCGACAACAAGGTCCGAGTTGTTACAGTGAAGACTGCTCACGGATTGTACAAACGCCCAATTGCCAAAATCGCTGTACTGCCTCTCTGCTGAACAACCGTTCAGGGGGGCCGGTATGTTTGGGAACGAGACACCCTGTACACGCGAACAAGTCACCCTTTATCTTTGTTTACATTATCATTTGTCTGCAGCTTCAGCGGAGCTTATCAGCGGAATCAATGTAAGCATCGCACCGCTGTAATTGTCCGCGAGCTTGCCCAGTACTTTTCCAAACTTCTAACTCCCTTCTAACTGTAATTTGTTTACGTCTTATGCTAGTTTAATCGTATGGCGTGAGTACAGCCAAAGCTTAAGTTAGTCACATTTTTGATCTGCAAGAAAACGTACGCATCGGTGTCGAATTAATTAATATTAAGTGTCTGAAATTAACCAATAAATCAAACTAAACAGTAACACTGGCGGGTTTATTTCTGAACATAAAAATTGTTCCTTCGAGCCGGATTACCGGAACTGCGTTTCTTTCGGGCGTTTGATTTTGTATTATTGGCCTTATTGGCAAACGGTGATCTGTAGATTCCTACATCGTATACAATCGTTCCCTTCTTTCGACTACCATGCGGAGTGTGATTCAACAACGGGGCTTCTGCAAAAGCCAAATTACTCGTGCGCATAATAATGCCTTAAAATTTGTTGATGATATTCATTCAGTGCAAACAATAGTTGTCCGCCTGGCGCAACTACAGGAAAATTATTTGCGGTTCGTACGGCTCTCGGAAGAGCTGTATGCATTTAAATCGGAAGCCGATTGGGAGAACCCTGACGAGGATTTTGACGCATATGAGGACAAACATTATGCTACACACGCTATTCTCAGCAATACTTTGGAGGAGTTGAGACGGGATGTCACCTCAAACAGTATTGATGCCACAGTTCAAGCCGCAGACACATCCCAGAGAAGTCATGTCGATTTTCAGTTCGAGCGAATTAAACTTCCGACTTTTTCTGGAAAATATGAGGACTGGAAAGATTTTTCGGACATGTTTATTGGATCGATTGCTTCCAATTCGAGCCTGACGGATTGCCAACGATTTAAAATCGTACCTTGCCGGAGACGCGCTTGCGTTAGTTAAACATATTCCAGTTACTAATGACAACTATCGGGAATCATGGGATCGGCTGGAACAGCGATATAACAAACAATCGCTAATTATTCGATCGTTCCTAAACAGTTTCATGAGCCTTCCGAGTGCTATAAATTCCAACATCGGCACAGTGCGGAAAATTGCCGATGGTGCAGACGAAGTTATTCGTGGTCTACGAGCTCTTAATTGCGAAGAGAGGGATCCCTGGCTAATTTTCATTTTACTTTCAAAATTAGATAGCGATACCCGCCAAGCCTGGGCTCAGTGCGCAGAATCCGAGGAAAAAGGTGTGACCATCAACCGATTCTTGAAATTTCTTACATCACGCTGCGATACGTTGGAGGCTTTTAACTTAACTCGATCAACCCAAGCTCGACGCGCAGCTACAACGCACCACGCAGACACGCATCCAAGACGGGAAGAGCCGAAGTGCACATCCTGCCAGCAGAATCACCAACTGTTTAAGTGTCCTCAATTCATCGCACTCGACATTGCATCTCGCCGAGACTTCCTCAAATCAAAAAAGCTCTGTTTCAATTGCCTCAGCCCGGCTCATATGGTGGGCAACTGTACATCGAGGCATACTTGTCGGATCTGCCGCCGCAAGCATCATACTTTGATTCATGGCTCGTCGCAGCCAATTCAAAATGGCAACAACATTGACACAGCAAGTGTTGACAGCCGCGATCGACCAGCAGTCTCACATGCGGGATCTACAATTGGCCACAATCAACCGCTAGCTCGAGAAGGTCATCGCTTGGGAAGCGAGACTCCCGCGGAAAACAACTTTACGCATCATACTCTGGAGAATATTCCGGCGGCTGGTTCTCAGACTCTGTTGCCAACTATCCTTGCTGACGTCATCGACGCCTGGGGAAACACTACAACCTGCAGGCTGCTCCTGGACACTGGATCTACAATAACCTTGGCATCGGAATCATTTGTTCAGCGAATAGGCGTGCGTCGAACGCACGCACGGATTTCTATTCTCGGTCTCGCCGCCAACAGCGCGGGCGTTACCCGAGGACGCGCACATATTAAGCTGCGCTCTCGTCATTCGGGCCAAACTGTCGAATTGGTCTCGTTCATTCTCAACTCGCTGACGTCATCACTTCCTGCCCAAGTTATTGACACCTCATCCTCTACGTGGAGGCAAATCTGCGAGCTTCCTTTGGCAGACCCAACGTTCTGCACACCTGGAGCAATCGATGTCATTGTTGGATCGGATCAACTTTGGTCTCTATACACAGGAGATCGGAAACACTTTGGTAACGACTTTCCTATCGCTCTCAATACTGTATTTGGTTGGATTCTTGCAGGCTCTTACTCTGCATTCGATGATCACCCTACTTCTGCGGTTACTCATCACGCGGACCTAGACACGATGGTTCGTTCATTCATGGAGATGGACAGCATTCAGCCTAACCAGGCTCTCCTGGACGCCAGCGATCCCACAGAGCGTCATTTTGCTGCCACACACAAGCGCTCGACGGACGGGGTGTACGTCGTCGAGTATCCCTTCAAGGAGAAGGCACCGCCTATTGGTTCGACCTTGCCACAGGCCATCAATCGCTTCTTCTCGCTGGAACGCAAATTTCGTCGGTATCCAGAATTGAAGCAGCAGTACGAAGCTTTCCTGGACGACTACTTGCAACGTGGACATATGGAACAACTGACCTCGGCTCAGGTTGAGGAGTCCCCAGACACCTGCTTCTATTTGCCGCACCACGCTGTCATCAAACCGGACAGTCTGACTACCAAATGTCGTGTAGTTTTTGATGGATCAGGAAAGGACAGCTCTGGAGTATCGCTCAATGACAGACTACATATTGGTCCACCGATTCAACGCGATCTCCTTGGCGTTTGTCTACGCTTCCGGCAGCACCAATATGTTCTATGCGCAGATGTCGAAAAGATGTTTCGAGGCATTAAAATCTTTAAGCCACACACCAATTTTCAGCGCATTGTTTGGCGCAAGACTGAGAATGAACCTCTGCTTCATTTTCGCCTGCTGACGGTTACCTACGGATTGGCACCGTCACCATTTCTGGCTGTTCGAGTTCTAAAGCAACTTGCCGACGATCATGGCCATGAATACCCTGCAGCAGCTCACGCTCTTCTGCACGATGCCTACGTGGACGATATCCCTACAGGCGCCAACACATTCGAGGAGCTTATGATTCTCAAGGACGAGCTTATAGCCCTCTTGGATAAGGGAAAATTCAAGCTACGCAAATGGAGCTCTAATAGTTGGCGTCTTCTGAAATCATTACCAGATGAAGATAGATGTTTTGAACCTATCCAGCTCCTCAACAAATCAGCTGCGGATTCACCTGTCAAAGTTCTTGGTATTCAATGGAACCCTGGGAAGGACGTTCTGTATCTCAACCTAAAGGGATGCGATGCGACCATTTCTCCGACGAAAAGAGAACTCTTGTCTCAGCTATCAAGAATTTATGATCCGCTTGGACTGGTAGCGCCGGTCACAGTTCTACTCAAGCTAATCTTCCAAGAAAGCTGGACAAGTGTCCTGCAGTGGGACGACCCCATTCCTGAAAGTCTACGTACGCGCTGGAGAGCCTTAGTAGAGGATTTGCCAGCACTTACGCAATGCCAAGTACCACGGTATATTGCGTCACCATTTCGAGATGTTCAACTACACGGATTCGCCGACGCATCCTCGCACGCCTACGGTGCGGTAGTTTACGCTCGAGTTGCAGTTGGATGCAGCTTTCAAGTAACTCTGGTTGCCGCCAAAACACGGGTGGCCCCGATCAAGCCCGTATCAATTCCACGTTTGGAGCTAAACGCTGCGTTACTTCTATCTCGATTGCTTTCTATTGTCAAAACCTCACTAACAATTCCTCTTTTCAGCACGAGCTGCTGGACAGATTCAGAAATTGTGCTACACTGGCTTTCAGCTCCCCCTCGACGATGGAACACCTACGTCTGCAACCGAACTTCTGAGATATTGAGCGACTTTCCCCGTAGCTGCTGGAACCATGTTCGCACGGAAGACAATCCTGCTGATTGTGCTTCCCGAGGACTTCATCCGTCAAAGCTTCTGGAGCATCGACTGTGGTGGAAAGGTCCGTCCTGGCTGGCCACACCCACCTCTGAGTGGCCACCTTCTACAAGCAAGTCCAGCGTATCTTCAAGTTTCGATGTCAAAACCGAGGAACGAGCCATAAAGCCCACGACTCTACATAACTTTCATGATGAAAGTATACACGAGTTACTTATCCACAAATTCTCAACCTGGACGCGTCTTATAAGGGTATCTAGCTACTGTCATCGCTTTATTCACACTCTTCGATCTCAGCATAGGAATTCGGCACCATTCCTTACGTCTGAAGAGTTGCTGGACGCACAGCGCCGACTTATTCGACATGTGCAACAAAAATCTTTTGCCAGAGAATATGCGCAGCTAGAGAATCGACGCCAGCTTAACGCTAAATCGCATCTTATCCGGTTTTCTCCGTTTCTGGATGATTATGGAGTAATGCGAGTCGGTGGGAGAATCGAGCAATCTACACTCAACTACAACGCCAAGCACCCGATTCTGATACCTAAAGATACACCACTAGCTGGACTGCTGGTTCGACATTTTCATGTCTCCTATCTGCACACTGGAGTTGATGCAACGTTCACCCATCTTCGTCAGCAGTACTGGATTCTGGGAGCCCGCAATCTCGTCAGAAAGGCAGTCTTCCAATGCAAATCCTGTTTTCTTCAACGAAAGGGCACAAGCAACCAGATCATGGGAGAGCTACCAATTCCTCGAGTTCAAGCTAGCCGCTGCTTTCAACACACAGGGCTGGACTACGCTGGACCGATCGCAATCAAGGAATCAAAAGGAAGAACTCCACGCATCGGAAAGGCATGGTTTTCTATTTTCGTGTGCCTCACTACAAAGGCACTTCACATCGAGGTTGTTAGTGAGCTAACTACACAGGCTTTCATAGCAGCCTTTCAACGATTCATTGCCCGCCGAGCGAAGCCTACTGACCTGTATTCGGACAACGGAACTACATTTCATGGAGGCAAGCAAACTTTCGATGACATGAGACGTCTGGCCATTCAACAAGCCAAAGATGAGGAACTAGCAGGATTCTTTGCCAATGAAGGGATTTCTTGGCACTTTATACCCCCGTCTGCTCCCCATTTTGGAGGGATGTGGGAAGCTGGAGTTCGCTCAATTAAACTCCATATGAAACGGATACTTGGATCAAAGGCTTTAACGTTTGAGGAGCTCTCTACTGTCCTGACCCAAATTGAAGCTATCCTGAATTCACGACCGCTGTGCCCAACTGGGGATAATTCTTTGGATCCACTGACGCCTGCTCATTTTTTGACTGGATATCCGTATACTGCATTGCCTGAACCCTGTCGTCTGGATATGCAAGTCAATCGATTGGAGAGGTGGAATCAGCTGCAAGCCATGGTTCAAGGCTTTTGGAAAAGGTGGCATATGGAATACCTGACATCTCTTCATGAGCGGACAAAGTGGCATCTGGAAACCGAGAATCTGAAGATCGACACACTGGTAGTACTCAAGGAGCCCAATCTACCGCCCTCTAAATGGATTCTTGGCCGCATCACCGCAGTGCACGCAGGAATCGACAACAAGGTCCGAGTTGTTACAGTGAAGACTGCTCACGGATTGTACAAACGCCCAATTGCCAAAATCGCTGTACTGCCTCTCTGCTGAACAACCGTTCAGGGGGGCCGGTATGTTTGGGAACGAGACACCCTGTACACGCGAACAAGTCACCCTTTATCTTTGTTTACATTATCATTTGTCTGCAGCTTCAGCGGAGCTTATCAGCGGAATCAATGTAAGCATCGCACCGCTGTAATTGTCCGCGAGCTTGCCCAGTACTTTTCCAAACTTCTAACTCCCTTCTAACTGTAATTTGTTTACGTCTTATGCTAGTTTAATCGTATGGCGTGAGTACAGCCAAAGCTTAAGTTAGTCACATTTTTGATCTGCAAGAAAACGTACGCATCGGTGTCGAATTAATTAATATTAAGTGTCTGAAATTAACCAATAAATCAAACTAAACAGTAACACTGGCGGGTTTATTTCTGAACATAAAAATTGTTCCTTCGAGCCGGATTACCGGAACTGCGTTTCTTTCGGGCGTTTGATTTTGTATTATTGGCCTTATTGGCAAACGGTGATCTGTAGATTCCTACATCGTATACAATCGTTCCCTTCTTTCGACTACCATGCGGAGTGTGATTCAACAACGGGGCTTCTGCAAAAGCCAAATTACTCGTGCGCATAATAATGCCTTAAAATTTGTTGATGATATTCATTCAGTGCAAACAATAGTTGTCCGCCTGGCGCAACTACAGGAAAATTATTTGCGGTTCGTACGGCTCTCGGAAGAGCTGTATGCATTTAAATCGGAAGCCGATTGGGAGAACCCTGACGAGGATTTTGACGCATATGAGGACAAACATTATGCTACACACGCTATTCTCAGCAATACTTTGGAGGAGTTGAGACGGGATGTCACCTCAAACAGTATTGATGCCACAGTTCAAGCCGCAGACACATCCCAGAGAAGTCATGTCGATTTTCAGTTCGAGCGAATTAAACTTCCGACTTTTTCTGGAAAATATGAGGACTGGAAAGATTTTTCGGACATGTTTATTGGATCGATTGCTTCCAATTCGAGCCTGACGGATTGCCAACGATTTAAAATCGTACCTTGCCGGAGACGCGCTTGCGTTAGTTAAACATATTCCAGTTACTAATGACAACTATCGGGAATCATGGGATCGGCTGGAACAGCGATATAACAAACAATCGCTAATTATTCGATCGTTCCTAAACAGTTTCATGAGCCTTCCGAGTGCTATAAATTCCAACATCGGCACAGTGCGGAAAATTGCCGATGGTGCAGACGAAGTTATTCGTGGTCTACGAGCTCTTAATTGCGAAGAGAGGGATCCCTGGCTAATTTTCATTTTACTTTCAAAATTAGATAGCGATACCCGCCAAGCCTGGGCTCAGTGCGCAGAATCCGAGGAAAAAGGTGTGACCATCAACCGATTCTTGAAATTTCTTACATCACGCTGCGATACGTTGGAGGCTTTTAACTTAACTCGATCAACCCAAGCTCGACGCGCAGCTACAACGCACCACGCAGACACGCATCCAAGACGGGAAGAGCCGAAGTGCACATCCTGCCAGCAGAATCACCAACTGTTTAAGTGTCCTCAATTCATCGCACTCGACATTGCATCTCGCCGAGACTTCCTCAAATCAAAAAAGCTCTGTTTCAATTGCCTCAGCCCGGCTCATATGGTGGGCAACTGTACATCGAGGCATACTTGTCGGATCTGCCGCCGCAAGCATCATACTTTGATTCATGGCTCGTCGCAGCCAATTCAAAATGGCAACAACATTGACACAGCAAGTGTTGACAGCCGCGATCGACCAGCAGTCTCACATGCGGGATCTACAATTGGCCACAATCAACCGCTAGCTCGAGAAGGTCATCGCTTGGGAAGCGAGACTCCCGCGGAAAACAACTTTACGCATCATACTCTGGAGAATATTCCGGCGGCTGGTTCTCAGACTCTGTTGCCAACTATCCTTGCTGACGTCATCGACGCCTGGGGAAACACTACAACCTGCAGGCTGCTCCTGGACACTGGATCTACAATAACCTTGGCATCGGAATCATTTGTTCAGCGAATAGGCGTGCGTCGAACGCACGCACGGATTTCTATTCTCGGTCTCGCCGCCAACAGCGCGGGCGTTACCCGAGGACGCGCACATATTAAGCTGCGCTCTCGTCATTCGGGCCAAACTGTCGAATTGGTCTCGTTCATTCTCAACTCGCTGACGTCATCACTTCCTGCCCAAGTTATTGACACCTCATCCTCTACGTGGAGGCAAATCTGCGAGCTTCCTTTGGCAGACCCAACGTTCTGCACACCTGGAGCAATCGATGTCATTGTTGGATCGGATCAACTTTGGTCTCTATACACAGGAGATCGGAAACACTTTGGTAACGACTTTCCTATCGCTCTCAATACTGTATTTGGTTGGATTCTTGCAGGCTCTTACTCTGCATTCGATGATCACCCTACTTCTGCGGTTACTCATCACGCGGACCTAGACACGATGGTTCGTTCATTCATGGAGATGGACAGCATTCAGCCTAACCAGGCTCTCCTGGACGCCAGCGATCCCACAGAGCGTCATTTTGCTGCCACACACAAGCGCTCGACGGACGGGGTGTACGTCGTCGAGTATCCCTTCAAGGAGAAGGCACCGCCTATTGGTTCGACCTTGCCACAGGCCATCAATCGCTTCTTCTCGCTGGAACGCAAATTTCGTCGGTATCCAGAATTGAAGCAGCAGTACGAAGCTTTCCTGGACGACTACTTGCAACGTGGACATATGGAACAACTGACCTCGGCTCAGGTTGAGGAGTCCCCAGACACCTGCTTCTATTTGCCGCACCACGCTGTCATCAAACCGGACAGTCTGACTACCAAATGTCGTGTAGTTTTTGATGGATCAGGAAAGGACAGCTCTGGAGTATCGCTCAATGACAGACTACATATTGGTCCACCGATTCAACGCGATCTCCTTGGCGTTTGTCTACGCTTCCGGCAGCACCAATATGTTCTATGCGCAGATGTCGAAAAGATGTTTCGAGGCATTAAAATCTTTAAGCCACACACCAATTTTCAGCGCATTGTTTGGCGCAAGACTGAGAATGAACCTCTGCTTCATTTTCGCCTGCTGACGGTTACCTACGGATTGGCACCGTCACCATTTCTGGCTGTTCGAGTTCTAAAGCAACTTGCCGACGATCATGGCCATGAATACCCTGCAGCAGCTCACGCTCTTCTGCACGATGCCTACGTGGACGATATCCCTACAGGCGCCAACACATTCGAGGAGCTTATGATTCTCAAGGACGAGCTTATAGCCCTCTTGGATAAGGGAAAATTCAAGCTACGCAAATGGAGCTCTAATAGTTGGCGTCTTCTGAAATCATTACCAGATGAAGATAGATGTTTTGAACCTATCCAGCTCCTCAACAAATCAGCTGCGGATTCACCTGTCAAAGTTCTTGGTATTCAATGGAACCCTGGGAAGGACGTTCTGTATCTCAACCTAAAGGGATGCGATGCGACCATTTCTCCGACGAAAAGAGAACTCTTGTCTCAGCTATCAAGAATTTATGATCCGCTTGGACTGGTAGCGCCGGTCACAGTTCTACTCAAGCTAATCTTCCAAGAAAGCTGGACAAGTGTCCTGCAGTGGGACGACCCCATTCCTGAAAGTCTACGTACGCGCTGGAGAGCCTTAGTAGAGGATTTGCCAGCACTTACGCAATGCCAAGTACCACGGTATATTGCGTCACCATTTCGAGATGTTCAACTACACGGATTCGCCGACGCATCCTCGCACGCCTACGGTGCGGTAGTTTACGCTCGAGTTGCAGTTGGATGCAGCTTTCAAGTAACTCTGGTTGCCGCCAAAACACGGGTGGCCCCGATCAAGCCCGTATCAATTCCACGTTTGGAGCTAAACGCTGCGTTACTTCTATCTCGATTGCTTTCTATTGTCAAAACCTCACTAACAATTCCTCTTTTCAGCACGAGCTGCTGGACAGATTCAGAAATTGTGCTACACTGGCTTTCAGCTCCCCCTCGACGATGGAACACCTACGTCTGCAACCGAACTTCTGAGATATTGAGCGACTTTCCCCGTAGCTGCTGGAACCATGTTCGCACGGAAGACAATCCTGCTGATTGTGCTTCCCGAGGACTTCATCCGTCAAAGCTTCTGGAGCATCGACTGTGGTGGAAAGGTCCGTCCTGGCTGGCCACACCCACCTCTGAGTGGCCACCTTCTACAAGCAAGTCCAGCGTATCTTCAAGTTTCGATGTCAAAACCGAGGAACGAGCCATAAAGCCCACGACTCTACATAACTTTCATGATGAAAGTATACACGAGTTACTTATCCAGTCTTCCAATGCAAATCCTGTTTTCTTCAACGAAAGGGCACAAGCAACCAGATCATGGGAGAGCTACCAATTCCTCGAGTTCAAGCTAGCCGCTGCTTTCAACACACAGGGCTGGACTACGCTGGACCGATCGCAATCAAGGAATCAAAAGGAAGAACTCCACGCATCGGAAAGGCATGGTTTTCTATTTTCGTGTGCCTCACTACAAAGGCACTTCACATCGAGGTTGTTAGTGAGCTAACTACACAGGCTTTCATAGCAGCCTTTCAACGATTCATTGCCCGCCGAGCGAAGCCTACTGACCTGTATTCGGACAACGGAACTACATTTCATGGAGGCAAGCAAACTTTCGATGACATGAGACGTCTGGCCATTCAACAAGCCAAAGATGAGGAACTAGCAGGATTCTTTGCCAATGAAGGGATTTCTTGGCACTTTATACCCCCGTCTGCTCCCCATTTTGGAGGGATGTGGGAAGCTGGAGTTCGCTCAATTAAACTCCATATGAAACGGATACTTGGATCAAAGGCTTTAACGTTTGAGGAGCTCTCTACTGTCCTGACCCAAATTGAAGCTATCCTGAATTCACGACCGCTGTGCCCAACTGGGGATAATTCTTTGGATCCACTGACGCCTGCTCATTTTTTGACTGGATATCCGTATACTGCATTGCCTGAACCCTGTCGTCTGGATATGCAAGTCAATCGATTGGAGAGGTGGAATCAGCTGCAAGCCATGGTTCAAGGCTTTTGGAAAAGGTGGCATATGGAATACCTGACATCTCTTCATGAGCGGACAAAGTGGCATCTGGAAACCGAGAATCTGAAGATCGACACACTGGTAGTACTCAAGGAGCCCAATCTACCGCCCTCTAAATGGATTCTTGGCCGCATCACCGCAGTGCACGCAGGAATCGACAACAAGGTCCGAGTTGTTACAGTGAAGACTGCTCACGGATTGTACAAACGCCCAATTGCCAAGATCGCTGTACTGCCTCTCTGCTGAACAACCGACACCCTGTACACGCGAACAAGTCACCCTTTATCTTTGTTTACATTATCATTTGTCTGCAGCTTCAGCGGAGCTTATCAGCGGAATCAATGTAAGCATCGCACCGCTGTAATTGTCCGCGAGCTTGCCCAGTACTTTTCCAAACTTCTAACTCCCTTCTAACTGTAACTTGTTTACGTCTTATGCTAGTTTAATCGTATGGCGTGAGTACAGCCAAAGCTTAAGTTAGTCACATTTTTGATCTGCAAGAAAACGTACGCATCGGTGTCGAATTAATTAATATTAAGTGTCTGAAATTAACCAATAAATCAAACTAAACAGTAACACTGGCGGGTTTATTTATGAACAGATACCAATAGGTATCTATAGGTATAATCAGAAGAATCAGAATAATTATCAGAGTTCAGTTTGAGACCTAATTGTAAAAGGTCGGTGTTCTTCTCAACTAAAAAGTTTTGTAATCATTTAGTGAAATAAAAATTATATTTTTTTCACTTATAAATATTGCAAGCATTTAATTATATGTATATAGATAGTGACGTATTTGGGTGATCCAAACCGGCCATTTCAATTATTTCAAAGAAATAGAAACAGCAACTTAAGCGATTTCAACAATGTATCCCATCTGCGCAGAATCCGTTTTTAATAAACAATTCTTTGGCAGCGGCACTTAGCCGTTCTTTTAAACATCCTAAAGCCTGACCTAAGCAGATTTGACGGCTCTCTTTAAATCTTTTCCTAATTGTGAAAACTCTGAGGCTTCTCCTCAATCCAATTTACATTTAATTTTTAGTCTTAAGCTGAGATCAAAAGAATAAAGACGTGGAAACTATTTATTCGATATTTTTTTATTTATTAGCGTTGTCCTTAGTCAACTGATTGGAAATAAGTTTGACTCAAAAACATAACAACTATTTTACTATATATATAGTGAATTGTCTGTCCCAAGCACTTCTTATTTGCGTGGCCGCTACGAAACCACAACAATGTGTTTCGTTTTTATTTTAGCTATTAATTTGAATTCTTGTATTCGTATATTAGGTTCTTTTCTACCCTCATAAGCAGCAGCACTTGCTATGCTTAATAAAGAGTTTTTTAAAAGTTACTTCGGCGTGTATTTATTGTGAAGCCACCGGTTTGCGGAAACCGGCGTTACCGGCAGGCGGCACAGCGACAACGTCATTAACCTCGGCTGTAATTTGGTACCTCTCTTTAAACTGTTCTTGAATCTGCGAATTAAAAATAAGTATAAAAATATAGTTTTTGCAAGTGTCTTTACTAAGATAGAAATTAAAAGTAAAAAGTTTTAACACGCACAAAGACGCGGGAAAATAGTAGTGGATTAGGTTGAGGAATAAAAATAAACTATTGGCAGCAAGAATAAATTAAATAAAAAAAACATTTGTTGTTCTGTGCCAAGGGGTAGACTTGGTCGTAAGTGTCTTCTTTCGAAAGTACCTCAATTCTTCAGAAAGGTTGCCTCCTTATAGTTGGTGAATTTGGGAGTTGCAGGTTAACTCCATCAATTGTCTCTTCCAGTTGGTTAATTTATGGGTTATTAGAATGCCCAAGTGAAACAAGGTCTCTCCAGTTTGACTTCTGAATTTATTCTGATTTTCTGGTCTTATATTTATACATTTGTAGTTGGCTTGTATTTCGAAATATGCTTACTAGTCACAAGCATCCGCTTGTGGAACCAGACTTTTGTTAAGTTTACAATTTTGGCTTGGATTTATACATTATTGTTTTGTCTTGAGTGTTCATTGGAATTTTGTTTGTTGTGTTTGCAACTTTTTTATACAATGTCGTCGACCCAGCTATCTGTGTGTCGTCGACGTGGGGGTTTGGCGGGACCAATTGGTCTTGTATTGGTAACTCGCGCACAAAATTTTTTCAGTCTGCCTTTGTCTTGTCCGTTTTGGTTTTTTAACGTTCAACGTAATACGATCCGTGGAATTTTGAAACCTTGTTGCCCCCGTCCTCAAGCTTTGTGTTCGAAGTTTCGTTGTTTATATTGGAAGCATATGACTTCACCCTTCCGTCGCTATAGAACCCCCTGATTCGGACTAGTGATTCGGACTCTAATTGTGATAATCGCATTCGCGTACCAGCCCCAAGACATTCAGTTGCGGCGCCCCCCACTCCAAGAAACATGGATACAGAGCAGTTGAAATTCGTAATACAGGCATCTGTTAACTCAATGTCTCAGCAGCTGGCGGCAGCGCATATTACGCCGCCTGAGGTGCAAGCCTATGCACCCATAGAAATATGTATTGATATCCGCTTCGATGAGCCATTGGATGCCGTCAAATGCTTGCCCGAGGTGGCAGGAGCACATGAATCATACGTTTCGTAGAGACAGGCGGCTCTTGCAGCCTACCGTATTTTTAGGCCGTACGACGGCAGCTCACGCCATTATCAAGCGGTTATAATTATAAGAAATAAATTCAGGGGGGCTGCGGATGTTTCTCTGGCCTTTTCGGCACAGTACTAAACTTTGACGCAATTATAAGTCGCCTCGACTTCACATACAGCGACAAACGTCCAGGCAAGGCAGCATATTACGATGAAGTCGGCAAAAAACTTACATTGTTGACTAATAAAGTCAACATGTCATACGAACCGGTCCTAGCAAAGGGCCTCTGTGAAAAGTTCCGCGAAGATGCACTACGTATGTTTATTTCGGGACTCAAGCGTAGTCTCACAGATGTGCTAATCTCAGCAAAGCCAAGGAACTTGCCGTCAGGTAGAATCGAACCATGAAAGATATTCGTTCTCTGCCATCTTCGCGAGGAGCGTGGAGAAAAAAGAATACAAGACAAGTGCCCAGCAGCGGGTCAAGCCGCCCCAACAAGCAGAAGCGCAGGCAAGCGGGTCAAAGAACCCACATTTTAGTAGGCAGCACAAGCAGCAAGGCCATTCCGGCCAGTGAAATGCCGAGCAGCAAACTCGCGCCCGTGCTCCAGAACCAATGGAGGACCCTTAGCTATCAAAGTTTAGACAGCCCGCTCAGGCATCCGTTGGCGTCAACAAGCGGTCGGTCATGTCCGCTCGCTCAAACGGTAAGAGCAGGCAACAAAGGGTCAGAACTTGTACGCCAAAGCCGCCAACGGCGCTTAGGCACAGATCGAAGACGATGCTGAAAGAGATTCTGACGCCCTCAATATTTTAGGGGAAAATCCCTGCTACCTCCCCATCAGACGGAAGAGTAGCAGGGCGGGATATGAGCTTCCTTATCAATACCGGCACGTCCAAAAATTACATCAGTCCACACAAGGGGTTGCGTGACATACAGCGACAAACGTCCAGTTCACGTAATCGAGTAAGAGTTATTTTGAGATCCGCAAAAGAGTCTACGTAAAAGTAGAATAAATGAAAAATACCGTGTGGTTAGTAACATCTGCAAAACAATTTAAAAGAAAATCCCGTGCAGTCGGAAACAAAATTAATTAAAATTTTTAACTCTGTAATTTAAAACCAAATTTAAACCAAATTTCGGAAACCCATCTAAATCAATTATTGAATCAGATTGAAGAACTGAACTACTACGATGGTACACCTGGCAAGCTGTCTGGGTTTGTTAATCCGGTCGAGCAGCTACCTAACTTATTTCCTACCCAAGATGCCAGGCAGGCACACGTTATCTACGGAGCAGTAAAGCGCCTACTAGTGGATGCAGCATTGGAGTTCGTCACCCAAGAAAGAGCGAATACATGGCTGGATACAAGGTCGGGCCTGTGATAAATCAAATTGCACTGAATTGTTAAATAGATAGAATAGATCGATAATTGCTGGATAAAATTTATATGTCATTGGCACGCAAAGATATCGATACTATTTATAAATTAGGATAAGCTTCAATGGAGCTAGGCCTCTATGATGCCAGTCCAGAAAATCAGCGTTCTAAAAGATCAGAAGGGAACAGACGCAGGAACAGGGGAAATCATAGTCAAAGCAATAATAAATCAGTAATTATAATCCTGGAACGATTCAGAATAATAATACGCAACCTCAAAATTCGAATCCACCAACGAAAAATCAAAGTCAGTATTCCACTCGTCTGTAGGGGCCGTGTCTGGTTCCCATTGGTCTTCCCAGTATGAGGAAAGATGCTGTTTCTGCTAGTGTCAGCACTTTGCGTTGGCTTTCCTTAAGGGCAGTCAATAACGGAGAAGGTTCTCACATCATATACTAAACTTATACCAAGCTGCAAGCAACGAAACAACGAAGATCTGAGCTCCCCTCCCTGATCGAGAGGCCGGCCAAGTCGGACTGACGTCATCACCCCTTCCCGTTGGACTGCGGCGTGGGACAACTCAGGAAATACACGTAAAACATAATTGGCACCCAACTAAATAAGAATTCACGAGCCCCAAGAATGTAAGTGGGCTGATCAAAGTTAATACAGCTTTAATTAAACAGGGAAAAAATAAATACAAAAAACCCCTACAAAAATTTTAACATATAAAATTCAAATGAAGTATGATTGTAAATGTGACTCACAAATAAAGGCAAATTAATATCAGCCGTCTCTAAATAAATATTTCAGACGCCAAGCACTCGGTTAATAATATAAATATACCACAGTCAAATTAATTTCTGTCGAATTAAAATATTCGGCCGCTCTATACTTGTGTTTAGTGTTAACCAGTTAGTGGCCTTATGAGTTTCCCAGGCCCGTATACGGAAACTAAACGCGAATGGGAAAGTGATAGTGAAGAGGAGTTCGTCCGAGAGACCCTCAGAAATCCAGTAGCACTGACAAAAAATAACACATACACAATAATTCAGGCGGCTTTGTCTAATCAAGAACAAAGGCTTAAAGCCGAGTTTGCGGGGCAAATCAATTTAGTTAATCAACAATTAAAAAATTTGCGTGTAGAAGCGCCAGAGGTAGAAAGCTACCAGAGGGTAGCTGTAAAACCGGGAGCAACACCGTGTGATACACCTTTACACATTGTGAGGTCAATTCCAGAATTTACTGGTATGCAGGATGAATACGTGGCATGGAGGCAATCGGCCACCGATGCTTTTGAATTATTCAAAGATTATCCAGACAGTAGCGGACATTACCAAGCCGTTACAATTATTATAAACAAAATTAAAGGCCCAGCGCGCGCACTACTAGTTTCACTTAACACAGTGCTAAATTTTCACGCCATTTTGGCTAGACTAGACTGCTCCTATGCAGACAAAACATCCTTGCGCCTATTACGACAGGGTCTTGAGTCTGTCCGTCAGGGCGAGCTAACCCTAATGCAGTACTAAGACGAGGTCGAACGAAAATTGACCCTCGTTACTAACAAAATCATGACATGACGACGAAAGAACCACATTGCTTAACACAGAGGTTAGGGATGATGCCCTAAATGTATTTATTACAGGTCTAAAAAAATCCCTAAGGGCTGTTGTGTTTCCAGCACAGCCCTATAACCTGCCAGCAGCTTTGGCATTAGCAAGAGAGGTAGAGGCCAGTATCGAACAAAGTATGTTCGCGGCTACATACGCCAAGGCGGTGGAGCAAGGAAATCAGAATACTGATTTCCACAAGAGCCAACACCGTGCGCCTAAAAAACAAGGCAAAAATTTTGGTGCCGAACGCGGCCCAGAAAAAACCCCCATTATTTCAAAAAGCCAAACAAGAATCAAAATACCGGTTCATGTCGCAAACATAATGACTGGGCCCCTGATCTATACATAGATCAATCATCTTCAAAACGTCGACATCCCACGAACTTTAGGCAAGGAAGTAATATACATGTCCCTAAAAGACCAAACTTTTCTGAGAGAAATTCTGGCCAAAGGCGCCAGAGGGTTTTTAAGGTTGAACAAGCCGCCAAAGCGGAGGAAGAGGATGATCATAAAAACGCGGCTGCAGCCGCTCTTAATGGCTGGCTGGCGGGGAGAGTCTTAAAAATTCTCATAGATACTGGAGCGGCAAAAAATTATATAAAGACCCGAGGCGGCATTAGATCTACCCAACAGCGCAATCAGGTATGGAAATGTATCTGAAAAGTAAAAATACCACGAATGCGACCACTGTGAACTTCACAAATATCGATGACGTGGAAGTCCCAAGTTTAGTAAAAGCTGAGTTTAAAAAAATGATCCATAAAAGGAAAAGTTTCGAAACTGAATGTACGAACTATTGCCGATCGGTACCCTATGCCAAGTATTCCTATGATTCTAGCGAACTTAGAAAAGGCAAAGTTTTTTGCTACCCTAGACTTTAAATCGGGATACCACCAGATCTATCTGGCTGAGAAAGACCGCGAAAAAAAAGCTTTCTCCATAAACGCAGGAAAGTACGAATTTTGCCGTCTACCCTTCGGACTAAAGAATGCCGGAAGCATCTTCCAAAGGGCAATTGACGAAGTGCTTCGCGAACAAATCGGGAAAACTTGTTACGTCTATATGATGCAATAATTTTCTCCGAAAATGCTGCGGACCACGCACATTGATACAGTTCTTATATGCCTGTGTCAGGCCAACATGAGAGTGGCCCCAGAAAAAATCAAATTCTTCAAGAAAGTGTTGAATTTTTAGGTTTTATTGTCACATCAAACGGAGCCAAAACAAATCCGGAAAAGGTAAAAACCATACAAGAGTACACTGAACCAAAAACTTTGTTCAGCCTCAGATCTTTTCTTGGATTGGCTAGTTACTACAGAAGTTTTGTCAAAGACTTCGCTTCTATAGCTAGACCACTTACTTCCATACTTAAGGGAGAGAATGGATACCCAACGCAGAGCGTTTGAGCGCCTGCGAGATATTCTGTCATCTGAAGATGTAATACTGACATACCCAGACTTTAAACTTCCTTTTGATTTGACCACCGATGCCTCAGCAAGCGGTATTGGTGCGGTACTATCCCAAAAGGGCAGACCAATCACAATGATATCTCGCACATTAAAAGACTGCGAGGTAAACTACGCAACAAGCGTATGAGCTATTGGGAAATTGCAAAATTACCTAGAAATTACCAGAGAAATCTTGATTTTTACGGACCACCAGCCGCTCACCTTCGCCGTGTCCGAGCGAGAAGAAAACCCCAAAATAAAACGATGAAAAAATTTTGTGGCCGACGCCTTGTCCCGTCAAAAAGTCAATGCCTTGGAAAATGAAACCACCGATAAACCTTTAAATTGCTACAGGAATCAAATAATTCTGGAGGAGGCACTCCAGCACTCATGGCAACATTTTATTGTTTTTGGAAACAAAAACCGACACATTATCAACTTTGATAATAAAGACTCGCTGCTAGGATCGATTAAAGAAGCTGTAAACGTAAATAAATGATATCACTGATGCTAATGAGCATAGGGAAATTATCACAATCAAGCACAACCGCGCCCATTGGGCAGCCCAGGAAAATGTTAAGCAAGTCCTTCAGGAATACTATTTTCGAAACATGGGAAAACTCGCCAGCGAGGTGGTTATAAAGTGCAAGTCATGCACCAAGGCTAAGTACAACAGGCAACCCAAGAAACAAGAATTGGGTGTCACCCCAATTCCCTCATATGCGGGCGAAATGCTGCAAATGGACATCAACTCCACGGATAAAAAGTTATTCTTAACCTGTGTGGATAAGTTCTCATAGTACAGCCATTAACCTCTAGGGCCATTATTGACGTACGCAGCCCCATACTACAATTGGTGCATTTTTTCCAAACACAAAATCAATATACTGCGATAACGAGGCATCCTTTAATTCGGAGACAATAATTTCGTTGTTGAAAAACCAGTATGACATTGACATCGTTAATGCAACCCCTTTACACAGCAGCTCCAATGGGCAAGTGGAACGATTCCACAGCACATTTACGGAGATAGCTAGGTGCACTAAAATTTACAAAAAAGTTAACGACACCGTCGAACTCATCATGAGAGCCACGCTAGAGTATAACAAAACGTTACACTCAGTCACAAACTTACAACCCAAATATGCGTTACATTCTGCACACGACGCTCAGAGACTGGCAATAAATACCTGTATCACAAAAGGCTTACCTAGATAGGTGTAACCCTACTAGGCAAAACCGAATTTTTGAGGTAGGTGAAAAGGTCTACCTCAAAAAGAACAAAAGGTTAGGGAATAAGCTAACCGCACTCTACACAGAAGAACGTGTAGAAGCAGATGTGGGAACGTCTGTCCTTATTAGAGGGAGGGTGGTCCATAAGGACAACCTTAGATAAAAATCCCTCTCAAATCTACATCTCGCACAATTTTTATTCCCTTATTCATGCACTTTGTATTTTTAGCATATCCTTATAACATGCACATTTAATTTAATCTTCCGCTTTCTTACAGGATTGCCGGAATAATATTAATTACGTTAGCTATAGTTAACGCTAGAGTTACGAATTACTCTCATGCACACTATATCCCCCTACCAGATGGTGTTGCATTGGTGTGGGAGCAGTGAAACTGGCTTAGGCACTCTAGTAACTTGTCCGAGTTCGAAATTATCATAGAAGAGACTAGTAGGTTGTCAAAACTTTTCCCAGAGTCGCATATGCAAAAATTGTTAGACGTCGATACCGAATATCTTAAAAGTTTGTTGTCCGTATTGTAAGTGCATCATAGGATTGCCAGAAGTCTAAACTTCCTAGGCACAGTACTGAAAGTAATAGTGAAAAGTAATAGTATTATAAACCCGGCCATTCTTAACCATAATGATTTTAAGTCTGTATTAATTGATCACCCCACAGATGTCCCCGTAATAAGCCTAATATAGGCATCTAACATTAAAGTCCTTCAGTCCGATAGTATTATCCATGTGATAATTTCATACCCTAACATTAAAGCCACTTGTAAAAAGGTCACAATTTTCCCTGTATCATTCTGTAACTAACGGACAACATAGTAACGGAGTGCAACAACGACGTCCTGGCAGTCACCGATTGCGTAATAACAACTTACGCACCGTACTGTAAGCTGGCTACCCACGATACCTGCGCTCGAGGCCTGCATGCGGGGAGCACTGCACTATGCAAAACGCAGCCCAGCCATTAAAGCCCCATCACACTGGTAGACGACGGCGTAATAATAATCAAGCTAAGTTCAGCACTGACGATGGCCCCGAATCAGAAAAAACGGCTCACATCTAATTATGTTCGAGCGAGTGGCTTTCATCAACGGCACCAAATACGTCAACCAACGTGAAGCCATAAAGAAAACACAGGGTCTGGCTGCATCCCCGTTGCTTAATATAATCGGCCACGATCCCAAGCTGAGCATACCACATCTCCAAAGGATTTACAACGAAAACTTGGAGGTTATCCAAGGCCTTAAGGAGGAAGTGAAATCGGCCGGAACTACTGACATTTGGTTTGCGGTCGGCGTGGGAATCAGCGTCTTCATTAGCTGCTCTATCCTGCTCATCTTGGTACCGAGGAGGAGACGAGATGCTAGGGAAATACAACAGGTCGTCGACAAGTTCCAGATGACCGAGGACGGTCATATTTCTAAGGGGGGAGTAGTTAACACTGTTAATGTTTAAACTTATGTCGATATAAGTTCCGGGGTTGTTACCCTAACATCTTATATGCAGATTCAACATGAACGTCTGTAGGGGCCGTGCCTGGTTCCCATTGGTCTTCCCAGTATGGGGAGATATGCTATTCCTGCTAGTGTCAGCACTTTGCTGAACGAGCGGTCGGCTTTCCGGCCGCGATCAGCTTTGGTAAAATAGAATAAGTTCAGTTTTATTTCAATTATAATAAAGAGCACTCGCTCAAGAATTCTACTCCAGCGAAAGCTGCATTTTTAATATTGGTTGACTAGCCTTAAGGGCAGTCAATAACGGAGAAGGTTCTCACAACATAGTCTTAAACTTATACCAACCACAAGTAGAGAAGATCTCCGCTCCCCTCCCTGATCGAGAGGCGGGCCAAGTCGGAATGACGTCATCACCCCTTCCCGTTGGACTGCGGCGTGGGAATACCCAGGAAATACACGTAAAACATAATTTATACCATTAAAGGGCCAATCAAATTAAAGAGATCATAAAAATCGTAATTGTCGGAAGCAAATTTTCTGACAATTATGATTTCCTGTTTGGTCGAAAGTATCTAGAGGATACGAAAGCAAAAATAGATTATGATAACGAGATGGTAACTCTAGGTTGAGTTTTAAGTTAAGTTTTAGGTTTTTGAATAGAGATAAAAAGTTCGAGACCGCATCTAAATGCCTCGACCCATAGCACAAGAATGATTCTGCTCCAGTGGACGAAATCAATCCAAAGATGCAAAAGGTTAAGACCGCACCTAAGCTCTTTTAAACCAAAACATCAACAACAGAAGAAGGAGACCACATTACCAAAATGCCGCAATTCAAAAGTTAAAGTGGACAATGATGTAACACATCCTATGTTGTTGATCATCCTAACATGATCCTATGTCCGTTGATAACGATATTGTCAACTTCGCGATCAACAATGAGTTTTGCGAATGCAACAAGTATAGACTCGAGCATCTAAATGTAGAAGAAAATGAATGTTTAAAGAAGGTTCTATACGAATATAGAGACGTTCAGTAGAAGGAAGGCGAAAATGTGATCTTCATGAGTGCTATTAAACATGTCATCCAGACTCAGCATGAGGATCCAGTATACCGTAAACCCTATAAGTAACCCCAAAGTGTTGACCAAGAAGTCAACAAACAAATCAAAGAAATGATAGAACAAGGGATTGTTCGCAAATCGAAGTCCCCTTATTGTTTTCCTATTTGAGTGGTCCCCAAGAAGGGGCGTCAGAGGCGTCTCTGGGAAACAAAAATTCAGGTTGGTAGTTGATTACAGGAATCTCAACGAGATTACTGTTAATGACAAATTTCCCATTCCTCAAATGGATGAGATATTTGACAAATTAGGTAGATGCCAATACTTTACAACTAGGATCCAGGATCTAGCTAAGGGTTTTAACCAAATCCAGATGGACGAAAATTCTATTGCAAAAACTGCGCTTTCAACTAGGCATGGGTATTATGAATATACCCGTATGCTTTTGGCCTAAAAAATGCTCCAGTTACTTTTCAGAGATGTATGAATAATCTTTTGGAAGATTTGATCTACAAAGATTGTTTAGTCTATTTGGACGATATTACTGTTTACTCCACTTCATTGGAGGAACATATTTTATCTCTAAAGAAAGTCTTTGAGAAACTAAGAGACGTCAACTTGAAGTTGCAGCTACCCAAATGTGAATTCATGAAAAAAGAAACTGAATTTCTGGAACATATTGTCACAACAAATGGCATTAAACCAAACCCAAACAAAACTAATGCAATCACAAATTTTCCGTTACCTAAGACACCTAAACAGATAAAATCATTTTTGGGATTATTTACGTTCTATCGCAAGATCATTCCAAACTTTGCCAAGATAGTTAAACCCATGACCTTCAAACAAAAGAAAGGTGCTGTAATAGATGTCAAATGTAAAGACTTCATCGAATCATTTGAAAGACTAAAGGTTTTGATAACTTCAGATCCGATATTAATCTACCCCGATTTTTCAAAGCCGTTTTCTCTAACAACTGACGCTAGTAATTTAGCTATTGATGCAGTGCTATCACAGAATCACAAGCTGGTTTGTTATGCCAATAGAACGCTAAACGAACAAGAAATCCATTATGCTACAATTGAAAAAGAATTGTTAGCTATAGTTTGGGCTACAAAATATTTCAGGTCATACCTATTCGGCAGGCCATTTGAAATATTAAGTGATCACAAGCCACTGGTATGGCTCAACAACATCTAAGAACCAAACATGAAATTGCAAAGATGGAAAATAAAACTCAATGAATTTGATTGCAAAATCAAATATCTTCCAGGAAGATTACAAAAATCATGTCACGGATGCTCTTTCCCGCACAAAGATAGAAAAAGTTATGGTTGGCGAGGTCGCAAACAGCGCAGACGCAACTATACACAGTGCCAGTGAAGACAATCTAAATTACATATCTATAACAGAAAGATTAATTTCTTCTCTAGACAAAAAAAGGCGATAACGATACAAGTGTAAGAGATTTCTTTCAAAAATTAAAGATTAAAATAGTCTATAAAGAAATTACACCTGAACTCGCCAAAAACCTCATTAAGGAATATGTGTGTACCAAAAAAAGTGCAATTTATTTCCCCAATGACGAAGATTTTTTGATCTTCCAACAGGCATTTACCGAAATTATACGCCCTAACAATTTCGCAAAACTGTTGAAATGTACCACAAAGTTAATTTATATACTAACTTATGCAGAATTCAAAGATTTAATCTTAAAGAAACATAAGGAACTTTTACATCCGTGTATAGAAAAAACAATCAATTTATTTAAAGAAGAATATTACTATCCTGATAGTCAAAAGCATATTCAAAACATTATCAATGAATGTGAAATTTGTAATCTAGCAAAAACAGAACATCGAAACACGAAATTGACATATGAAACAACACCAGGAATATTAAACACAAGGGAAAAACACGTGTTATACGTATCCTGTACGTATATAATCATAAAACTAAACATAATAGTACCTAGCAGACATTTTCATATATGCAGGCAGCCCAGACTTTAACGTACAACAAAATAAAATCGATAAGATAGAATACCTCAATAAGAATAGGCACGATTTTGAAGTTGATACAAAATATAGACAGCCCACTTGTAAAAGTAAAATCACCAATCCATTTAAAAGGACAGGAAGGATTGAGCAAGTAGACAATAAACATTTTGAAGAAACAAACCGCGGGAGGAAAATCCTTCACTATATAATTTAAGAAACAGAAAATTTAATAAGAGCAAATATGATAATTCCAGACTAGCCAAAGAAGCACAAAGTACACAACATACTTCTAATAATGCTTAGTTGCATATTATCACTTATCACCATGGTCAAGTGCAACGATATAGAAGTAAATCCAATAAGCGCGAAGAACGGATATCTTATATTCCAAACAGGAACAATGGAGATTCCAACCAGCTATGAATACCATTATTTAAGCATAACAAAGACAATGCTCATATTCGAAAAGTGTTCGATAGTGATTAACTAAGAATGAGAAAGTGCACATTCATTCATTCAGCTTTTTGGTGGAGAAAGCAGCACCTTTAGCTACCTTCTGGCCGATCTGAAGAATGGGCAGGCCGTTATCATTGATCCTGTTTAGAAGCAGGCGAAACGAGGTGCCCAATTGGTCAAGTATTTGAGATTCGAGGATCTGGCATTCCAGGAAGGGTGCCCACGTAATCTCTACGAGAATGTGCACAGCAAGATCTTCACACTCCCGGAAAACTTCCGCATATATCCGGCGCACGACTATAAGTGAGTGGGATCTGGAATGCTATGTGATATAAATCTGATGGCGGTCATTTCCAGAGGTCAAATGGAAAGCAGTGTGTGGGAGGAGAAGCGGTATAACCCCAGACTGACTAAGGATATTGAAGAGTTTGTCAAAATCATGGAAAACCTGAACTTACCATATCCCAAGAAAATAGGTGGGGATCAGAAAATATTAAGTACTGCGTCTTTTACTTAGTTAAATATCTTTTAGATGCCTCGCTGCCCGCCAATCGAGTAACTGAAGCAAACAACTATCCCAATGTACCACAAATATAATATTTAGTCGACAAATAAAAACGAGAAATAAATGGGTTATGAATTATTAGTCGAAGCAAAAGAGGTCTTTTAAACGTAGTAGGAAAAGCATACAAATACTTTTTTGGTAAATGATGACGACAGAGAAGAGTTAGAAGAATGAATAAACAACATGTCAGAAAGCTCTGTAAAAACTCATGACCTAAACACGATTATAGATGTAATCAATAGTGGTATAGATATAATTAATAAGCTCAAAGTAGAAAAAGAAGAACACCAACAAATTGCAGTACTCATATTCAACCTACAGCAATTTACAGAATACATAGAAGACATAGAATTGGGTATGCGATTACCTAGACTAGGAGTCTTCAATCCATAGTTACTAAATCACGATTATTTAAAACGCGTAAATTCGGAAAAAAGGCTAAAGATAAAAACGTCAACTTGGCTTAAAACAGACACAAACGAAATTTTGGATTATTTCCCATATTCCTAGCGAAGTCACTAAAGTTCCAATATATCAAATTGTTTCGTACCCAGGTGAACATAATTATATTCTAACCGAGCAAATATTCGATAAGTTCTACATATTTGATAACCAAGTATTCCATAAAGATACCAATAGGGTAGTATTCGACAAATGTATTATTGGAATCATCAAACAAGAGCAAACTCAGTACAAATATATTAAAACCCATAAAAACTACCAAATAAGTTGTATAGAACCAAATATACTTTTGACAAGGAATATTCCTGAAACAGCTGTTAACCAAGACTGTACAAACAATAAAATATTAATATCAGGAAACAACATCATTAAAATTAAAAAATTTACCATGCAAATAAATGAATTCCTAATTTCTAATAATCTAGCAGACTACACAAACAATTTATATCACCAACAATGTCACACGTTTAGAACCAATAAATCACTTACAAACGAGAGAAATGATAGAATCCCATTTAAAACACTATAACTTTTTCCAACTGCATTACAACTTTTGTCATACTTATAATTAGTTGGACTCTGTATGTAGCAAATAATATTAAAAATATACCTAAGAAAATTATTGTCAAATAACGTAAGCAAAAAGAACACACGCACCTTGAAAATAATGTCAATGAAAATATTCGACAAGGAAACAATATTACCTTATGCCCAAATTTAACGACCTGAGGACAGGCCAAATTTAAAGGTTGGGGGAGTGACATATCCATAAGTCCCTAAGACTTAAGCACATGCCTACATACTAATACACATACAACTTGTACATACACCCCAATACAACATACACTACTCCGGATGTACCCAACAGATATCAGATAAGAATAAGGTTGTTATATGATCCTCGATAATGGAAAAACCCCAACTCTAGATAAGTCACCCACTGGTAGACTAAACATCCATTCCCTGATTTAAACAATTCCTTGCTTAAGCCCCTATTTGGGCATATTGAACGCAGCATCAGCGGAGAAGTTATGCGCTGCATTGGAGCCTATGACATGTACACCTGGCAGCAGCTTAGAAGACAATTGCTACTCAACTATAAACCCCAGACCCCTAACCACGTTCTTTTAGAAGAGTTTCGAAAGACCCCATTTCGAGGCAATGTACGAGCATTCCTGGAAGAAGCAGAAAGCCGCAGACAAACACTTACTAGTAAGCTTGAATTAGAGCAAGATCTTGAAGAAAAGACTTTTTATTTGAAATTAATAAAATCCAGTATAGAATCACTAATTGAAAAATTACCTACACACATTTATTTAAGAATAAATAACCACAACATACCAGATTTGCGATCACTTATAAACCTTTTACAAGAGAAGGGCATGTACGAACAAATAAATCATACAAGTACACATGTCCAAAAACAAAATTTCTCTGATAAGCCACAAAAGTCCTTTAATCAAAATACTAATCAGTCTAACAATATCAGAAAATATCCAACACCTTTCCTACATTATAATTCACCAATACCATATCAAGCTCCACAAACTTATCAAACACCACCAACTAATAACCCACTTTATCGTCATCCAATACCCTACCACCCTAATCCAAACAATGTTTTTCAACCAAGCCAACAAAACAATGCTTTTCAACCAAATCAACGTACAAACTTTACATCTCGACCAATTTTTAACACCAATCGAAACAATGCATTCGATCAGAATAGGTTCGGACAACAACCCCAATATCAAAATCAACAATCAACACAAAATTCATGTTCCTATGTACCCAATCGACCAATAAAACGATTAAGACCAGCTAATAGTGGACAGACTGGGATGAGTGTTGGCGAAACATTATATCAAGAGGACGCTTTTTATCAGCAGTGTGTTCCATATGACTATTTTTATTATCCAACTTACGACCATTCAGACTATTATCCAGAAAATCAATATCAAATTGACGAAAACAACCAAAATTTACAAAGAACACAACAGTTACAGCAGATTAATACAGACGAGACAAACAATGACAACCAAGAACCCAATGTTGAACAGGCCGAAAATTTTCAGCCACAAGCCTTGGAAAACCCCAATATATAACAATTAAATACAAAGAAAATAATTTGAAATGCCTTATTGATACCGGATCAACAGTTAACATGACATCTAAAAATATATTTGATTTACCAATCCAGAATACTAGTACTTTTATTCATACCAGCAATGGACCGCTCATTGTCAACAAAAGTATAACCATACCTTCAAAGATTTTGTTCCCAACAACAAATGAATTTTTATTGCACCCTTTCTCTGAGAATTACGATCTTTTATTAGGAAGAAAACTTTTAGCAGAAGCAAAAGCAACAATAAGTTACCGCGATCAAGAGGTAACTCTTTACAACAACAAATACAAATTAATAGAAGGAATAGCAACACATGAACAGAGTCATTTTCAAAATGTAAATATGATACCTGACACCATCATGCTCAGACAGCCAAATAAAATTTCACCCATTTTAGAATCAGACCTATACAGATTGGAACATTTAAATAATGAAGAAAAACAAAGATTGTGCGCACTCCTGCAGCAATACCATGACATACAGTACCATGAAGGTGATAAGTTGACATTTACTAATCAAACCAAACATACTATCAATACAAAGCACAACCTACCACTTTACTCTAAATACAGTTACCCACAGGCTTATGAACAGGAGGTCGAAAGCCAAATACAAGATATGCTAAATCAAGGTATTATACGTACCAGTAATTCACCTTACAATAGCCCCATCTGGGTGGTTCCAAAGAAACAAGATGCATCAGGCAAACAGAAATTTAGAATTGTAATAGACTACCGAAAATTAAATGAAATAACAGTAGGAGACAGACACCCAATCCCAAACATGGACGAAATCTTGGGAAAATTGGGCAGATGTAATTACTTCACAACTATAGACTTGGCAAAGAGTTTCCACCAGATCGAAATGGATCCAGAATCAGTTTCAAAGACAGCCTTTTCTACCAAGCACGGTCATTATGAATATTTGCGCATGCCATTCGGATTAAAAAACGCGCCAGCCATCTTTCAACGGTGCATGAATGATATTTTAAGACCACTCTTAAACAAACACTGTCTTGTGTATTTGGACGACATAATTGTATTCTCGACATCCCTTGATGAACACCTGCAATCTCTCGGACTAGTTTTCGAAAAATTAGCAAAAGCCAACCTTAAATTACAGCTTGACAAATGTGAGTTTCTCAAGCAAGAAACCACATTTTTAGGACATGTTCTAACACCAGATGGAATAAAACCAAACCCTGAAAAAATTGAAGCCATTCAAAAATATCCAATTCCCACTAAACCAAAAGAAATAAAAGCTTTTCTTGGACTGACAGGATATTATCGTAAATTTATTCCAAACTTTGCAGACATAGCCAAACCCATGACTAAGTGTTTAAAAAAGAACATGAAAATTGACACTACCAACCCAGAATATGACTCTGCATTTAAAAAATTAAAATATCTAATATCAGAAGACCCAATTCTTAAAGTACCCGACTTTACAAAGAAATTCACTTTAACCACAGACGCAAGTGATGTCGCTTTGGGGGCAGTACTGTCACAAGATGGACACCCACTTAGCTACATTAGCCGAACACTTAATGAACACGAAATAAATTACAGCACAATTGAAAAAGAACTCTTAGCAATTGTATGGGCGACAAAGACTTTTCGACACTACCTACTTGGAAGACACTTTGAAATATCCAGTGACCATCAACCATTGAGCTGGTTGTACCGTATGAAAGACCCAAATTCAAAACTGACCCGATGGAGAGTAAAATTATCCGAATTCGATTTTGATATAAAATATATAAAAGGAAAAGAAAAAAATTCATGATAGACATTTACTCATCCGAAGGCAAACATTACGTTAGTTGCATAGACATTTATTCGAAATTTGCCACATTAGAAGAAATAAAAACAAAAGACTGGATAGAATGCAAAAACGCGCTTATGCGCATATTCAACCAGCTTGGCAAGCCAAAGTTACTAAAGGCGGACAGAGACGGCGCATTTTCCAGTTTAGCCCTCAAGAGATGGCTGGAGAGTGAGGAAGTCGAATTGCAGCTTAACACAACAAAAACTGGTGTGGCGGACATAGAAAGACTACATAAAACAATTAATGAAAAGATTCGCATAATCAAAACATCCGATGACGAAGAAACCAAATTGAGCAAAATGGAAACAGTACTTAACATATACAATCATAAAACCAAACACGACACCACTGGACAGACCCCTGCACACATATCTCTCTACGCTGGACAACCAATATTAGATACCCAACAAAACAAAGAAAACAAAATAAACAAAATAAATAATGACAGAGTGGAGTACGAAGTCGACACAAGATACAGAAAAGGTCCACTACAGAAAGGCAAATTAGAAAATCCTTTTAAGCCAACAAAAAATGTGGAGCAGACTGACCCTGATCATTATAAAATTACTAATAGAAATAGAATTACTCACTACTACAAAACACAATTCAAAAAACGAAAGAAAAATAATCAGCTCTCAATTTCACAGGCACCTGGCACTTGATAACATTGTTGCTGATGCTGATCACAACAGTTCATGGACAACAAATTGAAATTAATAATATTGACACAAACCACGGATATCTCCTTTTTTCTGATAAACCAGTCCAGATACCATCATCCTTTGAACATCATTGCTTGAGAATCAATTTAACTGAAATAGACACCATAGCTGATTATTTTGAGCAAAGACTACGTACCGACTACCATGCACCCCAGGTCAAATTTTTATACAACAAAATGAGAAGAGAACTAGCTGGAATAGCCTTGCGACATAGAAATAAACGGGGACTTATTAACATTGTAGGTTCAGTTTTTAAATACCTATTTGGCACACTTGACGAAAATGATCGAGTGGATATACAGAGGAAACTTGAAACAAACGCCCATAACTCGGTAAATTTACATGAACTCAATGACGCTATTCAATTAATAAATGACGGAATGCAAAAGATACAGAATTATGATAACGACAGCAACATCATTAACAGTCTTTTATATGAACTCATGCAGTTTACAGAATACATAGAAGATGTGGAAATGGGAATGCAGCTTTCCAGACTCGGTCTATTTAATCCCAACTACGATAAACTTGAGAATGTAAACAGCCAAAATATTTTAAACATTAAAACATCCACTTGGATTAATTACAATGATAACCAATTATTAATCATATCTCACATACCTATTAACTTTTCATTAATAAATACAGTAAAAATAATCCCTTACCCAGACTCGAACGGCTATCAGCTAGAATACACAGACACACAATCATATTTTGAAAGAGAAAATAAAGTTTACAATAACGAAAATAAAGAAATAAACAATGAGTGTGTCACCAACATTATTAAACATTTAAAACCAATTTGTAATTTTGAGTCAATCCACACAGATGAAATAATAAAATACATAGAACCAAACACAATTGTAACCTGGAATTTAACCCAAACAAGTCTCAAACAAAATTGTCAAAATTCAATTAATAATATAAAAATAAAAGGAAACAAAATGATAAAAGTAACCCAATTAAGATACGTATCATTTAACCCATTCATGATGCTGTATGCAAAACTAAAATTAAGAAAAAATCAAAATCAAAACACAGCACAACAAATAGAAATGGAAGACGTTCCATTACCCCTACTATATCCATCAATCCCAGCCCAAGTATAGGCTTCTCTTTAAGGGAAGGGAAGTGACATATTCACATACAAAACCACATAACGTAGAGTAAACATATTGAAAAGCCGCATCCAGATCATAACGTAAACAATAAGTGACCACCATGCTAATGTGGATCAAATAACAAAAATATCCACTCTGCATTTTGGTTTAATTATATTGACACCCCCATACTGTATGCCATCTGCGCAGTATGCATTCTAATAAACAAATTCTTTGACAGCGGCACTTAGCCATTCTTGTAAACAAATCTTAAAGTCTGCCTGCTCTCTCTGAGGCTTCTCCTCCACTTAAGAATCCAAGAGCAATGCTCTCCCAAAAACACTAACATATTCTTTAAGCACAGAGGCTTCTCCTCATTTTCACTTTCATTTGATTTTTAGTCTTAAGCTGACAGTTTTAAAATAAAGACGCTCACTGAAATTATTCGTGTTTCAATTTATAATTGGCTTCAGCGTTGATCTTTGTCTTCGTCATAGACGGATCATTTATTCGACTCGAAATAGTAACTACGTAATTGGCGCAGTCGGTGTGATCAGTGTTAAAGTTCCTTGATGCGGTAACCAGATTTGCCAATTCCTGTGTTCTTTTTGTTCACTGACAAAAGTACCACGCTAACGGGCACCCACGTGACGGTTAATATCGCTTTAAGTTTTAATTAAACCTCGACAATAAAGTGAAACCGAAAAATCACAATTTGCCTAAACAAACCTGAATTTATTATCAGGAAGACGCTATTGAATTTGTGAGAGGCTGTAAATCCAATTGGTTACCTCAAAGACCCACGAAAAAGCTATAGTGCAACCCTTGTGAAAATCAAAACCTATCTTACAAAAATAAAAAAAATTTAAAAATAAGAATAATAAATTAATAAGCGAAAATTAAAACGTATTAAAAATAAGAATAATAAATAAATAAGTGAAAATTCTATTTGATAAAAATTAAAAATAAGAATAATAAATAAAAAGACAACATTTTAAATTAAACAATATTAAAAAAATATAAAAATATTAAAAAATATATTAAAAAAAAAAAACAAAAAATACACGATAATAATAATATAATAACTAAATAATAATAATAAAAAAAAAAATAAATAAATAATCCAAAAATCAAAAATGGCTCAAGAACCAGCAATTGTGCCACCACTATCAGACAGCAACATGACCCAGGTTGCCTACCAGATTGGCAATGTGGAGAAATTCAACGGTGATCCAGGCTCACTATACACCTTTGTGAGTCGAATTGATTACATACTGGCTCTTTATGCTACCGGAGATGAACGCCAACAGCAGATCATATTTGGGCATATTGAACGCAGCATCAACGGAGAAGTTATGCGCTGCATTGGAGCCTATGACATGTACACCTGGCAGCAGCTTAGAAGACAATTGGTACTCAACTATAAACCCCAGACCCCTAACCACGTTCTTTTAGAAGAGTTTCGAAAGACCCCATTTCGAGGCAATGTACGAGCATTCCTGGAAGAAGCAGAAAGCCGCAGACAAACACTTACTAGTAAGCTTGAATTAGAGCAAGATCTTGAAGAAAAGACTTTTTATTTGAAATTAATAAAATCCAGTATAGAATCACTAATTGAAAAATTACCTACACACATTTATTTAAGAATAAATAACCACAACATACCAGATTTGCGATCACTTATAAACCTTTTACAAGAGAAGGGCATGTACGAACAAATAAATCATACAAGTACACATGTCCAAAAACAAAATTTCTCTGATAAGCCACAAAAGTCCTTTAATCAAAATACTAATCAGTCTAACAATATCAGAAAATATCCAACACCTTTCCTACATTATAATTCACCAATACCATATCAAGCTCCACAAACTTATCAAACACCACCAACTAATAACCCACTTTATCGTCATCCAATACCCTACCACCCTAATCCAAACAATGTTTTTCAACCAAGCCAACAAAACAATGCTTTTCAACCAAATCAACGTACAAACTTTACATCTCGACCAATTTTTAACACCAATCGAAACAATGCATTCGATCAGAATAGGTTCGGACAACAACCCCAATATCAAAATCAACAATCAACACAAAATTCATGTTCCTATGTACCCAATCGACCAATAAAACGATTAAGACCAGCTAATAGTGGACAGACTGGGATGAGTGTTGGCGAAACATTATATCAAGAGGACGCTTTTTATCAGCAGTGTGTTCCATATGACTATTTTTATTATCCAACTTACGACCATTCAGACTATTATCCAGAAAATCAATATCAAATTGACGAAAACAACCAAAATTTACAAAGAACACAACAGTTACAGCAGATTAATACAGACGAGACAAACAATGACAACCAAGAACCCAATGTTGAACAGGCCGAAAATTTTCAGCCACAAGCCTTGGAAAACCCCAATATATAACAATTAAATACAAAGAAAATAATTTGAAATGCCTTATTGATACCGGATCAACAGTTAACATGACATCTAAAAATATATTTGATTTACCAATCCAGAATACTAGTACTTTTATTCATACCAGCAATGGACCGCTCATTGTCAACAAAAGTATAACCATATCTTCAAAGATTTTGTTCCCAACAACAAATGAATTTTTATTGCACCCTTTCTCTCAGAATTACGATCTTTTATTAGGAAGAAAACTTTTAGCAGAAGCAAAAGCAACAATAAGTTACCGCGATCAAGAGGTAACTCTTTACAACAACAAATACAAATTAATAGAAGGAATAGCAACACATGAACAGAGTCATTTTCAAAATGTAAATATGATACCTGACACCATGCTCAGACAGCCAAATAAAATTTCACCCATTTTAGAATCAGACCTATAGAGATTGGAACATTTAAATAACGAAGAAAAACAAAGATTGTGCGCACTCCTGCAGCAATACCATGACATACAGTACCATGAAGGTGATAAGTTGACATTTACTAATCAAACCAAACATACTATCAATACAAAGCACAACCTACCACTTTACTCTAAATACAGTTACCCACAGGCTTATGAACAGGAGGTCGAAAGCCAAATACAAGATATGCTAAATCAAGGTATTATACGTACCAGTAATTCACCTTACAATAGCCCCATCTGGGTGGTTCCAAAGAAACAAGATGCATCAGGCAAACAGAAATTTAGAATTGTAATAGACTACCGAAAATTAAATGAAATAACAGTAGGAGACAGACACCCAATCCCAAACATGGACGAAATCTTGGGAAAATTGGGCAGATGTAATTACTTCACAACTATAGACTTGGCAAAGGGTTTCCACCAGATCGAAATGGATCCAGAATCAGTTTCAAAGACAGCCTTTTCTACCAAGCACGGTCATTATGAATATTTGCGCATGCCATTCGGATTAAAAAACGCGCCAGCCACCTTTCAACGGTGCATGAATGATATTTTAAGACCACTCTTAAACAAACACTGTCTTGTGTATTTGGACGACATAATTGTATTCTCGACATCCCTTGATGAACACCTGCAATCTCTCGGACTAGTTTTCGAAAAATTAGCAAAAGCCAACCTTAAATTACAGCTTGACAAATGTGAGTTTCTCAAGCAAGAAACCACATTTTTAGGACATGTTCTAACACCAGATGGAATAAAACCAAACCCTGAAAAAATTGAAGCCATTCAAAAATATCCAATTCCCACTAAACCAAAAGAAATAAAAGCTTTTCTTGGACTGACAGGATATTATCGTAAATTTATTCCAAACTTTGCAGACATAGCCAAACCCATGACTAAGTGTTTAAAAAAGAACATGAAAATTGACACTACCAACCCAGAATATGACTCTGCATTTAAAAAATTAAAATATCTAATATCAGAAGACCCAATTCTTAAAGTACCCGACTTTACAAAGAAATTCACTTTAACCACAGACGCAAGTGATGTCGCTTTGGGGGCAGTACTGTCACAAGATGGACACCCACTTAGCTACATTAGCCGAACACTTAATGAACACGAAATAAATTACAGCACAATTGAAAAAGAACTCTTAGCAATTGTATGGGCGACAAAGACTTTTCGACACTACCTACTTGGAAGACACTTTGAAATATCCAGTGACCATCAACCATTGAGCTGGTTGTACCGTATGAAAGACCCAAATTCAAAACTGACCCGATGGAGAGTAAAATTATCCGAATTCGATTTTGATATAAAATATATAAAAGGAAAAGAAAAAAATGCATGATAGACATTTACTCATCCGAAAGCAAACATTACGTTAGTTGCATAGACATTTATTCGAAATTTGCCACACTAGAAGAAATAAAAACAAAAGACTGGATAGAATGCAAAAACGCGCTTATGCGCATATTCAACCAGCTTGGCAAGCCAAAGTTACTAAAGGCGGACAGAGACGGCGCATTTTCCAGTTTAGCCCTCAAGAGATGGCTGGAGAGTGAGGAAGTCGAATTGCAGCTTAACACAACAAAAACTGGTGTGGCGGACATAGAAAGACTACATAAAACAATTAATGAAAAGATTCGCATAATCAAAACATCCGATGACGAAGAAACCAAATTGAGCAAAATGGAAACAGTACTTAACATATACAATCATAAAACCAAACACGACACCACTGGACAGACCCCTGCACACATATCTCTCTACGCTGGACAACCAATATTAGATACCCAACAAAACAAAGAAAACAAAATAAACAAAATAAATAATGACAGAGTGGAGTACGAAGTCGACACAAGATACAGAAAAGGTCCACTACAGAAAGGCAAATTAGAAAATCCTTTTAAGCCAACAAAAAATGTGGAGCAGACTGACCCTGATCATTATAAAATTACTAATAGAAATAGAATTACTCACTACTACAAAACACAATTCAAAAAACGAAAGAAAAATAATCAGCTCTCAATTTCACAGGCACCTGGCACTTGATAACATTGTTGCTGATGCTGATCACAACAGTTCATGGACAACAAATTGAAATTAATAATATTGACACAAACCACGGATATCTCCTTTTTTCTGATAAACCAGTCCAGATACCATCATCCTTTGAACATCATTGCTTGAGAATCAATTTAACTGAAATAGACACCATAGCTGATTATTTTGAGCAAAGACTACGTACCGACTACCATGCACCCCAGGTCAAATTTTTATACAACAAAATGAGAAGAGAACTAGCTGGAATAGCCTTGCGACATAGAAATAAACGGGGACTTATTAACATTGTAGGTTCAGTTTTTAAATACCTATTTGGCACACTTGACGAAAATGATCGAGTGGATATACAGAGGAAACTTGAAACAAACGCCCATAACTCGGTAAATTTACATGAACTCAATGACGCTATTCAATTAATAAATGACGGAATGCAAAAGATACAGAATTATGAAAACGACAGCAACATCATTAACAGTCTTTTATATGAACTCATGCAGTTTACAGAATACATAGAAGATGTGGAAATGGGAATGCAGCTTTCCAGACTCGGTCTATTTAATCCCAAACTACTAAACTACGATAAACTTGAGAATGTAAACAGCCAAAATATTTTAAACATTAAAACATCCACTTGGATTAATTACAATGATAACCAATTATTAATCATATCTCACATACCTATTAACTTTTCATTAATAAATACAGTAAAAATAATCCCTTACCCAGACTCGAACGGCTATCAGCTAGAATACACAGACACACAATCATATTTTGAAAGAGAAAATAAAGTTTACAATAACGAAAATAAAGAAATAAACAATGAGTGTGTCACCAACATTATTAAACATTTAAAACCAATTTGTAATTTTGAGTCAATCCACACAGATGAAATAATAAAATACATAGAACCAAACACAATTGTAACCTGGAATTTAACCCAAACAAGTCTCAAACAAAATTGTCAAAATTCAATTAATAATATAAAAATAAAAGGAAACAAAATGATAAAAGTAACCCAATGTAAAATAGAAATCAATAGCATAATTTTAAGTGAAAATCTCTTTAAACCAGAAATAGATTTGACACCATTATACACACCACTTAACATAACAAAAATAAAACCTGTTAAACACAACGACATTAATGAAATGATTTCACAAAACAATATTACACTTTACATATTTATGACTACTGTCATCATTATACTTATTTTATTGTACTTATATTTAAGATACGTATCATTTAACCCATTCATGATGCTGTATGCAAAACTAAAATTAAGAAAAAATCAAAATCAAAACACAGCACAACAAATAGAAATGGAAGACGTTCCATTACCCCTACTATATCCATCAATCCCAGCCCAAGTATAGGCTTCTCTTTAAGGGAAGGGAAGTGACATATTCACATACAAAACCACATAACGTAGAGTAAACATATTGAAAAGCCGCATCCAGATCATAACGTAAACAATAAGTGACCACCATGCTAATGTGGATCAAATAACAAAAATATCCACTCTGCATTTTGGTTTAATTATATTGACACCCCCATACTGTATGCCATCTGCGCAGTATGAATTCTAATAAACAAATTCTTTGACAGCGGCACTTAGCCATTCTTGTAAACAAATCTTAAAGTCTGCCTGCTCTCTCTGAGGCTTCTCCTCCACTTAAGAATCCAAGAGCAATGCTCTCCCAAAAACACTAACATATTCTTTAAGCACAGAGGCTTCTCCTCATTTTCACTTTCATTTGATTTTTAGTCTTAAGCTGACAGTTTTAAAATAAAGACGCTCACTGAAATTATTCGTGTTTCAATTTATAATTGGCTTCAGCGTTGATCTTTGTCTTCGTCATAGACGGATCATTTATTCGACTCGAAATAGTAACTACGTAATTGGCGCAGTCGGTGTGATCAGTGTTAAAGTTCCTTGATGCGGTAACCAGATTTGCCAATTCCTTTTTTTTTTTTTTTTTAATTTTTTTTATTATTTATTGAATCTTCTCTTTGTGTTAAGAGACTAACAATAAGTGTTCAAATCTTAATCTAACTTAATTAACTTTCACTTAGTGATAGTTTTTTTTTTTTCATTAATGCCCTAATAAGTTTATTGCTGGGCTGGGAGGTCGTTGCGGTGCAGCCGGCTTTGACTGCATACTCGGATTAGTTTTCTTGCGAGGGGATTTGTATGGGTGGTCAGCTTTTCGTTATACTTCGTGAGGTGCTTGTATCGCATCTTATTGCAAACACTCTGTTATATAGGTATGACTTCAGTAGCTTATGTGTGTTTTGGGGCAACAGCTTGATTATTTTAAACAAAAGTCCATCGAGCCACACTCTGTCAAATGCCTGCGCGACGTCTAGAAAAATGGCTGTGCAGTATTCTCGATGTTCAAAAGCAGTACGAATTTCTGACGTGATTCGGTTGACCTGTTCGATGGTTCCATGTTTTTCTCTAAAGCCAAATTGATGTGTTGGAAGTGTGTTGTTTATTCTAAGATGAGGGCTAATCCGAAGGAGTAGCATTTTTTCAAACAGCTTTGAAAGACATGTTAGTAAGCTTATCGGTCTATATGATGATGGCTGCGTTTTATCTTTTCCTGGCTTTGGAATCATTACTATGGTCGACTTTTTCCATTTTTGAGGGAAGTATCCAAGCTTGGCGATTGCGTTGAACAACAGGCCGATGTGAAGAATAGCACACTTTGGGAGTTCAATGAGCATTCTTGGAGTTATTAGGTCGTAGCCAGGCGATTTTCTTGGGTTCAGTTGCTCTTTGATAACCTTTGCTAGTTCACATGGTCGGAATTCAAAGGGTTCTTGAGGATCTAGATTGGCTGCTATTAAAGGAGGGAGAATAAATGTGTTGGTAGAGGGATTTGGTCGGAATACATTTTGTAAATGGTCAGCGAAAGCACAGGCTCTTTCTTCATCACTTCGAAACCAGGTGCCAGAGGGACTTCGTAGTGGCATAATTGGCGCTATTGGAGTCTTTAGGTTTCTGTGAGCTCTCCAAAGAGGGTACTTAGTGCTGGTGGGAGAGAGTTGCTCGATATATGAACGTTGGCTGTTTTTTTCCTCTTGTTTGAGAGCATTGGTAAGCCTGCGTGTGGCTATCTTAAGCATGTGCTTTGTAATTGGTGATCTATTAGACTGCCAATCCCTTCGTAGGCGTCGTTTATCTAATACCAGCCGCTCGATTTCGCGATTAGTTTTGATGTAGTTTGGTTTTGCATACGTCACTGGCGGGGTTGAAGCCTTTGCAGCCGAAACTAAAATGTTTTCAAGAGTTTCCGTTGACTTGTCTATATCCTCCTTTGTAGATAATGCCGTCGTTAGTTCTATGTGTGAACAGACATACTTTTGATACCTTGGCCAGTTTGTTCTAAAATTTGTGAGTCTATACGGTGGGTCGACGATGTGGGGGCGAGTTAGCATGTTTAGTAATTGCAAAATCGATCAGGTCTGGGATTTTTCTTGGGTCTGCTGGCCAGTATGTAGGCTTACCCGGGGATACATAGTCTAGCTTGTTTTCTGGCTTCGTAAGCGCATTGTACAATTGCTTACCCTTTGGCGTCACAAGTCGAGATCCCCAATGGGTGTGCTTGGCGTTATAGTCACCCGCTGCGATGAACCTGTCACCTAGTGTGTTAAAGAATTCCATGAATTGATCCTCAGAGATTGGAAAGCGCGGTGGGCAGTAGACTGCGGCTAGAGTCGTTGAACCATTGTTGAGTTGTAAGGCTATGGACGTAGATTGTAAGTAGTTTTTGTCAAAACACCACCACTTAGTGTTTTATGCGATTTCTGATGAGTATTCCAGTGCCTCCATGAGCTTTACCATCTGGATGATTTGTACCATAGAACAAGTATCCTGGTATATGAAAATTGTTTTTATTTGTGAGGTGCGTTTCTGATAGTAGCATTACGTCGATGTTTTTTTCGTAAATGAACTGTGTGAGCTCTTGTGTATGCCGTGAAACGCCATTTGCGTTCCACAGAGATATCCGTTTGCCAATTCCTGTGTTCTTTTTGTTCACTGACAAAAGTACCACGCTAACGGGCACCCACGTGACGGTTAATATCGCTTTAAGTTTTAATTAAACCTCGACAATAAAGTGAAACCGAAAAATCACAATTTGCCTAAACAAACCTGAATTTATTATCAGGAAGACGCTATTGAATTTGTGAGAGGCTGTAAATCCAATTGGTTACCTCAAAGACCCACGAAAAAGCTATAGTGCAACCCTTGTGAAAATCAAAACCTATCTTACAAAAATAAAAAAAAATTTAAAAATAAGAATAATAAATTAATAAGCGAAAATTAAAACGTATTAAAAATAAGAATAATAAATAAATAAGTGAAAATTCTATTTGATAAAAATTAAAAATAAGAATAATAAATAAAAAGACAACATTTTAAATTAAACAATATTAAAAAAATATAAAAATATTAAAAAATATATTAAAAAAAAAACAAAAAATACACGATAATAATAATATAATAACTAAATAATAATAATAAAAAAAAAAAAATAAATAAATAATCCAAAAATCAAAAATGGCTCAAGAACCAGCAATTGTGCCACCACTATCAGACAGCAACATGACCCAGGTTGCCTACCAGATTGGCAATGTGGAGAAATTCAACGGTGATCCAGGCTCACTATACACCTTTGTGAGTCGAATTGATTACATACTGGCTCTTTATGCTACCGGAGATGAACGCCAACAGCAGATCATATTTGGGCATATTGAACGCAGCATCAGCGGAGAAGTTATGCGCTGCATTGGAGCCTATGACATGTACACCTGGCAGCAGCTTAGAAGACAATTTGTACTCAACTATAAACCCCAGACCCCTAACCACGTTCTTTTAGAAGAGTTTCGAAAGACCCCATTTCGAGGCAATGTACGAGCATTCCTGGAAGAAGCAGAAAGCCGCAGACAAACACTTACTAGTAAGCTTGAATTAGAGCAAGATCTTGAAGAAAAGACTTTTTATTTGAAATTAATAAAATCCAGTATAGAATCACTAATTGAAAAATTACCTACACACATTTATTTAAGAATAAATAACCACAACATACCAGATTTGCGATCACTTATAAACCTTTTACAAGAGAAGGGCATGTACGAACAAATAAATCATACAAGTACACATGTCCAAAAACAAAATTTCTCTGATAAGCCACAAAAGTCCTTTAATCAAAATACTAATCAGTCTAACAATATCAGAAAATATCCAACACCTTTCCTACATTATAATTCACCAATACCATATCAAGCTCCACAAACTTATCAAACACCACCAACTAATAACCCACTTTATCGTCATCCAATACCCTACCACCCTAATCCAAACAATGTTTTTCAACCAAGCCAACAAAACAATGCTTTTCAACCAAATCAACGTACAAACTTTACATCTCGACCAATTTTTAACACCAATCGAAACAATGCATTCGATCAGAATAGGTTCGGACAACAACCCCAATATCAAAATCAACAATCAACACAAAATTCATGTTCCTATGTACCCAATCGACCAATAAAACGATTAAGACCAGCTAATAGTGGACAGACTGGGATGAGTGTTGGCGAAACATTATATCAAGAGGACGCTTTTTATCAGCAGTGTGTTCCATATGACTATTTTTATTATCCAACTTACGACCATTCAGACTATTATCCAGAAAATCAATATCAAATTGACGAAAACAACCAAAATTTACAAAGAACACAACAGTTACAGCAGATTAATACAGACGAGACAAACAATGACAACCAAGAACCCAATGTTGAACAGGCCGAAAATTTTCAGCCACAAGCCTTGGAAAACCCCAATATATAACAATTAAATACAAAGAAAATAATTTGAAATGCCTTATTGATACCGGATCAACAGTTAACATGACATCTAAAAATATATTTGATTTACCAATCCAGAATACTAGTACTTTTATTCATACCAGCAATGGACCGCTCATTGTCAACAAAAGTATAACCATACCTTCAAAGATTTTGTTCCCAACAACAAATGAATTTTTATTGCACCCTTTCTCTGAGAATTACGATCTTTTATTAGGAAGAAAACTTTTAGCAGAAGCAAAAGCAACAATAAGTTACCGCGATCAAGAGGTAACTCTTTACAACAACAAATACAAATTAATAGAAGGAATAGCAACACATGAACAGAGTCATTTTCAAAATGTAAATATGATACCTGACACCATGCTCAGACAGCCAAATAAAATTTCACCCATTTTAGAATCAGACCTATACAGATTGGAACATTTAAATAACGAAGAAAAACAAAGATTGTGCGCACTCCTGCAGCAATACCATGACATACAGTACCATGAAGGTGATAAGTTGACATTTACTAATCAAACCAAACATACTATCAATACAAAGCACAATCTACCACTTTACTCTAAATACAGTTACCCACAGGCTTATGAACAGGAGGTCGAAAGCCAAATACAAGATATGCTAAATCAAGGTATTATACGTACCAGTAATTCACCTTACAATAGCCCCATCTGGGTGGTTCCAAAGAAACAAGATGCATCAGGCAAACAGAAATTTAGAATTGTAATAGACTACCGAAAATTAAATGAAATAACAGTAGGAGACAGACACCCAATCCCAAACATGGACGAAATCTTGGGAAAATTGGGCAGATGTAATTACTTCACAACTATAGACTTGGCAAAGGGTTTCCACCAGATCGAAATGGATCCAGAATCAGTTTCAAAGACAGCCTTTTCTACCAAGCACGGTCATTATAAATATTTGCGCATGCCATTCGGATTAAAAAACGCGCCAGCCACCTTTCAACGGTGCATGAATGATATTTTAAGACCACTCTAAAACAAACACTGTCTTGTGTATTTGGACGACATAATTGTATTCTCGACATCCCTTGATGAACACCTGCAATCGCTCGGACTAGTTTTCGAAAAATTAGCAAAAGCCAACCTTAAATTACAGCTTGACAAATGTGAGTTTCTCAAGCAAGAAACCACATTTTTAGGACATGTTCTAACACCAGATGGAATAAAACCAAACCCTGAAAAAATTGAAGCCATTCAAAAATATCCAATTCCCACTAAACCAAAAGAAATAAAAGCTTTTCTTGGACTGACAGGATATTATCGTAAATTTATTCCAAACTTTGCAGACATAGCCAAACCCATGACTAAGTGTTTAAAAAAGAACATGAAAATTGACACTACCAACCCAGAATATGACTCTGCATTTAAAAAATTAAAATATCTAATATCAGAAGACCCAATTCTTAAAGTACCCGACTTTACAAAGAAATTCACTTTAACCAAAGACGCAAGTGATGTCGCTTTGGGGGCAGTACTGTCACAAGATGGACACCCACTTAGCTACATTAGCCGAACACTTAATGAACACGAAATAAATTACAACACAATTGAAAAAGAACTCTTAGCAATTGTATGGGCGACAAAGACTTTTCGACACTACCTACTTGGAAGACACTTTGAAATATCCAGTGACCATCAACCATTGAGCTGGTTGTACCGTATGAAAGACCCAAATTCAAAACTGACCCGATGGAGAGTAAAATTATCCGAATTCGATTTTGATATAAAATATATAAAAGGAAAAGAAAAAAATTCATGATAGACATTTACTCATCCGAAGGCAAACATTACGTTAGTTGCATAGACATTTATTCGAAATTTGCCACATTAGAAGAAATAAAAACAAAAGACTGGATAGAATGCAAAAACGCGCTTATGCGCATATTCAACCAGCTTGGCAAGCCAAAGTTACTAAAGGCGGACAGAGACGGCGCATTTTCCAGTTTAGCCCTCAAGAGATGGCTGGAGAGTGAGGAAGTCGAATTGCAGCTTAACACAACAAAAACTGGTGTGGCGGACATAGAAAGACTACATAAAACAATTAATGAAAAGATTCGCATAATCAAAACATCCGATGACGAAGAAACCAAATTGAGCAAAATGGAAACAGTACTTAACATATACAATCATAAAACCAAACACGACACCACTGGACAGACCCCTGCACACATATCTCTCTACGCTGGACAACCAATATTAGATACCCAACAAAACAAAGAAAACGAAATAAACAAAATAAATAATGACAGAGTGGAGTACGAAGTCGACACAAGATACAGAAAAGGTCCACTACAGAAAGGCAAATTAGAAAATCCTTTTAAGCCAACAAAAAATGTGGAGCAGACTGACCCTGATCATTATAAAATTACTAATAGAAATAGAATTACTCACTACTACAAAACACAATTCAAAAAACGAAAGAAAAATAATCAGCTCTCAATTTCACAGGCACCTGGCACTTGATAACATTGTTGCTGATGCTGATCACAACAGTTCATGGACAACAAATTGAAATTAATAATATTGACACAAACCACGGATATCTCCTTTTTTCTGATAAACCAGTCCAGATACCATCATCCTTTGAACATCATTGCTTGAGAATCAATTTAACTGAAATAGACACCATAGCTGATTATTTTGAGCAAAGACTACGTACCGACTACCATGCACCCCAGGTCAAATTTTTATACAACAAAATGAGAAGAGAACTAGCTGGAATAGCCTTGCGACATAGAAATAAACGGGGACTTATTAACATTGTAGGTTCAGTTTTTAAATACCTATTTGGCACACTTGACGAAAATGATCGAGTGGATATACAGAGGAAACTTGAAACAAACGCCCATAACTCGGTAAATTTACATGAACTCAATGACGCTATTCAATTAATAAATGACGGAATGCAAAAGATACAGAATTATGAAAACGACAGCAACATCATTAACAGTCTTCTATATGAACTCATGCAGTTTACAGAATACATAGAAGATGTGGAAATGGGAATGCAGCTTTCCAGACTCGGTCTATTTAATCCCAAACTACTAAACTACGATAAACTTGAGAATGTAAACAGCCAAAATATTTTAAACATTAAAACATCCACTTGGATTAATTACAATGATAACCAATTATTAATCATATCTCACATACCTATTAACTTTTCATTAATAAATACAGTAAAAATAATCCCTTACCCAGACTCGAACGGCTATCAGCTAGAATACACAGACACACAATCATATTTTGAAAGAGAAAATAAAGTTTACAATAACGAAAATAAAGAAATAAACAATGAGTGTGTCACCAACATTATTAAACATTTAAAACCAATTTGTAATTTTGAGTCAATCCACACAGATGAAATAATAAAATACATAGAACCAAACACAATTGTAACCTGGAATTTAACCCAAACAAGTCTCAAACAAAATTGTCAAAATTCAGTTAATAATATAAAAATAAAAGGAAACAAAATGATAAAAGTAACCCAATGTAAAATAGAAATCAATAGCATAATTCTAAGTGAAAATCTCTTTAAACCAGAAATAGATTTGACACCATTATACACACCACTTAACATAACAAAAATAAAAACTGTTAAACACAACGACATTAATGAAATGATTTCACAAAACAATATTACACTTTACATATTTATGACTACTGTCATCATTATACTTATTTTATTGTACTTATATTTAAGATACGTATCATTTAACCCATTCATGATGCTGTATGCAAAACTAAAATTAAGAAAAAATCAAAATCAAAACACAGCACAACAAATAGAAATGGAAGACGTTCCATTACCCCTACTATATCCATAAATCCCAGCCCAAGTATAGGCTTCTCTTTAAGGGAAGGGAAGTGACATATTCACATACAAAACCACATAACGTAGAGTAAACATATTGAAAAGCCGCATCCAGATCATAACGTAAACAATAAGTGACCACCATGCTAATGTGGATCAAATAACAAAAATATCCACTCTGCATTTTGGTTTAATTATATTGACACCCCCATACTGTATGCCATCTGCGCAGTATGCATTCTAATAAACAAATTCTTTGACAGCGGCACTTAGCCATTCTTGTAAACAAATCTTAAAGTCTGCCTGCTCTCTCTGAGGCTTCTCCTCCACTTAAGAATCCAAGAGCAATGCTCTCCCAAAAACACTAACATATTCTTTAAGCACAGAGGCTTCTCCTCATTTTCACTTTCATTTGATTTTTAGTCTTAAGCTGACAGTTTTAAAATAAAGACGCTCACTGAAATTATTCGTGTTTCAATTTATAATTGGCTTCAGCGTTGATCTTTGTCTTCGTCATAGACGGATCATTTATTCGACTCGAAATAGTAACTACGTAATTGGCGCAGTCGGTGTGATCAGTGTTAAAGTTCCTTGATGCGGTAACCAGATTTGCCAATTCCTGTGTTCTTTTTGTTCACTGACAAAAGTACCACGCTAACGGGCACCCACGTGACGGTTAATATCGCTTTAAGTTTTAATTAAACCTCGACAATAAAGTGAAACCGAAAAATCACAATTTGCCTAAACAAACCTGAATTTATTATCAGGAAGACGCTATTGAATTTGTGAGAGGCTGTAAATCCAATTGGTTACCTCAAAGACCCACGAAAAAGCTATAGTGCAACCCTTGTGAAAATCAAAACCTATCTTACAAAAATAAAAAAAATTTAAAAATAAGAATAATAAATTAATAAGCGAAAATTAAAACGTATTAAAAATAAGAATAATAAATAAATAAGTGAAAATTCTATTTGATAAAAATTAAAAATAAGAATAATAAATAAAAAGACAACATTTTAAATTAAACAATATTAAAAAAATATAAAAATATTAAAAAATATATTAAAAAAAAAACAAAAAATACACGATAATAATAATATAATAACTAAATAATAATAATAAACAAAAAAAAATAAATAAATAATCCAAAAATCAAAAATGGCTCAAGAACCAGCAATTGTGCCACCACTATCAGACAGCAACATGACCCAGGTTGCCTACCAGATTGGCAATGTGGAGAAATTCAACGGTGATCCAGGCTCACTATACACCTTTGTGAGTCGAATTGATTACATACTGGCTCTTTATGCTACCGGAGATGAACGCCAACAGCAGATCATATTTGGGCATATTGAACGCAGCATCAGCGGAGAAGTTATGCGCTGCATTGGAGCCTATGACATGTACACCTGGCAGCAGCTTAGAAGACAATTGGTACTCAACTATAAACCCCAGACCCCTAACCACGTTCTTTTAGAAGAGTTTCGAAAGACCCCATTTCGAGGCAATGTACGAGCATTCCTGGAAGAAGCAGAAAGCCGCAGACAAACACTTACTAGTAAGCTTGAATTAGAGCAAGATCTTGAAGAAAAGACTTTTTATTTGAAATTAATAAAATCCAGTATAGAATCACTAATTGAAAAATTACCTACACACATTTATTTAAGAATAAATAACCACAACATACCAGATTTGCGATCACTTATAAACCTTTTACAAGAGAAGGGCATGTACGAACAAATAAATCATACAAGTACACATGTCCAAAAACAAAATTTCTCTGATAAGCCACAAAAGTCCTTTAATCAAAATACTAATCAGTCTAACAATATCAGAAAATATCCAACACCTTTCCTACATTATAATTCACCAATACCATATCAAGCTCCACAAACTTATCAAACACCACCAACTAATAACCCACTTTATCGTCATCCAATACCCTACCACCCTAATCCAAACAATGTTTTTCAACCAAGCCAACAAAACAATGCTTTTCAACCAAATCAACGTACAAACTTTACATCTCGACCAATTTTTAACACCAATCGAAACAATGCATTCGATCAGAATAGGTTCGGACAACAACCCCAATATCAAAATCAACAATCAACACAAAATTCATGTTCCTATGTACCCAATCGACCAATAAAACGATTAAGACCAGCTAATAGTGGACAGACTGGGATGAGTGTTGGCGAAACATTATATCAAGAGGACGCTTTTTATCAGCAGTGTGTTCCATATGACTATTTTTATTATCCAACTTACGACCATTCAGACTATTATCCAGAAAATCAATATCAAATTGACGAAAACAACCAAAATTTACAAAGAACACAACAGTTACAGCAGATTAATACAGACGAGACAAACAATGACAACCAAGAACCCAATGTTGAACAGGCCGAAAATTTTCAGCCACAAGCCTTGGAAAACCCCAATATATAACAATTAAATACAAAGAAAATAATTTGAAATGCCTTATTGATACCGGATCAACAGTTAACATGACATCTAAAAATATATTTGATTTACCAATCCAGAATACTAGTACTTTTATTCATACCAGCAATGGACCGCTCATTGTCAACAAAAGTATAACCATACCTTCAAAGATTTTGTTCCCAACAACAAATGAATTTTTATTGCACCCTTTCTCTGAGAATTACGATCTTTTATTAGGAAGAAAACTTTTAGCAGAAGCAAAAGCAACAATAAGTTACCGCGATCAAGAGGTAACTCTTTACAACAACAAATACAAATTAATAGAAGGAATAGCAACACATGAACAGAGTCATTTTCAAAATGTAAATATGATACCTGACACCATGCTCAGACAGCCAAATAAAATTTCACCCATTTTAGAATCAGACCTATACAGATTGGAACATTTAAATAACGAAGAAAAACAAAGATTGTGCGCACTCCTGCAGCAATACCATGACATACAGTACCATGAAGGTGATAAGTTGACATTTACTAATCAAACCAAACATACTATCAATACAAAGCACAATCTACCACTTTACTCTAAATACAGTTACCCACAGGCTTATGAACAGGAGGTCGAAAGCCAAATACAAGATATGCTAAATCAAGGTATTATACGTACCAGTAATTCACCTTACAATAGCCCCATCTGGGTGGTTCCAAAGAAACAAGATGCATCAGGCAAACAGAAATTTAGAATTGTAATAGACTACCGAAAATTAAATGAAATAACAGTAGGAGACAGACACCCAATCCCAAACATGGACGAAATCTTGGGAAAATTGGGCAGATGTAATTACTTCACAACTATAGACTTGGCAAAGGGTTTCCACCAGATCGAAATGGATCCAGAATCAGTTTCAAAGACAGCCTTTTCTACCAAGCACGGTCATTATGAATATTTGCGCATGCCATTCGGATTAAAAAACGCGCCAGCCACCTTTCAACGGTGCATGAATGATATTTTAAGACCACTCTTAAACAAACACTGTCTTGTGTATTTGGACGACATAATTGTATTCTTGACATCCCTTGATGAACACCTGCAATCTCTCGGACTAGTTTTCGAAAAATTAGCAAAAGCCAACCTTAAATTACAGCTTGACAAATGTGAGTTTCTCAAGCAAGAAACCACATTTTTAGGACATGTTCTAACACCAGATGGAATAAAACCAAACCCTGAAAAAATTGAAGCCATTCAAAAATATCCAATTCCCACTAAACCAAAAGAAATAAAAGCTTTTCTTGGACTGACAGGATATTATCGTAAATTTATTCCAAACTTTGCAGACATAGCCAAACCCATGACTAAGTGTTTAAAAAAGAACATGAAAATTGACACTACCAACCCAGAATATGACTCTGCATTTAAAAAATTAAAATATCTAATATCAGAAGACCCAATTCTTAAAGTACCCGACTTTACAAAGAAATTCACTTTAACCAAAGACGCAAGTGATGTCGCTTTGGGGGCAGTACTGTCACAAGATGGACACCCACTTAGCTACATTAGCCGAACACTTAATGAACACGAAATAAATTACAGCACAATTGAAAAAGAACTCTTAGCAATTGTATGGGCGACAAAGACTTTTCGACACTACCTACTTGGAAGACACTTTGAAATATCCAGTGACCATCAACCATTGAGCTGGTTGTACCGTATGAAAGACCCAAATTCAAAACTGACCCGATGGAGAGTAAAATTATCCGAATTCGATTTTGATATAAAATATATAAAAGGAAAAGAAAAAAATTCATGATAGACATTTACTCATCCGAAGGCAAACATTACGTTAGTTGCATAGACATTTATTCGAAATTTGCCACATTAGAAGAAATAAAAACAAAAGACTGGATAGAATGCAAAAACGCGCTTATGCGCATATTCAACCAGCTTGGCAAGCCAAAGTTACTAAAGGCGGACAGAGACGGCGCATTTTCCAGTTTAGCCCTCAAGAGATGGCTGGAGAGTGAGGAAGTCGAATTGCAGCTTAACACAACAAAAACTGGTGTGGCGGACATAGAAAGACTACATAAAACAATTAATGAAAAGATTCGCATAATCAAAACATCCGATGACGAAGAAACCAAATTGAGCAAAATGGAAACAGTACTTAACATATACAATCATAAAACCAAACACGACACCACTGGACAGACCCCTGCACACATATCTCTCTACGCTGGACAACCAATATTAGATACCCAACAAAACAAAGAAAACGAAATAAACAAAATAAATAATGACAGAGTGGAGTACGAAGTCGACACAAGATACAGAAAAGGTCCACTACAGAAAGGCAAATTAGAAAATCCTTTTAAGCCAACAAAAAATGTGGAGCAGACTGACCCTGATCATTATAAAATTACTAATAGAAATAGAATTACTCACTACTACAAAACACAATTCAAAAAACGAAAGAAAAATAATCAGCTCTCAATTTCACAGGCACCTGGCACTTGATAACATTGTTGCTGATGCTGATCACAACAGTTCATGGACAACAAATTGAAATTAATAATATTGACACAAACCACGGATATCTCCTTTTTTCTGATAAACCAGTCCAGATACCATCATCCTTTGAACATCATTGCTTGAGAATCAATTTAACTGAAATAGACACCATAGCTGATTATTTTGAGCAAAGACTACGTACCGACTACCATGCACCCCAGGTCAAATTTTTATACAACAAAATGAGAAGAGAACTAGCTGGAATAGCCTTGCGACATAGAAATAAACGGGGACTTATTAACATTGTAGGTTCAGTTTTTAAATACCTATTTGGCACACTTGACGAAAATGATCGAGTGGATATACAGAGGAAACTTGAAACAAACGCCCATAACTCGGTAAATTTACATGAACTCAATGACGCTATTCAATTAATAAATGACGGAATGCAAAAGATACAGAATTATGAAAACGACAGCAACATCATTAACAGTCTTCTATATGAACTCATGCAGTTTACAGAATACATAGAAGATGTGGAAATGGGAATGCAGCTTTCCAGACTCGGTCTATTTAATCCCAAACTACTAAACTACGATAAACTTGAGAATGTAAACAGCCAAAATATTTTAAACATTAAAACATCCACTTGGATTAATTACAATGATAACCAATTATTAATCATATCTCACATACCTATTAACTTTTCATTAATAAATACAGTAAAAATAATCCCTTACCCAGACTCGAACGGCTATCAGCTAGAATACACAGACACACAATCATATTTTGAAAGAGAAAATAAAGTTTACAATAACGAAAATAAAGAAATAAACAATGAGTGTGTCACCAACATTATTAAACATTTAAAACCAATTTGTAATTTTGAGTCAATCCACACAGATGAAATAATAAAATACATAGAACCAAACACAATTGTAACCTGGAATTTAACCCAAACAAGTCTCAAACAAAATTGTCAAAATTCAGTTAATAATATAAAAATAAAAGGAAACAAAATGATAAAAGTAACCCAATGTAAAATAGAAATCAATAGCATAATTTTAAGTGAAAATCTCTTTAAACCAGAAATAGATTTGACACCATTATACACACCACTTAACATAACAAAAATAAAAACTGTTAAACACAACGACATTAATGAAATGATTTCACAAAACAATATTACACTTTACATATTTATGACTACTGTCATCATTATACTTATTTTATTGTACTTATATTTAAGATACGTATCATTTAACCCATTCATGATGCTGTATGCAAAACTAAAATTAAGAAAAAATCAAAATCAAAACACAGCACAATAAATAGAAATGGAAGACGTTCCATTACCCCTACTATATCCATCAATCCCAGCCCAAGTATAGGCTTCTCTTTAAGGGAAGGGAAGTGACATATTCACATACAAAACCACATAACGTAGAGTAAACATATTGAAAAGCCGCATCCAGATCATAACGTAAACAATAAGTGACCACCATGCTAATGTGGATCAAATAACAAAAATATCCACTCTGCATTTTGGTTTAATTATATTGACACCCCCATACTGTATGCCATCTGCGCAGTATGCATTCTAATAAACAAATTCTTTGACAGCGGCACTTAGCCATTCTTGTAAACAAATCTTAAAGTCTGCCTGCTCTCTCTGAGGCTTCTCCTCCACTTAAGAATCCAAGAGCAATGCTCTCCCAAAAACACTAACATATTCTTTAAGCACAGAGGCTTCTCCTCATTTTCACTTTCATTTGATTTTTAGTCTTAAGCTGACAGTTTTAAAATAAAGACGCTCACTGAAATTATTCGTGTTTCAATTTATAATTGGCTTCAGCGTTGATCTTTGTCTTCGTCATAGACGGATCATTTATTCGACTCGAAATAGAAACTACGAGTAACTACGTAATTATATAGATAGTGACGTATTTGGGTGATCCAAACCGGCCATTTCAATTATTTCAAAGAAATAGAAACAGCAACTTAAGCGATTTCCACTATGTATCCCATCTGCGCAGAATCCGTTTTTAATAAACAATTCTTTGGCAGCGGCACTTAGCCGTTCTTTTAAACATCCTAAAGCCTGACCTAAGCAGATTTGACGGCTCTCTTTAAATCTTTTCCTAATTGTGAAAACTCTGAGGCTTCTCCTCAATCCAATTTACATTTAATTTTTAGTCTTAAGCTGAGATCAAAAGAATAAAGACGTGGAAACTATTTATTCGATATTTTTTTATTTATTAGCGTTGTCCTTAGTCAACTGATTGGAAATAAGTTTGACTCAAAAACATAACAACTATTTTACTATATATATAGTGAATTGTCTGTCCCAAGCACTTCTTATTTGCGTGGCCGCTACGAAACCACAACAATGTGTTTCGTTTTTATTTTAGCTATTAATTTGAATTCTTGTATTCGTATATTAGGTTCTTTTCTACCCTCATAAGCAGCAGCACTTGCTATGCTTAATAAAGAGTTTTTTAAAAGTTACTTCGGCGTGTATTTATTGTGAAGCCACCGGTTTGCGGAAACCGGCGTTACCGGCAGGCGGCACAGCGACAACGTCATTAACCTCGGCTGTAATTTGGTACCTCTCTTTAAACTGTTCTTGAATCTGCGAATTAAAAATAAGTATAAAAATATAGTTTTTGCAAGTGTCTTTACTAAGATAGAAATTAAAAGTAAAAAGTTTTTTTTTTTTTTTTTTATTTTACTTTGCTTTTATTTATTGAATCTTCTTGTATAAGAACTAACAATAAGTTTAAAAATCTTAACTATAACAAGTATTTTTTGAACAGTTGTATTATTTTTCCAACTGTTCTATGTTTAAACGGCCCTAATAATTTATTCGCTGGGTTGGTAGGTCCTTTCGCCGGAGACGGGAACGGCTGCTGAGCTGGATTAGACCTCGCGCTAGGTGGTTGGGGTGCGTGTGAAGCTTGCTATGGTATTTTTCCTTAAGTTCCGTGATTGCGTTGGTAACTGATGGGATATTTAAGTCTCTTTGGATGTTTTCACTCCGAACGTACCACGGTGCCCCAGTGATGGTTCTCAGAATCTTTGATTGTGCTCGCTGAATGATGTCAATATTGCTGTTGCTGGCATTGCCCCATAACTGTGAGCCATAGGTCCAGATTGGTTTCAATATAGAATTGTAGAGCAAGACCTTGTGATCTAGGCTGAGCGGAGAACCAGAGTTGATGAGCCAGTGTAAGTTGTTGGCTTTGAGTTTAAGTTGGGTTTTTTTGGCTTCAATGTGCCTGCGCCATGTGAGTCTTCTGTCTAGGTGTACTCCTAGGTACGTTACCTCGTCTGCTTTCGGGAGTGGTATGCTGTTCAACAAGAGCGGAGGACAGTCTTGTCTGTTTAGCGTAAACGTCACGTGCTTGCATTTTTGCTCGTTTACTTTTATTCGCCAGTCAGAGAGCCACTTCTCAATGTCGATGAGGTACAGTGCCAACTGTGCTGTAGCTTGGATAGGGGACCTTGAACGGCTAAGGATAGCTGTATCGTCGGCAAATGTGGATACCGTTAAGCGACTATTTGTAGGGATGTCGGCTGTATAGATGAGGTATAAGGTTGGCCCAAGAACGCTGCCTTGGGGGACTCCAGCCTCAATTGTATGAACAGTGGAAGTGGCAGTGTTGCACCGCACTGCAAAGTAAAAAGTTTTAACACGCACAAAGACGCGGGAAAATAGTAGTGGATTAGGTTGAGGAATAAAAATAAACTATTGGCAGCAAGAATAAATTAAATAAAAAAAACATTTGTTGTTCTGTGCCAAGGGGTAGACTTGGTCGTAAGTGTCTTCTTTCGAAAGTACCTCAATTCTTCAGAAAGGTTGCCTCCTTATAGTTGGTGAATTTGGGAGTTGCAGGTTAACTCCATCAATTGTCTCTTCCAGTTGGTTAATTTATGGGTTATTAGAATGCCCAAGTGAAACAAGGTCTCTCCAGTTTGACTTCTGAAAAGAGTCTACTTCAAAAGAGTCTACGTAAAAGTAGAATAAATGAAAAATACCGTGTGGTTAGTAACATCTGCAAAACAATTTAAAAGAAAATCCCGTGCAGTCGGAAACAAAATTAATTAAAATTTTTAACTCTGTAATTTAAAACCAAATTTAAACCAAATTTCGGAAACCCATCTAAATCAATTATTGAATCAGATTGAAGAACTGAACTACTACGATGGTACACCTGGCAAGCTGTCTGGGTTTGTTAATCCGGTCGAGCAGCTACCTAACTTATTTCCTACCCAAGATGCCAGGCAGGCACACGTTATCTACGGAGCAGTAAAGCGCCTACTAGTGGATGCAGCATTGGAGTTCGTCACCCAAGAAAGAGCGAATACATGGCTGGATACAAGGTCGGGCCTGTGATAAAGCAAATTGCACTGAAATGTTAAATAGATAGAATAGATCGATAATTGCCGGATAAAATTTATATGCCATTGGTACGCAAAGATATCGATACTATTTATTTATATTTATAAGATATCGATACTATTTATAAATTAGGATAAGCTTCAATGGAGCTAGGCCTCTATGATGCCAGTCAAGAAAATCAGCGTTCTAAAAGATCAGAAGGGAACAGACGCAGGAACAGGGGAAATCATAGTCGAAGCAATAATCAATTAGCAATTATTATCCTGAAACAAATCAGAATACTAATACGCAACAACAAAATTCGAATCAACCTACTACAAATCAAAGTCAGTATTCAGTATTCCACTCGTCTCAAAGGGGAAATTATTACACATTTAGAAGTGATTTAACACAAGCCCAACAAAACAAAATGGCCGAAGCAGAATTTTCATCAAACTGCCTCGGACACTCAAGTGACACAGGAGGACGTACCAGTCCCCATGTGCGTATAGGTTATCATAACAAAATTTACAAGGGAATGATCGACACAGGCTCATCAATCAATATTATAAGGGAACATTTTGAAAATTTAGAAGAAAAAGAAGAAGATCTAAGATCTGTATACTATTTAAGGGCCAATAAAATTAAAGAAAAGCATAATGATGAAGCCCACTTCAGTATGAACGTCTGTTCAGAAATTCTATGTCCACAAATTTTCAATTATGATTTCCTGTTAGGTCGAAAGTATCTAGAGGATACGAAAGCTAAGATAGATTATGATAACGAGACGGTAACTCTAGGTTCAAAAACCTTTTAGTTTTTGTATGGAGAAAAAAAGGACGAGACCGCATCTAAATGCCTCGACCCACAGCAAAAGGATGATTTTGCTCCAGTGGAGGAAATCAATTCAAAGATGCAAAAGGTTAAGACCGCGCCTAAGAGCCTTAAACAACAGAAAAAGGAGACCGCATTACCAAAATGCCTCAATTCAAAAGTTGTTAGTGACACAGTGGACGGACAATGATGTAACACATCTCGATCCCATGTCCGTTGACAACGAAGTTGACTACACTTCGCGATCAACAATGAACGCGAATGTAACGAGTATAGACTCGAGCATCTAAATGTAGAGGAAATAGAATGTTTAAAGAATGTTATGTGCTGTAAGAGATATGATAGAGATAGAGAAAGACTTAAGGTTTTGATAACTTCAGATCCGATATTAATCTACCCCTATTTCTCTAACAACTGACGCTAGTAATTTAGCTATTGGTGCAGTGCTATCACAGAACCGTAAGCCCACGTAAGAACACGAAATCAACTATGCTACTATTGAAAAAGAATTGTTAGCTATAGCTGGGGCGACAAAATATTTCAGGTCATACCTATTCGGCAGGCCATTTGTAATATTAAGTGAGCACAAGCCATTGGTATGGCTCTATAATATCAAAGAGCCGAACATGAAAATACAAAGGTGGAAAATTAAACTTAATGAATTCGATTACAAAATAAAATATATTCCAGACAAAGAAAACTATGTCGCGGATGCTCTTTCCCGCACAAAGATAGAAGAAGTCATGGTTGGCGAATTCGCAAACAGCATAGACTAACTATACATAGTGCTAATGAAGATAATTTATATTATATATCCATAACGGAGAGACCAATCAATTTCTTCTCTAGACAAATAGAGAGAGAAAAAGGCGACAGTGACACAACAAGTGTAAGCCACTTCTTTCAAAAACTGAAGATTCAAACAATCTGTAGAGAAATAACACTTGAACTCGCCAAAAACCTCATTAAGGAATATGTGTGTACCAAAAAGAGTGCAATTTATTTCCCTAATGACGAAGATTTTCTGATCTTCCAGAGAGCGTTTACCGAAATTATAAGCCCTAACAATTTCACAAAACTTTTAAGATGAACCACAAAGTTAATTGACATACTAACGTATGCAGAATTCAAAGATTTAATCTTAAAGAAACATAAGGAACTTTTACATCCGTGTATAGAAAAAACAATCAATTTATTTAAAGAAGAATATTACTATCCTGATAGTCAAAAGCATATTCAAAACATTATCAATGAATGTGAAATTTGTAATCTAGCAAAAACAGAACATCGAAACACGAAATTGACATATGAAACAACACCAGGAATATTTAACACAAGAGAAAAATACGTGATAGATTTGTATCTCACAGGAAACCAGATCTTCTTATCTTGCATTGATATCTATTCGAAATTTGCATCACTAGTTGAAGTAAAAAGTAGAGATTGGCTAGAAGCAAAAAGAGCCATTACTAAAATATTCAATGATATGGGAAAACCGCAAGTAATTAAAGCAGATAAAGACTCAGCTTTTATGTGTATAGCCTTACAAAATTGGTTAAGATCTGAAGGTGTACAAATTTCTATAACGACTAGCAAAAATGGTATATCGACATAGAAAGATTCCACAAGACCGTAAGCGAAAAACTAAGAATCATTGGTAGCGAACAAAATATTGAAGATAGGTGCACAAAATTCGAAACAATTCTATACATATACAATCAAAAAACTAAACAAAATAGTACCAAAAGATTTCCAGCAGACATTTTCCTATATGCAGGCAGCCCGGACTTTAACTTATATAGGAATAGGCACGATTTTGAAGTTGATATAAAATATAGGCAGGCCCCACTTGTGAAAAGTAAAATAACCAATCCATTCAAAAAGACAGGAAGGATTGAACAAGTAGATGATAAACATTTCGAAGAAACAAACCGTAGTTCACTATAAGTCAAAATTTAAGAAACAGAAAAAAATTTAATAAGAGCAAATATGATAATTCCAGACCAACCAAAGAAGCACAAAGTACACAACATACTTCTAATAATGCTTAGTTGCATACTATCACTTATCACCATGGTCAAGTGCAACAATATAGAAGTAAATCCAATAAGCGCGAAGAATGGATATCTTATATTCCAAACAGGAACAATGGAGATTCCAACCAGCTATGAATACCATTATTTAAGCATAAACATAACAAAGACAATGCTCATGTTCGAAGATAAAGTAAATGAAGCAAACAACTATCCTAATGTACCACAAATACAATATTTAGTCGACAAATTAAAACGAGAAATAAATGGGTTAAGAATTATTAGTCGAAGCAAAAGAGGTCTTTTAAACGTAGTAGGAAAAGCATACAAATACTAATATTCGGCACATTAGATGAAGACGACAGAGAGGAGTTAGAAGAAAAAATAAAAAACATATCAGAAGACTCTGTAAAAACCCATGACCTAAACACGATTATAGATGTAATCAATAGTGGTATAGATATAATTAATAAGCTCAAAGTAGATAAAGAACAACACCAACAAATTGCGGTACTAATATTTAACCTACAGCAATTTACAGAATATATAGAAGATAGAATTAACCAGACTAGGAATTTTCAATCCAAAGTTACTAAAGTGACTATTTAAAACATGTAAATTCAGAAAAAATGCTAAAGATAAAAACGTCAACTTAACTTAAAACAGACACGAACGAAATTTTGATTATTTCCCATGTTTCTAGCGAAGTCACTAAAGTTCCAATATTCCAAATTGTTCCGTACCCAGATGAACATAATTATATTCTAACCGAGCAAATATTCGATAAATTCGACATATTTGATAACCAAGTATTCCATAAAGATACTGTAAAATCCCAAATAAGAAGACTTTACTCGTTGAGTTTTTGTAAGAAACTGATTTTATTTGGAAATATCTTCGGTTTAAATAGGTGACATGAGAATCGCATCTTAAAGTAAATGGCCTACGCAGAGGCCTACGTAAATAGTCCCCGCCTTATCGAGGTCCCACGCTCGGGCACATCTGCCTATCTTGAGCGGCGAGGACCTTATCTGTGGTCTCCCACTAAGGGACTATTTTAGGAGGCGGGGAACGATCTCAAGTGACTGACTCATGTAGTGTGCACTTAAATTACATGTTTTTGAGCAATGCACCCATGTCGCCTTAGATAACAAAATCCTAAATATAATTTATCGCTCTCGATTCATTTACATAAGATATGAACGGAGCCCAAAATTGTAAGTCTTTAAATATATTCGTGTTCATGTGTGAACATTCTGCCAAAGGGCCAGCAAAGCTGAGATGTACATTAGTATATTAGTTGCATTTATAACAGTAGTGGACTGTATTTATTTGATATATGTTCATTTATTTTGCAACTAAGATTTCAATGGGCCTAGTTTTTCTGGCTTTTAATTTTATTGGATTACAATTATGGTTTATATTATTTTTAATTCAACAATTTGTACTTAATTAACTTATTTTAAACATTTTGCTTTTTCTATGTAGAAGTACATTTTCTATTAGTGGACTGTATATTTTTATTTGTTATATTATTTTATTGTTTATTTACTATTGATATTTATAGTACTGGCAACGGACCTGCAAAGGTTATTGCTTGCATTCTTTGTTGCACAGCACATTTCCGTATGAAATATATTATTAATACTATCATTAGTATTAAAGCAATAATTAATCCAGCATGTCCGGAAATATGATGGAAATGTAAATCTTTCAATTTTTGATGGTTCTCTTTCATAAATTTAATTTCATTATTCAATCGTTCAAATTCCTCAGTATGATTTAATATTGATAGTTTCAGCGGATCCCAAATAATCTTCGGCACTCCACTAACTTCTCCTATATAAGGTGTTGATAATAATTCTTCACTTTCGGACTGAATGTTATGGTGGGCAACTAGAATTTTATCGTCGGTTCTTGCCGTACAATATGGCGCAATGCTTAAAACTCCTTGCTGAGGCAAATCAAACAATTCAATTTGAGAGCCAGTACATTGCAGACGGACTTTTGAATTCGCAGGAACCTTAAACAACCAACTACTTTTCTTTTCTAACTCTACCCAGTAACTTTTAGAGTCGACTACTGTTTTATAGATGCAGTTCGCCGCTTTATCTGGCTTTAGAGGCTGAATCTCACATGCATTATCATTCGCTGAATTCCAGGGCCAACTTCCTTTGCATATTCTCTTATTTAGTTGCCATTTCTGACATTGATTTAATGTGGCTTCCGTCATTATGTGATAGGAATCTATCTCAAAATTATAAATTAAATATTCGGACGTTGTATGCACCATTATTATCCGATCTTCATTTCGAATTGGCACCGGAATAAGCCTGAACAATTTGGATGGATGCCTGCTAAACAGAGGCACCTTTGCACTAATGATCAATTTATCGTCGATGAATAAACCCCTGGCTGTTAACAGTGTATACACCTCCTTAAGTTCCGTACCTGACCGTTTTCCTGGAATTACTAGGTTCTCTGAAAGACTCTGCTGAATTTTGGCAATTTCTTTTTTAAGCTGATTTGGCCTGAGAATATTTGTATTTAGCCTACCGTGATTAATATCAATCAACAGGCTTATAATGCCTGCTTGAATTTTTTCGCCTTCTTCAATCAATGAGTGTAGCTGTTTCGTAATCATAAAGAATTTTATTGATTCCTTATAAACATAATAATTTTCTTTAAGAACTTCTGTCATGTTCTCAATTCTTATTTGCATACTTCTAAAATTGGAGTTAACATCTTCTGTTGTTCTCTTTAATAGATTAGAAGTTGAATCAACCACAGATGTTTGTTTTTGAATTAGTTTATCAAGGTTGTTCTGGTTATCTAACAAATTCTTCATATTTTCTTCTAATTGCTCTCTATCATCTTCATCCATTATACCAAATAAAATATGATACAAGGAACCCATAAATTCGAAAGGAGCACGCTTGCTTCTAGATCTAGACTGCATCATAAACAATTTATTGTTTTCTTCAAGTTCCGATAACTGACTTTGCATATTATCTAAGACTAGACTACATTGCTCTTCAAAGCTATGAAGTCTTTCGCAAACTTTCCTCATACTTTGTATAAGCGCATTACCCTTTGTTAACATTTTAAAATATGGATCCATTTTATAATAGATAACCAAATTCCAAGAAGTACTCACAATCTCAACATCTCCTAGCGGGTCTAGATATATTGCTGAGGTTTTATTTATTTTGTCTATAGAATATCTTGGTGCTATATCTTTAGGTAATGCGCTAGAAACTTGACAACTTAACACAAACAACAACATTGCCATAATGATTCCGATCTTGGACATTCCCGATGTCGCTCTAGTTCGTCTTTTTGGCTCTTGGTCAGCCTCATTTTTGTCAACAGACTTTATTCCTTCCAAGGGACAAATTTTAGTAATGGGTCTAGTGATATATCCTTCCTGCATCTTTACTTTAGCCACTCGGACCTTATCATCATTCCCCTTATGCACCTTTTCCACCTTTCCTAAAGGCCATCTTGCAGGATGACAATTCTCATCCTTTAATAAAACTATTTGCCCTTCTTCTATATTAGGAATTTCCTTTTTCCATTTATTCCTTTGCTGGAGCGTATGCAAATATTCACTTTTCCACTTAACCCAGAAATCTTTCTTTATTTTTTGGATAAGTCTCCACCTATCCAAATTTCCGATTTTTTCATCTTTCCATTGGTTCGACTATTTCTAAGGGTGGTCTTCCAATTAAAAAATGACCTGGTGTTAAAACTTCTTGTTGGTCCTTCTCACTAACTATAGTGTATAATGGCCTTGAATTTAAGCATGCTTCTATTTGACATAAAAGAGTTGACATTTCTTCATAAGTCAAAATAGTGTCGCCGATTATACGCTTTAAATGGTATTTCATTGACTTAACTCCAGCTTCCCAAATACCTCCGAAGTGAGGTCCTGCCGGGGGAATAAAATGCCAATCAATCCTGTCCTTTTCAAGCTGCGCTGCAATCGTTATATTTTCTTGTATTGCATTAAATAACTCTTGATCTAATTTTCTTGCAGCTCCTACAAAATTTGTTCCGTTGTCTGAATAGATATTGGAACATTTTCCCCGTCTAGCAATAAATCTTCTGAGTGCTGCTAAAAATGCGTCTGAAGTTAGATCGCTTACCATTTCTAAGTGTATGGCTTTGGTGGCCATGCAAACGAATACAGCAACGTATCCTTTAAATGTTTTTTGGCCACGATTTTTTGAACATTTAACATAATAAGGATCTGCGTAATCTATTCCAGTATTAAGAAACGGGAATGTCATCGTCACTCTATATTTTGGCAAGTTACCCATTATTTGCTGAGCTGTATTTTGTTTATACCTTGCACACGTTACACATTCTCTTAAATACTTTTTCAACGAATTTTTCAACCCGAAAATCCAATACTTTCTTTGGATATAGTTTCGCATTAGGTTTATCCCTCCATGCAATGTTTCCTTATGAGCATTTTTTATTAATAAGCTTGTTAGGTGGCATTTTTCTAAAATGATTGGATGTTTAACATTAAATTCTGCATTGGAATTTTGCAATCTTCCTCCAACTCTTAGAACCCCATCCTTGTCCAAAAATGGATTCAATGACAATATTTTATTATTTGTCTTGATTTCCTTTTTGATTTTAAGGCACTTTATCTCTTGCCTAAACTGGTATTCTTGTTGTTTCTTAATAACAACTGTTTCCGCTATTCTTATCTCCTTTACTGAAATAATTGATGAATAGGCTTTATTTCTTGTTTTCATCTGCACGAATCTATTTATGTATGCTATTATACGTATAAGTTTTTCTATACTGGAATACCTTTCTATTAATTCGTAAATAGGATCATCTATTTTGTCATTTAATACCGTATTTATTAAGACAGGTTCTTCTACAGACTGCTGCCGAGGCCAAAGTTCTTTTGGGTCTGCTAGCCATTTCGGACCTTTCCACCAAAAATCACAGTTGATCAACTGGTTAGAATCCACTCCCCTGGATGCTAAATCTGCTGGATTATCCTCTGACTTAATATGATTCCATTCAGTATTTTTTAATTTCCGAATGTCATCCGTTCTTCTTTTTATAAATTTGATCTTACTTTGACCACTGTTAATCCATGCTAAGGTAATCGTGGAATCACTCCAAGCATAGATCTCCATTATATTGTCAATTGATCCTTTTAGTCTTTGGATTAATTCACTAAGCAGGTGAGCTGCACACAGCTCGAGTTTGGGAATTGTCTTCCTATTTTTTATAGGGTTGACTCTACTTTTGCTAGCTATTATATTAACATGAGGTCCTACTTTAGCATAGACTACTGCAGCATATGCTTTTTCGGAGGCGTCCGCAAATCCGTGAATCTGAATGACTGAAGAACTGTTTGAATTAATCCACCTTGGGATTCGAATATTCTCTAACAATAATAAATTTTCTTTATATTTTTCCCAATAATTTTTATCTTCTATGGATAATTCCTGATCCCATTCACTTTTATTTATCCAAAGTTTTTGAATAAAAAGTTTTCCTGAAACCGTGACTGGTGCCAACCATCCTAACGGATCAAATATTTTTGCTAGCGTTGATAACACAACGCGCTTATTTATATTTTTTGATTCATCATTACAATTTACGCTGAACTTAAATAAATCCTTTTGAGGTTCCCATTTTAGTCCTAAAGTTTTAACACATTCATTTTCGATAATATTGAGAACCTTATTGTCCCCTGTGTCCTCCACAGTGGTTAATATTTTGGAATTGTTGGAAATCCATTTCCTTAAGTTGAATCCAACTTTCTGCAATTCATGGGGAATTAATGTTATTAATTTATTAGCTTCTTCTACCGAATCAGCTCCAGTCATTAGGTCATCCATATAGAAATCATTCCTAATTATTGCACTAATAACTTGGTTTTTACATTTATCTGCAATATCTACCAGAACCCTGGTAGCCAAATATGGTGCAGATGCAGTTCCGTAAGTGACTGTGGTTAATTTATATGTTTTAATTTTTTCTTTTGGAGAATTTCTCCATAAAATATATTGATATTTTTGATCATTATTATCTATTTTAATTTGTCGGTACATCTTTTCAATGTCTGCCGAAACAACAAATTCCCATTTTCTCCATTTAATAATAATGTCAAAAATATCTTTTTGAACTCGTGGCCCAACCCACATTATGTCGTTCAAACTTTTGTTATTCGTAGTTTTTGCTGAAGCATCAAAAACTACTCTCAATTTGGTCGTAAGGCTTGAATCTCTAATCACTGCCTGGTGCGGTAAAAAATATTTGCCTTCATCACTCACTTCAATCATGTGTCCTAAATCCATGTATTCATTCATGAATTTAGTGTAGTCAACCTTAAGTTTTTCATTTCTTTTTAGTTTTTTCTCCAGATTCATGTAACGAGCTATCGCTTGTTTCTTTGAATCTCCTAAGGTGACATCCTCCTTGAATGGAATTGACACAATGTATCGCCCATCTGAATCTTTTTTTGTCGTTTTGATAAATTTATTTTCACAGATTTCAGACTCGATATCATCTTTTTCTTCTTCTTCCACTTCCCAGTAGCGATCTAACTCTTTTATTTCTATTGTTGTGGCTACAATGGTTTCTTTTCCTTTGGATTTTTTACATCCAGAAACTATCCACCCGAAATCAGTTTTTTGCCCAAGGAGACCGTCTATTTTTATAACTCCATTTTGCAGAATGTGAGTATATACGTCTGCTCCAATGATTAAATCAATGCGACCCGGTTTATTAAAATCGGGGTCGGCTAATTTAAAGTTCTTCCATTTTTTCTGATCAACATTAATCGTGTTGACTGGAAGTGCCTTCATAAGTTTTGGGAGAATAATTGCTTCAATTTCTAAATTTTTCGGAGAATTTCTTATCGAAATAACCGCTTTGTGCTTGGAGATGCACGTTCCTGTGGAAGATACTCCACTTATTTCAGTATGAGACCGAAATTTTTTCAATTTTAGAATCTGTGCAGACTCTTCTGAAATAATTGTGCTTTGAGAGCCACTATCAATCAATGCTCTTAATTGTTCAAAGCCTCCATACCTCGACTTTACTTGAATCAAGGCCGTGGCCAACAAGGCTTGACCTGTTGTTCTACACGTATTCACTTTTTCTGGATTATGACCTGCAAAGTGAAGTAACGTGTGGTGAGGTTTACGACAAGTCGAACAAAGCTGCTCGCTTATACATTTTTTACCGAACGGATGCCTCAGACATCTTAGGCAAATCCCATTTTTTCTTACCCAGTCAGACCGTTCTGCTGGATTCATTATTTTAAATTTATGGCATTGAATTAAATAATGCCCTGGTAGTTTGCAATATGCACAATTGTCACTATAATTTTTATTCTTGTTATTATTAATCATTTTCTTTACAGGTTTTACTTCCTGTGAGAATGATGATATAGAATTGAGCCTTTGCTCTAAAAAGTCCATGACATCAGAAAGTGCCTGTATTTCTTTTGTCTTTTTAACATGGCTTTCATATAAATTGAGTGATTCTTTATTGAATTTCCGAAGAATTATGTGAGCGAAAATTGCATCCACATCTTCTGGTAATTGTGCCTTTAATTTTATAATATAAATTGACTCGTTAATCGTGTCAATAAATGTCTTTATTTGCTTATTGGATTCTAAATTTAAATTTGGCATATCCATAAGCCTATTCATATGATCTGAGAATATGTTTCTTTTATTCTCATATCGCTTGGTCAAAAACTCCCAAGTGGCTTCATAATTTTCTCCAGAGCCGAGCAGTAAATGAGTAACCACATTTCTGGCTTCTCCTTTTAATGCTGACTTTAGATAATTAAATTTGAGAGAAGGACTGAGATCCTCTCTCACATGTATGAGCTCTGTAAAGAGTTCATTAAAAAGATCCCATTCTTTGGAATCACCAAAGAAAGTGGGAATCTGTATTTTAGGCAGGGTTGGTAACTCCTCCGCCTTAACAACCGTCGACATTTCAGCTTTATTTATTGTGCCACTGAGTCGACTATTAATGGCTGTAAGAATATTTTGTTTGTCAAATTCAAGTTCGCTAATTTCTTCTTCGAATAGCGAACTCTCAAAATGACTATTCACCTGTTCAATCAGGTTATCTATTTTATGCCATAAAAATTCAATTTTATTTTTCCTTATTTTAAGGAAATCTGGACTACTGTCTATTAGTTTAGACGTATCTTCTAGATATACTCGAAATTGGCCAACATTATTACGAAATGCCTGCTCTACTTTTAAAGCGTTGTTTTGTGCTATACCCTCTTTTTCAGGGTGACCACGCATTTCAAGGTTTAATGTAGGGGGAGGGTTTGATTTAGGGACAGTGTTTGATTTAGGGAAAGTGTTTTCTACCGACTCGCCCTTAATTTTTTCATTTTTATTTTTAATTTTTTCTAACACCATCATTATTAAATCATACTGCTTCGCGTTAAAATATTCATGATCGACAACGCCGATCTTTAACAAATTGCTATGATTAGCAATGAAACATTTTTGAAGCTCATTTAATTTTAGAATTTCTACATCTGTTAATGTTGGTTTTACTTCCAACTTTCTAATTTCCAAAATAATTTCGGACTGCTTCTTAAGGAATTGAATAGTCTTTTCTGACATCATTTTGAAAATTTTTTGTAATTTCTTAATATATATAGTACGTGTATATGTATTTTATATGTATTTATATATATATGTGTGTTTGGATAAACAGAAAATTCTTGTTTTGACTTAGCTGATGTCGTTGTTGTTGCTGCTGCTGTTGCTGCTGTTGTTGCTGCTGTTGCTACTGCTGTTGCTGCTTCTGCTGCTGCTGTTGTTGCTGCTTCTGCTGCTGGTAGAGGCTCCTTTGAATTTGACTTCCTTCTCTTCTTTAAGGCTCCGTCGATGTTTAAAGATGATTTTTTTTTTTTTTTGCACGTTTTATTATTTTTGTAGTCCAGTCAGATTTTTTGTTTTTTAGCCATTTATTTCGGCATTTATGCTCTTTTGGCATATACACTGCACTCTATTTATGAGCTGATTTAATGCTATTAGAGCATTTATAAGGCACTGTTTTCAGGCACTTTTTATTTAATTTATGCTCTTATGGCATATACACTGCACTCTATTTATGAGCTGATTTAATGCTATTAGAGCATTTATAAGGCACTTTTGTTATGCACTTTTTAATTTCACAATTGCTGATGTATGGCCTCAAGCACGCCTTACCACAATTTATAATGGTACACAAAGCAACCTTTAGCTATAGACTATAAGGTGCTTGTTTTAAAACATAAAAGATTCTTTTGTATCTTTTTGCTTTTTATATTTATACTCTGTTCCTTACCTTTGGTAGGGGGAAACAAGAGTTACTTATTTTTGCTACCTTTAGCTGTAAGATGCTTAAAGGAGCTGGCCTTTCTCTGAGTTCCTTACCTTTGGTAGGGGGAAACTGCAGAGTCGATTAAAGGCTCGATTGACCAAATGTAAAATCCCAAATAAGAAGACTTTACTCGTTGAGTTTTTGTAAGAAACTGATTTTATTTGGAAATATCTTCGGTTTAAATAGGTGACATGAGAATCGCATCTTAAAGTAAATGGCCTACGCAGAGGCCTACGTAAATAGTCCCCGCCTTATCGAGGTCCCACGCTCGGGCACATCTGCCTATCTTGAGCGGCGAGGACCTTATCTGTGGTCTCCCACTAAGGGACTATTTTAGGAGGCGGGGAACGATCTCAAGTGACTGACTCATGTAGTGTGCACTTAAATTACATGTTTTTGAGCAATGCACCCATGTCGCCTTAGATAACAAAATCCTAAATATAATTTATCGCTCTCGATTCATTTACATAAGATATGAACGGAGCCCAAAATTGTAAGTCTTTAAATATATTCGTGTTCATGTGTGAACAGAGACCGTCTATTTTTATAACTCCATTTTGCAGAATGTGAGTATATACGTCTGCTCCAATGATTAAATCAATGCGACCCGGTTTATTAAAATCGGGGTCGGCTAATTTAAAGTTCTTCCATTTTTTCTGATCAACATTAATCGTGTTGACTGGAAGTGCCTTCATAAGTTTTGGGAGAATAATTGCTTCAATTTCTAAATTTTTCGGAGAATTTCTTATCGAAATAACCGCTTTGTGCTTGGAGATGCACGTTCCTGTGGAAGATACTCCACTTATTTCAGTATGAGACCGAAATTTTTTCAATTTTAGAATCTGTGCAGACTCTTCTGAAATAATTGTGCTTTGAGAGCCACTATCAATCAATGCTCTTAATTGTTCAAAGCCTCCATACCTCGACTTTACTTGAATCAAGGCCGTGGCCAACAAGGCTTGACCTGTTGTTCTACACGTATTCACTTTTTCTGGATTATGACCTGCAAAGTGAAGTAACGTGTGGTGAGGTTTACGACAAGTCGAACAAAGCTGCTCGCTTATACATTTTTTACCGAACGGATGCCTCAGACATCTTAGGCAAATCCCATTTTTTCTTACCCAGTCAGACCGTTCTGCTGGATTCATTATTTTAAATTTATGGCATTGAATTAAATAATGCCCTGGTAGTTTGCAATATGCACAATTGTCACTATAATTTTTATTCTTGTTATTATTAATCATTTTCTTTACAGGTTTTACTTCCTGTGAGAATGATGATATAGAATTGAGCCTTTGCTCTAAAAAGTCCATGACATCAGAAAGTGCCTGTATTTCTTTTGTCTTTTTAACATGGCTTTCATATAAATTGAGTGATTCTTTATTGAATTTCCGAAGAATTATGTGAGCGAAAATTGCATCCACATCTTCTGGTAATTGTGCCTTTAATTTTATAATATAAATTGACTCGTTAATCGTGTCAATAAATGTCTTTATTTGCTTATTGGATTCTAAATTTAAATTTGGCATATCCATAAGCCTATTCATATGATCTGAGAATATGTTTCTTTTATTCTCATATCGCTTGGTCAAAAACTCCCAAGTGGCTTCATAATTTTCTCCAGAGCCGAGCAGTAAATGAGTAACCACATTTCTGGCTTCTCCTTTTAATGCTGACTTTAGATAATTAAATTTGAGAGAAGGACTGAGATCCTCTCTCACATGTATGAGCTCTGTAAAGAGTTCATTAAAAAGATCCCATTCTTTGGAATCACCAAAGAAAGTGGGAATCTGTATTTTAGGCAGGGTTGGTAACTCCTCCGCCTTAACAACCGTCGACATTTCAGCTTTATTTATTGTGCCACTGAGTCGACTATTAATGGCTGTAAGAATATTTTGTTTGTCAAATTCAAGTTCGCTAATTTCTTCTTCGAATAGCGAACTCTCAAAATGACTATTCACCTGTTCAATCAGGTTATCTATTTTATGCCATAAAAATTCAATTTTATTTTTCCTTATTTTAAGGAAATCTGGACTACTGTCTATTAGTTTAGACGTATCTTCTAGATATACTCGAAATTGGCCAACATTATTACGAAATGCCTGCTCTACTTTTAAAGCGTTGTTTTGTGCTATACCCTCTTTTTCAGGGTGACCACGCATTTCAAGGTTTAATGTAGGGGGAGGGTTTGATTTAGGGACAGTGTTTGATTTAGGGAAAGTGTTTTCTACCGACTCGCCCTTAATTTTTTCATTTTTATTTTTAATTTTTTCTAACACCATCATTATTAAATCATACTGCTTCGCGTTAAAATATTCATGATCGACAACGCCGATCTTTAACAAATTGCTATGATTAGCAATGAAACATTTTTGAAGCTCATTTAATTTTAGAATTTCTACATCTGTTAATGTTGGTTTTACTTCCAACTTTCTAATTTCCAAAATAATTTCGGACTGCTTCTTAAGGAATTGAATAGTCTTTTCTGACATCATTTTGAAAATTTTTTGTAATTTCTTAATATATATAGTACGTGTATATGTATTTTATATGTATTTATATATATATGTGTGTTTGGATAAACAGAAAATTCTTGTTTTGACTTAGCTGATGTCGTTGTTGTTGCTGCTGCTGTTGCTGCTGTTGTTGCTGCTGTTGCTACTGCTGTTGCTGCTTCTGCTGCTGCTGTTGTTGCTGCTTCTGCTGCTGGTAGAGGCTCCTTTGAATTTGACTTCCTTCTCTTCTTTAAGGCTCCGTCGATGTTTAAAGATGATTTTTTTTTTTTTTTGCACGTTTTATTATTTTTGTAGTCCAGTCAGATTTTTTTGTTTTTTAGCCATTTATTTCGGCATTTATGCTCTTTTGGCATATACACTGCACTCTATTTATGAGCTGATTTAATGCTATTAGAGCATTTATAAGGCACTGTTTTCAGGCACTTTTTATTTAATTTATGCTCTTATGGCATATACACTGCACTCTATTTATGAGCTGATTTAATGCTATTAGAGCATTTATAAGGCACTTTTGTTATGCACTTTTTAATTTCACAATTGCTGATGTATGGCCTCAAGCACGCCTTACCACAATTTATAATGGTACACAAAGCAACCTTTAGCTATAGACTATAAGGTGCTTGTTTTAAAACATAAAAGATTCTTTTGTATCTTTTGCTTTTTATATTTATACTCTGTTCCTTACCTTTGGTAGGGGGAAACAAGAGTTACTTATTTTTGCTACCTTTAGCTGTAAGATGCTTAAAGGAGCTGGCCTTTCTCTGAGTTCCTTACCTTTGGTAGGGGGAAACTGCAGAGTCGATTAAAGGCTCGATTGACCAAATGTAAAATCCCAAATAAGAAGACTTTACTCGTTGAGTTTTTGTAAGAAACTGATTTTATTTGGAAATATCTTCGGTTTAAATAGGTGACATGAGAATCGCATCTTAAAGTAAATGGCCTACGCAGAGGCCTACGTAAATAGTCCCCGCCTTATCGAGGTCCCACGCTCGGGCACATCTGCCTATCTTGAGCGGCGAGGACCTTATCTGTGGTCTCCCACTAAGGGACTATTTTAGGAGGCGGGGAACGATCTCAAGTGACTGACTCATGTAGTGTGCACTTAAATTACATGTTTTTGAGCAATGCACCCATGTCGCCTTAGATAACAAAATCCTAAATATAATTTATCGCTCTCGATTCATTTACATAAGATATGAACGGAGCCCAAAATTGTAAGTCTTTAAATATATTCGTGTTCATGTGTGAACAGATACCAATAGGGTAATATTCGACAAATGTATTATTGGAATCATCAAACAAGAGCAAACTCAATGCAAATATATTAAAACACATAAAAATTACCAAATAAATTATATAGAACCAAATATACTAATAACATGGATTATTCCTGAAACAGCTGTTAACCAAGACTGTATAAACATTTTATTGTTAATATCAGGAAACAACATCATTAAAATTAAAAATTGTACCATGCGAATAGATGAATTCCTAATTTCTAATAATCTGGCAGATCTTACGCAAAAGATTAATATCACCAACAGAGTTACACGTTCAGAACGAATAAATCACTTACAAACAAGATAAATAATAAAATTCCATGTAAAACGCTACAGCCTTTTCAAAATTATAAACATTACTACTTTTGTCATCATGATAATTAGTTTTACTCTGTTTTTAGCATATAAGCTTAAAAATATACCTAAAAAAATTATTGTGAAATATTTTAAACAAAAAGAAAAACATCCGCACCTTGAAACTAATGACAATGAGAATATTCAACAAGGAAATAATATTATCTTATACCCAAATTTAACCACCTGAGTATACGCCAAATTCAAAGGTTGGGGGAGTGACATATTCATAAGTCCCTAAGACTTAAGCATGTGCCTACATACTAATACACTTACAACATATACACCCCAATACAACATACACTACTCCGGATGTACCCAACAGATACCAGATAAGAATAAGGTTGTTATATGATCCTCGAGAATGGAAAAAACCCCAATTCTAGAAAAGTCACCCACTGGTAGACTATACATCCGTTCCCTAATTTAAACAATTCCTTGCTTAAGCCCTCACCCCATCGTCACGTTCCCACGTTCAAAGCTCGGACACGCAATCCCAAAATACAAAAGTATCGATTTCAATAAAGAAATTATAAGAATCTAAGAGCACTTGTATCCAAGAGCAAATGCACTTGAATCCAAGAGAAACGCAAAGCTTTTTCTATTCACGATCAGAATTCTAAAGTCTAAAGTCCATATTAGAAAAGCTCGATATCTTGCTTGAACTTCAATCAAATCAGAATAATTATCAGAGTTCAGTTTGAGACCTAATTGTAAAAGGTCGGTGTTCTTCTCAACTAAAAAGTTTTGTAATCATTTAGTGAAATAAAAATTATATTTTTTTCACTTATAAATATTGCAAGCATTTAATTATATGTATATAGATAGTGACGTATTTGGGTGATCCAAACCGGCCATTTCAATTATTTCAAAGAAATAGAAACAGCAACTTAAGCGATTTCAACAATGTATCCCATCTGCGCAGAATCCGTTTTTAATAAACAATTCTTTGGCAGCGGCACTTAGCCGTTCTTTTAAACATGCTAAAGCCTGACCTAAGCAGATTTGACGGCTCTCTTTAAATCTTTTCCTAATTGTGAAAACTCTGAGGCTTCTCCTCAATCCAATTTACATTTAATTTTTAGTCTTAAGCTGAGATCAAAAGAATAAAGACGTGGAAACTATTTATTCGATATTTTTTTATTTATTAGCGTTGTCCTTAGTCAACTGATTGGAAATAAGTTTGACTCAAAAACATAACAACTATTTTACTATATATATAGTGAATTGTCTGTCCCAAGCACTTCTTATTTGCGTGGCCGCTACGAAACCACAACAATGTGTTTCGTTTTTATTTTAGCTATTAATTTGAATTCTTGTATTCGTATATTAGGTTCTTTTCTACCCTCATAAGCAGCAGCACTTGCTATGCTTAATAAAGAGTTTTTTAAAAGTTACTTCGGCGTGTATTTATTGTGAAGCCACCGGTTTGCGGAAACCGGCGTTACCGGCAGGCGGCACAGCGACAACGTCATTAACCTCGGCTGTAATTTGGTACCTCTCTTTAAACTGTTCTTGAATCTGCGAATTAAAAATAAGTATAAAAATATAGTTTTTGCAAGTGTCTTTACTAAGATAGAAATTAAAAGTAAAAAGTTTTAACACGCACAAAGACGCGGGAAAATAGTAGTGGATTAGGTTGAGGAATAAAAATAAACTATTGGCAGCAAGAATAAATTAAATAAAAAAAACATTTGTTGTTCTGTGCCAAGGGGTAGACTTGGTCGTAAGTGTCTTCTTTCGAAAGTACCTCAATTCTTCAGAAAGGTTGCCTCCTTATAGTTGGTGAATTTTGAGTTGCAGGTTAACTCCATCAATTGTCTCTTCCAGTTGGTTAATTTATGGGTTATTAGAATGCCCAAGTGAAACAAGGTCTCTCCAGTTTGACTTCTGAAAAGAGTCTACTTCAAAAGAGTCTAAGTAAAAGTAGAATAAATGAAAAATACCGTGTGGTTAGTAACATCTGCAAAACAATTTAAAAGAAAATCCCGTGCAGTCGGAAACAAAATTAATTAAAATTTTTAACTCTGTAATTTAAAACCAAATTTAAACCAAATTTCGGAAACCCATCTAAATCAATTATTGAATCAGATTGAAGAACTGAACAACTACGATGGTACACCTGGCAAGCTGTCTGGGTTTGTTAATCCGGTCGAGCAGCTACCTAACTTATTTCCTACCCAAGATGCCAGGCAGGCACACGTTATCTACGGAGCAGTAAAGCGCCTACTAGTGGATGCAGCATTGGAGTTCGTCACCCAAGAAAGAGCGAATACATGGCTGGATACAAGGTCGGGCCTGTGATAAAGCAAATTGCACTGAAATGTTAAATAGATAGAATAGATCGATAATTGCCGGATAAAATTTATATGTCATTGGCACGCAAAGATATCGATACTATTTATTTATATTTATAAGATATCGATACTATTTATAAATTAGGATAAGCTTCAATGGAGCTAGGCCTCTATGATGCCAGTCAAGAAAATCAGCGTTCTAAAAGATCAGAAGGGAACAGACGCAGGAACAGGGGAAATCATAGTCGAAGCAATAATCAATTAGCAATTATTATCCTGAAACAAATCAGAATACTAATACGCAACATCAAAATTCGAATCAACCTACTACAAATCAAAGTCAGTATTCAGTATTCCACTCGTCTCAAAGGGGAAATTATTACACATTTAGAAGTGATTTAACACAAGCCCAACAAAACAAAATGGCCGAAGCAGAATTTTCATCAAACTGCCTCGGACACTCAAGTGACACAGGAGGACGTACCAGTCCCCATGTGCGTATAGGTTATCATAACAAAATTTACAAGGGAATGATCGACACAGGCTCATCAATATTATAAGGGAACATTTTGAAAATTTAGAAGAAAAAGAAGAAGATCTAAGATCTGTATACTATTTAAGGGCCAATAAAATTAAAGAAAAGCATAATGATGAAGCCCACTTCAGTATGAACGTCTGTTCAGAAATTCTATGTCCACAAATTTTCAATTATGATTTCCTGTTAGGTCGAAAGTATCTAGAGGATACGAAAGCTAAGATAGATTATGATAACGAGACGGTAACTCTAGGTTCAAAAACCTTTTAGTTTTTGTATGGAGAAAAAAAGGACGAGACCGCATCTAAATGCCTCGACCCACAGCAAAAGGATGATTTTGCTCCAGTGGAGGAAATCAATTCAAAGATGCAAAAGGTTAAGACCGCGCCTAAGAGCCTTAAACAACAGAAAAAGGAGACCGCATTACCAAAATGCCTCAATTCAAAAGTTGTTAGTGACACAGTGGACGGACAATGATGTAACACATCTCGATCCCATGTCCGTTGACAACGAAGTTGACTACACTTCGCGATCAACAATGAACGCGAATGTAACGAGTATAGACTCGAGCATCTAAATGTAGAGGAAATAGAATGTTTAAAGAATGTTATGTGCTGTAAGAGATATGATAGAGATAGAGAAAGACTTAAGGTTTTGATAACTTCAGATCCGATATTAATCTACCCCTATTTCTCTAACAACTGACGCTAGTAATTTAGCTATTGGTGCAGTGCTATCACAGAACCGTAAGCCCACGTAAGAACACGAAATCAACTATGCTACTATTGAAAAAGAATTGTTAGCTATAGCTGGGGCGACAAAATATTTCAGGTCATACCTATTCGGCAGGCCATTTGAAATAATGAGTGATCAGAAGCAATTGGTATGGCTGAATAATATCGAAGAGCCGAACATTAAATTACAAAGGTGGAAAATCAAACTTAATGAATTCGATTACAAAATAAAATATATTCCGTCAAAGAAAACTATGTCGCGGATGCTCTTTCCCGCACAAAGATAGAAGAAGTCATGGTTGGCGAGGTCGCAAACAGCATAGACACAACTATAGATGGTGCTAATGAAGATAATTTATATAATATGTCCATATCTAGACAAATAGAGATAGCAAAAGGCGACAGTGACACAACAAGTGTAAGCCACTTCTTTCAAAAACTGAAGATTAAAATAATCTATAGAGAAATGACACTTGAACTCTCCAAAACCCTCATTAAGGAATATGTGTGCACCAAGAAAAGCGCAATTTACTTCCCTAATGATTAGGATTTTCTGAACCTCCAGAGATCATTTACCGAAATCATAAGTCCCAACAATTTCACAAAACTATTGAGATGTACCGCGAAGCTAATTGATATACTAACTTGTGCGAAATTTAAGGATTTGATCCTAAAGAAATATAAGGAACTTTTACATCCAGGTATAGAAAAAACCATTAATTGGTTTAAAGAAAAATACTATTACCCGGATTGTGAAGGAATGTGAAATCTGGAATCTGGCAAAAACAGAACATCGAGACATAAAATTGACATATGAAACAACACCAGAAATATTAAACACAAGGGAAAAATACGTGTTAGATTTTTATCTCGCGGAAAACCCAATCTTCCTACCTTGTATTAATATTTATTCAAATTTCCCTCACTAGTTGAAGTAAAAAGTAGAGATTGGCTAGAAGCGAAAAGAGCTCTTACTAAAATATTCAATGATATGGGAAAGCCACAGGAAATTGAAGCTGACAAAGATTCAGCTTTTATGTGCATAAACTGGTTAAGATCCGAAGGCGTAAAAATTTATGTAACAACCAGCAAAAATGCTGTATCCTATAAAGAAAGATTTCACAAAACCGTAAATGAAAAGCTGAGAATCATCGGTAGTGAACAAAATAGTAAAGATAGGTGTACAAGAGGCGAAACGATCTTATACGTCATAGATCTAAACATAATAGTGCCAAACGATTTCCGACAGACATTTTTCCATATACAGGCAGCCCAGACTTTAATGTACAACAAAACAAAATTGATAAGATCGAATAACTCAATAAGAATAGGTATGATTTTGAAGTTGACATTAAATATAGTCAAGCTCTACTCGTAAAGAGTAAAATCACTAATCCATTTAAAATGACAGAAGGGATTGAACAAGTGGACAGTAAACCTTTTTGAGGAAACAAACCGTTCATTATAAATCAAAATTTAAAAAACAAATAAAGTTTAATAAGAGCAAATACGATAATTCCAGACCAGCCAAAGAAGCGAAAAGTACAAAACATATTTCTAATAATGCTTAGTTGCATATTATCACTTATCACCGCCATGGTCAAATGCTCCAACATCGAAGTAAACCCAATAAGTGCGAAGAATGGATACCTTATATTCCAAAACGGAACGATGGAAATTTCAACCAGCTACGAATACCACTATTTGAGTATAAACATAACAAAGACTGCTCATGTTCGAAAATCTAGTAACTGAAGCAAACAACTATACCAATGTACCACATATACAATATTAACTCGATAAACTAAAACGGGATATAAATGGATTAAGAATTATTCAGCAAAGCAAAAGAGGTCTTTTGAACACAGTAGTGAAGGTATATATACAATAATTGCTTAAGCCCTCGCACCATCGTCACGTTGCCACGTTCAAAGCTCGGACTCGCAATCCCGAAAAAAAAGCATTAGATATCCAAGAGCGAATGCACTTGAATCCAAGAGAAATGCAAAGACAATTAAAGTCAGCAACTCAAAAGCTCTCTCTTCGTTTGATCAGAACCCTAAAGTCTAAAGTCCATATTAGAAATGCTCGAAACTGAGGCTTTAACGTCAATCAAATCAGAGTAATTAGGAGAGTTCAGTTCGATGCCTAATTATAATCGGTCGGTGTTCTTCTCAAGAATAAATATTGTAATCATTCAGTAAAATAAAATTACATTTTTTATATATTAGTATTGCAATTTTTTAATTGGCGCAGTCGGTAGGATCTGTTAACCGTCCTCTTAGTACGGTACTGACAAAGACACTAGAATAACATGATGCGTAACGCCATACGATTTTTTGGCACACGATTTTTTCGCCGTGGCTCTAGAGGTGGCTCCAGGCTCTCTCGAATTTTTGTTCGACAGCGAGAGGGGAGAGCGCTACAGCGAACAGCTCTTTCCTACGCATACAGTGATAGCAGACAACTGTGTGTGTGCATTGTAAATTGACAAAATATGCCCTTCACCTTAGAAGTTCTTAGACTTTAAAACTATTAAACTATTATTTTTGATCAATTGGCACCATGCGAAAAATTCTTGTTTTGCATTGCCTTAACGTTAATATTATTTAAATATAGCTTAGAAATAGTAATAGCCGAATCATAATTTCAAAAATTACCTTTCATTAGAATATTTGTCTATATGACCAAAGCAAAGGCATTAGAATAATTCTAGTGTCTTTGATATGACTTTTGCAATAAACAGTTATCATATTTTTATTTATTTTAAAAATTTTTATTTTCTACTTCGTATTATTTTTATGAAATATTTATTTCTATTTCTAATGTCTTCTTTTTGGAAAATTTATGTTTTAAATTACAGTAGCTTTAATAATTTTCTTTGTATTTGCTTTAATTATTTAGTACATATATAAAGTCATTTGACTTAATATGATGTATGTAAATGAACAATTTTTATTATTTAAAATGCACATTAGACTCAGTTGTTTTTCATATTCGGTGTTTTTTTTTTATATTCCAATTTGATATTTTTAAACAGCGCGCAATTTCATCATATTGCTACGAAATTGTCCAAAACTCCCCAAATATGTAAATTCGTTTCTTCGATCTTCGTCCCGAAAATCGTCTTCTAGGACAACACGCACACATATACGCGTTCTCGTCTCTTGTTTTTACTCACACAAGCAAATTCTATTTTAAGATTTCTTACGCTCTCAGCGTAAGCGAGGGGACAGAGGTCAATTTTGGCCGTCACCAAAAAAGTGGCTGCATAGTTCCAACCCAATTCAGCTACACACGGAAAGTTTTGGGATAATTCGGTTATCGCAAATAGAGTGGGTTTCAGCTGATCGTGATTTCCGCCGATGGCCTACACCTCAGCTTGAGTTTCCGATTTACTTTTTTTGATATAAAACAGTCGATGGAAAGTTCATGTCGGAAAAAAATCATAACCTGCGGGCGTGAGATTTTTTTTTGTCGATGGAAATATTGTTAGAGTGAGTTTTTCTCGACATTATCAGTGCACGGCAGCAGCATTGCCGCCCAGGCTCGACTGGGGCAGCCGCAGGTTAGTGAATATCGGAGGAAAACTGAACTGTGAGTTGATGCTGAAAATATTATTAGAGCAGAAATAGAAGCCGGGAAAATCTTCGCTTGGCGTAGCCATCGCGCATCAGCATCACCGCCCAGACCCCAAGGTTCGACTGGGGCAGCCACAGGCGGGCAGAAGGAGAGGAAATAACCTAGTCAGGCCGTCTAGTGGAGCGCTCTTTCCAGCGAGTGGCAGAAGAGAAGAAGCAGCAGCAGCGGGACCGCAACCGGGGATAAGCCGTGACCAAAAGATGGTTATTTAAATTAATTGGAAAAAAATTCAACAACTCAGGAGTACCCCAAAGTGAGGTTAAAGGCGCGGAAAATTTAGCGGGATTAGTAGTCCAGAATGCAGTGCAAGTTCCTGATGAAGCGAACATCTATAATTTTAAATTAAAAATCTAAATAAATAAAATATAGGTCTGACCTAACCTACATCAAAATTTATTTATCCCCGAACCATTTTGAACTGAGAATTTTAGATTTAGTTGAATTCAATTTCAGTTCAATTTAGTTGAATTTTAAAATGATGTATTTCAAATTTTCACAATAAGCTACAAAAAATGTGCACTCGAGTAGGGGACTTAGTTTTTTGTATTTTTTAGCACTTTGGTATTTTTTAAATGTATTTAAATTGAATTCCTTTTAGTATATTATATATTTATATATTTATATTATAAAATATATTTTTATATTATGTAAGCTAACCTAATCTAATTATTTTTCTAAGTGCGCATTTAAATTTTTGAGTAAGAATTTATAAAAGTTTGCTTGGAGTCGTTGGATTCGAAATTCGAGTGAGGAGTATCCGTGAGTTTATACATTCTCAAAGTATTTGTGGTTTTCCACAACACGCTTTCATTTCAGCTCATCTGCGCCGGGAGATCGATCTTTTGCCGAGGAGTGAAAAGTAGAGTGTTTTATTTACAAACATTTTTATTGAAAATATTCCACGAAATACACTGAGAAATTATTTACGGGAGGTCATCATTTTGATGATGTACAAAATTTCATTTTTTATTATACACCAAAAAATTAATGGAAGCTAATTAGTAAAAGTAAATAAATTTGGACTTTTTTTTATTTATTGTTGAATTTTGTTTTCCACGTGTTTTACAAGAAAATAAAGAATTCGAATGAACACACTGCGAATAAATTATTTGCTCCTAATGGAGTGGCGGCAGTAGCCGATTGAATATAAAAAGAAAATCTAACCGAATTTACTCGCGACCCTCTCCCACACTTCTTTTATTTTTCTCTTTAAGAATTCATTACCAGAATAATAATAATAATAATGGAACAAGATTATAGAGAAGAAACCTGCACTTGAAATCATGGGAGAATTTAATTCACTTAATCGTTTAACTATATCTTTCTTGAATAACGTCATAAACCTTGTTTTCTGAATTCGCAACAAAAACAAACAGAGAAAAAAAGAGAGAAAAAAATCAAAAAAAACCCTTTGCTTTAGATTCCTTTGACTTACTTTAGTTCGTATTTATTTTTCTACTTATTTACTTTATTATGTACTTATTTATTTAGTTATAAATATTGGTATTAATTATTAATCAACCTGAAAATATGAGTTTCTAAAGACTTAAATAATGACTCGACTGATGTGATACATCCATTCTCTTAAATAAAGTGGTCATAGGTAGGGAAGGGCAATCCGCGAACACGATTCCACCTGTGTTTCGCAGGCGACAAAATACTCAAGCTTTTCCTCCTGTTCTAGAACTGTCCCCTTCCGAATGTATTAATTTGCTTCCTCCGATTTTGTATACTAGCTCCTTTATTTTGTTGTTGTAAGCACGCTCAATTTCTTGACCTTATTCAATAATGTATGTAACGAAAAGCTATCTGTACAAGCAAGACCACCACACCCAACGCCATGAGCTAGAGCCGGCCTCTAAAGCGTGCACCAGCAAGTACAGGTACTCTCGTCTTCCATCCCTTTATTTCGTTACACGTCACAAATCATTGCTGAGGTCTCAGCTTGGCTGTGGCCTTCGGTAGTCTACTTTTGTAACGGCTTCTGATTCTGCACAGATTTTCTTTTGTAGATTTGTTTCGTATGTGTTTTTGACATGAAGGGTTCCGAGGCGAAAAGCATATTTTAAAACACAACCTTTGGCTATTTTTAAAATTAAATTATATTGACCAAACAATATTATAATATTTGATCTATACGATCCTCCCACTCTAACGCCCAAGAGTTTTCCACACCCTCTCTAACGCCCTAAAACCGCCACGGCCACATTTTTGAACAATTTTGAAAATTTTCTCATTTTGTTCTATCAATATCCGAGAAGAATTATAAAATTTCGCCTTCGATGTCACACTAGCTGTGTACCGAGTATCTATTAGTCGGGGAACTAGACTATAGCATTCTCTCATGCTTTAACATAAACTTTCTGTTTTTAATTTTAATTTTTTCCGGCCACGCTTCTAACAGAGTATGTTGGGAAACGCAGCCGTCAGCAATTCCTATTATTATTTATTTATTTGATCCCAACTTTGGAGACATAAATTAGCGGCACCTCAGTTGTGCCATTATCTTTCTTTATCTAACCGTAGCTGGTTAGATACCGTAGCCGGCATTGTGATGAGATGGAGTCGAGTTGCTGTGCTGAGGACACCGACAGGATTGACGAAACGGGGAGTTAATAAGCTGTGTCTGCTGCCCCTTGAAAACCTCGTCTCAAATGACGAAGACGCAAAATGACTTTTGTAAAAAGTCCGTTCTTATTTTTTTTTCTTGATCAGCAGAAGCTTTCTGTCTTTTTTAGAATCCTTACGCTGAATCTCACCCTTCTAGCGTTTATAGTTCCTGAGATCTCTACGTTCATACGTGCAGACGGACATGGCTAGATCGACTCGGCTATTGATCCTCATCAAGAATATATATACTTTATATAGTCGGAAACGCTTCCTTCTGCCTGTTACAAACTTTTTAACGAATCTAGTATACCATTTTACTCTACGAGTAACGTTTAAAAAAGGGTCTGTTGAATTTTTGTAATAAGCTTTTGGAAATAGGGTCGTGATAATAAGGAAATAGTCGCTAACTTGGAGGTCGTTTTGTATTTCCCACTTGGATTGAAGAGATTGAAGAGCAGAGTGTGAGATCGATGTGTCTGTAATTATTGTGTGGTAAAAAGTGTGTGGGAGATTTGTCCAATGACGATTAGGTCGAACCTTGGAAGGTTCTATACCTGGAATGCTGTTGTCAGCATTCGTTGAAAATGACGTTATATCTCTAGAACTCTCTTCAAGTTTAATTTGGTGAAAACGTGACATTAAATCAAGGAATGAAAAATCTCTCTAAAAACTCTTCCTACTTGATCCAAAATCTCATCAATTAAAGTAAATAAAACAAAAAAAAAAAAAACAACTTTTCAATAAATATAAGTAGAAAAATCGGCAAATGGTGGATTTTCCTAAGACTTGGCCCTAAAATGTAGCACAACACTTTCCAGGGGACTGTTGAAGTTTGTCGCCAGTGCCATACTACATATTATTAATTATAAACATAAATATATATATGTAAACTATAATTAATTAATTAAAAACACTTCACTCATTTTAGTAGATCAGTTTGCAATGAAATTGGTCAAAGCTCCCCAAAACCGTCTTCTAGCACGTTCTCATTTATTGTTTTTACTCACACTAGCAAGCAATTTCTGAATTTTAGGCGAGAGGAGAAATTGCAATTTTGACTATTACCAATGCATGCATGTTGGAAAACCGTTACGCTTCTAGTTATTCTAATGGCTTTGGTATGGCCGTTAGGCATCTTGTCATTTCAATGTCTTTGGACGAACCTTAGCACTATCGTAGCCAATTTTCAGGGTCACTGGGAGGTTAGTGGTATTAAAAACAGGCTTGTTTCCGATGGTTTGTTGTCAATAAACTTGAGAAGCAAGTTCCGGTAGTATTTTGTCTTCCTGGATGCTGCGTAGGTCGTTTTGAATACACTTTGCCTTGGGTGAAGTTCCTTTGTGCCCGCATCCTTTAGTTTTAACAAGTTCCTCTTCGCTATCGCATGTGAAATTTATGACTTTTTTAATCACGAATGGTGAGATTTTTTCAAAACTTTTTCCATATGTTTTGCTAATAACGATCATTTTCGTAAATAATCGGTTGGCGTTTGGTAGCTCAAATCCGGCGGTCACTTCGGTAGAGGCGACTGAAGCATTAAATAATATAGTTCCCGATAAACAAACTTTAGGGAGCTTGCGGTCAGATTTTACACACTAATTTAGGGTCATAACAAAGACACTAGAATAACAAGATGCGTAACGCCATACGATTATTTGGCAAACGATTTTTTCGCTGTGGCTCCAGGCTCTCTCTTCACCTTAGAGGTTCTTAGACTTTAAATCTATATTATTTTTGATCAATTGGCACCATGCGAAAAACTCTTGTTTTGCATTGCCTTAACGTTATTATTATTTAAATAAAGCTTAGAAATAGTAATAGCCGAATCATAATATCACAAAATAAATTTCAAAAATTACCTTTCATTAGAATATTTGACATAAGAGTATTCAGCTTGCGGCGTGTGAAAAATAAAAAAATAAGGCAATGATTGTTGAGTGCTTGTGTCCGCACTTCGTGCCTCAAGATATGACCAAAGTAAATACACTAGAATAATTCTAATGTCTTTGATATGATTTTTGTAATAAACAGTTTTCATATATTTTTTTAATTTCTACTTCGTATTATTTTTATGAAATATTTATTTCTCAATGTAATGTCTTCTTTTTGGAAAATTTATGTTTTGATTTGAAGTAGTTATAATAATTTCCTTTGTATTTGCTTTAATTATTTAAAATATTTATTAAGTCATTTGACTTAATATGATGTATGTAATTGAACAATTTTTATTATTTAAAATGCACATTAGATTCAGTTGTTTTTCATTTTCGGTCATTTTGCCGGTCATATTGCTACAAAATTGGCCAAAACTCCCCAAATATGTAAATTCGTTTCTTCGATCAGAATTGATTTCGGCTCGAAAATCGTCTTCTAGCACAACACGCACACATATACGCGTTCTCGTCTCTTGTTTTTACTCACACAAGCAAATTCTATTTTAAGATTTCTTACGCTCTCAGCGTAAGCGAGCGGACAGAGGTCAATTTTGGCCGTCACCAAAAAAGTGGCTGCATAGTTCCAACCCAATTCAGCTACACACGGAAAGTTTTGGGATAATTCGGTTATCGCAAATAGAGTGGGTTTCAGCTGATCGTGATTTCCGCCGATGGCCTACACCTCAGCTTGAGTTTCCGATTTACTTTTTTTGATATAAAACAGTCGATGAAAAGTTCATGTCGGAAAAAAATCATAACCTGCGGGCGTGAGATTTTTTTTGTCGATGGAAATATTGTTAGAGTGAGTTTTTCTCGACATTATCAGTGCACGGCAGCAGCATTGCCGCCCAGGCTCGACTGGGGCAGCCGCAGGTTAGTGAATATCGGAGGAAAACTGAACTGTGAGTTGATGCTGAAAATATTATTAGAGCAGAAATAGAAGCCGGGAAAATCTTCGCTTGGCGTAGCCATCGCGCATCAGCATCACCGCCCAGACCCCAAGGTTCGACTGGGGCAGCCACAGGCGGGCAGAAGGAGAGGAAATAACCTAGTCAGGCCGTCTAGTGGAGCGCTCTTTCCAGCGAGTGGCAGAAGAGAAGAAGCAGCAGCAGCGGGACCGCAACCGGGGATAAGCCGTGACCAAAAGATGGTTATTTAAATTAATTGGAAAAAAATTCAACAACTCAGGAGTACCCCAAAGTGAGGTTAAAGGCGCGGAAAATTTAGCGGGATTAGTAGTCCAGAATGCAGTGCAAGTTCCTGATGAAGCGAACATCTATAATTTTAAATTAAAAATCTAAATAAATAAAATATAGGTCTGACCTAACCTACATCAAAATTTATTTATCCCCGAACCATTTTGAACTGAGAATTTTAGATTTAGTTGAATTCAATTTCAGTTCAATTTAGTTGAATTTTAAAATGATGTATTTCAAATTTTCACAATAAGCTACAAAAAATGTGCACTCGAGTAGGGGACTTAGTTTTTTGTATTTTTTAGCACTTTGGTATTTTTTAAATGTATTTAAATTGAATTCCTTTTAGTATATTATATATTTATATATTTATATTATAAAATATATTTTTATATTATGTAAGCTAACCTAATCTAATTATTTTTCTAAGTGCGCATTTAAATTTTTGAGTAAGAATTTATAAAAGTTTGCTTGGAGTCGTTGGATTCGAAATTCGAGTGAGGAGTATCCGTGAGTTTATACATTCTCAAAGTATTTGTGGTTTTCCACAACACGCTTTCATTTCAGCTCATCTGCGCCGGGAGATCGATCTTTTGCCGAGGAGTGAAAAGTAGAGTGTTTTATTTACAAAAATTTTTATTGAAAATATTCCACGAAATACACTGAGAAATTATTTACGGGAGGTCATCATTTTGATGATGTACAAAATTTCATTTTTTATTATACACCAAAAAATTAATGGAAGCTAATTAGTAAAAGTAAATAAATTTGGACTTTTTTTTATTTATTGTTGAATTTTGTTTTCCACGTGTTTTACAAGAAAATAAAGAATTCGAATGAACACACTGCGAATAAATTATTTGCTCCTAATGGAGTGGCGGCAGTAGCCGATTGAATATAAAAAGAAAATCTAACCGAATTTACCCTCTCCCACACTTCTTTTATTTTTCTCTTTAAGAATTCATTACCAGAATAATAATAATAATAATGGAACAAGATTATAGAGAAGAAAACTGCACTTGAAATCATGGGAGAATTTAATTCACTTAATCGTTTAACTATATCTTTCTTGAATAACGTCATAAACCTTGTTTTCTGAATTCGCAACAAAAACAAACAGAGAAAAAAAGAGAGAAAAAAATCAAAAAAAACCCTTTGCTTTAGATTCCTTTGACTTACTTTAGTTCGTATTTATTTTTCTACTTATTTACTTTATTATGTACTTATTTATTTAGTTATAAATATTGGTATTAATTATTAATCAACCTGAAAATATGAGTTTCTAAAGACTTAAATAATGACTCGACTGATGTGATACATCCATTCTCTTAAATAAAGTGGTCATAGGTAGGGAAGGGCAATCCGCGAACACGATTCCACCTGTGTTTCGCAGGCGACAAAATACTCAAGCTTTTCCTCCTGTTCTAGAACTGTCCCCTTCCGAATGTATTAATTTGCTTCCTCCGATTTTGTATACTAGCTCCTTTATTTTGTTGTTGTAAGCACGCTCAATTTCTTGACCTTATTCAATAATGTATGTAACGAAAAGCTATCTGTACAAGCAAGACCACCACACCCAACGCCATGAGCTAGAGCCGGCCTCTAAAGCGTGCACCAGCAAGTACAGGTACTCTCGTCTTCCATCCCTTTATTTCGTTACACGTCACAAATCATTGCTGAGGTCTCAGCTTGGCTGTGGCCTTCGGTAGTCTACTTTTGTAACGGCTTCTGATTCTGCACAGATTTTCTTTTGTAGATTTGTTTCGTATGTGTTTTTGACATGAAGGGTTCCGAGGCGAAAAGCATATTTTAAAACACAACCTTTGGCTATTTTTAAAATTAAATTATATTGACCAAACAATATTATAATATTTGATCTATACGATCCTCCCACTCTAACGCCCAAGAGTTTTCCACACCCTCTCTAACGCCCTAAAACCGCCACGGCCACATTTTTGAACAATTTTGAAAATTTTCTCATTTTGTTCTATCAATATCCGAGAAGAATTATAAAATTTCGCCTTCGATGTCACACTAGCTGTGTACCGAGTATCTATTAGTCGGGAAACTAGACTATAGCATTCTCTCATGCTTTAACATAAACTTTCTGTTTTTAATTTTAATTTTTTCCGGCCACGCTTCTAACAGAGTATGTTGGGAAACGCAGCCGTCAGCAATTCCTATTATTATTTATTTATTTGATCCCAACTTTGGAGACACAAATTAGCGGCACCTCAGTTGTGCCATTATCTTTCTTTATCTAACCGTAGCTGGTTAGATACCGTAGCCGGCATTGTGATGAGATGGAGTCGAGTTGCTGTGCTGAGGACACCGACAGGATTGACGAAACGGGGAGTTAATAAGCTGTGTCTGCTGCCCCTTGAAAACCTCGTCTCAAATGACGAAGACGCAAAATGACTTTTGTAAAAAGACCGTTCTTATTTTTTTTTCTTGATCAGCAGAAGCTTTCTGTCTTTTTTAGAATCCTTACGCTGAATCTCACCCTTCTAGCGTTTATAGTTCCTGAGATCTCTACGTTCATACGTGCAGACGGACATGGCTAGATCGACTCGGCTATTGATCCTCATCAAGAATATATATACTTTATATAGTCGGAAACGCTTCCTTCTGCCTGTTACAAACTTTTTAACGAATCTAGTATACCATTTTACTCTACGAGTAACGTTTAAAAAAGGGTCTGTTGAATTTTTGTAATAAGCTTTTGGAAATAGGGTCGTGATAATAAGGAAATAGTCGCTAACTTGGAGGTCGTTTTGTATTTCCCACTTGGATTGAAAAGATTGAAGAGCAGAGTGTGAGATCGATGTGTCTGTAATTATTGTGTGGTAAAAAGTGTGTGGGAGATTTGTCCAATGACGATTAGGTCGAACCTTGGAAGGTTCTATACCTGGAATGCTGTTGTCAGCATTCGTTGAAAATGACGTTATATCTCTAGAACTCTCTTCAAGTTTAATTTGGTGAAAACGTGACATTAAATCAAGGAATGAAAAATCTCTCTAAAAACTCTTCCTACTTGATCCAAAATCTCATCAATTAAAGTAAATAAAACAAAAAAAAAAACTTTTCAATAAATATAAGTAGAAAAATCGGCAAATGGTGGATTTTCCTAAGACTTGGCCCTAAAATGTAGCACAACACTTTCCAGGGGACTGTTGAAGTTTGTCGCCAGTGCCATACTACATATTATTAATTATAAACATAAATATATATATGTAAACTATAATTAATTAATTAAAAACACTTCACTCATTTTAGTAGATCAGTTTGCAATGAAATTTGTCAAAGCTCCCCAAAACCGTCTTCTAGCACGTTCTCATTTATTGTTTTTACTCACACTAGCAAGCAATTTCTGAATTTTAGGCGAGAGGAGAAATTGCAATTTTGACTATTACCAATGCATGCATGTTGGAAAACCGTTACGCTTCTAGTTATTCTAATGGCTTTGGTATGGCCGTTAGGCATCTTGTCATTTCAATGTCTTTGGACGAACCTTAGCACTATCGTAGCCAATTTTCAGGGTCACTGGGAGGTTAGTGGTATTAAAAACAGGCTTGTTTCCGATGGTTTGTTGTCAATAAACTTGAGAAGCAAGTTCCGGTAGTATTTTGTCTTCCTGGATGCTGCGTAGGTCGTTTTGAATACACTTTGCCTTGGGTGAAGTTCCTTTGTGCCCGCATCCTTTAGTTTTAACAAGTTCCTCTTCGCTATCGCATGTGAAATTTATGACTTTTTTAATCACGAATGGTGAGATTTTTTCAAAACTTTTTCCATATGTTTTGCTAATAACGATCATTTTCGTAAATAATCGGTTGGCGCTTGGTAGCTCAAATCCGGCGGTCACTTCGGTAGAGGCGACTGAAGCATTAAATAATATAGTTCCCGATAAACAAACTTTAGGGAGCTTGCGGTCAGATTTTACACACTAATTTAGGGTCATAACAAAGACACTAGAATAACAAGATGCGTAACGCCATACGATTATTTGGCAAACGATTTTTTCGCTGTGGCTCCAGGCTCTCTCTTCACCTTAGAGGTTCTTAGACTTTAAATCTATATTATTTTTGATCAATTGGCACCATGCGAAAAACTCTTGTTTTGCATTGCCTTAACGTTATTATTATTTAAATAAAGCTTAGAAATAGTAATAGCCGAATCATAATATCACAAAATAAATTTCAAAAATTACCTTTCATTAGAATATTTGACATAAGAGTATTCAGCTTGCGGCGTGTGAAAAATAAAAAAATAAGGCAATGATTGTTGAGTGCTTGTGTCCGCACTTCGTGCCTCAAGATATGACCAAAGTAAATACACTAGAATAATTCTAATGTCTTTGATATGATTTTTGTAATAAACAGTTTTCATATATTTTTTTAATTTCTACTTCGTATTATTTTTATGAAATATTTATTTCTCAATGTAATGTCTTCTTTTTGGAAAATTTATGTTTTGATTTGAAGTAGTTATAATAATTTCCTTTGTATTTGCTTTAATTATTTAAAATATTTATTAAGTCATTTGACTTAATATGATGTATGTAATTGAACAATTTTTATTATTTAAAATGCACATTAGATTCAGTTGTTTTTCATTTTCGGTCATTTTGCCGGTCATATTGCTACAAAATTGGCCAAAACTCCCCAAATATGTAAATTCGTTTCTTCGATCAGAATTGATTTCGGCTCGAAAATCGTCTTCTAGCACAACACGCACACATATACGCGTTCTCGTCTCTTGTTTTTACTCACACAAGCAAATTCTATTTTAAGATTTCTTACGCTCTCAGCGTAAGCGAGCGGACAGAGGTCAATTTTGGCCGTCACCAAAAAAGTGGCTGCATAGTTCCAACCCAATTCAGCTACACACGGAAAGTTTTGGGATAATTCGGTTATCGCAAATAGAGTGGGTTTCAGCTGATCGTGATTTCCGCCGATGGCCTACACCTCAGCTTGAGTTTCCGATTTACTTTTTTTGATATAAAACAGTCGATGGAAAGTTCATGTCGGAAAAAAATCATAACCTGCGGGCGTGAGATTTTTTTTTGTCGATGGAAATATTGTTAGAGTGAGTTTTTCTCGACATTATCAGTGCACGGCAGCAGCATTGCCGCCCAGGCTCGACTGGGGCAGCCGCAGGTTAGTGAATATCGGAGGAAAACTGAACTGTGAGTTGATGCTGAAAATATTATTAGAGCAGAAATAGAAGCCGGGAAAATCTTCGCTTGGCGTAGCCATCGCGCATCAGCATCACCGCCCAGACCCCAAGGTTCGACTGGGGCAGCCACAGGCGGGCAGAAGGAGAGGAAATAACCTAGTCAGGCCGTCTAGTGGAGCGCTCTTTCCAGCGAGTGGCAGAAGAGAAGAAGCAGCAGCAGCGGGACCGCAACCGGGGATAAGCCGTGACCAAAAGATGGTTATTTAAATTAATTGGAAAAAAATTCAACAACTCAGGAGTACCCCAAAGTGAGGTTAAAGGCGCGGAAAATTTAGCGGGATTAGTAGTCCAGAATGCAGTGCAAGTTCCTGATGAAGCGAACATCTGTAATTTTAAATTAAAAATCTAAATAAATAAAATATAGGTCTGACCTAACCTACATCAAAATTTATTTATCCCCGAACCATTTTGAACTGAGAATTTTAGATTTAGTTGAATTCAATTTCAGTTCAATTTAGTTGAATTTTAAAATGATGTATTTCAAATTTTCACAATAAGCTACAAAAAATGTGCACTCGAGTAGGGGACTTAGTTTTTTGTATTTTTTAGCACTTTGGTATTTTTTAAATGTATTTAAATTAATTTTAATTTATTTGTGCTTTATCCCTTATATATATATGTACATTTCATTAAAGCTAATGGTATAATTAGGTATTTACAGTGTTTAGCTAAGGCTTTCATCTGAAATATTTATTAATTATGTCTAGTTGACCTGTTTTTAGTTTTTTGTATAACAATATTTATTATTTATTAAGGAAAACAAGGGAGAAGAAAAACCTTAATTGACTTACAACTAACTTAAAAACTAAGACTTGAAACAAAAGATTGTTAATATTGTATTTTTTGTTGAACTTTTTGTACACCTGCTTTTATATGTAGGTACTTAGTGTTTGTGTAATAAGGTAAGTTCATTATTAATTTTAACAGCTTGTTTTGGCATATTTGAAGTTTTTTGATATGAGTTTGAGCACATCTACCCCAAACAGGTGACCCATACATTAATATTGGATTAAAAATTGTTTTAAAAATTATGATCTTATTGGATATTGATAATTTAGATTTACGATTTATTAGAGGGTACAGTGTGCAAATAATTTTATTAACTTTCATAATTGTGTTGTTGATGTGGTATTTAAATGTTAGTTTTTTATCAAAAATTATACCCAGATATCGAATGTTGTCAACCCATTGTATTGGAGAGTCTAGTATTCGCAACTGTCTATCAGGAAGATAACGAGGTTTCCTTCTTTTTGTAAAAAATATAGCATTCGTTTTATTAGGGTTAATTTTAATTTTCCATTTTTTGTAATATATGTCTAATTCATTTAAGTAACTCTGCATGGATTGATTTATCTCGCTGTACGAGAAACCAGCACTGTAGACAGCGGCGTCGTCAGCAAACAGTGAAAGTACACAGTTTGTAGCTTGTGGAATATCGTGTGTAAAAATATTAAACAATGTAGGTCCTAAGACAGAACCCTGTGGCACACCTGCATTTAAAATTCGTCTAGCAGATTGACTACTGTTCAAATTAACGCTAAAGTATCGATGTGTCAAAAAATTTTGAACTATTTTAATGAGGTATATGGGAGTTCCAATCATCTTTAGTTTGTGCAACAGTCCGTCATGCCATACAGTATCAAATGCAGCCTCAATATCAAGTGTAACCAGCCCTACAGATTGTTTGGATTGGATACTTTCTTTAATATAATTTCTTAGTTTTAAGGTCGGCAGTATGGTATTTAGACCATTTCTAAAACCATACTGTACCGTTGGTAGTGTGTTGTGTATGTCCAAAAATTTCACCAATCTCAATTTAATTAATTTTTCCAGAATCTTGGACAATCCGCTTAATAGGCTTATTGGTCGGTAGCTTTCAGGGTTATCAGGAGGTTTTCCTGGTTTGAGAATTGGAACTATTTTTGCTATCTTCCAATCCCGTGGGAAATAGCCTGCCTGAAGACAGTGATTGGCAATGTTAACAATATGATTAATGGCGCTTGTAGGAAGGTTTTTCAAGGATATATTAGGTATTCCATCAATTCCAGGAGATTTTCTAGTATGGAGAGCTTTTACAATTGAAAAAACCTCTGGATAAGTGACTCTACAAATTTCTGCGATGTTGTTTGGGGTTTCAGCTATAGATTGTAAAGATATTTTGACTTGGTCAATTGTATTTTGGTTTGAATATGAATGTGTCAGATTATGCTTCAGTTGAAAGACATCAGCAAGAATATTCGCTTTTTCTTTTCCAGAAGCGTATATTTCATCAGCTTTACTTAGACACGGAACAATTTGTTTTCTTTTTTTAATTGCTTTGGTTATATTCCAAAAGGGTTTGCTGCATTTATCCAGCTTTTGAAGTTTATTGTTCCATTTTGCATTATTATAAATGAAAAGCTCTTTTCGTATGATGTAATTTAAATGATCACATCTTGATTTTAATAATGGATGACGTGACCTAAACCATTGTCTTTGGATAATATTTCTTGTTTTAAATAATTCAGTTATATGTACAGGGAGTGTAAGCTTGGAGTGATGTATAGGTTTATGAGGGACTGCTTTAAGAAAGGCATAATTGATTACTCTAGTGAAAGAGCCGATTAAATTATCAATATCCAAAGTCGATATCTGTGAGCAGTTGACAACCACCTCTTCAACCATCAGCCTTTCATTTATAATTCTCTTAAAAAGCGCCCAATTTGCCCTTCCCAAAATCGGATATGTTTTTACATTGCGCATAAAATTTGTAGAGTATTTAATAACCACTGGTAGGTGATCAGAGGAAAGCTCTTGCATTACTGCTGGATTAGCCAGCTGGTTAGGGATATTAGTGAGGCATAGGTCCAATGTTGATGCTTTTGCTTTATGGTTATGCGGAATATATGTGGGTTGCGTAGGGTACAAAATACTGAATTTTCCCAGATCTGAAAGTTCATTGAGAATTTTGCCCCAACCATTGGCTCGGGTACACTTCCATGCTCTGTGGCGCGAGTTGAAGTCCCCGCAAATTAGAAAATTTCCATTTATTTGTGAGATCTTAAGGAGATCAGATCTATACAAACTTTTTAAATGATTATGGTCCCAAGATAAATCACATGAACTAGGAATACATTTTGAAGTATTTCCAGCAAAGTAAATAGAGTAAATTTTTAGACTGGAATTAGAGTCAGTGTTGATTTGTATACCTACATTTTCAATAACATGACTTTTAATGCAGGGTATTTGTTCATGTATCAATGTGTTACTAACTGCAATGGCAACGCCGCCTCCCCTACTTTCCTTCCTGTCATTTCTGTATATAGTGTATTCGGGTATATTAAAACGGTCACTATGAGTCAGCCACGTTTCATTTATAAGTGCTATGTGAATGTGATTATTTTCTAAGAACTTGATCAGTTCTATACGTTTGTTTCTAACGGCACGAGCATTCCATGCCATAATATTCAAATTATCAATAAAATTATTTGTTTGTGTAAACATACTTAATCGCTAACTGAGAAATTACTTGAAATTGCTCTCCCTTATTGGAGCATTCATTAAATCTTGTTATTAATTCAGACAAAAGAGAATTTATCTCTTCACATGAAAAGAGATTAGTTTCATTTGTGATATTTGCTTTGGGATTAGGCAAAGTATGAATATTGGTGAGTGCATTACTATAGCTACCAAAGTTGAGTTGTTGCACTCTCTTAGTTTGAGTAGGCAATGAGATCTGGGGTTGATTTCCAAAGAGAGCAGATGGAGCGATGTGTTGCTTAGAATTCCTCATTCCATGAGCTTCCAAGTTATTTCTTCCAATGCGTTGTGATGAGCGTTTGGAAAGTAAATTGAGATAAGAAATTCGGCATGGGCATGTCAGTTCTGTCGATGGATGGTCGCCTTTACAGTTAGCGCATTTTTTGTTGTTTACGTCCATACATACGGCAGTCTGGTGTGATCCAGCACAATGGGCACATGATGTTTTAACTGAACAATTATTTGATCCATGTCCAAATAGTTGGCAATTGTAGCATTGAGTAATTTTATTCTGCAATTTCACTTTATACTCCCAGCGTACTTTAGTGTGGTTGACATACATAAAGTTTTTGCGCAGTTCCTTTACTGTGATACTTTTGTTTACGAAATAAACAATGTACAGTAATAATTCATGATCAGACTTAGTTTTCTTTTCCACAATTTTGACTTCGGTGCATTGTAATCCTAGGTTTTGTAGCATGGATTTGACAGTTTCAATTGGTAGTTTATCCAGCCCGGATAAAATGGCTTTGTATGGCTTGTTTGATCTAGTATCGTACGTGTAGAACTCACAGTTATGTTCCTTGAGTTGGTTACAAGCTGCATTGAAACAGTCCATATTTGGTAAAAATATTTTAATTCCAATTGAGATGGTTTTAATAAAGTAATCATCAGTTTTAATTTTAGCCATTAGCTCGTGTACAAATTTTGTATTTTGTTTAATTAATGTTATAGGAGGTGGTTTGATTATTATTTCATCAAGTGTGTCCGTTTCAATAGGTTTATCATCATTATCATCGTCTAAAGTTTGTAGTGGACGAAAATAATTTGTAAATTGCTTGGAGCCCCGTTCGTTCTGGCGCTCCACTAGTGGTTTATTCCTTTTAGTACGCATTTTTTCAACGGCAGATGCTTCAGCATCGCCAATTGCATCACTTGAACGTTTGATTGTAGTTTTTTGCGAATATCACAATTAAAGAAGAAAACAGAAAATATTTAATGTACACCAAAATGTTCTCAGAGAGAATAGAAGATTTTACATCCGCGTTCGATGTATTTAAATTGAATTCCTTTTAGTATATTATATATTTATATTATAAAATATATTTTTATATTATGTAAGCTAACCTAATCTAATTATTTTTCTAAGTGCGCATTTAAATTTTTGAGTAAGAATTTATAAAAGTTTGCTTGGAGTCGTTGGATTCGAAATTCGAGTGAGGAGTATCCGTGAGTTTATACATTCTCAAAGTATTTGTGGAAAATGGCACGCTTTCATTTCAGCTCATCTGCGCCGGGAGATCGATCTTTTGCCGAGGAGTGAAAAGTAGAGTGTTTTATTTACAAAAATTTTTATTGAAAATATTCCACGAAATACACTGAGAAATTATTTACGGGAGGTCATCATTTTGATGATGTACAAAATTTCATTTTTTATTATACACCAAAAAATTAATGGAAGCTAATTAGTAAAAGTAAATAAATTTGGACTTTTTTTTATTTATTGTTGAATTTTGTTTTCCATGTGTTTTACAAGAAAATAAAGAATTCGAATGAACACACTGCGAATAAATTATTTGCTCCTAATGGAGTGGCGGCAGTAGCCGATTGAATATAAAAAGAAAATCTAACCGAATTTACTCGCGACCCTCTCCCACACTTCTTTTATTTTTCTCTTTAAGAATTCATTACCAGAATAATAATAATAATAATGGAACAAGATTATAGAGAAGAAAACTGCACTTGAAATCATGGGAGAATTTAATTCACTTAATCGTTTAACTATATCTTTCTTGAATAACGTCATAAACCTTGTTTTCTGAATTCGCAACAAAAACAAACAGAGGAAAAAAGAGAGAAAAAAATCAAAAAAAAACCCTTTGCTTTAGATTCCTTTGACTTACTTTAGTTCGTATTTATTTTTCTACTTATTTACTTTATTATGTACTTATTTTTTTAGTTATAAATATTGGTATTAATTATTAATCAACCTGAAAATATGAGTTTCTAAAGACTTAAATAATGACTCGACTGATGTGATACATCCATTCTCTTAAATAAAGTGGTCATAGGTAGGGAAGGGCAATCCGCGAACACGATTCCACCTGTGTTTCGCAGGCGACAAAATACTCAAGCTTTTCCTCCTGTTCTAGAACTGTCCCCTTCCGAATGTATTAATTTGCTTCCTCCGATTTTGTATACTAGCTCCTTTATTTTGTTGTTGTAAGCACGCTCAATTTCTTGACCTTATTCAATAATGTATGTAACGAAAAGCTATCTGTACAAGCAAGACCACCACACCCAACGCCATGAGCTAGAGCCGGCCTCTAAAGCGTGCACCAGCAAGTACAGGTACTCTCGTCTTCCATCCCTTTATTTCGTTACACGTCACAAATCATTGCTGAGGTCTCAGCTTGGCTGTGGCCTTCGGTAGTCTACTTTTGTAACGGCTTCTGATTCTGCACAGATTTTCTTTTGTAGATTTGTTTCGTATGTGTTTTTGACATGAAGGGTTCCGAGGCGAAAAGCATATTTTAAAACACAACCTTTGGCTATTTTTAAAATTAAATTATATTGACCAAACAATATTATAATATTTGATCTATACGATCCTCCCACTCTAACGCCCAAGAGATTTCCACACCCTCTCTAACGCCCTAAAACCGCCACGGCCACATTTTTGAATAATTTTGAAAATTTTCTCATTTTGTTCTATCAATATCCGAGAAGAATTATAAAATTTCGCCTTCGATGTCACACTAGCTGTGTACCGAGTATCTATTAGTCGGGGAACTAGACTATAGCATTCTCTCATGCTTTAACATAAACTTTCTGTTTTTAATTTTAATTTTTTCCGGCCACGCTTCTAACAGAGTATGTTGGGAAACGCAGCCGTCAGCAATTCCTATTATTATTTATTTATTTGATCCCAACTTTGGAGACACAAATTAGCGGCACCTCAGTTGTGCCATTATCTTTCTTTATATAACCGTAGCTGGTTAGATACCGTAGCCGGCATTGTGATGAGATGGAGTCGAGTTGCTGTGCTGAGGACACCGACAGGATTGACGAAACGGGGAGTTAATAAGCTGTGTCTGCTGCCCCTTGAAAACCTCGTCTCAAATGACGAAGACGCAAAATGACTTTTGTAAAAAGTCCGTTCTTATTTTTTTTCTTGATCAGCAGAAGCTTTCTGTCTTTTTTAGAATCCTTACGCTGAATCTCACCCTTCTAGCGTTTATAGTTCCTGAGATCTCTACGTTCATACGTGCAGACGGACATGGCTAGATCGACTCGGCTATTGATCCTCATCAAGAATATATATACTTTATATAGTCGGAAACGCTTCCTTCTGCCTGTTACAAACTTTTTAACGAATCTAGTATACCATTTTACTCTACGAGTAACGTTTAAAAAAGGGTCTGTTGAATTTTTGTAATAAGCTTTTGGAAATAGGGTCGTGATAATAAGGAAATAGTCGCTAACTTGGAGGTCGTTTTGTATTTCCCACTTGGATTGAAAAGATTGAAGAGCAGAGTGTGAGATCGATGTGTCTGTAATTATTGTGTGGTAAAAAGTGTGTGGGAGATTTGTCCAATGACGATTAGGTCGAACCTTGGAAGGTTCTATACCTGGAATGCTGTTGTCAGCATTCGTTGAAAATGACGTTATATCTCTAGAACTCTCTTCAAGTTTAATTTGGTGAAAACGTGACATTAAATCAAGGAATGAAAAATCTCTCTAAAAACTCTTCCTACTTGATCCAAAATCTCATCAATTAAAGTAAATAAAACAAAAAAAAAAACTTTTCAATAAATATAAGTAGAAAAATCGGCAAATGGTGGATTTTCCTAAGACTTGGCCCTAAAATGTAGCACAACACTTTCCAGGGGACTGTTGAAGTTTGTCGCCAGTGCCATACTACATATTATTAATTATAAACATAAATATATATATGTAAACTATAATTAATTAATTAAAAACACTTCACTCATTTTAGTAGATCAGTTTGCAATGAAATTTGTCAAAGCTCCCCAAAACCGTCTTCTAGCACGTTCTCATTTATTGTTTTTACTCACACTAGCAAGCAATTTCTGAATTTTAGGCGAGAGGAGAAATTGCAATTTTGACTATTACCAATGCATGCATGTTGGAAAACCGTTACGCTTCTAGTTATTCTAATGGCTTTGGTATGGCCGTTAGGCATCTTGTCATTTCAATGTCTTTGGACGAACCTTAGCACTATCGTAGCCAATTTTCAGGGTCACTGGGAGGTTAGTGGTATTAAAAACAGGCTTGTTTCCGATGGTTTGTTGTCAATAAACTTGAGAAGCAAGTTCCGGTAGTATTTTGTCTTCCTGGATGCTGCGTAGGTCGTTTTGAATACACTTTGCCTTGGGTGAAGTTCCTTTGTGCCCGCATCCTTTAGTTTTAACAAGTTCCTCTTCGCTATCGCATGTGAAATTTATGACTTTTTTAATCACGAATGGTGAGATTTTTTCAAAACTTTTTCCATATGTTTTGCTAATAACGATCATTTTCGTAAATAATCGGTTGGCGCTTGGTAGCTCAAATCCGGCGGTCACTTCGGTAGAGGCGACTGAAGCATTAAATAATATAGTTCCCGATAAACAAACTTTAGGGAGCTTGCGGTCAGATTTTACACACTAATTTAGGGTCATAACAAAGACACTAGAATAACAAGATGCGTAACGCCATACGATTATTTGGCAAACGATTTTTTCGCTGTGGCTCCAGGCTCTCTCTTCACCTTAGAGGTTCTTAGACTTTAAATCTATATTATTTTTGATCAATTGGCACCATGCGAAAAACTCTTGTTTTGCATTGCCTTAACGTTATTATTATTTAAATAAAGCTTAGAAATAGTAATAGCCGAATCATAATATCACAAAATAAATTTCAAAAATTACCTTTCATTAGAATATTTGACATAAGAGTATTCAGCTTGCGGCGTGTGAAAAATAAAAAAATAAGGCAATGATTGTTGAGTGCTTGTGTCCGCACTTCGTGCCTCAAGATATGACCAAAGTAAATACACTAGAATAATTCTAATGTCTTTGATATGATTTTTGTAATAAACAGTTTTCATATATTTTTTTAATTTCTACTTCGTATTATTTTTATGAAATATTTATTTCTCAATGTAATGTCTTCTTTTTGGAAAATTTATGTTTTGATTTGAAGTAGTTATAATAATTTCCTTTGTATTTGCTTTAATTATTTAAAATATTTATTAAGTCATTTGACTTAATATGATGTATGTAATTGAACAATTTTTATTATTTAAAATGCACATTAGATTCAGTTGTTTTTCATTTTCGGTCATTTTGCCGGTCATATTGCTACAAAATTGGCCAAAACTCCCCAAATATGTAAATTCGTTTCTTCGATCAGAATTGATTTCGGCTCGAAAATCGTCTTCTAGCACAACACGCACACATATACGCGTTCTCGTCTCTTGTTTTTACTCACACAAGCAAATTCTATTTTAAGATTTCTTACGCTCTCAGCGTAAGCGAGCGGACAGAGGTCAATTTTGGCCGTCACCAAAAAAGTGGCTGCATAGTTCCAACCCAATTCAGCTACACACGGAAAGTTTTGGGATAATTCGGTTATCGCAAATAGAGTGGGTTTCAGCTGATCGTGATTTCCGCCGATGGCCTACACCTCAGCTTGAGTTTCCGATTTACTTTTTTTGATATAAAACAGTCGATGGAAAGTTCATGTCGGAAAAAAATCATAACCTGCGGGCGTGAGATTTTTTTTTGTCGATGGAAATATTGTTAGAGTGAGTTTTTCTCGACATTATCAGTGCACGGCAGCAGCATTGCCGCCCAGGCTCGACTGGGGCAGCCGCAGGTTAGTGAATATCGGAGGAAAACTGAACTGTGAGTTGATGCTGAAAATATTATTAGAGCAGAAATAGAAGCCGGGAAAATCTTCGCTTGGCGTAGCCATCGCGCATCAGCATCACCGCCCAGACCCCAAGGTTCGACTGGGGCAGCCACAGGCGGGCAGAAGGAGAGGAAATAACCTAGTCAGGCCGTCTAGTGGAGCGCTCTTTCCAGCGAGTGGCAGAAGAGAAGAAGCAGCAGCAGCGGGACCGCAACCGGGGATAAGCCGTGACCAAAAGATGGTTATTTAAATTAATTGGAAAAAAATTCAACAACTCAGGAGTACCCCAAAGTGAGGTTAAAGGCGCGGAAAATTTAGCGGGATTAGTAGTCCAGAATGCAGTGCAAGTTCCTGATGAAGCGAACATCTGTAATTTTAAATTAAAAATCTAAATAAATAAAATATAGGTCTGACCTAACCTACATCAAAATTTATTTATCCCCGAACCATTTTGAACTGAGAATTTTAGATTTAGTTGAATTCAATTTCAGTTCAATTTAGTTGAATTTTAAAATGATGTATTTCAAATTTTCACAATAAGCTACAAAAAATGTGCACTCGAGTAGGGGACTTAGTTTTTTGTATTTTTTAGCACTTTGGTATTTTTTAAATGTATTTAAATTGAATTCCTTTTAGTATATTATATATTTATATATTTATATTATAAAATATATTTTTATATTATGTAAGCTAACCTAATCTAATTATTTTTCTAAGTGCGCATTTAAATTTTTGAGTAAGAATTTATAAAAGTTTGCTTGGAGTCGTTGGATTCGAAATTCGAGTGAGGAGTATCCGTGAGTTTATACATTCTCAAAGTATTTGTGGAAAATGGCACGCTTTCATTTCAGCTCATCTGCGCCGGGAGATCGATCTTTTGCCGAGGAGTGAAAAGTAGAGTGTTTTATTTACAAAAATTTTTATTGAAAATATTCCACGAAATACACTGAGAAATTATTTACGGGAGGTCATCATTTTGATGATGTACAAAATTTCATTTTTTATTATACACCAAAAAATTAATGGAAGCTAATTAGTAAAAGTAAATAAATTTGGACTTTTTTTTATTTATTGTTGAATTTTGTTTTCCATGTGTTTTACAAGAAAATAAAGAATTCGAATGAACACACTGCGAATAAATTATTTGCTCCTAATGGAGTGGCGGCAGTAGCCGATTGAATATAAAAAGAAAATCTAACCGAATTTACTCGCGACCCTCTCCCACACTTCTTTTATTTTTCTCTTTAAGAATTCATTACCAGAATAATAATAATAATAATGGAACAAGATTATAGAGAAGAAAACTGCACTTGAAATCATGGGAGAATTTAATTCACTTAATCGTTTAACTATATCTTTCTTGAATAACGTCATAAACCTTGTTTTCTGAATTCGCAACAAAAACAAACAGAGGAAAAAAGAGAGAAAAAAATCAAAAAAAAACCCTTTGCTTTAGATTCCTTTGACTTACTTTAGTTCGTATTTATTTTTCTACTTATTTACTTTATTATGTACTTATTTTTTTAGTTATAAATATTGGTATTAATTATTAATCAACCTGAAAATATGAGTTTCTAAAGACTTAAATAATGACTCGACTGATGTGATACATCCATTCTCTTAAATAAAGTGGTCATAGGTAGGGAAGGGCAATCCGCGAACACGATTTCGTTACACGTCACAAATCATTGCTGAGGTCTCAGCTTGGCTGTGGCCTTCGGTAGTCTACTTTTGTAACGGCTTCTGATTCTGCACAGATTTTCTTTTGTAGATTTGTTTCGTATGTGTTTTTGACATGAAGGGTTCCGAGGCGAAAAGCATATTTTAAAACACAACCTTTGGCTATTTTTAAAATTAAATTATATTGACCAAACAATATTATAATATTTGATCTATACGATCCTCCCACTCTAACGCCCAAGAGATTTCCACACCCTCTCTAACGCCCTAAAACCGCCACGGCCACATTTTTGAATAATTTTGAAAATTTTCTCATTTTGTTCTATCAATATCCGAGAAGAATTATAAAATTTCGCCTTCGATGTCACACTAGCTGTGTACCGAGTATCTATTAGTCGGGGAACTAGACTATAGCATTCTCTCATGCTTTAACATAAACTTTCTGTTTTTAATTTTAATTTTTTCCGGCCACGCTTCTAACAGAGTATGTTGGGAAACGCAGCCGTCAGCAATTCCTATTATTATTTATTTATTTGATCCCAACTTTGGAGACACAAATTAGCGGCACCTCAGTTGTGCCATTATCTTTCTTTATCTAACCGTAGCTGGTTAGATACCGTAGCCGGCATTGTGATGAGATGGAGTCGAGTTGCTGTGCTGAGGACACCGACAGGATTGACGAAACGGGGAGTTAATAAGCTGTGTCTGCTGCCCCTTGAAAACCTCGTCTCAAATGACGAAGACGCAAAATGACTTTTGTAAAAAGTCCGTTCTTATTTTTTTTTCTTGATCAGCAGAAGCTTTCTGTCTTTTTTAGAATCCTTACGCTGAATCTCACCCTTCTAGCGTTTATAGTTCCTGAGATCTCTACGTTCATACGTGCAGACGGACATGGCTAGATCGACTCGGCTATTGATCCTCATCAAGAATATATATACTTTATATAGTCGGAAACGGTTTCTTCTGCCTGTTACAAACTTTTTAACGAATCTAGTATACCATTTTACTCTACGAGTAACGTTTAAAAAAGGGTCTGTTGAATTTTTGTAATAAGCTTTTGGAAATAGGGTCGTGATAATAAGGAAATAGTCGCTAACTTGGAGGTCGTTTTGTATTTCCCACTTGGATTGAAGAGATTGAAGAGCAGAGTGTGAGATCGATGTGTCTGTAATTATTGTGTGGTAAAAAGTGTGTGGGAGATTTGTCCAATGACGATTAGGTCGAACCTTGGAAGGTTCTATACCTGGAATGCTGTTGTCAGCATTCGTTGAAAATGACGTTATATCTCTAGAACTCTCTTCAAGTTTAATTTGGTGAAAACGTGACATTAAATCAAGGAATGAAAAATCTCTCTAAAAACTCTTCCTACTTGATCCAAAATCTCATCAATTAAAGTAAATAAAACAAAAAAAAAAACTTTTCAATAAATATAAGTAGAAAAATCGGCAAATGGTGGATTTTCCTAAGACTTGGCCCTAAAATGTAGCACAACACTTTCCAGGGGACTGTTGAAGTTTGTCGCCAGTGCCATACTACATATTATTAATTATAAACATAAATATATATATGTAAACTGTTGGAATATACTATTCAACCTACAAAAATAACGTTAAACAACACTACTTTATATTTGATATGAATGGCCACACCTTTTATGCCATAAAACATATTGTAAGAGAATACCACTCTTTTTATTCCTTCTTTCCTTCTTGTACGTTTTTGCTGTGAGTAGGTCGTGGTGCTGGTGTTGCAGTTGAAATAACTTAAAATATAAATCATAAAACTCAAACATAAACTTGACTATTTATTTATTTATTAAGAAAGGAAATATAAATTATAAATTACAACAGGTTATGGGCCCAGTCCATGCCTAATAAACAATTAAATTGTGAATTAAAGATTGTGAAAATAAATTGTGAAATAGCATTTTTTCACATTCTTGTGAAATAGCTTTTTTTTCACATTCTTGTGAAATTATTTCCTTCTCAGAATTTGAGTGAAAAATGGACAAGGCTAAACGTAATATTAAGCCGTTTGATGGCGAGAAGTACGCGATTTGGAAATTTAGAATTAGGGCTCTTTTAGCCGAGCAAGATGTGCTTAAAGTAGTTGATGGTTTAATGCCTAACGAGGTAGATGACTCCTGGAAAAAGGCAGAGCGTTGTGCAAAAAGTACAATAATAGAGTACCTAAGCGACTCGTTTTTAAATTTCGCAACAAGCGACATTACGGCGCGTCAGATTCTTGAGAATTTGGACGCCGTTTATGAACGAAAAAGTTTGGCGTCGCAACTGGCGCTGCGAAAACGTTTGCTTTCTCTGAAGCTATCGAGTGAGATGTCACTATTAAGCCATTTTCATATTTTTGACGAACTTATAAGTGAATTGTTGGCAGCTGGTGCAAAAATAGAAGAGATGGATAAAATTTCTCATCTACTGATCACATTGCCTTCGTGTTACGATGGAATTATTACAGCGATAGAGACATTATCTGAAGAAAATTTGACATTGGCGTTTGTGAAAAATAGATTGCTGGATCAAGAAATTAAAATTAAAAATGACCACAACGATACAAGCAAGAAAGTTATGAACGCGATCGTGCACAACAATAATAACACTTATAAAAATAATTTGTTTAAAAATCGGGTAACTAAACCAAAGAAAATATTCAAGGGAAATTCAAAGTATAAAGTCAAGTGTCACCACTGTGGCAGAGAAGGCCACATTAAAAAAGATTGTTTCCATTATAAAAGAATATTAAATAATAAAAATAAAGAAAATGAAAAACAAGTTCAAACTGCAACATCACACGGCATTGCGTTTATGGTAAAAGAAGTGAATAATACTTCAGTGATGGACAACTGCGGGTTTGTCCTTGATTCTGGTGCTAGTGACCATCTTATAAATGATGAGTCGCTGTATACCGACAGTGTGGAGGTTGTGCCTCCACTTAAGATTGCAGTGGCCAAGCAAGGCGAATTTATTTATGCCACTAAGCGTGGTATTGTCCGACTACGGAATGACCATGAGATTACACTGGAGGATGTACTCTTTTGTAAGGAAGCTGCTGGTAATTTGATGTCCGTAAAGCGTCTCCAAGAGGCAGGAATGTCGATCGAATTTGACAAAAGCGGTGTAACCATTTCGAAAAATGGGTTAATGGTTGTCAAAAATTCAGGTATGTTAAACAATGTACCTGTGATCAATTTTCAAGCATATTCTATAAATGCTAAGCATAAAAATAATTTTCGTTTATGGCATGAGAGGTTTGGCCATATAAGCGATGGCAAATTATTAGAAATAAAACGAAAGAATATGTTTAGTGATCAAAGTCTTCTAAACAACTTAGAGTTATCATGTGAAATTTGTGAACCCTGTTTAAATGGTAAACAGGCAAGACTTCCTTTTAAACAATTGAAAGATAAGACCCATATTAAAAGACCACTTTTTGTAGTACACTCAGATGTCTGTGGGCCTATTACTCCAGTTACTTTAGATGATAAAAATTATTTTGTGATCTTTGTTGATCAGTTTACACATTATTGTGTAACTTATTTAATTAAATATAAATCTGATGTGTTTAGCATGTTTCAAGATTTTGTAGCCAAGAGTGAAGCTCATTTTAATTTAAAGGTTGGCTGCGAGATTTGTGGAGTTACGAGACAAATTGGGTTTGCTGCAAGACGACCAATCGAATGCTGAATGAAATTTTTATATATATTTTTCAAATTTAAATTCCTGTAAACATATTTTGTTACAATGATCTGATCGGGTTTTTCTGGGTTTTCCCCGTATCCTCGCAGCAAATGCTGGATCAGTTAACACTTCCCAGAATGCACACCACCCACATTTGATAGTTACTAATGAATATTATTGTTATGTTTTTAATTATAGACGTTATTTTTGAGGGGGCGTGTTGGAATATACTATTCAACCTACAAAAATAACGTTAAACAACACTACTTTATATTTGATATGAATGGCCACACCTTTTATGCCATAAAACATATTGTAAGAGAATACCACTCTTTTTATTCCTTCTTTCCTTCTTGTACGTTTTTGCTGTGAGTAGGTCGTGGTGCTGGTGTTGCAGTTGAAATAACTTAAAATATAAATCATAAAACTCAAACATAAACTTGACTATTTATTTATTTATTAAGAAAGGAAATATAAATTATAAATTACAACATAAACTATAATTAATTAATTAAAAACACTTCACTCATTTTAGTAGATCAGTTTGCAATGAAATTTGTCAAAGCTCCCCAAAACCGTCTTCTAGCACGTTCTCATTTATTGTTTTTACTCACACTAGCAAGCAATTTCTGAATTTTAGGCGAGAGGAGAAATTGCAATTTTGACTATTACCAATGCATGCATGTTGGAAAACCGTTACGCTTCTAGTTATTCTAATGGCTTTGGTATGGCCGTTAGGCATCTTGTCATTTCAATGTCTTTGGACGAACCTTAGCACTATCGTAGCCAATTTTCAGGGTCACTGGGAGGTTAGTGGTATTAAAAACAGGCTTGTTTCCGATGGTTTGTTGTCAATAAACTTGAGAAGCAAGTTCCGGTAGTATTTTGTCTTCCTGGATGCTGCGTAGGTCGTTTTGAATACACTTTGCCTTGGGTGAAGTTCCTTTGTGCCCGCATCCTTTAGTTTTAACAAGTTCCTCTTCGCTATCGCATGTGAAATTTATGACTTTTTTAATCACGAATGGTGAGATTTTTTCAAAACTTTTTCCATATGTTTTGCTAATAACGATCATTTTCGTAAATAATCGGTTGGCGCTTGGTAGCTCAAATCCGGCGGTCACTTCGGTAGAGGCGACTGAAGCATTAAATAATATAGTTCCCGATAAACAAACTTTAGGGAGCTTGCGGTCAGATTTTACACACTATTTTAGGGTCATAACAAAGACACTAGAATAACAAGATGCGTAACGCCATACGATTATTTGGCAAACGATTTTTTCGCCGTGGCTCCAGGCTCTCTCTTCACCTTAGAGGTTCTTAGACTTTAAATCTATATTATTTTTGATCAATTGGCACCATGCGAAAAACTCTTGTTTTGCATTGCCTTAACGTTATTATTATTTAAATAAAGCTTAGAAATAGTAATAGCCGAATCATAATATCACAAAATAAATTTCAAAAATTACCTTTCATTAGAATATTTGACATAAGAGTATTCAGCTTGCGGCGTGTGAAAAATAAAAAAATAAGGCAATGATTGTTGAGTGCTTGTGTCCGTACTCGTGCCTCAAGATATGACCAAAGTAAATACACTAGAATAATTCTAATGTCTTTGATATGATTTTTGTAATAAACAGTTTTCATATATTTTTTTAATTTCTACTTCGTATTATGTTTATGAAATATTTATTTCTCAATGTAATGTCTTCTTTTTGGAAAATTTATGTTTTGATTTGAAGTAGTTATAATAATTTCCTTTGTATTTGCTTTAATTATTTAAAATATTTATTAAGTCATTTGACTTAATATGATGTATGTAATTGAACAATTTTTATTATTTAAAATGCACATTAGATTCAGTTGTTTTTCATTTTCGGTTTTTTTGTTATTCCAATTTCGTCATATTGCTACAAAATTGGCCAAAACTCCCCAAATATGTAAATTCGTTTCTTCGATCAGAATTGATTTCGGCTCGAAAATCGTCTTCTAGCACAACACGCACACATATACGCGTTCTCGTCTCTTGTTTTTACTCACACAAGCAAGCAAATTCTATTTTTAGATTTCTTACGCTCTCAGCGTAAGCGAGCGGACAGAGGGCAACTTGGGCCATCACCAAAAAAGTGGCTGCATAGTGCCAAACCAATGTATGGCCGTTACGCATCTTGTTATTCTAGTGTCTTTGGTACTGATCTATTGAAGGATCCGCTATACAACTAGCTATCAAGTTAAGTTCTTCCTTAAACGTTTAATCACGTTCTAAATAAACCAACAAAGGTTATGGGCACAGATCCCACAGATAGTGAAAAAGATTAGAACACTTTTCTAAACACATGGAGTTTATTTATGCGGAATTCATTAATTACATCGGATTTGTGAAATGTTTTGTGTGAAAACATATATAGCCCAAGGAAGCAACCCAGGCAGTAACATGGGAAACAATTGATCGAAACGATTATCTAGTCAAATATTGAATGTTAAGCCCACGCAGTTAATGCTCATAAAGTCAAGGAGAACATCGGCAGAAGCATGGAAAAAATTGCTCAGAATTTATATGCCGGCGGGACCAAATAGAAAAATTCAGTTGTTTTATGTTGATGAAAAATGCAATCTGGAGATAAATTTGGAAGACGAGTTGAAGGTAATCATGTTTTAAGCAGTTTGCTTGATTCTTGGGAAAATTTAGTAGTCGCAACAGAAAAACTCGACGAGATGCCGCCATTTGAAAGGGTAAAAATCAAATTTCTTGGGGAAGGCGCCAGAAAAGAAGTGAAACTAGAAGAAACAGAAGCTGTGTACACACTCACACACAAAGCAGAACAACAGTAAGCAGAAAGACAATCGCCAAAAAAATAAATTTAAATGGATGTGCTAAAATTACCAAAAACCGGGACTTCGCGCGAGTGAATGCAGAAATAATGAGAAAGAAGAGAAAAAGAAAAAGAGAACAATCAATTTTTTAATGCAAGTTATCCAACCCATTTTCAACCCAAACTCTACCCCAGTTGATAAACAAATTTCAAACTCCAATCTCAGCAGCATTGCCTTTGCCCTTGTATTTGTCGTCTACACTTAGCCTGCCCTTGCCCTTGTTTTTGTCGACAACACTTAGCCTCCCGTTATCGCCAACACTTAGCCACCCGATAAATAACCAAACTTAAACAAAACTTCCACTTGGAGACCAAGCCATGATCTACTTATTGCGCTTCAATCAAACTGCATTAGTCAGCAAATTTGAATTTCACAATTCTGTGAAATAATTTCAGTGTAAAGCTTTTATCCTAAACATATATGAAAGCTCAAGAAAATCCTAAAGAAAAGCTTTTGGCCGAGGTTCAGTGGATTAAGATTAAGATTTAGAAGATCAGTCTGAATCTGTATCAGATCGTGAACAGCTTCAAATCAAAGATACACTAGTAATAAAGGGTCTTGTAATAATATAAGTCAAAAAGTCTATCATCGAAATAAAATTAAATAATAAAAAGTAAAAACCATTTTTATTAAATAATTAAATAGTAACCATTTTAATTTGCATAGCAGTGTGGTTAAAGACAGAAAAAATATATGGTGCCTTGACAGTGGCTCTACTTCACATATGTGTTGTAACAAAACTAAATTTTCAAATATTAGTGAAAATAAAACAAGAAAACAATTTATATGTACAGGAAAATAAATTTGAACACAATGAATTGCATATCTCTCAAGATTATACATTGGTATCAATATGTCATAATTGGTTTGGCCATTTAAATTACAAAAATTTGAATGTTGAATGTTAAACAAAAACAAAGGTATTGCGTAGTGACAACGGCCCGAGTATAAAAACAAACAATTTGACGATTTTTTGAAAAAGTGCGGAATTAAAACACAGTTGACTACTCCGCAGCAAAATGATATTGCTAAGCGAGCAAATCGCAGGGCAAAAAGTCTCCTAATTCACACAAATTTACCGGAATTTCTGTGGGCTGATGCTGTGCAAACCGCAGCTTATTTGCGTAGTAGATGTCCAAATAATGTTCTCAATGGAGGGACTCCCTTCGAGTTATGGGAAGGGCGAAGTTTTTGCACTGGATAACCGAAGAAGGGGAAGTTTCAAGAAAAAAGAAGCGACGCTCTTAGAAAGAACGATACATGGGACTTGATGGTCCTACCTCCCAAGCAAAAGACGATTGCATCAAAATAGGTTTTTCGTATAAAGCGAAACAAAGACGACGAAATCGAGCGATTTAGATCTAGACTAGTTGCCAAAGGATGCGGTCAGGAGTGTGGAGTCGATTACTGGGAAACATTCTCTCCAGTAATACGTTATGAAAAAATTCGAATGCTATTTGCTATCGCCGCAGAGAAGGAGCTTTGTATGCATCAATTGGTCATCTCTAATGCATACCTAAACAGTACTTTGAAAGAAACGGTTTGTATGAAGCAACCGGAGAACTTTGTTGACGAGGATCACCCAACGAAAGTATTGAAGTTGCAAAAGGCAATCTAGGCAATCTGGCCTAAAACAATCTGGACGATCCTGGAATTATTCTCTAAGTGAGGTTTTGAAAGGCTTAGATTTCAAAAGATGTAAAAGCGAGCCATGTCTACACGTACTTCTCACAGAGCAAAAGTACATTGAAGTTTACGTAGACGACTTAATTATTATTTGTCCCACCGAGAGACTATGACAAAATCAAAAGAAATATTGCTGACAAGTTTGAGACACATGATAGCGGTCCCCTAATATACTTTCTTGAAATTAAACCTGTTGTCGCAAGAGAAGTACATAGAATCCTTATTAGCCACTTATGGGATGCAGGGAACTTTCAATCTGCGCCCACGCCACTTGGATTTCAAGTTTCCTGCCAAGATGACAATTGCGCCAAGGTAACAAAATATCAATCGCTAAAAGGATAACTTATGAAGTGTTAAGCCGACCCGAAATATTGCACACCATTTGCAACTTATCTCAACTTGCAGCCAAGCGTGTTTTACGATATTTGTCTGGAACCATGGATCTGAGGATCACATATCACAAAAACTGCAAACCAATTAAAGGGCTTCGCTGAAGCTGATTGAGGAAATGACCAGAATGACAGGAAATCGTATTCAGGGTATGCGTTTATGTTGGGCGGCACCGCGTTTTCCTGGTCATCTTCAAAACAAGTTGCCCAAAGCAGCATTGCAGCTGAGTATATCGCGTTGTTGACTGCTGCCAAAGAAACCGTTTATCTTCGCAGACTGCTAAAAGAAGTTGGCTGTTTAGACCAAGATAAAATTTGCTTATTAGGTGACAACATTAGTGCGCAGCATATCGCTAAAAACCCTGTACATCACAAGCGCACTAAACACATCGATATTAAGTATACTTCATAAGAGAGAAAGTCTAAAGTAAAGAAATGTAATTAAAATATGTCTCAACTAATGAAAATGTTGCTGATATCTTTACAAAAGGCTTAGGAAAGCAAAAGGATTATGAATTAATAAAATTGCTTATATTTAATATAAATAAATGTATGTAGTTTAAGAGGAAGAGTTAAGTATCGATTAACTTGATTATCAAATATCTTTTTTTTTTGTAAGAAAAAAAAAATTATTTAATACAATTTCCGCAGCTGTTTTCTCGTATTAAATAGGTAAAATGAGGTATTGAAATAATATGGATGAAATAAAATGAAATGGTCATGGAGGGCTAATTTTCCTATCTTTCCATAGACATCTTAGCGATCACTGGCCGGGAATTTTCTTCAATTAAATTATTGGGTGCCACCAGTAGTTTACGGCCTTCAAAAAAATAATTTGTTTATTTTTTCCCGTTTTTCTTTTAATGTTGGGATAGCACGAAATTCTCATACACCACGCACTATGTACTCGCTATACAATGGCTTCGGGTCGGGACCCCGAATCTGATTTCTAAAAATTCACTAGTTGGAGAAATGTCTAACATGAACGGCCAATCAGCGTGCCTACTTTTAGGCCGACAACGAAGGCACTATGGGGCATTTGGCCTGTTTTTTTTACAAAAATTAATACCTCCTAAACTATTGGAGATATTTGGATGAATTTTTGCCTCCAGGAATATTTTGGAAAAGTGGGCGTGCCCCAACTCCGCCCCAATTTTTTTTTTTTTTTTTTTAATATATTTTTAAAGTTTATTTTTAATTTAAATATTGTATAATTCATAACCGTCTTCCTCTTCACATTCAGCGAAGTCTGAAGAATTTTTATTAGGTTCAAATTCGCAAGCTAACATTTGAATGACTTCTGGTGGAAGAGATAGTCGCTTATACTTTCGCCTCTTTAAATTTATTGATGATATTATGGGATCCGAAGTATCCATTGCTCTGTAAAAGACATCTGCGAAGCTACTAATGGTTTCTGCCTTGGCTGGGTTTAACAAAAGAGTTTTAAGTATGGTTGCAAGATCCCGCAGGCCGCGCTAGAACCAAAAGATGTTCGTTGTGATTCTGCGCCCTTACGAGTTCATCTGCTTGCTGTCATCGGCCACTCAAACTTTTTAAATAATATGACGTTTTCGGGAGTAAAGCTTATTTCCTTTCCTTTTTATTTTTCTTCTTTACCTTCAGGACTAGGTGTTCTTTTAACCAATTTTAAAAAACTTTCAAAAATTCATTTATTTTTCGATTGCATTGTCTCCAATTTCAATCAAAAGATTGAATAAAATCATTCGTTGTTATTATTATTCGTTAAAGTCATTATTCATTAAAGTCTAGCTTGCTATCAGAAAAATGCCCACTGATAAAAGTGCAAATAGAATTTTCCTTTTGACGAACATCCTTTTGCTTGCGCCACTCTTCCAGCAGGGCAGCATTGGAAATCGAGGTATTGCTCCCTAAAAAATGAAATTTCTCAAAAAACCGCAGAAAACGCACATAGAGACTACCTGATATGAGTTAGGAATTGAACACACAAATTTAAACAAATTGTTGTAGCTCTATTTAAAGTTGAAAATTTTTTCAAACAACTACATGTTGACACCACTTGCTAAATGTACAAATTGTTAGAAATCTATCTATCTATTAGTCGGGGAACTAGACTATAGCATTCTCTCATGCTTTAACATAAACTTTCTGTTTTTAATTTTAATTTTTTCCGGCCACGCTTCTAACAGAGTATGTTGGGAAACGCAGCCGTCAGCAATTCCTATTATTATTTATTTATTTGATCCCAACTTTGGAGACACAAATTAGCGGCACCTCAGTTGTGCCATTATCTTTCTTTATCTAACCGTAGCTGGTTAGATACCGTAGCCGGCATTGTGATGAGATGGAGTCGAGTTGCTGTGCTGAGGACACCGACAGGATTGACGAAACGGGGAGTTAATAAGCTGTGTCTGCTGCCCCTTGAAAACCTCGTCTCAAATGACGAAGACGCAAAATGACTTTTGTAAAAAGTCCGTTCTTATTTTTTTTATTTTTGATAGTGAAAATAAAACAAGAAAACAATTTATATGTACAGGAAAATAAATTTGAACACAATGAATTGCATATCTCTCAAGATTATACATTGGTATCAATATGTCATAATTGGTTTGGCCATTTAAATTACAAAAATTTGAATGTTGAATGTTAAACAAAAACAAAGGTATTGCGTAGTGACAACGGCCCGAGTATAAAAACAAACAATTTGACGATTTTTTGAAAAAGTGCGGAATTAAAACACAGTTGACTACTCCGCAGCAAAATGATATTGCTAAGCGAGCAAATCGCAGGGCAAAAAGTCTCCTAATTCACACAAATTTACCGGAATTTCTGTGGGCTGATGCTGTGCAAACCGCAGCTTATTTGCGTAGTAGATGTCCAAATAATGTTCTCAATGGAGGGACTCCCTTCGAGTTATGGGAAGGGCGAAGTTTTTGCACTGGATAACCGAAGAAGGGGAAGTTTCAAGAAAAAAGAAGCGACGCTCTTAGAAAGAACGATACATGGGACTTGATGGTCCTACCTCCCAAGCAAAAGACGATTGCATCAAAATAGGTTTTTCGTATAAAGCGAAACAAAGACGACGAAATCGAGCGATTTAGATCTAGACTAGTTGCCAAAGGATGCGGTCAGGAGTGTGGAGTCGATTACTGGGAAACATTCTCTCCAGTAATACGTTATGAAAAAATTCGAATGCTATTTGCTATCGCCGCAGAGAAGGAGCTTTGTATGCATCAATTGGTCATCTCTAATGCATACCTAAACAGTACTTTGAAAGAAACGGTTTGTATGAAGCAACCGGAGAACTTTGTTGACGAGGATCACCCAACGAAAGTATTGAAGTTGCAAAAGGCAATCTAGGCAATCTGGCCTAAAACAATCTGGACGATCCTGGAATTATTCTCTAAGTGAGGTTTTGAAAGGCTTAGATTTCAAAAGATGTAAAAGCGAGCCATGTCTACACGTACTTCTCACAGAGCAAAAGTACATTGAAGTTTACGTAGACGACTTAATTATTATTTGTCCCACCGAGAGACTATGACAAAATCAAAAGAAATATTGCTGACAAGTTTGAGACACATGATAGCGGTCCCCTAATATACTTTCTTGAAATTAAACCTGTTGTCGCAAGAGAAGTACATAGAATCCTTATTAGCCACTTATGGGATGCAGGGAACTTTCAATCTGCGCCCACGCCACTTGGATTTCAAGTTTCCTGCCAAGATGACAATTGCGCCAAGGTAACAAAATATCAATCGCTAAAAGGATAACTTATGAAGTGTTAAGCCGACCCGAAATATTGCACACCATTTGCAACTTATCTCAACTTGCAGCCAAGCGTGTTTTACGATATTTGTCTGGAACCATGGATCTGAGGATCACATATCACAAAAACTGCAAACCAATTAAAGGGCTTCGCTGAAGCTGATTGAGGAAATGACCAGAATGACAGGAAATCGTATTCAGGGTATGCGTTTATGTTGGGCGGCACCGCGTTTTCCTGGTCATCTTCAAAACAAGTTGCCCAAAGCAGCATTGCAGCTGAGTATATCGCGTTGTTGACTGCTGCCAAAGAAACCGTTTATCTTCGCAGACTGCTAAAAGAAGTTGGCTGTTTAGACCAAGATAAAATTTTCTTATTAGGTGACAACATTAGTGCGCAGCATATCGCTAAAAACCCTGTACATCACAAGCGCACTAAACACATCGATATTAAGTATACTTCATAAGAGAGAAAGTCTAAAGTAAAGAAATGTAATTAAAATATGTCTCAACTAATGAAAATGTTGCTGATATCTTTACAAAAGGCTTAGGAAAGCAAAAGCATTATGAATTAATAAAATTGCTTATATTTAATTTAAATAAATGTATGTAGTTTAAGAGGAAGAGTTAAGTATCGATTAACTTGATTATCAAATATCTTTTTTTTTGTAAGAAAAAAAAAATTATTTAATACAATTTCCGCAGCTGTTTTCTCGTATTAAATAGGTAAAATGAGGTATTGAAATAATATGGATGAAATAAAATGAAATGGTCATGGAGGGCTAATTTTCCTATCTTTCCATAGACATCTTAGCGATCACTGGCCGGGAATTTTCTTCAATTAAATTATTGGGTGCCACCAGTAGTTTACGGCCTTCAAAAAAATAATTTGTTTATTTTTTCCCGTTTTTCTTTTAATGTTGGGATAGCACGAAATTCTCATACACCACGCACTATGTACTCGCTATACAATGGCTTCGGGTCGGGACCCCGAATCTGATTTCTAAAAATTCACTAGTTGGAGAAATGTCTAACATGAACGGCCAATCAGCGTGCCTACTTTTAGGCCGACAACGAAGGCACTATGGGGCATTTGGCCTGTTTTTTTTACAAAAATTAATACCTCCTAAACTATTGGAGATATTTGGATGAATTTTTGCCTCCAGGAATATTTTGGAAAAGTGGGCGTGCCCCAACTCCGCCCCAATTTTTTTTTTTTTTTTTAATATATTTTTAAAGTTTATTTTTAATTTAAATATTGTATAATTCATAACCGTCTTCCTCTTCACATTCAGCGAAGTCTGAAGAATTTTTATTAGGTTCAAATTCGCAAGCTAACATTTGAATGACTTCTGGTGGAAGAGATAGTCGCTTATACTTTCGCCTCTTTAAATTTATTGATGATATTATGGGATCCGAAGTATCCATTGCTCTGTAAAAGACATCTGCGAAGCTACTAATGGTTTCTGCCTTGGCTGGGTTTAACAAAAGAGTTTTAAGTATGGTTGCAAGATCCCGCAGGCCGCGCTAGAACCAAAAGATGTTCGTTGTGATTCTGCGCCCTTACGAGTTCATCTGCTTGCTGTCATCGGCCACTCAAACTTTTTAAATAATATGACGTTTTCGGGAGTAAAGCTTATTTCCTTTCCTTTTTATTTTTCTTCTTTACCTTCAGGACTAGGTGTTCTTTTAACCAATTTTAAAAAACTTTCAAAAATTCATTTATTTTTCGATTGCATTGTCTCCAATTTCAATCAAAAGATTGACTAAAATCATTCGTTGTTATTATTATTCGTTAAAGTCATTATTCATTAAAGTCTAGCTTGCTATCAGAAAAATGCCCACTGATAAAAGTGCAAATAGAATTTTCCTTTTGACGAACATCCTTTTGCTTGCGCCACTCTTCCAGCAGGGCAGCATTGGAAATCGAGGTATTGCTCCCTAAAAAATGAAATTTCTCAAAAAACCGCAGAAAACGCACATAGAGACTACCTGATATGAGTTAGGAATTGAACACACAAATTTAAACAAATTGTTGTAGCTCTATTTAAAGTTGAAAATTTTTTCAAACAACTACATGTTGACACCACTTGCTAAATGTACAAATTGTTAGAAATCTATCTATCTATTAGTCGGGGAACTAGACTATAGCATTCTCTCATGCTTTAACATAAACTTTCTGTTTTTAATTTTAATTTTTTCCGGCCACGCTTCTAACAGAGTATGTTGGGAAACGCAGCCGTCAGCAATTCCTATTATTATTTATTTATTTGATCCCAACTTTGGAGACACAAATTAGCGGCACCTCAGTTGTGCCATTATCTTTCTTTATCTAACCGTAGCTGGTTAGATACCGTAGCCGGCATTGTGATGAGATGGAGTCGAGTTGCTGTGCTGAGGACACCGACAGGATTGACGAAACGGGGAGTTAATAAGCTGTGTCTGCTGCCCCTTGAAAACCTCGTCTCAAATGACGAAGACGCAAAATGACTTTTGTAAAAAGTCCGTTCTTATTTTTTTTATTTTTGATAGTGAAAATAAAACAAGAAAACAATTTATATGTACAGGAAAATAAATTTGAACACAATGAATTGCATATCTCTCAAGATTATACATTGGTATCAATATGTCATAATTGGTTTGGCCATTTAAATTACAAAAATTTGAATGTTGAATGTTAAACAAAAACAAAGGTATTGCGTAGTGACAACGGCCCGAGTATAAAAACAAACAATTTGACGATTTTTTGAAAAAGTGCGGAATTAAAACACAGTTGACTACTCCGCAGCAAAATGATATTGCTAAGCGAGCAAATCGCAGGGCAAAAAGTCTCCTAATTCACACAAATTTACCGGAATTTCTGTGGGCTGATGCTGTGCAAACCGCAGCTTATTTGCGTAGTAGATGTCCAAATAATGTTCTCAATGGAGGGACTCCCTTCGAGTTATGGGAAGGGCGAAGTTTTTGCACTGGATAACCGAAGAAGGGGAAGTTTCAAGAAAAAAGAAGCGACGCTCTTAGAAAGAACGATACATGGGACTTGATGGTCCTACCTCCCAAGCAAAAGACGATTGCATCAAAATAGGTTTTTCGTATAAAGCGAAACAAAGACGACGAAATCGAGCGATTTAGATCTAGACTAGTTGCCAAAGGATGCGGTCAGGAGTGTGGAGTCGATTACTGGGAAACATTCTCTCCAGTAATACGTTATGAAAAAATTCGAATGCTATTTGCTATCGCCGCAGAGAAGGAGCTTTGTATGCATCAATTGGTCATCTCTAATGCATACCTAAACAGTACTTTGAAAGAAACGGTTTGTATGAAGCAACCGGAGAACTTTGTTGACGAGGATCACCCAACGAAAGTATTGAAGTTGCAAAAGGCAATCTAGGCAATCTGGCCTAAAACAATCTGGACGATCCTGGAATTATTCTCTAAGTGAGGTTTTGAAAGGCTTAGATTTCAAAAGATGTAAAAGCGAGCCATGTCTACACGTACTTCTCACAGAGCAAAAGTACATTGAAGTTTACGTAGACGACTTAATTATTATTTGTCCCACCGAGAGACTATGACAAAATCAAAAGAAATATTGCTGACAAGTTTGAGACACATGATAGCGGTCCCCTAATATACTTTCTTGAAATTAAACCTGTTGTCGCAAGAGAAGTACATAGAATCCTTATTAGCCACTTATGGGATGCAGGGAACTTTCAATCTGCGCCCACGCCACTTGGATTTCAAGTTTCCTGCCAAGATGACAATTGCGCCAAGGTAACAAAATATCAATCGCTAAAAGGATAACTTATGAAGTGTTAAGCCGACCCGAAATATTGCACACCATTTGCAACTTATCTCAACTTGCAGCCAAGCGTGTTTTACGATATTTGTCTGGAACCATGGATCTGAGGATCACATATCACAAAAACTGCAAACCAATTAAAGGGCTTCGCTGAAGCTGATTGAGGAAATGACCAGAATGACAGGAAATCGTATTCAGGGTATGCGTTTATGTTGGGCGGCACCGCGTTTTCCTGGTCATCTTCAAAACAAGTTGCCCAAAGCAGCATTGCAGCTGAGTATATCGCGTTGTTGACTGCTGCCAAAGAAACCGTTTATCTTCGCAGACTGCTAAAAGAAGTTGGCTGTTTAGACCAAGATAAAATTTTCTTATTAGGTGACAACATTAGTGCGCAGCATATCGCTAAAAACCCTGTACATCACAAGCGCACTAAACACATCGATATTAAGTATACTTCATAAGAGAGAAAGTCTAAAGTAAAGAAATGTAATTAAAATATGTCTCAACTAATGAAAATGTTGCTGATATCTTTACAAAAGGCTTAGGAAAGCAAAAGGATTATGAATTAATAAAATTGCTTATATTTAATATAAATAAATGTATGTAGTTTAAGAGGAAGAGTTAAGTATCGATTAACTTGATTATCAAATATCTTTTTTTTTGTAAGAAAAAAAAAATTATTTAATACAATTTCCGCAGCTGTTTTCTCGTATTAAATAGGTAAAATGAGGTATTGAAATAATATGGATGAAATAAAATGAAATGGTCATGGAGGGCTAATTTTCCTATCTTTCCATAGACATCTTAGCGATCACTGGCCGGGAATTTTCTTCAATTAAATTATTGGGTGCCACCAGTAGTTTACGGCCTTCAAAAAAATAATTTGTTTATTTTTTCCCGTTTTTCTTTTAATGTTGGGATAGCACGAAATTCTCATACACCACGCACTATGTACTCGCTATACAATGGCTTCGGGTCGGGACCCCGAATCTGATTTCTAAAAATTCACTAGTTGGAGAAATGTCTAACATGAACGGCCAATCAGCGTGCCTACTTTTAGGCCGACAACGAAGGCACTATGGGGCATTTGGCCTGTTTTTTTTACAAAAATTAATACCTCCTAAACTATTGGAGATATTTGGATGAATTTTTGCCTCCAGGAATATTTTGGAAAAGTGGGCGTGCCCCAACTCCGCCCCAATTTTTTTTTTTTTTTTTTTAATATATTTTTAAAGTTTATTTTTAATTTAAATATTGTATAATTCATAACCGTCTTCCTCTTCACATTCAGCGAAGTCTGAAGAATTTTTATTAGGTTCAAATTCGCAAGCTAACATTTGAATGACTTCTGGTGGAAGAGATAGTCGCTTATACTTTCGCCTCTTTAAATTTATTGATGATATTATGGGATCCGAAGTATCCATTGCTCTGTAAAAGACATCTGCGAAGCTACTAATGGTTTCTGCCTTGGCTGGGTTTAACAAAAGAGTTTTAAGTATGGTTGCAAGATCCCGCAGGCCGCGCTAGAACCAAAAGATGTTCGTTGTGATTCTGCGCCCTTACGAGTTCATCTGCTTGCTGTCATCGGCCACTCAAACTTTTTAAATAATATGACGTTTTCGGGAGTAAAGCTTATTTCCTTTCCTTTTTATTTTTCTTCTTTACCTTCAGGACTAGGTGTTCTTTTAACCAATTTTAAAAAACTTTCAAAAATTCATTTATTTTTCGATTGCATTGTCTCCAATTTCAATCAAAAGATTGAATAAAATCATTCGTTGTTATTATTATTCGTTAAAGTCATTATTCATTAAAGTCTAGCTTGCTATCAGAAAAATGCCCACTGATAAAAGTGCAAATAGAATTTTCCTTTTGACGAACATCCTTTTGCTTGCGCCACTCTTCCAGCAGGGCAGCATTGGAAATCGAGGTATTGCTCCCTAAAAAATGAAATTTCTCAAAAAACCGCAGAAAACGCACATAGAGACTACCTGATATGAGTTAGGAATTGAACACACAAATTTAAACAAATTGTTGTAGCTCTATTTAAAGTTGAAAATTTTTTCAAACAACTACATGTTGACACCACTTGCTAAATGTACAAATTGTTAGAAATCTATCTATCTATTAGTCGGGGAACTAGACTATAGCATTCTCTCATGCTTTAACATAAACTTTCTGTTTTTAATTTTAATTTTTTCCGGCCACGCTTCTAACAGAGTATGTTGGGAAACGCAGCCGTCAGCAATTCCTATTATTATTTATTTATTTGATCCCAACTTTGGAGACACAAATTAGCGGCACCTCAGTTGTGCCATTATCTTTCTTTATATAACCGTAGCTGGTTAGATACCGTAGCCGGCATTGTGATGAGATGGAGTCGAGTTGCTGTGCTGAGGACACCGACAGGATTGACGAAACGGGGAGTTAATAAGCTGTGTCTGCTGCCCCTTGAAAACCTCGTCTCAAATGACGAAGACGCAAAATGACTTTTGTAAAAAGTCCGTTCTTATTTTTTTTTCTTGATCAGCAGAAGCTTTCTGTCTTTTTTAGAATCCTTACGCTGAATCTCACCCTTCTAGCGTTTATAGTTCCTGAGATCTCTACGTTCATACGTGCAGACGGACATGGCTAGATCGACTCGGCTATTGATCCTCATCAAGAATATATATACTTTATATAGTCGGAAACGCTTCCTTCTGCCTGTTACAAACTTTTTAACGAATCTAGTATACCATTTTACTCTACGAGTAACGTTTAAAAAAGGGTCTGTTGAATTTTTGTAATAAGCTTTTGGAAATAGGGTCGTGATAATAAGGAAATAGTCGCTAACTTGGAGGTCGTTTTGTATTTCCCACTTGGATTGAAGAGATTGAAGAGCAGAGTGTGAGATCGATGTGTCTGTAATTATTGTGTGGTAAAAAGTGTGTGGGAGATTTGTCCAATGACGATTAGGTCGAACCTTGGAAGGTTCTATACCTGGAATGCTGTTGTCAGCATTCGTTGAAAATGACGTTATATCTCTAGAACTCTCTTCAAGTTTAATTTGGTGAAAACGTGACATTAAATCAAGGAATGAAAAATCTCTCTAAAAACTCTTCCTACTTGATCCAAAATCTCATCAATTAAAGTAAATAAAACAAAAAAAAAAAAACAACTTTTCAATAAATATAAGTAGAAAAATCGGCAAATGGTGGATTTTCCTAAGACTTGGCCCTAAAATGTAGCACAACACTTTCCAGGGGACTGTTGAAGTTTGTCGCCAGTGCCATACTACATATTATTAATTATAAACATAAATATATATATGTAAACTATAATTAATTAATTAAAAACACTTCACTCATTTTAGTAGATCAGTTTGCAATGAAATTGGTCAAAGCTCCCCAAAACCGTCTTCTAGCACGTTCTCATTTATTGTTTTTACTCACACTAGCAAGCAATTTCTGAATTTTAGGCGAGAGGAGAAATTGCAATTTTGACTATTACCAATGCATGCATGTTGGAAAACCGTTACGCTTCTAGTTATTCTAATGGCTTTGGTATGGCCGTTAGGCATCTTGTCATTTCAATGTCTTTGGACGAACCTTAGCACTATCGTAGCCAATTTTCAGGGTCACTGGGAGGTTAGTGGTATTAAAAACAGGCTTGTTTCCGATGGTTTGTTGTCAATAAACTTGAGAAGCAAGTTCCGGTAGTATTTTGTCTTCCTGGATGCTGCGTAGGTCGTTTTGAATACACTTTGCCTTGGGTGAAGTTCCTTTGTGCCCGCATCCTTTAGTTTTAACAAGTTCCTCTTCGCTATCGCATGTGAAATTTATGACTTTTTTAATCACGAATGGTGAGATTTTTTCAAAACTTTTTCCATATGTTTTGCTAATAACGATCATTTTCGTAAATAATCGGTTGGCGCTTGGTAGCTCAAATCCGGCGGTCACTTCGGTAGAGGCGACTGAAGCATTAAATAATATAGTTCCCGATAAACAAACTTTAGGGAGCTTGCGGTCAGATTTTACACACTAATTTAGGGTCATAACAAAGACACTAGAATAACAAGATGCGTAACGCCATACGATTATTTGGCAAACGATTTTTTCGCCGTGGCTCCAGGCTCTCTCTTCACCTTAGAGGTTCTTAGACTTTAAATCTATATTATTTTTGATCAATTGGCACCATGCGAAAAACTCTTGTTTTGCATTGCCTTAACGTTATTATTATTTAAATAAAGCTTAGAAATAGTAATAGCCGAATCATAATATCACAAAATAAATTTCAAAAATTACCTTTCATTAGAATATTTGACATAAGAGTATTCAGCTTGCGGCGTGTGAAAAATAAAAAAATAAGGCAATGATTGTTGAGTGCTTGTGTCCGCACTTCGTGCCTCAAGATATGACCAAAGTAAATACACTAGAATAATTCTAATGTCTTTGATATGATTTTTGTAATAAACAGTTTTCATATATTTTTTTAATTTCTACTTCGTATTATTTTTATGAAATATTTATTTCTCAATGTAATGTCTTCTTTTTGGAAAATTTATGTTTTGATTTGAAGTAGTTATAATAATTTCCTTTGTATTTGCTTTAATTATTTAAAATATTTATTAAGTCATTTGACTTAATATGATGTATGTAATTGAACAATTTTTATTATTTAAAATGCACATTAGATTCAGTTGTTTTTCATTTTCGGTTTTTTTGTTATTCCAATTTCGTCATATTGCTACAAAATTGGCCAAAACTCCCCAAATATGTAAATTCGTTTCTTCGATCAGAATTGATTTCGGCTCGAAAATCGTCTTCTAGCACAACACGCACACATATACGCGTTCTCGTCTCTTGTTTTTACTCACACAAGCAAGCAAATTCTATTTTTAGATTTCTTACGCTCTCAGCGTAAGCGAGCGGACAGAGGGCAACTTGGGCCATCACCAAAAAAGTGGCTGCATAGTGCCAAACCAATGTATGGCCGTTACGCATCTTGTTATTCTAGTGTCTTTGGTACTGATCTATTGAAGGATCCGCTATACAACTAGCTATCAAGTTAAGTTCTTCCTTAAACGTTTAATCACGTTCTAAATAAACCAACAAAGGTTATGGGCACAGATCCCACAGATAGTGAAAAAGATTAGAACACTTTTCTAAACACATGGAGTTTATTTATGCGGAATTCATTAATTACATCGGATTTGTGAAATGTTGTGTGTGAAAACATATATAGCCCAAGGAAGCAACCCAGGCAGTAACATGGGAAACAATTGATCGAAACGATTATCTAGTCAAATATTGAATGTTAAGCCCACGCAGTTAATGCTCATAAAGTCAAGGAGAACATCGGCAGAAGCATGGAAAAAATTGCTCAGAATTTATATGCCGGCGGTACCAAATAGAAAAATTCAGTTGTTTTATGTTGATGAAAAATGCAATCTGGAGATAAATTTGGAAGACGAGTTGAAGGTAATCATGTTTTAAGCAGTTTGCTTGATTCTTGGGAAAATTTAGTAGTCGCAACAGAAAAACTCGACGAGATGCCGCCATTTGAAAGGGTAAAAATCAAATTTCTTGGGGAAGGCGCCAGAAAAGAAGTGAAACTAGAAGAAACAGAAGCTGTGTACACACTCACACACAAAGCAGAACAACAGTAAGCAGAAAGACAATCGCCAAAAAAATAAATTTAAATGGATGTGCTAAAATTACCAAAAACCGGGACTTCGCGCGAGTGAATGCAGAAATAATGAGAAAGAAGAGAAAAAGAAAAAGAGAACAATCAATTTTTTAATGCAAGTTATCCAACCCATTTTCAACCCAAACTCTACCCCAGTTGATAAACAAATTTCAAACTCCAATCTCAGCAGCATTGCCTTTGCCCTTGTATTTGTCGTCTACACTTAGCCTGCCCTTGCCCTTGTTTTTGTCGACAACACTTAGCCTCCCGTTGTCGCCAACACTTAGCCACCCGATAAATAACCAAACTTAAACAAAACTTCCACTTGGAGACCAAGCCATGATCTACTTATTGCGCTTCAATCAAACTGCATTAGTCAGCAAATTTGAATTTCACAATTCTGTGAAATAATTTCAGTGTAAAGCTTTTATCCTAAACATATATGAAAGCTCAAGAAAATCCTAAAGAAAAGCTTTTGGCCGAGGTTCAGTGGATTAAGATTAAGATTTAGAAGATCAGTCTGAATCTGTATCAGATCGTGAACAGCTTCAAATCAAAGATACACTAGTAATAAAGGGTCTTGTAATAATATAAGTCAAAAAGTCTATCATCGAAATAAAATTAAATAATAAAAAGTAAAAACCATTTTTATTAAATAATTAAATAGTAACCATTTTAATTTGCATAGCAGTGTGGTTAAAGACAGAAAAAATATATGGTGCCTTGACAGTGGCTCTACTTCACATATGTGTTGTAACAAAACTAAATTTTCAAATATTAGTGAAAATAAAACAAGAAAACAATTTATATGTACAGGAAAATAAATTTGAACACAATGAATTGCATATCTCTCAAGATTATACATTGGTATCAATATGTCATAATTGGTTTGGCCATTTAAATTACAAAAATTTGAATGTTGAATGTTAAACAAAAACAAAGGTATTGCGTAGTGACAACGGCCCGAGTATAAAAACAAACAATTTGACGATTTTTTGAAAAAGTGCGGAATTAAAACACAGTTGACTACTCCGCAGCAAAATGATATTGCTAAGCGAGCAAATCGCAGGGCAAAAAGTCTCCTAATTCACACAAATTTACCGGAATTTCTGTGGGCTGATGCTGTGCAAACCGCAGCTTATTTGCGTAGTAGATGTCCAAATAATGTTCTCAATGGAGGGACTCCCTTCGAGTTATGGGAAGGGCGAAGTTTTTGCACTGGATAACCGAAGAAGGGGAAGTTTCAAGAAAAAAGAAGCGACGCTCTTAGAAAGAACGATACATGGGACTTGATGGTCCTACCTCCCAAGCAAAAGACGATTGCATCAAAATAGGTTTTTCGTATAAAGCGAAACAAAGACGACGAAATCGAGCGATTTAGATCTAGACTAGTTGCCAAAGGATGCGGTCAGGAGTGTGGAGTCGATTACTGGGAAACATTCTCTCCAGTAATACGTTATGAAAAAATTCGAATGCTATTTGCTATCGCCGCAGAGAAGGAGCTTTGTATGCATCAATTGGTCATCTCTAATGCATACCTAAACAGTACTTTGAAAGAAACGGTTTGTATGAAGCAACCGGAGAACTTTGTTGACGAGGATCACCCAACGAAAGTATTGAAGTTGCAAAAGGCAATCTAGGCAATCTGGCCTAAAACAATCTGGACGATCCTGGAATTATTCTCTAAGTGAGGTTTTGAAAGGCTTAGATTTCAAAAGATGTAAAAGCGAGCCATGTCTACACGTACTTCTCACAGAGCAAAAGTACATTGAAGTTTACGTAGACGACTTAATTATTATTTGTCCCACCGAGAGACTATGACAAAATCAAAAGAAATATTGCTGACAAGTTTGAGACACATGATAGCGGTCCCCTAATATACTTTCTTGAAATTAAACCTGTTGTCGCAAGAGAAGTACATAGAATCCTTATTAGCCACTTATGGGATGCAGGGAACTTTCAATCTGCGCCCACGCCACTTGGATTTCAAGTTTCCTGCCAAGATGACAATTGCGCCAAGGTAACAAAATATCAATCGCTAAAAGGATAACTTATGAAGTGTTAAGCCGACCCGAAATATTGCACACCATTTGCAACTTATCTCAACTTGCAGCCAAGCGTGTTTTACGATATTTGTCTGGAACCATGGATCTGAGGATCACATATCACAAAAACTGCAAACCAATTAAAGGGCTTCGCTGAAGCTGATTGAGGAAATGACCAGAATGACAGGAAATCGTATTCAGGGTATGCGTTTATGTTGGGCGGCACCGCGTTTTCCTGGTCATCTTCAAAACAAGTTGCCCAAAGCAGCATTGCAGCTGAGTATATCGCGTTGTTGACTGCTGCCAAAGAAACCGTTTATCTTCGCAGACTGCTAAAAGAAGTTGGCTGTTTAGACCAAGATAAAATTTGCTTATTAGGTGACAACATTAGTGCGCAGCATATCGCTAAAAACCCTGTACATCACAAGCGCACTAAACACATCGATATTAAGTATACTTCATAAGAGAGAAAGTCTAAAGTAAAGAAATGTAATTAAAATATGTCTCAACTAATGAAAATGTTGCTGATATCTTTACAAAAGGCTTAGGAAAGCAAAAGGATTATGAATTAATAAAATTGCTTATATTTAATATAAATAAATGTATGTAGTTTAAGAGGAAGAGTTAAGTATCGATTAACTTGATTATCAAATATCTTTTTTTTTTGTAAGAAAAAAAAAATTATTTAATACAATTTCCGCAGCTGTTTTCTCGTATTAAATAGGTAAAATGAGGTATTGAAATAATATGGATGAAATAAAATGAAATGGTCATGGAGGGCTAATTTTCCTATCTTTCCATAGACATCTTAGCGATCACTGGCCGGGAATTTTCTTCAATTAAATTATTGGGTGCCACCAGTAGTTTACGGCCTTCAAAAAAATAATTTGTTTATTTTTTCCCGTTTTTCTTTTAATGTTGGGATAGCACGAAATTCTCATACACCACGCACTATGTACTCGCTATACAATGGCTTCGGGTCGGGACCCCGAATCTGATTTCTAAAAATTCACTAGTTGGAGAAATGTCTAACATGAACGGCCAATCAGCGTGCCTACTTTTAGGCCGACAACGAAGGCACTATGGGGCATTTGGCCTGTTTTTTTTACAAAAATTAATACCTCCTAAACTATTGGAGATATTTGGATGAATTTTTGCCTCCAGGAATATTTTGGAAAAGTGGGCGTGCCCCAACTCCGCCCCAATTTTTTTTTTTTTTTTTAATATATTTTTAAAGTTTATTTTTAATTTAAATATTGTATAATTCATAACCGTCTTCCTCTTCACATTCAGCGAAGTCTGAAGAATTTTTATTAGGTTCAAATTCGCAAGCTAACATTTGAATGACTTCTGGTGGAAGAGATAGTCGCTTATACTTTCGCCTCTTTAAATTTATTGATGATATTATGGGATCCGAAGTATCCATTGCTCTGTAAAAGACATCTGCGAAGCTACTAATGGTTTCTGCCTTGGCTGGGTTTAACAAAAGAGTTTTAAGTATGGTTGCAAGATCCCGCAGGCCGCGCTAGAACCAAAAGATGTTCGTTGTGATTCTGCGCCCTTACGAGTTCATCTGCTTGCTGTCATCGGCCACTCAAACTTTTTAAATAATATGACGTTTTCGGGAGTAAAGCTTATTTCCTTTCCTTTTTATTTTTCTTCTTTACCTTCAGGACTAGGTGTTCTTTTAACCAATTTTAAAAAACTTTCAAAAATTCATTTATTTTTCGATTGCATTGTCTCCAATTTCAATCAAAAGATTGAATAAAATCATTCGTTGTTATTATTATTCGTTAAAGTCATTATTCATTAAAGTCTAGCTTGCTATCAGAAAAATGCCCACTGATAAAAGTGCAAATAGAATTTTCCTTTTGACGAACATCCTTTTGCTTGCGCCACTCTTCCAGCAGGGCAGCATTGGAAATCGAGGTATTGCTCCCTAAAAAATGAAATTTCTCAAAAAACCGCAGAAAACGCACATAGAGACTACCTGATATGAGTTAGGAATTGAACACACAAATTTAAACAAATTGTTGTAGCTCTATTTAAAGTTGAAAATTTTTTCAAACAACTACATGTTGATACCACTTGCTAAATGTACAAATTGTTAGAAATCTATCTATCTATTAGTCGGGGAACTAGACTATAGCATTCTCTCATGCTTTAACATAAACTTTCTGTTTTTAATTTTAATTTTTTCCGGCCACGCTTCTAACAGAGTATGTTGGGAAACGCAGCCGTCAGCAATTCCTATTATTATTTATTTATTTGATCCCAACTTTGGAGACACAAATTAGCGGCACCTCAGTTGTGCCACTATCTTTCTTTATATAACCGTAGCTGGTTAGATACCGTAGCCGGCATTGTGATGAGATGGAGTCGAGTTGCTGTGCTGAGGACACCGACAGGATTGACGAAACGGGGAGTTAATAAGCTGTGTCTGCTGCCCCTTGAAAACCTCGTCTCAAATGACGAAGACGCAAAATGACTTTTGTAAAAAGTCCGTTCTTATTTTTTTTTCTTGATCAGCAGAAGCTTTCTGTCTTTTTTAGAATCCTTACGCTGAATCTCACCCTTCTAGCGTTTATAGTTCCTGAGATCTCTACGTTCATACGTGCAGACGGACATGGCTAGATCGACTCGGCTATTGATCCTCATCAAGAATATATATACTTTATATAGTCGGAAACGCTTCCTTCTGCCTGTTACAAACTTTTTAACGAATCTAGTATACCATTTTACTCTACGAGTAACGTTTAAAAAAGGGTCTGTTGAATTTTTGTAATAAGCTTTTGGAAATAGGGTCGTGATAATAAGGAAATAGTCGCTAACTTGGAGGTCGTTTTGTATTTCCCACTTGGATTGAAGAGATTGAAGAGCAGAGTGTGAGATCGATGTGTCTGTAATTATTGTGTGGTAAAAAGTGTGTGGGAGATTTGTCCAATGACGATTAGGTCGAACCTTGGAAGGTTCTATACCTGGAATGCTGTTGTCAGCATTCGTTGAAAATGACGTTATATCTCTAGAACTCTCTTCAAGTTTAATTTGGTGAAAACGTGACATTAAATCAAGGAATGAAAAATCTCTCTAAAAACTCTTCCTACTTGATCCAAAATCTCATCAATTAAAGTAAATAAAACAAAAAAAAAAAAAAACAACTTTTCAATAAATATAAGTAGAAAAATCGGCAAATGGTGGATTTTCCTAAGACTTGGCCCTAAAATGTAGCACAACACTTTCCAGGGGACTGTTGAAGTTTGTCGCCAGTGCCATACTACATATTATTAATTATAAACATAAATATATATATGTAAACTATAATTAATTAATTAAAAACACTTCACTCATTTTAGTAGATCAGTTTGCAATGAAATTGGTCAAAGCTCCCCAAAACCGTCTTCTAGCACGTTCTCATTTATTGTTTTTACTCACACTAGCAAGCAATTTCTGAATTTTAGGCGAGAGGAGAAATTGCAATTTTGACTATTACCAATGCATGCATGTTGGAAAACCGTTACGCTTCTAGTTATTCTAATGGCTTTGGTATGGCCGTTAGGCATCTTGTCATTTCAATGTCTTTGGACGAACCTTAGCACTATCGTAGCCAATTTTCAGGGTCACTGGGAGGTTAGTGGTATTAAAAACAGGCTTGTTTCCGATGGTTTGTTGTCAATAAACTTGAGAAGCAAGTTCCGGTAGTATTTTGTCTTCCTGGATGCTGCGTAGGTCGTTTTGAATACACTTTGCCTTGGGTGAAGTTCCTTTGTGCCCGCATCCTTTAGTTTTAACAAGTTCCTCTTCGCTATCGCATGTGAAATTTATGACTTTTTTAATCACGAATGGTGAGATTTTTTCAAAACTTTTTCCATATGTTTTGCTAATAACGATCATTTTCGTAAATAATCGGTTGGCGCTTGGTAGCTCAAATCCGGCGGTCACTTCGGTAGAGGCGACTGAAGCATTAAATAATATAGTTCCCGATAAACAAACTTTAGGGAGCTTGCGGTCAGATTTTACACACTAATTTAGGGTCATAACAAAGACACTAGAATAACAAGATGCGTAACGCCATACGATTATTTGGCAAACGATTTTTTCGCCGTGGCTCCAGGCTCTCTCTTCACCTTAGAGGTTCTTAGACTTTAAATCTATATTATTTTTGATCAATTGGCACCATGCGAAAAACTCTTGTTTTGCATTGCCTTAACGTTATTATTATTTAAATAAAGCTTAGAAATAGTAATAGCCGAATCATAATATCACAAAATAAATTTCAAAAATTACCTTTCATTAGAATATTTGACATAAGAGTATTCAGCTTGCGGCGTGTGAAAAATAAAAAAATAAGGCAATGATTGTTGAGTGCTTGTGTCCGCACTTCGTGCCTCAAGATATGACCAAAGTAAATACACTAGAATAATTCTAATGTCTTTGATATGATTTTTGTAATAAACAGTTTTCATATATTTTTTTAATTTCTACTTCGTATTATTTTTATGAAATATTTATTTCTCAATGTAATGTCTTCTTTTTGGAAAATTTATGTTTTGATTTGAAGTAGTTATAATAATTTCCTTTGTATTTGCTTTAATTATTTAAAATATTTATTAAGTCATTTGACTTAATATGATGTATGTAATTGAACAATTTTTATTATTTAAAATGCACATTAGATTCAGTTGTTTTTCATTTTCGGTTTTTTTGTTATTCCAATTTCGTCATATTGCTACAAAATTGGCCAAAACTCCCCAAATATGTAAATTCGTTTCTTCGATCAGAATTGATTTCGGCTCGAAAATCGTCTTCTAGCACAACACGCACACATATACGCGTTCTCGTCTCTTGTTTTTACTCACACAAGCAAGCAAATTCTATTTTTAGATTTCTTACGCTCTCAGCGTAAGCGAGCGGACAGAGGGCAACTTGGGCCATCACCAAAAAAGTGGCTGCATAGTGCCAAACCAATGTATGGCCGTTACGCATCTTGTTATTCTAGTGTCTTTGGTACTGATCTATTGAAGGATCCGCTATACAACTAGCTATCAAGTTAAGTTCTTCCTTAAACGTTTAATCACGTTCTAAATAAACCAACAAAGGTTATGGGCACAGATCCCACAGATAGTGAAAAAGATTAGAACACTTTTCTAAACACATGGAGTTTATTTATGCGGAATTCATTAATTACATCGGATTTGTGAAATGTTGTGTGTGAAAACATATATAGCCCAAGGAAGCAACCCAGGCAGTAACATGGGAAACAATTGATCGAAACGATTATCTAGTCAAATATTGAATGTTAAGCCCACGCAGTTAATGCTCATAAAGTCAAGGAGAACATCGGCAGAAGCATGGAAAAAATTGCTCAGAATTTATATGCCGGCGGTACCAAATAGAAAAATTCAGTTGTTTTATGTTGATGAAAAATGCAATCTGGAGATAAATTTGGAAGACGAGTTGAAGGTAATCATGTTTTAAGCAGTTTGCTTGATTCTTGGGAAAATTTAGTAGTCGCAACAGAAAAACTCGACGAGATGCCGCCATTTGAAAGGGTAAAAATCAAATTTCTTGGGGAAGGCGCCAGAAAAGAAGTGAAACTAGAAGAAACAGAAGCTGTGTACACACTCACACACAAAGCAGAACAACAGTAAGCAGAAAGACAATCGCCAAAAAAATAAATTTAAATGGATGTGCTAAAATTACCAAAAACCGGGACTTCGCGCGAGTGAATGCAGAAATAATGAGAAAGAAGAGAAAAAGAAAAAGAGAACAATCAATTTTTTAATGCAAGTTATCCAACCCATTTTCAACCCAAACTCTACCCCAGTTGATAAACAAATTTCAAACTCCAATCTCAGCAGCATTGCCTTTGCCCTTGTATTTGTCGTCTACACTTAGCCTGCCCTTGCCCTTGTTTTTGTCGACAACACTTAGCCTCCCGTTGTCGCCAACACTTAGCCACCCAATAAATAACCAAACTTAAACAAAACTTCCACTTGGAGACCAAGCCATGATCTACTTATTGCGCTTCAATCAAACTGCATTAGTCAGCAAATTTGAATTTCACAATTCTGTGAAATAATTTCAGTGTAAAGCTTTTATCCTAAACATATATGAAAGCTCAAGAAAATCCTAAAGAAAAGCTTTTGGCCGAGGTTCAGTGGATTAAGATTAAGATTTAGAAGATCAGTCTGAATCTGTATCAGATCGTGAACAGCTTCAAATCAAAGATACACTAGTAATAAAGGGTCTTGTAATAATATAAGTCAAAAAGTCTATCATCGAAATAAAATTAAATAATAAAAAGTAAAAACCATTTTTATTAAATAATTAAATAGTAACCATTTTAATTTGCATAGCAGTGTGGTTAAAGACAGAAAAAATATATGGTGCCTTGACAGTGGCTCTACTTCACATATGTGTTGTAACAAAACTAAATTTTCAAATATTAGTGAAAATAAAACAAGAAAACAATTTATATGTACAGGAAAATAAATTTGAACACAATGAATTGCATATCTCTCAAGATTATACATTGGTATCAATATGTCATAATTGGTTTGGCCATTTAAATTACAAAAATTTGAATGTTGAATGTTAAACAAAAACAAAGGTATTGCGTAGTGACAACGGCCCGAGTATAAAAACAAACAATTTGACGATTTTTTGAAAAAGTGCGGAATTAAAACACAGTTGACTACTCCGCAGCAAAATGATATTGCTAAGCGAGCAAATCGCAGGGCAAAAAGTCTCCTAATTCACACAAATTTACCGGAATTTCTGTGGGCTGATGCTGTGCAAACCGCAGCTTATTTGCGTAGTAGATGTCCAAATAATGTTCTCAATGGAGGGACTCCCTTCGAGTTATGGGAAGGGCGAAGTTTTTGCACTGGATAACCGAAGAAGGGGAAGTTTCAAGAAAAAAGAAGCGACGCTCTTAGAAAGAACGATACATGGGACTTGATGGTCCTACCTCCCAAGCAAAAGACGATTGCATCAAAATAGGTTTTTCGTATAAAGCGAAACAAAGACGACGAAATCGAGCGATTTAGATCTAGACTAGTTGCCAAAGGATGCGGTCAGGAGTGTGGAGTCGATTACTGGGAAACATTCTCTCCAGTAATACGTTATGAAAAAATTCGAATGCTATTTGCTATCGCCGCAGAGAAGGAGCTTTGTATGCATCAATTGGTCATCTCTAATGCATACCTAAACAGTACTTTGAAAGAAACGGTTTGTATGAAGCAACCGGAGAACTTTGTTGACGAGGATCACCCAACGAAAGTATTGAAGTTGCAAAAGGCAATCTAGGCAATCTGGCCTAAAACAATCTGGACGATCCTGGAATTATTCTCTAAGTGAGGTTTTGAAAGGCTTAGATTTCAAAAGATGTAAAAGCGAGCCATGTCTACACGTACTTCTCACAGAGCAAAAGTACATTGAAGTTTACGTAGACGACTTAATTATTATTTGTCCCACCGAGAGACTATGACAAAATCAAAAGAAATATTGCTGACAAGTTTGAGACACATGATAGCGGTCCCCTAATATACTTTCTTGAAATTAAACCTGTTGTCGCAAGAGAAGTACATAGAATCCTTATTAGCCACTTATGGGATGCAGGGAACTTTCAATCTGCGCCCACGCCACTTGGATTTCAAGTTTCCTGCCAAGATGACAATTGCGCCAAGGTAACAAAATATCAATCGCTAAAAGGATAACTTATGAAGTGTTAAGCCGACCCGAAATATTGCACACCATTTGCAACTTATCTCAACTTGCAGCCAAGCGTGTTTTACGATATTTGTCTGGAACCATGGATCTGAGGATCACATATCACAAAAACTGCAAACCAATTAAAGGGCTTCGCTGAAGCTGATTGAGGAAATGACCAGAATGACAGGAAATCGTATTCAGGGTATGCGTTTATGTTGGGCGGCACCGCGTTTTCCTGGTCATCTTCAAAACAAGTTGCCCAAAGCAGCATTGCAGCTGAGTATATCGCGTTGTTGACTGCTGCCAAAGAAACCGTTTATCTTCGCAGACTGCTAAAAGAAGTTGGCTGTTTAGACCAAGATAAAATTTGCTTATTAGGTGACAACATTAGTGCGCAGCATATCGCTAAAAACCCTGTACATCACAAGCGCACTAAACACATCGATATTAAGTATACTTCATAAGAGAGAAAGTCTAAAGTAAAGAAATGTAATTAAAATATGTCTCAACTAATGAAAATGTTGCTGATATCTTTACAAAAGGCTTAGGAAAGCAAAAGGATTATGAATTAATAAAATTGCTTATATTTAATTTAAATAAATGTATGTAGTTTAAGAGGAAGAGTTAAGTATCGATTAACTTGATTATCAAATATCTTTTTTTTTTGTAAGAAAAAAAAAATTATTTAATACAATTTCCGCAGCTGTTTTCTCGTATTAAATAGGTAAAATGAGGTATTGAAATAATATGGATGAAATAAAATGAAATGGTCATGGAGGGCTAATTTTCCTATCTTTCCATAGACATCTTAGCGATCACTGGCCGGGAATTTTCTTCAATTAAATTATTGGGTGCCACCAGTAGTTTACGGCCTTCAAAAAAATAATTTGTTTATTTTTTCCCGTTTTTCTTTTAATGTTGGGATAGCACGAAATTCTCATACACCACGCACTATGTACTCGCTATACAATGGCTTCGGGTCGGGACCCCGAATCTGATTTCTAAAAATTCACTAGTTGGAGAAATGTCTAACATGAACGGCCAATCAGCCTGCCTACTTTTAGGCCGACAACGAAGGCACTATGGGGCATTTGGCCTGTTTTTTTTACAAAAATTAATACCTCCTAAACTATTGGAGATATTTGGATGAATTTTTGCCTCCAGGAATATTTTGGAAAAGTGGGCGTGCCCCAACTCCGCCCCAATTTTTTTTTTTTTTTTTAATATATTTTTAAAGTTTATTTTTAATTTAAATATTGTATAATTCATAACCGTCTTCCTCTTCACATTCAGCGAAGTCTGAAGAATTTTTATTAGGTTCAAATTCGCAAGCTAACATTTGAATGACTTCTGGTGGAAGAGATAGTCGCTTATACTTTCGCCTCTTTAAATTTATTGATGATATTATGGGATCCGAAGTATCCATTGCTCTGTAAAAGACATCTGCGAAGCTACTAATGGTTTCTGCCTTGGCTGGGTTTAACAAAAGAGTTTTAAGTATGGTTGCAAGATCCCGCAGGCCGCGCTAGAACCAAAAGATGTTCGTTGTGATTCTGCGCCCTTACGAGTTCATCTGCTTGCTGTCATCGGCCACTCAAACTTTTTAAATAATATGACGTTTTCGGGAGTAAAGCTTATTTCCTTTCCTTTTTATTTTTCTTCTTTACCTTCAGGACTAGGTGTTCTTTTAACCAATTTTAAAAAACTTTCAAAAATTCATTTATTTTTCGATTGCATTGTCTCCAATTTCAATCAAAAGATTGAATAAAATCATTCGTTGTTATTATTATTCGTTAAAGTCATTATTCATTAAAGTCTAGCTTGCTATCAGAAAAATGCCCACTGATAAAAGTGCAAATAGAATTTTCCTTTTGACGAACATCCTTTTGCTTGCGCCACTCTTCCAGCAGGGCAGCATTGGAAATCGAGGTATTGCTCCCTAAAAAATGAAATTTCTCAAAAAACCGCAGAAAACGCACATAGAGACTACCTGATATGAGTTAGGAATTGAACACACAAATTTAAACAAATTGTTGTAGCTCTATTTAAAGTTGAAAATTTTTTCAAACAACTACATGTTGATACCACTTGCTAAATGTACAAATTGTTAGAAATCTATCTATCTATTAGTCGGGGAACTAGACTATAGCATTCTCTCATGCTTTAACATAAACTTTCTGTTTTTAATTTTAATTTTTTCCGGCCACGCTTCTAACAGAGTATGTTGGGAAACGCAGCCGTCAGCAATTCCTATTATTATTTATTTATTTGATCCCAACTTTGGAGACACAAATTAGCGGCACCTCAGTTGTGCCACTATCTTTCTTTATATAACCGTAGCTGGTTAGATACCGTAGCCGGCATTGTGATGAGATGGAGTCGAGTTGCTGTGCTGAGGACACCGACAGGATTGACGAAACGGGGAGTTAATAAGCTGTGTCTGCTGCCCCTTGAAAACCTCGTCTCAAATGACGAAGACGCAAAATGACTTTTGTAAAAAGTCCGTTCTTATTTTTTTTTCTTGATCAGCAGAAGCTTTCTGTCTTTTTTAGAATCCTTACGCTGAATCTCACCCTTCTAGCGTTTATAGTTCCTGAGATCTCTACGTTCATACGTGCAGACGGACATGGCTAGATCGACTCGGCTATTGATCCTCATCAAGAATATATATACTTTATATAGTCGGAAACGCTTCCTTCTGCCTGTTACAAACTTTTTAACGAATCTAGTATACCATTTTACTCTACGAGTAACGTTTAAAAAAGGGTCTGTTGAATTTTTGTAATAAGCTTTTGGAAATAGGGTCGTGATAATAAGGAAATAGTCGCTAACTTGGAGGTCGTTTTGTATTTCCCACTTGGATTGAAGAGATTGAAGAGCAGAGTGTGAGATCGATGTGTCTGTAATTATTGTGTGGTAAAAAGTGTGTGGGAGATTTGTCCAATGACGATTAGGTCGAACCTTGGAAGGTTCTATACCTGGAATGCTGTTGTCAGCATTCGTTGAAAATGACGTTATATCTCTAGAACTCTCTTCAAGTTTAATTTGGTGAAAACGTGACATTAAATCAAGGAATGAAAAATCTCTCTAAAAACTCTTCCTACTTGATCCAAAATCTCATCAATTAAAGTAAATAAAACAAAAAAAAAAAAAAACAACTTTTCAATAAATATAAGTAGAAAAATCGGCAAATGGTGGATTTTCCTAAGACTTGGCCCTAAAATGTAGCACAACACTTTCCAGGGGACTGTTGAAGTTTGTCGCCAGTGCCATACTACATATTATTAATTATAAACATAAATATATATATGTAAACTATAATTAATTAATTAAAAACACTTCACTCATTTTAGTAGATCAGTTTGCAATGAAATTGGTCAAAGCTCCCCAAAACCGTCTTCTAGCACGTTCTCATTTATTGTTTTTACTCACACTAGCAAGCAATTTCTGAATTTTAGGCGAGAGGAGAAATTGCAATTTTGACTATTACCAATGCATGCATGTTGGAAAACCGTTACGCTTCTAGTTATTCTAATGGCTTTGGTATGGCCGTTAGGCATCTTGTCATTTCAATGTCTTTGGACGAACCTTAGCACTATCGTAGCCAATTTTCAGGGTCACTGGGAGGTTAGTGGTATTAAAAACAGGCTTGTTTCCGATGGTTTGTTGTCAATAAACCTGAGAAGCAAGTTCCGGTAGTATTTTGTCTTCCTGGATGCTGCGTAGGTCGTTTTGAATACACTTTGCCTTGGGTGAAGTTCCTTTGTGCCCGCATCCTTTAGTTTTAACAAGTTCCTCTTCGCTATCGCATGTGAAATTTATGACTTTTTTAATCACGAATGGTGAGATTTTTTCAAAACTTTTTCCATATGTTTTGCTAATAACGATCATTTTCGTAAATAATCGGTTGGCGCTTGGTAGCTCAAATCCGGCGGTCACTTCGGTAGAGGCGACTGAAGCATTAAATAATATAGTTCCCGATAAACAAACTTTAGGGAGCTTGCGGTCAGATTTTACACACTAATTTAGGGTCATAACAAAGACACTAGAATAACAAGATGCGTAACGCCATACGATTATTTGGCAAACGATTTTTTCGCCGTGGCTCCAGGCTCTCTCTTCACCTTAGAGGTTCTTAGACTTTAAATCTATATTATTTTTGATCAATTGGCACCATGCGAAAAACTCTTGTTTTGCATTGCCTTAACGTTATTATTATTTAAATAAAGCTTAGAAATAGTAATAGCCGAATCATAATATCACAAAATAAATTTCAAAAATTACCTTTCATTAGAATATTTGACATAAGAGTATTCAGCTTGCGGCGTGTGAAAAATAAAAAAATAAGGCAATGATTGTTGAGTGCTTGTGTCCGCACTTCGTGCCTCAAGATATGACCAAAGTAAATACACTAGAATAATTCTAATGTCTTTGATATGATTTTTGTAATAAACAGTTTTCATATATTTTTTTAATTTCTACTTCGTATTATTTTTATGAAATATTTATTTCTCAATGTAATGTCTTCTTTTTGGAAAATTTATGTTTTGATTTGAAGTAGTTATAATAATTTCCTTTGTATTTGCTTTAATTATTTAAAATATTTATTAAGTCATTTGACTTAATATGATGTATGTAATTGAACAATTTTTATTATTTAAAATGCACATTAGATTCAGTTGTTTTTCATTTTCGGTTTTTTTGTTATTCCAATTTCGTCATATTGCTACAAAATTGGCCAAAACTCCCCAAATATGTAAATTCGTTTCTTCGATCAGAATTGATTTCGGCTCGAAAATCGTCTTCTAGCACAACACGCACACATATACGCGTTCTCGTCTCTTGTTTTTACTCACACAAGCAAGCAAATTCTATTTTTAGATTTCTTACGCTCTCAGCGTAAGCGAGCGGACAGAGGGCAACTTGGGCCATCACCAAAAAAGTGGCTGCATAGTGCCAAACCAATGTATGGCCGTTACGCATCTTGTTATTCTAGTGTCTTTGGTACTGATCTATTGAAGGATCCGCTATACAACTAGCTATCAAGTTAAGTTCTTCCTTAAACGTTTAATCACGTTCTAAATAAACCAACAAAGGTTATGGGCACAGATCCCACAGATAGTGAAAAAGATTAGAACACTTTTCTAAACACATGGAGTTTATTTATGCGGAATTCATTAATTACATCGGATTTGTGAAATGTTGTGTGTGAAAACATATATAGCCCAAGGAAGCAACCCAGGCAGTAACATGGGAAACAATTGATCGAAACGATTATCTAGTCAAATATTGAATGTTAAGCCCACGCAGTTAATGCTCATAAAGTCAAGGAGAACATCGGCAGAAGCATGGAAAAAATTGCTCAGAATTTATATGCCGGCGGTACCAAATAGAAAAATTCAGTTGTTTTATGTTGATGAAAAATGCAATCTGGAGATAAATTTGGAAGACGAGTTGAAGGTAATCATGTTTTAAGCAGTTTGCTTGATTCTTGGGAAAATTTAGTAGTCGCAACAGAAAAACTCGACGAGATGCCGCCATTTGAAAGGGTAAAAATCAAATTTCTTGGGGAAGGCGCCAGAAAAGAAGTGAAACTAGAAGAAACAGAAGCTGTGTACACACTCACACACAAAGCAGAACAACAGTAAGCAGAAAGACAATCGCCAAAAAAATAAATTTAAATGGATGTGCTAAAATTACCAAAAACCGGGACTTCGCGCGAGTGAATGCAGAAATAATGAGAAAGAAGAGAAAAAGAAAAAGAGAACAATCAATTTTTTAATGCAAGTTATCCAACCCATTTTCAACCCAAACTCTACCCCAGTTGATAAACAAATTTCAAACTCCAATCTCAGCAGCATTGCCTTTGCCCTTGTATTTGTCGTCTACACTTAGCCTGCCCTTGCCCTTGTTTTTGTCGACAACACTTAGCCTCCCGTTGTCGCCAACACTTAGCCACCCAATAAATAACCAAACTTAAACAAAACTTCCACTTGGAGACCAAGCCATGATCTACTTATTGCGCTTCAATCAAACTGCATTAGTCAGCAAATTTGAATTTCACAATTCTGTGAAATAATTTCAGTGTAAAGCTTTTATCCTAAACATATATGAAAGCTCAAGAAAATCCTAAAGAAAAGCTTTTGGCCGAGGTTCAGTGGATTAAGATTAAGATTTAGAAGATCAGTCTGAATCTGTATCAGATCGTGAACAGCTTCAAATCAAAGATACACTAGTAATAAAGGGTCTTGTAATAATATAAGTCAAAAAGTCTATCATCGAAATAAAATTAAATAATAAAAAGTAAAAACCATTTTTATTAAATAATTAAATAGTAACCATTTTAATTTGCATAGCAGTGTGGTTAAAGACAGAAAAAATATATGGTGCCTTGACAGTGGCTCTACTTCACATATGTGTTGTAACAAAACTAAATTTTCAAATATTAGTGAAAATAAAACAAGAAAACAATTTATATGTACAGGAAAATAAATTTGAACACAATGAATTGCATATCTCTCAAGATTATACATTGGTATCAATATGTCATAATTGGTTTGGCCATTTAAATTACAAAAATTTGAATGTTGAATGTTAAACAAAAACAAAGGTATTGCGTAGTGACAACGGCCCGAGTATAAAAACAAACAATTTGACGATTTTTTGAAAAAGTGCGGAATTAAAACACAGTTGACTACTCCGCAGCAAAATGATATTGCTAAGCGAGCAAATCGCAGGGCAAAAAGTCTCCTAATTCACACAAATTTACCGGAATTTCTGTGGGCTGATGCTGTGCAAACCGCAGCTTATTTGCGTAGTAGATGTCCAAATAATGTTCTCAATGGAGGGACTCCCTTCGAGTTATGGGAAGGGCGAAGTTTTTGCACTGGATAACCGAAGAAGGGGAAGTTTCAAGAAAAAAGAAGCGACGCTCTTAGAAAGAACGATACATGGGACTTGATGGTCCTACCTCCCAAGCAAAAGACGATTGCATCAAAATAGGTTTTTCGTATAAAGCGAAACAAAGACGACGAAATCGAGCGATTTAGATCTAGACTAGTTGCCAAAGGATGCGGTCAGGAGTGTGGAGTCGATTACTGGGAAACATTCTCTCCAGTAATACGTTATGAAAAAATTCGAATGCTATTTGCTATCGCCGCAGAGAAGGAGCTTTGTATGCATCAATTGGTCATCTCTAATGCATACCTAAACAGTACTTTGAAAGAAACGGTTTGTATGAAGCAACCGGAGAACTTTGTTGACGAGGATCACCCAACGAAAGTATTGAAGTTGCAAAAGGCAATCTAGGCAATCTGGCCTAAAACAATCTGGACGATCCTGGAATTATTCTCTAAGTGAGGTTTTGAAAGGCTTAGATTTCAAAAGATGTAAAAGCGAGCCATGTCTACACGTACTTCTCACAGAGCAAAAGTACATTGAAGTTTACGTAGACGACTTAATTATTATTTGTCCCACCGAGAGACTATGACAAAATCAAAAGAAATATTGCTGACAAGTTTGAGACACATGATAGCGGTCCCCTAATATACTTTCTTGAAATTAAACCTGTTGTCGCAAGAGAAGTACATAGAATCCTTATTAGCCACTTATGGGATGCAGGGAACTTTCAATCTGCGCCCACGCCACTTGGATTTCAAGTTTCCTGCCAAGATGACAATTGCGCCAAGGTAACAAAATATCAATCGCTAAAAGGATAACTTATGAAGTGTTAAGCCGACCCGAAATATTGCACACCATTTGCAACTTATCTCAACTTGCAGCCAAGCGTGTTTTACGATATTTGTCTGGAACCATGGATCTGAGCATCACATATCACAAAAACTGCAAACCAATTAAAGGGCTTCGCTGAAGCTGATTGAGGAAATGACCAGAATGACAGGAAATCGTATTCAGGGTATGCGTTTATGTTGGGCGGCACCGCGTTTTCCTGGTCATCTTCAAAACAAGTTGCCCAAAGCAGCATTGCAGCTGAGTATATCGCGTTGTTGACTGCTGCCAAAGAAACCGTTTATCTTCGCAGACTGCTAAAAGAAGTTGGCTGTTTAGACCAAGATAAAATTTTCTTATTAGGTGACAACATTAGTGCGCAGCATATCGCTAAAAACCCTGTACATCACAAGCGCACTAAACACATCGATATTAAGTATACTTCATAAGAGAGAAAGTCTAAAGTAAAGAAATGTAATTAAAATATGTCTCAACTAATGAAAATGTTGCTGATATCTTTACAAAAGGCTTAGGAAAGCAAAAGGATTATGAATTAATAAAATTGCTTATATTTAATTTAAATAAATGTATGTAGTTTAAGAGGAAGAGTTAAGTATCGATTAACTTGATTATCAAATATCTTTTTTTTTTGTAAGAAAAAAAAAATTATTTAATACAATTTCCGCAGCTGTTTTCTCGTATTAAATAGGTAAAATGAGGTATTGAAATAATATGGATGAAATAAAATGAAATGGTCATGGAGGGCTAATTTTCCTATCTTTCCATAGACATCTTAGCGATCACTGGCCGGGAATTTTCTTCAATTAAATTATTGGGTGCCACCAGTAGTTTACGGCCTTCAAAAAAATAATTTGTTTATTTTTTCCCGTTTTTCTTTTAATGTTGGGATAGCACGAAATTCTCATACACCACGCACTATGTACTCGCTATACAATGGCTTCGGGTCGGGACCCCGAATCTGATTTCTAAAAATTCACTAGTTGGAGAAATGTCTAACATGAACGGCCAATCAGCGTGCCTACTTTTAGGCCGACAACGAAGGCACTATGGGGCATTTGGCCTGTTTTTTTTACAAAAATTAATACCTCCTAAACTATTGGAGATATTTGGATGAATTTTTGCCTCCAGGAATATTTTGGAAAAGTGGGCGTGCCCCAACTCCGCCCCAATTTTTTTTTTTTTTTTTAATATATTTTTAAAGTTTATTTTTAATTTAAATATTGTATAATTCATAACCGTCTTCCTCTTCACATTCAGCGAAGTCTGAAGAATTTTTATTAGGTTCAAATTCGCAAGCTAACATTTGAATGACTTCTGGTGGAAGAGATAGTCGCTTATACTTTCGCCTCTTTAAATTTATTGATGATATTATGGGATCCGAAGTATCCATTGCTCTGTAAAAGACATCTGCGAAGCTACTAATGGTTTCTGCCTTGGCTGGGTTTAACAAAAGAGTTTTAAGTATGGTTGCAAGATCCCGCAGGCCGCGCTAGAACCAAAAGATGTTCGTTGTGATTCTGCGCCCTTACGAGTTCATCTGCTTGCTGTCATCGGCCACTCAAACTTTTTAAATAATATGACGTTTTCGGGAGTAAAGCTTATTTCCTTTCCTTTTTATTTTTCTTCTTTACCTTCAGGACTAGGTGTTCTTTTAACCAATTTTAAAAAACTTTCAAAAATTCATTTATTTTTCGATTGCATTGTCTCCAATTTCAATCAAAAGATTGACTAAAATCATTCGTTGTTATTATTATTCGTTAAAGTCATTATTCATTAAAGTCTAGCTTGCTATCAGAAAAATGCCCACTGATAAAAGTGCAAATAGAATTTTCCTTTTGACGAACATCCTTTTGCTTGCGCCACTCTTCCAGCAGGGCAGCATTGGAAATCGAGGTATTGCTCCCTAAAAAATGAAATTTCTCAAAAAACCGCAGAAAACGCACATAGAGACTACCTGATATGAGTTAGGAATTGAACACACTACAACATGGATATAAACACTTACTGAACAAATTTAAACAAATTGTTGTAGCTCTATTTAAAGTTGAAAATTTTTTCAAACAACTACATGTTGACACCACTTGCTAAATGTACAAATTGTTAGAAATAGGCGCACACAATAAACAATATATTAATAACAACACATAATAAAAACCTAAAGATTGATTATCCATTTATATTTATTTTGGAATAAATATTCCTAGTCGTGTTAGTTGTGAACCCATTTCAATGTCTTCGATATATTCAATAAAGTGTTCAATGTTAAATATGAAAAGGGAGATTTTTCGTTCTCTCTCTAAATATTTTGAGTGGGAATTTATCAAAAAAAATTTATGAAAAACAAACGGGATTCCCTTTTTTCCTATCTACACATTCCAATTTACAAAAACAAGTGGAAAAGTAAAAGTGAAAGTAAATATTAAAAGTCGGCTGTAAATATTTGCTATTATTAATATATTTTTTCTTTTTACAGTTGCTTTTTTTAATTTGGTACATTTTGTCCTCTATAGTTTTCGTTATAATGTTTTTCATCTATTTGTTTAATTCTGCCTGCATTCCTATAGGGACTTTTAGATATGGAGGGTGTTATGGTTTGTATATTTTGTGTCAATTTCATAACTTTGTCTGTTCTTGTTAAGTTTTTTAATTATATTTAGATTTATCACCTGTGAGTTATAGATAGGTGTGCCTGCGTAAAGTAAATGTGAGCTGTAAAAGCAATGCAAAGCCAAAAATAACGGAAAAATCGAGTTTGTTCTAAGAAAAAGAACAAAACAAAGTAGGAAAAAAAATTGTAGAGTTTCTTGACAGTCTCAAAAGTGTGTAAACTTGGAATTAGTTAGTTTCTTGTATATTTAATATTTTTAATTTGTTTTTTGATTTATAAGTAAAATAAATATTGTTTAATTATATTTTATAAAAAAATTGCGTTTAATTAGCAAAAAACCCTTAATTTTTACCTTTAAATTATTTCACAGTGTGTAAACAGTTTCTTGACAAACTGTAGTTTTATTGTCTTATGTGTAAAAAATTGTTTCTACTCTTGTTTTCCTATAATAGTTCGTATTTTTTTGTGAAGGAGTTCTATATCTGCTACTCCTGTTTTGGTCGTTGTTATATCAATTTTTATTTTTTCAGTATTTAAACTTTCAAAGAGTTTCTCATAAACTCTGAGTCCTTTTCTGCTTTAAATTTCTGTGGTTTTCCCGCCTATCTACTTGCAACAGAACTTCTTTCCTTTTTATAGTAATGGCGAATATGTGACGATTTTGAAATTAGTTCCCAGGACATACTCACCCCTTTTTGTCAATGCTGCATTGAAAGCTAGAACTTCCGGTTTCGACCTATGTACATGACGAGAAGTGGTCTCCTTGATCCTTTTGAAATATTACTGTGCCGAAACCTAAAATAGAGGCGACAGAGTTGCTGCGGCTAGCTCAAAGAGTTTGTGTGTCCCATCAAACTTATGATTTGTGATTGCCCGACCAAGGAGAAGGGTGTATGGTCCATGTGTTAAGCCAACGATATACCTGGGACCACCTATGACGACCACTGACTCCACTGAATTTTCAACCACGTTACACCGTTACCGTTCGACCACCGGCTCGAGTTCAAAGGTCAAACGTCAAGGTCTATTAATTCCCGTTCGACCTGACCGCCCTTGACTCTTCTTGCATTCCAGACGTTTTCGCTATTGCGAAGAGTGGGGATTTTACTCCTCACAACTTTACTGCATCTCAGCTATGCAGCAACATCATCGTTACCTATGCAGAGCATCTACGTAAGCTCTCCACTCTAGTTCGCTCCACAATTATTTCAATTCTCGCTTATGCATGCTGCCAAACTTCGTAAGAAAAAAAACAAATAATCGTTTTAATTCGCTACAACATTAAAGTCGTCGTTTATTTTCGCAAATACAGAAAATAAAAAAGATTATTACCCCAACATTTAAGTAATCTGCTATGTCTTCAAACAATAGCTATGTCGTCAAAAAGAAAAAGTGACCACTTTTATTTAGGCACTTTCTTTAACTTTTAATGCTCTCTATGTTAGATCATTAAACAAAAATAAAGTAAAATAGGTGTGATATTTTATTATCATAACAGCGAACATATAACATATATCAAATTTGGTATAACAGTTTTAATTTTAACTGTGATTTCTTTAAATTGGTCCACCAGTATTATCTAAATCATCCTTTGCTGTCGATAAAACCTTCCCTTCATCTGAATCATCATTAACTGGTAGTCCTTTATTCCATGTCTGTATTTCTGCGGTCCCGAAAAGTTGATAAAATAGATACGTCAGAATTGAAATAATTGCGGAGACTTCAAATACTCTTCGCCATTGATCAATGGAATCCTAAAAATACAAAATTTTATTTTAAATTAAGAATTAAATCTGAATGGAAGCGGACGGATTTTTAAAAACGTTTCCAATAAGTAATATGTAAGAATCTGTTTAGGAAAAGACCATGTTGGGACTGCAATAAGTCCTTACTATTTATATTATTTTCGTATAAATTCATTCATTCATGGTAATATCAACTGCATTTATTAGTTATGTTATCATTTATCAAATTTCTTTTAGGAGAATAGGGTTTAACTAGGCGATTACATAATGTTATTGGACACAAAAAAGGAAAAAAACAACTTCAACCATGTTCTTACCAAATTTAAGACTCGTTAAGACAAAAAACAACAAAACTAGTGAGTACTGAACTAAAACCATTTATATTCGAAACCAACAAAGGTACATTTTGTTCAAATATTTTTATAGATTATTGCTTTGTCATAATAGTCATAATGTCCCGACCCGGACCGGACCTACATATAAACATCTCGCAATGAAGGCTTTAGATTAAAGAAAGATTAGTTTTGCATAGAAACGAACGGACGGACGGACATGGTTACATCAACCTGGATGTTAATACCGATGAAAATATATGTGTATTTCGGAGAAGCCCCGAGCGCGACTTTTCTTCCACTTCAGCGTCCATATTGTCCAGCAGAGAACTGGAAGGGTGGCATTTTTTGCCACTCGACTCACACTCAACAATTTTGAGTGCGGGTGCCACTCACCACGCACATCGCGGGTACTTACAAACACCCAGTAAAAAAGCCTACATGTGCAGGCAAGCACCCGGTTGTGCGCGCACCCGAATCAGTACTGCACTCTGCGTCGCGGGTGCCGCTCATACTCGCCACTTATAATGGAGGATGGAGAAGACAAAAAATCAAAAAACACATGTGCCTAAAAAGAGATGATAGGCAAAACACTCATGGGTTTCCCGTTAAACACATGGGTGTTTCCAAAAACACTTGTGTGTTTCTAAAAATACTTGAGTGTCTCGTAGACAGTCGAGTCAAAGACACGATGCGTAACGTGAGTGCTTGTGTCTTTGGTGGAGTGTCTCGACCGTTAATTGCGTCTTCTTTGTTTTTCCTTCTTATACATTTTATATTAGTTCTTAATATTTGCTTCCTTTTTCTTTTTGTTTTTAATAAATGTATAATTTTTTTTTAAATAATAAAAAAAAACAATTAAATATTTAATTATAAGTATTATTTAATAATATATAAGATTGTTATTTGTTAAGACATAAGATGCAAAGGTTGCAAAATTCTTAAAATGTGAGAAAAATAAAGTTCCTCTTTAATGTGTTTTAAAATATTTAATATATACTTTTTATGCCCACTTTGTTTTTATTAAAAAATCAGCAAATACCGTCATTAGTTTTAAATACTTTTTGTGTTCGAAATCTGTGGTACCCATTGAGTACATCAAAAAGCAAAAACATGTGCACGACCTTTTTTTTGGGTGTTTCCTTTCACCCTTCATTTCTTAGACCGTCACAACCGCCACCCATACAAATTTTATGAGTACAAAAAATGACCTGCTGCCGATCTTGCTTGTGCGTCACCCACCCAAAACCGTATTGCACAGCAGGCACAGGATGGGTTTTTACTCGTACCAATAACACCACGTCGACAAAACACTCGGATATTTTTTATTGCCCAAAGTAGGGTGTCGAAAAACACACGGATGCCTAGGGTGCCAGTGTTTAGCGGGTGTACTTAAAGTGCCAGTGGCAAAGACACTAGAATAACAAGATGCGTAACGGCCATACATTGGTTTGGCACTATGCACCCACTTTTTTGGTGACGGCCAAAATTGCTCTCTTTCCGCTCGCTCACGCTGAGAGCATAAGAAATCTAAAAATAGAATTTGTTTGTGTGAGTAAAAACAAAAGACGAGAACGCGTATATGTGCGCGTGTTGTGCTAGAAGACGATTTTCGGGCCGAAATCAATACTGATCGAAGAAATGAATTTACATTGTACATATTAGGGTAGTTTTATGCCAATTTCGTAGCAATATGATAAAAAAAATAATTATTAAAAATTCACGCCCTGAAATTATAATTTTAAAGCTTTTTAAATTCGTTTGTTAAAATCGCCTCTCGAATTAGCTACCGTTTACATATTTATATTTATGTTGATAATTATTTATGAGTAAAATGTGTAATAATCGGTACCCAGGGAACACCACGGGGAGGCCATTACAATTGTAATGGGGTCTTATATTTACGTATATGACCTTCGAGTCGACTTGAAATATTTTTATGTTTAACATTAAAACATTTCCATATTCCCCAATTAAGTTATTTTTCTAACTATTGTTTTTTATTATATATTGCTCGATTTTTCAGTCGTCAGTTATTTAAATAACGCTATTTTTTTTTATTTATGAGATAGAATGCTGAGCTTAGCTTGCTTTTTTTGTCTATCAGCTATCACAGTCCACTTCCAATGCTTAAAAAGCAAAACTTTTATAAGTTTGTTTAAAAGATCTGTTCTATGTGCATAACATTCATTATTTTCATAAAACCATAATGAGAAGGCACTAATTTCAATTGTGCACTTAATGCATTGCTCAACAATAATCTTTTTTAATACACATTTGTTTTTTGTTATTTTTAAAAACATTTTCGAAAGCTTTAATGTGTATTTTGCAAATATTAAAAAATAAATCAGATGGTGCCTTTAATTTCCCGAAGTCGGATTCTATTGAGTAGTTTTTCTCATGTATAAAAAGCTCTGATGGAGCTGTTAAATGCTCGGTTTCTTTTAAAATTACCGATCTGCATTTATCGCAACAACAAGTCACATCAAAGACACTAGAATTATTCTGGTGTCTTTGTTTTTGTCATATCTTGAGGCACGAAGTGCGGACACAAGCACTCAACAATCATTGCCTTAGTTTTTTATTTTTCACACGCCGCAAGCTGAATACTCTTATGACAAATATTCTAATTTAAAGTCATTTTTGAAATTTATTTTGTGATGGTATGTACATAGATTTGGCTATTTCTAATCTATTTTCAAATAATAATAACGTTAAGGCAATGCAAACAAGAATTTTTCGCATAGTGCCAATTGATCAAAAATAATACAGATTTAAAGTCTAAGAACTTCTAAGGTGAAAGGCATATTTTGTCAAATTTACAATGCATGAGCATACATGTGCCCACATAAAGTTGTCTGCTATCACTGTATGCGTAGAAAAGATCGGTTCGCTGTAGTGCTCTCTCGCTCTCTAACAAAAATTCGAGAGAGCCTGGAGCCACCTCTAGAGCCACGGCGAAAAAATCGTGTGACAAAAAATCGTATGGCGTTACGCATCTTGTTATTCTAGTGTCTTTGCCAGTGCCGTGCTGCAGTTCTCTGTTGTCCAGCACAGCACTGCGTGTTGTTCCTTTTATCGTTCTCACCAGACTAATTTACTCAAGCGTCGCCCTCTCGATGCTTTTCTTCTATTCCTCAACTGCACTCAATTATTTCACCCTTACTTCGCTTCCACGAAACTCTTACCAAAACAACAACAGGCGCCATGCTCATTTATGCTCACTTAACAACAACGGAACGCTTTCCGTGAATTTAATTATTCGCTGCTCATTCTTAACATAACAGATCAATAACATAATTTCGGTTACATTAAAACAATAATTTAAATAATACGTTAGATCTACTCAATCTTTCACATATACTTTATATTGTCCAAAATGTATTCCTTACTGCTTTTAAATTGTCAGAAATCCTTTCTAAGGGTATCTCTATCGGTATAAATGTCTATAGGTAATATTAAATTTTCCAAATCCTTATTATAATGACTTTCTTCTCTATTTTTTTTATTTCTTTGAACAATAGAAACTTATTTGAAGAGTTTCTCCAGATATCAGCAACATTGACTTCCTCGAACACCAGAGGAAGTCTGGCAGATACTCATGGCAGAAGTGTTAGTGGATTCACGAGAGCACGGTTTAAAAAAGATCCTGCGACATGAAGATGTCCGAACGTAACAAACATTAAAACCAGATGTTCACACATGAACACGAATATATTTAAAGACTTACAATTTTGGGCTCCGTTCATATCTTATGTAAATGAATCGAGAGCGATAAATTATATTTAGGATTTTGTTATCTAAGGCGACATGGGTGCATTGCTCAAAAACATGTAATTTAAGTGCACACTACATGAGTCAGTCACTTGAGATCGTTCCCCGCCTCCTAAAATAGTCCCTTAGTGGGAGACCACAGATAAGGTCCTCGCCGCTCAAGATAGGCAGATGTGCCCGAGCGTGGGACCTCGATAAGGCGGGGACTATTTACGTAGGCCTCTGCGTAGGCCATTTACTTTAAGATGCGATTCTCATGTCACCTATTTAAAACGAAGATATTTCCAAATAAAATCAGTTTCTTACAAAAACTCAACGAGTAAAGTCTTCTTATTTGGGATTTTACATTTGGTCAATCGAGCCTTTAATCGACTCTGCAGTTTCCCCCTACCAAAGGTAAGGAACTCAGAGAAAGGCCAGCTCCTTTAAGCATCTTACAGCTAAAGGTAGCAAAAATAAGTAACTCTTGTTTCCCCCTACCAAAGGTAAGGAACAGAGTATAAATATAAAAAGCAAAAGATACAAAAGAATCTTTTATGTTTTAAAACAAGCACCTTATAGTCTATAGCTAAAGGTTGCTTTGTGTACCATTATAAATTGTGGTAAGGCGTGCTTGAGGCCATACATCAGCAATTGTGAAATTAAAAAGTGCATAACAAAAGTGCCTTATAAATGCTCTAATAGCATTAAATCAGCTCATAAATAGAGTGCAGTGTATATGCCATAAGAGCATAAATTAAATAAAAAGTGCCTGAAAACAGTGCCTTATAAATGCTCTAATAGCATTAAATCAGCTCATAAATAGAGTGCAGTGTATATGCCAAAAGAGCATAAATGCCGAAATAAATGGCTAAAAAACAAAAAATCTGACTGGACTACAAAAATAATAAAACGTGCAAAAAAAAAAAAAATCATCTTTAAACATCGACGGAGCCTTAAAGAAGAGAAGGAAGTCAAATTCAAAGGAGCCTCTACCAGCAGCAGAAGCAGCAACAACAGCAGCAGCAGAAGCAGCAACAGCAGTAGCAACAGCAGCAACAACAGCAGCAACAGCAGCAGCAACAACAACGACATCAGCTAAGTCAAAACAAGAATTTTCTGTTTATCCAAACACACATATATATATAAATACATATAAAATACATATACACGTACTATATATATTAAGAAATTACAAAAAATTTTTCAAAATGATGTCAGAAAAGACTATTCAATTCCTTAAGAAGCAGTCCGAAATTATTTTGGAAATTAGAAAGTTGGAAGTAAAACCAACATTAACAGATGTAGAAATTCTAAAATTAAATGAGCTTCAAAAATGTTTCATTGCTAATCATAGCAATTTGTTAAAGATCGGCGTTGTCGATCATGAATATTTTAACGCGAAGCAGTATGATTTAATAATGATGGTGTTAGAAAAAATTAAAAATAAAAATGAAAAAATTAAGGGCGAGTCGGTAGAAAACACTTTCCCTAAATCAAACACTGTCCCTAAATCAAACCCTCCCCCTACATTAAACCTTGAAATGCGTGGTCACCCTGAAAAAGAGGGTATAGCACAAAACAACGCTTTAAAAGTAGAGCAGGCATTTCGTAATAATGTTGGCCAATTTCGAGTATATCTAGAAGATACGTCTAAACTAATAGACAGTAGTCCAGATTTCCTTAAAATAAGGAAAAATAAAATTGAATTTTTATGGCATAAAATAGATAACCTGATTGAACAGGTGAATAGTCATTTTGAGAGTTCGCTATTCGAAGAAGAAATTAGCGAACTTGAATTTGACAAACAAAATATTCTTACAGCCATTAATAGTCGACTCAGTGGCACAATAAATAAAGCTGAAATGTCGACGGTTGTTAAGGCGGAGGAGTTACCAACCCTGCCTAAAATACAGATTCCCACTTTCTTTGGTGATTCCAAAGAATGGGATCTTTTTAATGAACTCTTTACAGAGCTCATACATGTGAGAGAGGATCTCAGTCCTTCTCTCAAATTTAATTATCTAAAGTCAGCATTAAAAGGAGAAGCCAGAAATGTGGTTACTCATTTACTGCTCGGCTCTGGAGAAAATTATGAAGCCACTTGGGAGTTTTTGACCAAGCGATATGAGAATAAAAGAAACATATTCTCAGATCATATGAATAGGCTTATGGATATGCCAAATTTAAATTTAGAATCCAATAAGCAAATAAAGACATTTATTGACACGATTAACGAGTCAATTTATATTATAAAATTAAAGGCACAATTACCAGAAGATGTGGATGCAATTTTCGCTCACATAATTCTTCGGAAATTCAATAAAGAATCACTCAATTTATATGAAAGCCATGTTAAAAAGACAAAAGAAATACAGGCACTTTCTGATGTCATGGACTTTTTAGAGCAAAGGCTCAATTCTATATCATCATTCTCACAGGAAGTAAAACCTGTAAAGAAAATGATTAATAATAACAAGAATAAAAATTATAGTGACAATTGTGCATATTGCAAACTACCAGGGCATTATTTAATTCAATGCCATAAATTTAAAATAATGAATCCAGCAGAACGGTCTGACTGGGTAAGAAAAAATGGGATTTGCCTAAGATGTCTGAGGCATCCGTTTGGTAAAAAATGTATAAGCGAGCAGCTTTGTTCGACTTGTCGTAAACCTCACCACACGTTACTTCACTTTGCAGGTCATAATCCAGAAAAAGTGAATACGTGTAGAACAACAGGTCAAGCCTTGTTGGCCACGGCCTTGATTCAAGTAAAGTCGAGGTATGGAGGCTTTGAACAATTAAGAGCATTGATTGATAGTGGCTCTCAAAGCACAATTATTTCAGAAGAGTCTGCACAGATTCTAAAATTTAAAAAATTTCGGTCTCATACTGAAATAAGTGGAGTATCTTCCACAGGAACGTGCATCTCCAAGCACAAAGCGGTTATTTCGATAAGAAATTCTCCGAAAAATTTAGAAATTGAAGCAATTATTCTCCCAAAACTTATGAAGGCACTTCCAGTCAACACGATTAATGTTGATCAGAAAAAATGGAAGAACTTTAAATTAGCCGACCCCGATTTTAATAAACCGGGTCGCATTGATTTAATCATTGGAGCAGACGTATATACTCACATTCTGCAAAATGGAGTTATAAAAATAGACGGTCTCCTTGGGCAAAAAACTGATTTCGGGTGGATAGTTTCTGGATGTAAAAAATCCAAAGGAAAAGAAACCATTGTAGCCACAACAATAGAAATAAAAGAGTTAGATCGCTACTGGGAAGTGGAAGAAGAAGAAAAAGATGATATCGAGTCTGAAATCTGTGAAAATAAATTTATCAAAACGACAAAAAAAGATTCAGATGGGCGATACATTGTGTCAATTCCATTCAAGGAGGATGTCACCTTAGGAGATTCAAAGAAACAAGCGATAGCTCGTTACATGAATCTGGAGAAAAAACTAAAAAGAAATGAAAAACTTAAGGTTGACTACACTAAATTCATGAATGAATACATGGATTTAGGACACATGATTGAAGTGAGTGATGAAGGCAAATATTTTTTACCGCACCAGGCAGTGATTAGAGATTCAAGCCTTACGACCAAATTGAGAGTAGTTTTTGATGCTTCAGCAAAAACTACGAATAACAAAAGTTTGAACGACATAATGTGGGTTGGGCCACGAGTTCAAAAAGATATTTTTGACATTATTATTAAATGGAGAAAATGGGAATTTGTTGTTTCGGCAGACATTGAAAAGATGTACCGACAAATTAAAATAGATAATAATGATCAAAAATATCAATATATTTTATGGAGAAATTCTCCAAAAGAAAAAATTAAAACATATAAATTAACCACAGTCACTTACGGAACTGCATCTGCACCATATTTGGCTACCAGGGTTCTGGTAGATATTGCAGATAAATGTAAAAACCAAGTTATTAGTGCAATAATTAGGAATGATTTCTATATGGATGACCTAATGACTGGAGCTGATTCGGTAGAAGAAGCTAATAAATTAATAACATTAATTCCCCATGAATTGCAGAAAGTTGGATTCAACTTAAGGAAATGGATTTCCAACAATTCCAAAATATTAACCACTGTGGAGGACACAGGGGACAATAAGGTTCTCAATATTATCGAAAATGAATGTGTTAAAACTTTAGGACTAAAATGGGAACCTCAAAAGGATTTATTTAAGTTCAGCGTAAATTGTAATGATGAATCAAAAAATATAAATAAGCGCGTTGTGTTATCAACGCTAGCAAAAATATTTGATCCGTTAGGATGGTTGGCACCAGTCACGGTTTCAGGAAAACTTTTTATTCAAAAACTTTGGATAAATAAAAGTGAATGGGATCAGGAATTATCCATAGAAGATAAAAATTATTGGGAAAAATATAAAGAAAATTTATTATTGTTAGAGAATATTCGAATCCCAAGGTGGATTAATTCAAACAGTTCTTCAGTCATTCAGATTCACGGATTTGCGGACGCCTCCGAAAAAGCATATGCTGCAGTAGTCTATGCTAAAGTAGGACCTCATGTTAATATAATAGCTAGCAAAAGTAGAGTCAACCCTATAAAAAATAGGAAGACAATTCCCAAACTCGAGCTGTGTGCAGCTCACCTGCTTAGTGAATTAATCCAAAGACTAAAAGGATCAATTGACAATATAATGGAGATCTATGCTTGGAGTGATTCCACGATTACCTTAGCATGGATTAACAGTGGTCAAAGTAAGATCAAATTTATAAAAAGAAGAACGGATGACATTCGGAAATTAAAAAATACTGAATGGAATCATGTTAAGTCAGAGGATAATCCAGCAGATTTAGCATCCAGGGGAGTGGATTCTAACCAGTTGATCAACTGTGATTTTTGGTGGAAAGGTCCGAAATGGCTAGCAGACCCAAAAGAACTTTGGCCTCGGCAGCAGTCTGTAGAAGAACCTGTCTTAATAAATACGGTATTAAATGACAAAATAGATGATCCTATTTACGAATTAATAGAAAGGTATTCCAGTATAGAAAAACTTATACGTATAATAGCATACATAAATAGATTCGTGCAGATGAAAACAAGAAATAAAGCCTATTCATCAATTATTTCAGTAAAGGAGATAAGAATAGCGGAAACAGTTGTTATTAAGAAACAACAAGAATACCAGTTTAGGCAAGAGATAAAGTGCCTTAAAATCAAAAAGGAAATCAAGACAAATAATAAAATATTGTCATTGAATCCATTTTTGGACAAGGATGGGGTTCTAAGAGTTGGAGGAAGATTGCAAAATTCCAATGCAGAATTTAATATTAAACATCCAATCATTTTAGAAAAATGCCACCTAACAAGCTTATTAATAAAAAATGCTCATAAGGAAACATTGCATGGAGGGATAAACCTAATGCGAAACTATATCCAAAGAAAGTATTGGATTTTCGGGTTGAAAAATTCGTTGAAAAAGTATTTAAGAGAATGTGTAACGTGTGCAAGGTATAAACAAAATACAGCTCAGCAAATAATGGGTAACTTGCCAAAATATAGAGTGACGATGACATTCCCGTTTCTTAATACTGGAATAGATTACGCAGGTCCTTATTATGTTAAATGTTCAAAAAATCGTGGCCAAAAAACATTTAAAGGATACGTTGCTGTATTCGTTTGCATGGCCACCAAAGCCATACACTTAGAAATGGTAAGCGATCTAACTTCAGACGCATTTTTAGCAGCACTCAGAAGATTTATTGCTAGACGGGGAAAATGTTCCAATATCTATTCAGACAACGGAACAAATTTTGTAGGAGCTGCAAGAAAATTAGATCAAGAGTTATTTAATGCAATACAAGAAAATATAACGATTGCAGCGCAGCTTGAAAAGGACAGGATTGATTGGCATTTTATTCCCCCGGCAGGACCTCACTTCGGAGGTATTTGGGAAGCTGGAGTTAAGTCAATGAAATACCATTTAAAGCGTATAATCGGCGACACTATTTTGACTTATGAAGAAATGTCAACTCTTTTATGTCAAATAGAAGCATGCTTAAATTCAAGGCCATTATACACTATAGTTAGTGAGAAGGACCAACAAGAAGTTTTAACACCAGGTCATTTTTTAATTGGAAGACCACCTTTAGAAATAGTCGAACCAATGGAAGATGAAAAAATCGGAAATTTGGATAGGTGGAGACTTATCCAAAAAATAAAGAAAGATTTCTGGGTTAAGTGGAAAAGTGAATATTTGCATACGCTCCAGCAAAGGAATAAATGGAAAAAGGAAATTCCTAATATAGAAGAAGGGCAAATAGTTTTATTAAAGGATGAGAATTGTCATCCTGCAAGATGGCCTTTAGGAAAGGTGGAAAAGGTGCATAAGGGGAATGATGATAAGGTCCGAGTGGCTAAAGTAAAGATGCAGGAAGGATATATCACTAGACCCATTACTAAAATTTGTCCCTTGGAAGGAATAAAGTCTGTTGACAAAAATGAGGCTGACCAAGAGCCAAAAAGACGAACTAGAGCGACATCGGGAATGTCCAAGATCGGAATCATTATGGCAATGTTGTTGTTTGTGTTAAGTTGTCAAGTTTCTAGCGCATTACCTAAAGATATAGCACCAAGATATTCTATAGACAAAATAAATAAAACCTCAGCAATATATCTAGACCCGCTAGGAGATGTTGAGATTGTGAGTACTTCTTGGAATTTGGTTATCTATTATAAAATGGATCCATATTTTAAAATGTTAACAAAGGGTAATGCGCTTATACAAAGTATGAGGAAAGTTTGCGAAAGACTTCATAGCTTTGAAGAGCAATGTAGTCTAGTCTTAGATAATATGCAAAGTCAGTTATCGGAACTTGAAGAAAACAATAAATTGTTTATGATGCAGTCTAGATCTAGAAGCAAGCGTGCTCCTTTCGAATTTATGGGTTCCTTGTATCATATTTTATTTGGTATAATGGATGAAGATGATAGAGAGCAATTAGAAGAAAATATGAAGAATTTGTTAGATAACCAGAACAACCTTGATAAACTAATTCAAAAACAAACATCTGTGGTTGATTCAACTTCTAATCTATTAAAGAGAACAACAGAAGATGTTAACTCCAATTTTAGAAGTATGCAAATAAGAATTGAAAACATGACAGAAGTTCTTAAAGAAAATTATTATGTTTATAAGGAATCAATAAAATTCTTTATGATTACGAAACAGCTACACTCATTGATTGAAGAAGGCGAAAAAATTCAAGCAGGCATTATAAGCCTGTTGATTGATATTAATCACGGTAGGCTAAATACAAATATTCTCAGGCCAAATCAGCTTAAAAAAGAAATTGCCAAAATTCAGCAGAGTCTTTCAGAGAACCTAGTAATTCCAGGAAAACGGTCAGGTACGGAACTTAAGGAGGTGTATACACTGTTAACAGCCAGGGGTTTATTCATCGACGATAAATTGATCATTAGTGCAAAAGTGCCTCTGTTTAGCAGGCATCCATCCAAATTGTTCAGGCTTATTCCGGTGCCAATTCGAAATGAAGATCGGATAATAATGGTGCATACAACGTCCGAATATTTAATTTATAATTTTGAGATAGATTCCTATCACATAATGACGGAAGCCACATTAAATCAATGTCAGAAATGGCAACTAAATAAGAGAATATGCAAAGGAAGTTGGCCCTGGAATTCAGCGAATGATAATGCATGTGAGATTCAGCCTCTAAAGCCAGATAAAGCGGCGAACTGCATCTATAAAACAGTAGTCGACTCTAAAAGTTACTGGGTAGAGTTAGAAAAGAAAAGTAGTTGGTTGTTTAAGGTTCCTGCGAATTCAAAAGTCCGTCTGCAATGTACTGGCTCTCAAATTGAATTGTTTGATTTGCCTCAGCAAGGAGTTTTAAGCATTGCGCCATATTGTACGGCAAGAACCGACGATAAAATTCTAGTTGCCCACCATAACATTCAGTCCGAAAGTGAAGAATTATTATCAACACCTTATATAGGAGAAGTTAGTGGAGTGCCGAAGATTATTTGGGATCCGCTGAAACTATCAATATTAAATCATACTGAGGAATTTGAACGATTGAATAATGAAATTAAATTTATGAAAGAGAACCATCAAAAATTGAAAGATTTACATTTCCATCATATTTCCGGACATGCTGGATTAATTATTGCTTTAATACTAATGATAGTATTAATAATATATTTCATACGGAAATGTGCTGTGCAACAAAGAATGCAAGCAATAACCTTTGCAGGTCCGTTGCCAGTACTATAAATATCAATAGTAAATAAACAATAAAATAATATAACAAATAAAAATATACAGTCCACTAATAGAAAATGTACTTCTACATAGAAAAAGCAAAATGTTTAAAATAAGTTAATTAAGTACAAATTGTTGAATTAAAAATAATATAAACCATAATTGTAATCCAATAAAATTAAAAGCCAGAAAAACTAGGCCCATTGAAATCTTAGTTGCAAAATAAATGAACATATATCAAATAAATACAGTCCACTACTGTTATAAATGCAACTAATATACTAATGTACATCTCAGCTTTGCTGGCCCTTTGGCAGAATGTTCACACATGAACACGAATATATTTAAAGACTTACAATTTTGGGCTCCGTTCATATCTTATGTAAATGAATCGAGAGCGATAAATTATATTTAGGATTTTGTTATCTAAGGCGACATGGGTGCATTGCTCAAAAACATGTAATTTAAGTGCACACTACATGAGTCAGTCACTTGAGATCGTTCCCCGCCTCCTAAAATAGTCCCTTAGTGGGAGACCACAGATAAGGTCCTCGCCGCTCAAGATAGGCAGATGTGCCCGAGCGTGGGACCTCGATAAGGCGGGGACTATTTACGTAGGCCTCTGCGTAGGCCATTTACTTTAAGATGCGATTCTCATGTCACCTATTTAAAACGAAGATATTTCCAAATAAAATCAGTTTCTTACAAAAACTCAACGAGTAAAGTCTTCTTATTTGGGATTTTACACCAGATAATGCCTAGCATTTAATAATGACCGAAAGTCATATAATAGCGGTTTAAAAAACATATATTTCAAAACGAACTGAATTCAGTTATTCACGCATTACAAAGCTTGCAGGGCAGATTTTTGCGCTGCCATCTCAATTTTCCAATTAAAACTAAGCCTTGGAAAACGTTATAAATTTAACTTTTTTGGAATAGCGGCGACAACATTAAAAATATTTGGCTCCGAAAAAGGTCGCCGACAACTAGGCTTAGCGATCAAGAAACGAAAAGTGAGTACATAAAAACGACCGACGCTGCCAACAACAACAACATTGTTTAGTATTAGTATCTAAGGAATTCGACTTTGCTGTTAAAAAATCATAAGGATTTCGTTGCTGTAGACATGCTCCCCCGTTGAAAGACTCGCTTTCAACAGAATCATCTACCGGCAGCATACATAACTTTCTGACCGCTCTACAAATGATGCCGGATGCTGGGCAACGCATTGGGGGAAGATTCTTGTCCTTGACCAGCACCAAATCTTCTATGCACAGAGGTCGACTAGAGAGTTAGATATTCCTCACGCCAACGAGCCCAAAACATCTGCTGAAGGTGTGTTACTTTCTCCCATCCGTCTAAACGATTGTAGTTCAGTCAAGCCTGGCACTACAAGCGTCTCAGCAGGTCCGCAAAGAAGACGGCGTGCAGGGGTCAAAACATTAAGGTAGCCTGGTTTCTCTGAAATCGAAACTAAAGGCCGAGAATTAACTATTGCAGAAACTTAACACACGAGGGTACGCAGCTCCTCACAACTGAGAAGCGATGTTCGAACGCAGCGAACAGATGATGCTTAACTGCTACTTCCCACAATCACCCAAACTGTGGTGATCGGGAGGGAATGGTATGCCAATCGATATTATCAGCCAGACAAAATTCAAGACAAAATTCAATGCTAATGGTGTTAATTCCTTCAATTAATTTTTTGCGTTGACAAAGTTTTCGTAGAGTGAAAATAAAACGCTTAAGGGCTCCTAGAAATGAGTTCGTTGTCAAGTCCTGGACATGCTCCAGATGCAATGCCTTGGTGGTGAAACAAATGAAGATGTAGCACTTTTACATTGCGAACACCCACACTTGTAGTAGAAAGGAACACAATTGTCGACTCCAGTAATTGAAAATGTTCGAGATCCTGCCAATTGTTCTTTGGGAAGGTTGCCCATGATAGACTCAATAAGCTGCGGCTTAGTACTAAAACTTTTAACGCATTTGCGAACCACTCTTGAGACAATTATTAACCCGCCAATAGGCCAGGCTTGTCGGCCTGCGTGCAGCTGTGGTTAATGAAAGCTCCGAATAATAGACTGAGTTATATGATGGTGTTTGGCCGAAATCATTGTGTGTCTAGCATAGTTTGAAAGTACCGAATTTTCCAAACGGCTACCAACGCATTTAGTGTCATTCTCATCCAGAAAGGTTAGTAGCGACGCAATAGAGCTTAGGTTTTTGACAATTCCCTTAAATGCAACTCCCTTAATTTTGTCCCACATTTGCGTACGCTGACCCACATTTCCCAAAGCCGATGATGGCAATTACGGTAAATAAATTTGGAGACGTATCCAAATATTCGTTGAATAGCAGGGAATGAATTGCAATTGATATTATTATCAAGATATGGGGATTTACTTAGTAGCAATAATCGTATAATAACACAAGAGGCAGGCCAGCATTTTGAACCTTGTGTAAGAAACAGCGGACCACAAAAGCAAAACATAGATTCCATCAGTTGATTACACTATCTTATCGTAAACCGATGAAAAGGTAGACATAAACATGTAAAAAAAACTTTTCACAAAATCTATTTTTAATTTTTTAATTATTCGGATGCAAGCTTCTTTGACAGACTGTGTATGTAAGCGATAAATGCGCCACTAAACGCTTGCCTGTATGTTTGTCCATGTTTGAAGAGAAGAAAAAAAGTGCTTAAAAAATGACGGGATCGCCTGCGTTACAATTGTCGGTCTGCAAACCTTTATTCTGTAGGCGGTAAACACTGACTTGTTGCCTAATTTTCCAATTAATATTCAACCTAGTTTGGGAAACCTTATAAATATTATTTCTTGTTAATTTGTGCTTAAAATAGCGACGACAACAAAGAAGGTATTTGGATGTAAAAAAGTTCGCCGACAACTATGCTACCTACGGTGACTAGTACTGTGACAACAACAACCACTGCAACTGCAATCACAACAACAACTGGAACGGTAACGTCAGCTCGCTCAATTTCGTCGACGCAAGCATTTGCTCCTACTGAGCCAGCGATCAAAACAAAAACACAATTTAACGGTTCTGCTGCGCTACCAACAAGCCAAAACGTAAACAAGAACGCCGGGTCCACCATACAGACTGGAATGGATCGCTACATAACAATAAAAAGAAAACTTATCCCTCAAAATTACAAAAGTCAACAAACAGAAAACAAATCAAAAATTACACGCGACAATGCTAACACGCTCACTAACAAAACGCCAGAAAACACCAACAGATTTGAGCTGCTGGCAAATTCTACTGATGAAAGTATACAACCGGCAAAGTCACCTAAGAAGGTCAAGCCTCCTCCAATATACATTCGCGAAAAAAGTTCAAGTGCATTAGTGAACAAAATAACCCCACTTATAGGAGAAAACTCATTTTACGTAATACCCTTAAAAAAAGGGAACATAAATGAAACAAAGGTTCAAACTGAAACCGAGGATAGCCATCGTCTACTAACCAAATTCTTGGATGAAGCAGGAAAAAACTTTTATACATACCAACTAAAAAGCGCAAGGGGCCTACAGGTTGTTCTCAAAGGGATTGGACAACTGTTTCGACCACTGAAATCGTAGAAGCGCTCAAGGAAAAGAACTTTAGTACAAAAATGGTCATGAACATACTAAACAAAAATAAGGAACCACAACCAATGTTCAAAATCGAGTTGGAGCCAGAGCGCCAGACACTGAAAAAATGAAGTTCATCCAATCTACAAGTTACAGCTCCTACTGCATCGGCGTATCAAAGTGGAAGAGCCACACAAGCGCAATCGCCCAGTGCAGTGCACTAACAGCCAAGAATATGGCCACACTAAGGCGTACTGTACGCTGAAATCTATTTGCGTAGTCTGTAGTGAAGCTCATAGCACAGCGAACTGCCATAAGAACAAGGAAGACATCTCTGTCAAAATGTGCAGCAACTGCGGTGAAAGTCACACAGCGAACTGGCGTGGCTGTGTAGTATACAAGGAACTAAAGAACCGCCTTAACAAACGCGGAGAATCAATACGCGCTCAGACCACCCACATCGCTCACACTCCGCCACAACCGGGCCCGTCCTCCACTGCACCCCCCCTACACATCGTACCAGTCCTAGCGTTTCCTTCGCTAGTGCCTTAAAATCGGGAATTAAATCTGTGAATCCGCTAACACAAAAGTCGACTTCTACTCGGAAAGAACAGAAAATAACTACCTTGAACGAACAAACGCAGCATATATCAACTGGCATTGAAACGATGATGATCTCACTCCAGCAAACCCTAAAAGAGTTTATGACATTCATGCAAACCACAATGCAAGAGCTTATGCGAAACCAAAACATGCTGATACAGCTTCTTCTGTCATCCAAATCAATATAATGTCTCCACTTCAAATATCTATGTGGAACGCGAATGGCGTTTCACGGCATAAAAACGAACTTGCCCAGTTCTTATTCGAAAAAAATATTGACGTCATGCTCCTCTCCGAGACACATCTAACAGACAAGCACAACTTCCATATCCCAGGATACTTATTCTACGCCACAAGCCATCCGGACGGCAAAGCCCATGGGGGCACTGGTATACTTATCAGAAGTCGCATCAAACACCACCTTTATAACAGAACTGAAATGGACTACCTGCAATCCACTTCCATAAGCATGCAATCCAGCTGCGGCCCCGTCACTCTGGCCGCAGTCTACTGCCCACCTCGTTTTGTAGTTTCTGAGGACCAATTCTTGGAATTTTTCAACTCACTCGGTGAGCGATTCATAGCGGCCGGTGACTACAATGCCAAGCATACGCCCTGGGGATCACGTCTTTTGACCCCAAAGGGCAAACAACTTTACAACGCGCTCATTAAGCCGCGAAACAAGCTCGATCATGTGACTCCGGGTAGGCCTACATACTGGCCAGCAGATCCAAATAAGCTATCATTGACTTCGCAATAACAAGAAAGATTCCAAGAAATAATATTACGGCCGAGTCACTTGCAGAACTATCATCTGATCACTCTCCAGTTCTACTTACTCTCTGGCACCGACCACATATAACTGAGCGGCCCTACAGGCTGACAGGCAACAGGACCAACTGGGCAAGGTACGCGAAATATTTGTACTCACATGGAACCAACTCAAACAGTATTCACCGACGAGGATGTTGATCGCCTAGTCAAATCGATAGAGGAAACACTTGTTGCTGCAGCCAAGGACTCTACACCTCCAGACACACACAAAATGACAAATCATAGCAAGACAAATCGTGAAATCGAACAGCTAGTACTTGAAAAACGAAGACTAAGAAGAGAATGGCAGAATCATAGATCCCCAACGGATAAAGAACATTTAAAAATAGCAACACGTAAACTAACCAGGGCACTTAAGCTTGAGGAAGCCAAAGCCCAGCATCTATATATCAAACAACTATCGCCCACTAGCAAAAGGAACCCTTTGTGGAAAGCACACAAAAGCATACAGCCACTGGCAGAAACAGTCGTTCCACTGCGAGGTTCCTCTGGAAGCTGGATACGCAGCGACGAAGATAGAGCTAATGCGTTCGCCGATCACCTTCAGAAAGTATTCCAACCAAATCCTGCTAGCAACTCATTTGTCCTCCCTGTAGTAACTAAAAGCTTGCCCCCTATAAATCCAGTAACATTCAGCCAAAGTGAGATAGCATCTATCATAAAAGATCTTAAGCCCAAAAAATCACCTGGACATGACTTGGTGACATCAAAAATGATCATAGAACTCCCACCGTGTGCGGTTCTGACCTTATGCCATCTCTTCAACGCTATTACGAAACTTGGATACTATCCCCAAAGGTGGAAAAAGGCGGTTATAGTAATGATTCCCAAGCCAGGCAAAGACAAAACGCAACCCTCATCCTACAGACCAATCAGTCTCCTAACGTGTCTCTCGAAACTGTTTGAAAAGGCATTTTAAAAACAACTAACTCCCTACTTAAAAAGGCGAAATACAATACCATCGCATCAGTTTGGCTTTCGCAAAAATCACGGAACGATCGAACAGGTCAATCGCATCACAAACGAAATTCGTACCGCTTTTGAGCACCGGGAATACTGTTCAGCTATATTATTAGATGTTGCACAAGCATTTGACCGAGTCTGGCTGAAAGGACTAATGTACAAGATAAGAAAACTGCTTCCCCAGAACACGCACAAAGTGTTCGAATCTTATCTCTTCAAAAGAGTGTTCTCAACCAGGTGTAACAGTTCGACTTCACACAACCGCGTTATCAATGCTGGAGTCCCCCAAGGTAGTGTACTGGGCCCCGTTCTTTACACCCTATTCACAGCAGACATGCCTACAAACTATCAGCTCACAACCTCTACGTTTGCTGACGATACCGCAATACTTAGCCGATCTAGATGCCCAGCAAAGGCAAAAGAGCAACTTGCCTGCCATCTTAAAATAGTGGAAAGATGGTTTGCGGACTGGCGCATTAAGATAAACGAGACCAAAAGCATACATGTAACCTTCACACTGAACAGACAAACCTGCCCACCCTGTACTCTGAACAATACATTTATCCCACAAGCAGACGTAGTAACATATTTCGGCGTTCACCTAGATAGACGCCTCACCTGGCGGCGACATATAGAATCTAAGAGGACTCATATGAAGCTTAAAGCAGCCAATCTTCACTGGCTTATTAATTACAACTCTCCCCTTAGTCTGCAATACAAAGTACTCCTCTACAATACTGTGCTGAAACCCATCTGGACATACGGCTGTGAACTATGGGGAAACGCTTCAAAAACCAACATTGAAATCATACAGCGAGCTCAGTCCACGATTCTGCGAACTATCACTGGGGCACCATGGTACCTACGCAGCGAAAGCAAATTAATATAAGTTATATAATAAGATTTGAATAATTATTGTTAGTCTCACAAAAAGAGAAGATCCAATAAATAACGCAATAAGTTTATGAAAAAAAAAACTATGCTCAGCGATAAAGAAGTGAAGAGTGGAACTTAAAAACGACCCCCTCTGCCGGCTGATATGCATTGTACAGAACAAAACGAGAGAGAGCTGTACGGGTGCTAATTCTGGGGCTTGGCTTGTGACACCCAAATCAATGTAGCAGAAGCTTCGGGACGAGATAAACGCAAGCATGGCAAAAGATTCACGCGGGAATCTACGAATCGAACAAATCTTTGCGTGATCGCCACAGCCATGACGTCATCGAAAATAACATTGAAGACTCTTGGAATGTCAACATGTGCGCTTAAAGCACCAAAGTTACCATCAACGCTGATAACATTGGTGAGGAACATACCAGTGTTAGAAAATAGACTGCTGTCAGTGATGATCAACGCAAGAACACAAACGTAAACAAACTTCTTGAATCTCCAGCAGCATCTCTTGCCTTGGCAAAAGAGGTCAGAATGGTGTACGACGGCGTATGTGAGCGTAGTTGGGTCACAGCTTCAGAACATGGGAAAGATTTAAAGATTTAAAATTCGGAGGACGTCAGCATGCATATGCTTCTAATTGAAATTCGCTGTTTATTTCGAGGACCAACTAGATCAACATCGATCTGTAGGAGCTCATGGAAAACATTATAAAAGGAATTCCAGACCCAACGTTGTGTAAACAGGCTCGCATACAGAGCTTCTCCGAGCCGATGCAGATTTTGCGGGCTTTCTCGGAAGTCCGTCTGCCACAGCGCAACACATGAGGTAGTTCTTGGACGAGATTTCATTGAAGCGTGCCAGTTGAAACTGGATCCAGATGCTTTGGGACGGGTAACGGTTAAACCATTAGATAGAGAATGAGATAGAAAAGCAAAGAGCGAAACAGTTGGAGAAACGGTTAGTGAAACAGTACAGTTAGTGAAAGAGTTAGTAAAACAGTTGAATCGGTAAAACGATTATCAATACAATGATTCCTCTAGGCAGTTTAACAAACGATTCAGCAATTAGTCAAAAATTGTATGCTGCAGTTACGCCCAGTTATAAAGAAACCATTAGAGAAATCTTTAGCATTGACTACGAAGAGAGTGCGCAAATCAATTACATATGCGGCGAAAAATGTAAACAAGCAATGTAAACCGTGATCAGGGGATCATCTGGTTAGGACGGCCGAGTTGTGGTAGGATGGATACTCAAAAGGCCCACTGTACCATGCAGTAGCATAGGTTACGGTAGATATAAGAATTATAAGATCATCTCTATCCTACTTATAAGTTGTCAATAAGCAATATCAAAGTGTTCACTCACACCTTCTTTCCTAATGCAGCCTCGGGCTTCCGTCTAGTTGCGTGGATTCTTCGATGCTAGCACATAAGCTTATGGAGCGTGCTTATACTTGCGATCGAAGACTAACGGAGAATCAAAAATCCATCTGCTCTGTGCCAAGTCACGAGTAGCTCAACTAAAACGCCTTCAAAATTCCAGGATAAGAACTTTTCGCGGCGCTTTTATTGGCTGAGCTAATAGTTACCGTCAAGGACTCCATCGATTTCAATTGCGCTGGATTCGGCAACCTATAAGGAAGTACAAAGCATTCGTATCAAACAGAATCTATACAATTCAGAAGAAGAAGATGACTTGGCATCACGTTCCGACGAACTTTTACCCAGCACACGTCATGTCGCAAGGATATAACCCGAGAGTATTGCTGGAGCATTCCTTTTGGCCTCCATTCCTTTCGCAAAGCTCGTCGAATTGACCATCCCTGTTGCATGCAGTAAAGGACTGTCAAAACTTCAAATTCCTTAACTCTTTTGATACGTTGCAGCGCGTAAATGCATACATTCGTCCTTTCATATAAAATTGCGGAGCCAACTCTATAACATTTAAAGGCCGTCTTTCAATGTAGGAGATTAACTCGGGAACTGTACTTCTTCTGAGAAGCAATTAGCAGGTTTACGTGGAATAAGAGGGAATGGATTTCTTAGCCAGAGCAAGCCGTTTCCATAGAAGAGAAAGCTTGCTTCGCTTAGGGCTATACTCGGTTCCGATCGATTACTTCGAGTCGATGGAAGGCTTCAGAAAGCCAGCTTGGACTACGATACTAGGCTTTCGATACATTTAACAAAGGAATATCCAGTTACCAAGGCACTCATTGAGAATAAAAATTTGCATGCGTTGCTTGCTAAATTACGGCAAAGGTTCTGGCGGATTGGAGGCCGCAAATTCGTTTCTAGTGTCATCAATAACTGTGTCCGATGTTTAAAAATGAAGCATGTGACTTTTGAACACGTAATGGATGGCGGGCTAGAAAATCGAGTGCAGCCTAATACAGCATTGGTTTGTTTGGTTTTCCACAAGTTGGAAGTCTTTGAGGCAGTCCGCGTACCATTAGTAGTGACAATGGTACAAACTTTGTTGGTTCATAGAGCGAGCTTGCCGAAGTAAGAGAGCGATTACTGAGCGAACCGCATACGGTATCGATATCTTCCGCCTGCTTAGCTGATAAGATCGGTTGAAAGTTCATCGCTCCGCGTGCCCAGCGGCGTGGCGGCAAAGAATACAGTGAAGTAAAATCAAAATATTTTTTTATAATAGTATGGACGTGGCAAAAAATGTTTGGCAAATCGACAAAAATTTATAAAACTATTAAATATATGAAAAACTTTCAAAACATTTTTCTCTGATGTCTTCTTACGCCCTAAAACTACAATGCAGACTAACAAATTAACATCAAAGAAAACAAACTGGGTCAAATACAGAAGTTTAACAGACATTTAACTGAATTCAAGCCTCTGCTGTCGATATAGAATCAGCAGCAAACACCCTGGAGAGTATCTTAGCTCCAGCTGCCCGCATATCTACATCCCAAGTAGAAAGTGCAACTCGCAGCCCTAGAATGACAAACTGACGGGAGTGGCAAATTCAAAAATCGCTAATTGCAGAGCAAAGATTAAAAAATACTTCACATACCTTCCTATGCGATACCTTCCTAAGCTAAAAGATTAAAACGCCCAGCATCGCTATATAGAGCAAGTATCAGCATCAAGCAGTAAAAACTCATTATGGAAAGCTCATCCCAGTTTAACCACACCAGCACCAATTTTTTCACCTCTAAGAAATATCGCAGGTAGATACACAGTAGAAGTAATACATATATTTAAAAAAAAAAAACTAAGCCCAGATCTTTGCATGTTTTGCAGAGTCCATGAATTGGTCTTCGGAGATTATAAGGCGTGTTACACAGATACATTGTGCACTGGGCCAGATTCTCTTTTTTTTTTTGGCATATAGTCAACAAATTTTGTAAATTGTATTTTTAATTTAACTATATATTATGAAAGAGCACAGATTAGGGACACCAAAACGATACTTAAAAACACTTAAGTTGCAACACTTCATTTTTTATGCGATATCAAATTCATATATTTGATCAGCTGTTTGTTCAAAAATTGGTGCGAGTCTTTTACATAACTTAGTGATTCTGTTAAAAATACATCACGTGTCCAAATATTTTCAAATAAAATGGAATATAAAGGTCAACGTATGTTTAATATAGATATAACTTACTGATTTATAATTATGTGTTCCATGTTGTAATTGTTGTTGTCTTAGTTTAGGCAAAATCTAACCAAAGTGTTCGTCTATTGTGGAGTGAGAAATGATTTGTGACAACTTGTGCCAAAATCTAATAACTGATGTGTTTACTCAAAACTGTAAATCAATTGATGTTAGTAGCGCCTTTTGCCCAAATTTGCCTATGCTCTTTATATTTTGCCTTTTAAGGCAAGTTTGAGATTAGCCGATCGGTTCTGCTAGATGAATGGATCAAAGGAGATCGAAATGAAAAAGCCGTAGTTGATTGGGTTGTTAGCGAATTTAAATTTAATGATATTACTATTGACGAGAAAGCTAAAATCGTTAAGCAAATCAGAAGCTTTCACCTATATATAATGAAAATTCTGGCTAAATGTAGCCGTACAATTAAGAATTAAAAAAAAACATTCCAGTTGGCTTTCATCCACGATGATGGTTGTCGTGGACCAAAACAACAACCAAGTCGCTTCAGACTGTCTAATGGGACGACCTCGACTCTCTTTCAGTGATGCAGGATCACGGCTCAAAAGAAAAATAGCAACGGATCTGGCTAATATTGAAGAAAATAATACAAGTCTTCTTGTCCATGTAGCATCAATTTCAGCCAAAAAGGAAAAAATGGACGATACTGCTTTTGTATTAAAGCAAACCATTTCAACTTCAACTGCATCCATTGAAATTAGAAAGAAATTGATATTCTCAGAGCCAGTACCGCTCACACCAATTCACCATTTTTGATTGACAGCTCTCTAATCAAAGCCCAAGTACAACGATCAATGTAAATGGATCACTATAAATGGTATCTGATGTCAGCAACTGTCCACAAAGTTTTGATTCACGGTCCGCAGATAATAGCATCCTCGGTTTTACCTATCGGCTGCTGGAGAGAACGCATCTAAAGCACGTAATAAATTCTAAAAGCGTGATAGACGGTCATATTCGAGACAAAGTTCTCGTCTTAACAATTTAACGGACGTATTTTAACGAGCCATGGATTCATCGGATCCTTTACTTTCAAGCCTAAATATAAACAAAAGATCGTCTCAAAATAAAAAAGTCGCTTTGCCGAAAGAAGTCATCAATCTTTTAGATGCACAAAATGTAGAACATATTAATTCGGATTTGGATCACGATGATCCATTTCCTATGCATTTGGACGTAGAACATTTTGATTAATATAATAGTATAAATATATGTATATTAAATAGATACATAAGAAAAATTCAGCTTAAATTTATTATATTAATTAATAAAAAGAAATAATCATGTCAAATCTACTCCTTAACTTTATATCCTAATATGGGCGGTATGGGTGGGTGTGGTCCGATTTACTTAAAATTTTAAGTACGTATTTTAAATGTCAAATGCACCAATTCTAAAAAATTCAGCTCTCTAGCTTTATTATTTGACTTTACGCCAAAAAAAAGGGAATCTGGCCCAGTGTGCATTGGTACGGCTGAAGATATTTTATTGAAGTTTTATATATCGTGCGGATACAATTTCGGAAGTCTGTAATTCCTTTGTAAATACTTAAGTGCTTGGTTCAATTTTATCGTGCTTAAGGGTGTCGACAGAGTGCGCGCCGACGAGTGAAGACGAGAAAACGAGAAGTTGGCAGAGTGAGAGCTTTGCAGTATTCGATAAGTTCTATGAGTTCTTATTGCATTGTCACACGTATCGTTTCACATGTAGACTGCCCTGCCAAAAATTATATAATATTGTAATTATAATAATTATATATATATAAGTATATCATTATATAATTAATATGTATTAAATATATTATATTGCATATATTATAATTATATTATAATTAATAGCATAATTAACAACAAGCACACGCTATGAGCGAGTTGAAGCGATAAAGCAGGCTGCAAACTGCTCTCTCGCTTTCCTCTCGCTTTATCGCTTGTACTCGCAACTCGCTTCGCTCTCACTCGGACATCTTTCGAGCGATTGCACTTAAAAATGCATGCTGTGGTTTATCAGCCTAATGCTCAGTGTAACAAGAATTATCTAAACCGTTCTAAAGCTCCACTTCGCTCGGGATCCAAAACAGTTCCATAATTTCATTAACACTAAGCGCAAAACACTTTCTTACTCCTCAATCATCAAAGTAGAATATATTGTGTGGTGTGGGCTCAGATTCTGTGTGGAAGCCTTGTAGAAGACACTATTGAAACTGTTTACCTCACCTCCAGAATCTTCACAGTTCCCCATATATTGAAGGAGTCCTTTGTGACCCCTCTTCATAAAACAAATTATGTTTAAATTGTCGGCAATCAGTAAGCTTTTTGAAAACGGTATCACTCCTTGTTTGGGAACAAGACACCCTGTTTTCCACTCTTCATTAACTTTGCAGCATTCGCTAAGTTCTATGAGTTCTTATCGCATTATATTCGCTCACTGTCACACGTATCGTTTCACATTTAGACTCCGGCTTTTCCATAACCCGTAAACGGAAACTCATCTACATCTTGTGCATAAGGACCGCTTTCGTCACAATTTTCTTCTCAATGGAACCACGCGGGATCTCCGAAGTGAAACTGTGCGAAGTTCGAAACAATAAATGTTATAGAAACAGATGCACTTTCATTTATAAACACTAGTCATTTGCTTTATGAAACGCAGCTCAACAATCACTAACCTTTTGGTGATAACTTCCTTGTTAAAACAGGGCTTCAAAAATATTCTTCAAGCAGATGTCATCTACACTGACTTCAGTAAAGCATTTGACTCTGTTAAGCATTCTCTTCTAGTGACGTAACTTGGGTCCTCTTTAAAAATTCTTTTTCTTGTATTCTCCGAGTCACATCCGGTATCCTGCCTTGGTCCGCTCCTTTTTACCTTTATATTAACGAACTAAACTTAAAAATAAAACATTCGCGTGTACTTATGTATGCAGACATTACATAATGCCTCCGTATAAAGAAATGGACTTACAATCCGAAATAGAAGGCTTTCAAATGTGCTGTGATAACGTCTAAAATTATATGGATCCAAGAGTTAAGTTATGACCTTTAGTCGTATCAACCTAATACACGCAACTACACTCTAAGCTGGAGCTTTCCTATAGAATAACAAGGGTTAATGATCTTGGTGTTCTTCTGGACCCTAAGCTAAAATTTTCAGACCATATTTCGATAATTGTCAATAAGGCCAAGCGCGTGCTTGTTTTATAAAAAGGCGGACTAATTGAATTAGGAACAAATATAAAAACATTTGGGCGGTTTTAGGACGTGGCAAAAAGTTAATAAATCTTAATTTAAAATTAATAAAACTGTGAATCTTTTGAAAAAAGCTTGAGCTGCGGCGCTTTAGTGGTTGTCGAGAACTCGGTGCTTATACGGACAGGCGAACTGTGATCGTGATAACTTTATATGGTCGAAAACGTTCCTCTTCGAGTATAAGGTATAATAAATAGCATTACCCGTTGACTGCACCTCTTCATCTTTAGAATACTAATTGTGTTTTGTAACTACAATATAATATTAAATTCTATACTTTACCTCTTGTGTGACGATAAATCCAGCCGTTAGCGGAGATATAAAGGATGCAGACATATGAATTGTTTGGCAAAATGCTAAAACAGCTGCGGAATGACCATAATTTGGCGCTAAGTCAATTATATTGGCCATAGCTCCAGCATAAGATGCAGTTATAAATATCACAGCTATAAACCATACCGTTAACAAAATGTACACATTGTCTATATAACCAATACAGTATATTAACACCCCAGGAATAATTTGTGATAGAGCAGTAAATACTTTTCTTACATTAGTAAGACACAAAACCTTATAAAATACAATTTTGTCGGCAATATAACAAAATAGTACTGATGATATATATGAACAAATAAATGGAACACCGGATAGAAAACCATTTGTTTCAAAATTAAACTTTAAAACATTTCCCATAAATGTCGGACCATTAACAATAAAAATGTAATGAACAAATATTCGTCCAAAAGTTGTTATAGCAATCGCCCAAGCAGGTATGGATTTAAATATTTGCAGCCAAGGCACTTTAACTTTAACACTACTGTTTACTTCTTTTTTAACGTTTAGCTCTATATAATTCAATTCATCTTTAGTAATACGAGGGTGCTCGCGTGGTGTATTAAAAGCAAGTAAATACCATAGTATACACCATCCAAGCCCTAAAGTACCAGTAGTATAAAATATATATGGCCAACCCCATTCTGATAAAATAAATCCACATAACGGATACGTTAAACCAATACCAATACTAAAACCCTGAAAGCTTGACATAAAACGTGAACGTTCCGTAAGAGGTATCCAATATCCAACTATTGCATACATGGCAGGCCACGTCAAACCAGAAGCAAATCCCTGAATAGACCGCAACACAATAACAGCTATGTAATGTAATTGCGCTGCTGATGGCATCATAAAACTACATAGAGCTGTTGCTAACTGAGACCATCCAAATACGCACTTGGTTCCAAACAATTCTGTGGCAACCCCTCCAACCACCTGCGACAACACGTAGCACCAATAGAAGGAACTTATTACAACAGATTTTACTATTGTTTTTTGGTCATCAGTCCCAGTACCCTGAAAATGAAAATATATATATATATTGGTAATTATGGAAACATTCAAAAGTTTATATTACCAATATTTGTTGCGATTTGATAAGAGATTGGTTTTGCGTTGAATTGTCGTTCGCTATCATAGCCACCAATGCGAAATTCATATCATTGCGCATCATAAAAGAGACCAGAAAGCCAGACCACGAAAGGAAATAGAGCACCAAACGCGCTGGAATTTTGTCTGCAATAAATGAAACAAATAACAAAGTTTGATATATTTGTTTCATAAATTATATACACGTACGTATATTATTACATGTACGTATTATACATGTACGTATTTACTTTATTGATCCGCCCTATAGAAATACATACATCCCTCTATATCATTGTGGCGAATGCGGTGAACAAGGTGACTATGGTACATAAAATTGAAATTTTTTCATTTTAGAAATTGTAAGAACTCACGATGGAGCTAAAGGCTTTGATATTTTATGTTAAATTAAGCTTATACAGGCGAGGGAAGAATGCTAAAGCCGTGTCGAGTAAAGACGAGTCTGCCAGGAATCAGAAATTAAATGCTTTAGCATGCAGTAAGGAGCCCGCCTACGATTGTCGGGCCACGCAGCCTACAGCTGTTATACCCGACAAAGGGTATAAATACTTTTGATAATATAAAGGAATTTATTTTAAGTGAACGTAGCAACTATTTCACTGCGGCAATGCGCGTAGTAACATTGAGAACAAAAATGTGACTATAGCGGTGAATGGTGAATGTGTCATACGATGCCTAATATGTAAACAAGTAACCTTTTGCTGGTCATGGACGGATATGATGCGATAAGAACTAAACACTTGTTTTCCATTTTCAAGGGGGTAAATTAGGCTTTATCGACCTTTAAGTTGTCAGTTTATAGATGCCATTTCAAGTAGTCAAGTACTCCATATGCCAATGTTTCCAAAAACTTTCAACTATAGCTTTCAGCTGATCCACCTGTCCCCCCGGTTCATAGGTATCTTCAGGGGCATGGTTCGGGTAGCGCAGTATACAAAGAATGGGCAGGTGAAAGCGGGTCCAAAGTATTATCTCCAGCCAGACAAAGCGGGCGTCTGTTGAGGATAGCTTCAATTTGAGTCAATACAGTGAAAAGTTCCTCAAATGTTAATGCATTCGGTCCAATTATACGTTGCATGTGCAGTTTTATTGAGCATACGCCGGCTTCCCACTGACCTCCCAAATGTGGGGTAGACCGGGGAATGAAGTGCCAAGCGATCCCTTCATTGCCGAAGAAATTAGCTGTTTCCGTGGCCTGATTAATGACCATCCGTCTCTCGTCGTCCAAAATCCGTTTGCTGCCATGAAATGCCCCGTTGCCTGAGTAAAGGTCCGTGAGCTTCGAGCAAGCTATTAATTATTAATCGTCGCTAACTACCTCGATGTAAATTACCTTAGTAGTTAAGCATACATATATTGCAAACCAGGCCTTTCCGATCCGTGGTCCTTTTTCTTCATTTAATTCGTAATCCAACCGTAATCCAATTCGTATGTTGAAAACAACGGCTTGAACTGTGGAAATGGGGAGCGCACCAATAATTTGGTGACTGGTGTTCTTGCGTTGGAAGAAGCTGGATTTGCATTGGAACACAATCTTTCTGACTAGATTGCGGGCACCCAGAATCCAGTACTGTTGACGAAGATGCGTAAACGTTGCATCCACTCCAGTGTAAAGGGGAGAAACCCGAATAAGTAGAGGTTTTGCATTAAGCTGGGGTCCACTTAGTAGCTGCATGAACTTCCGGTAAAGACCTTTCTTTGTACATGACGAATAAGTCTTCGTCGTGCTGCCAGCAAGTCTTCCGAGATAAGAAATAATAAGCTGTTCCATTGACGAGAACGACTAGTCTAAAAAAGCAATAACAGTAGAAATATACCCGTATGTGTGGGGTCGAGATCTTGTTGATGAGTGACTTCTTAGCTCAAAGTTTGCGCATCCTCGGGTTTCGCCAGTGCGGTTGGCTGCGAGACCAAGAACGGAAATCCGAGCGTGCACTCGTCGCACGCCTTTCCTCTGAAAAAATGATCCCGCCTTAGTCGCGCATCAGCGTGGTGCGTGACAGCTGATCTTCGAGTTTGGGTTGTGCCTACGAGTTGACATTCGTAAGAACTGAAGATGTAAGAAATTTCAAAAATTGGTGGATGGTCACACCCTTTTTCTCGGAGTCTGCACACTGCGCCCAGGCTTTTCCAGTATCGGAATCCAATTTAGCGAGGTATTTGTAAAATTCGGGGTACTCTTGGTACCCCGAATCGTCAAGGTTTTACCAATCTTGTTTCTCGTGGAAGGCATACAGCTCTTGCGAGAGTCGCACAACCGCATATTATCGTCCTGTAGTTCCGCCAAACGAACTCATAATGGTTGGACAGATTGAGTCTCCTCCACAAACTTAATGGCATTATTATACTCGACAGCAATTTAGCTTTTGCAGAAGTCCCGCTGTTGAATCACACTCCGCATGGCGACCAAGAATAGGGGATGATTCTATAGATCACTGTGTACAAAACCGAAATAAAGTACAACTGTCGAAAATCAAACGAGATGCTTGCGATTCGGATCGACCGTAGTGCATCTGTTTGTATAATATTTATTGGTTCCAACTAGCACAATTGGACTTCGGAGAGCGCAATGCGCGTGGTTTCATTAAGAATAAAAATGTGGATGAAGCGGTGAATGTTGAATGGATCATACGATGCTTATGCTAAAGATGTAACCAAGTTACCGTTTACTGGTCATGGTCACGTATTAGGAAGGCTTGGAGTCTACATGTAAACCGATACATGTGACAATAAGAGGATATACAGATAAGAACTTATAGAACTGAACGAATGATCCAAAGGTAAATGAAGAGTGGAAAACAGATTGTCTTTTTGCCAACCACTAGGTATAAATAATATTTTAAATATTAATACCGCGTTCTGGTGCTATGCCAGCGCAAACGAATAGCGTTGGTCATAGATATAAATTCCGCCACTCGCCCTTGTAATTGAGGTTAACATATCGCTCCCAATAATTTCGAGATGCCTGGCGTACAGCAAGATCGCACCCTTTTCCGATCTGATCATTGATCTTTAGGAGGCGAGTCCTTATTCAGTTGGCTACTCGGGCAGACATCCTACTCTCGCAATCTTACTTATAGCGGCCGATGAGCCAGTTGTCGAATTTCGCTTGGGAGGGCTCTAATGCATGAACAGGAATTGATGCCTGTGATCAGGTCAAGCATTGTAGATAAAAGAGTGACATTTTTTAGTGACATTTTTGACATCGAAGAGTGAAAACCTACCATTGTTGTTAACAGGGAGTATGCTGTAAGCCATACGTCCACAATAAAATTTATTTCCTTGTGTAGAGCGATGCGTCGTCAATGGCATAGTTTCCCAATGCGTTGAAGACATTTATTCGTGAGATACCGCCATAAATGTTGGAAAGAGTATCCCAAATTGGACTAAGCTGATGAACCATATGAAGCGCAGTCACAGTAAACATTTGCACAAAATAATCTTTCAATATTTTATTAAATGGAGCTTACTATCGATTGAAATAAAGATTTCATGATTTTTTCTACATTTTGTTATTTTATTAGTCTCGTAAATTTCTATTGATTTACCAAAAAACTTTTTGCCACGCCCACTCTAATGCTCAAAATTGCCACGCCCACATTTAAAAAATTTTTTTTAACCCCCACAAAACGACCCATAACAATACCCGTGCTTTTGAACAATGTTTGATATTTTTTATATTCCATATATTTGCACGAACATTTTTTGTCACGACCACAAAAAGCACAAATCTACCACGCCCAGATTTTGAAGAAATTTTTTTTTCTTCGTTTTATTGTTTGCATTGCCAATTTTTATCGGTATATCACAACCACTTCAGCTACAAAACACCCGACAATGATGAAATTTCTCTTGTTTTAAAGTGAAAGATGTAAAATACTAATATTACAAGAAATTACATAAATTATTAAAATAATGATCCATTTGAAGACAAATGCTTGGACGTTGTATTAAAAATTTGTTTTTTGTATTACTAGTGTAAAATCTCAAATGAGAAGACTTTACTCGTTGAGTTTTTGTAAGAAAACTAATTTTATTTGGAAATATCTTCGGTTTAAATAGGTGACATGAGAATCGCATCTTAAAGTAAATGGCCTACGCAGAGGCCTAAGTAAATAGTCCCCGCCTTATCGAGGTCCCACGCTCCGGCACATCTGCCTATCTTGAGCGACGAGGACTTTATCTGTGGTCACCCACTAAGGGACTATTTTAGGAGGCGGGGAACGATCTCAAGTGACTGACTGTCATGTATGCATGTAGTGTGCACTAAGATTACATGTTTTTGGGCACTGCATCCATGTCGCCTTAGATAACAAAATCCTAAATATAAATTATCGCTCTCGATTCATTTACATAAGATATCTCACGTTCTCTGCTGGCGTAATTAGAATCGACAGCCACATCATGTCTATCTACCTAATTGCTCTTCTGGCTTGTTCCGATGCCTGTGCTGTTCTCCTGGCTGGGTGTTTGTGCCGAACTTCAGCAAAAAACCCAGCTATAATGAATGTTTTTAAAGGACCACCATCTCCCAGTTTCGCCGTACCAAACTTCTACATCTATTATTTTTGGTGTTCTCCATCTGTGCGACGTGATCTATATGAGAAGTTTTGAGTGATGGTTTATCCTTCTTATCACTTGTATCCCACCTCATCCCTCCTGGATACCTGATTTAGCGTTTACTTAATTGCACTAAAAACATTTTTCCACAACTTTAAACACTTTGTCTTTTAACTTTTGAAGGAAATAGTTTTTTCGTACCAAATCCAGCGTCTTCTTCCCCAGATAATGACTTTGACCTTAGGCAACCCAAGTGATATCATTTTCCTTTTGAGATGGAGCGATGAATAGTTCTTCTTGTCATGTTCTGTCTGACTTAACCAAATCATCTGCCAACTGAGCTTTTTATTCCTATTGTCCAGGTCCTTGTCGTCTCTTCCGTAGGACCACCTGCCGGCTGGATGCCCGTCACTTTCTCCGTACGTCCTTCGAACTTTCTTCCGACTGACTGCGAGCCCGCGTCCTGGCCGTACTCTCCACGACTACCCTCGCGTACGTATGGCTCCTCGCGTGTTGTGACTGACTGCCTCTTGCCCGGTACCGTTAGTTTACGGTCTCTCAGCTTTCGCGGGGTCCAAGGCCCATTAATTACCGTTCGACCTGAACTCCTCACAACTTTACTGCACCTCAGCTGTACAACGATATCATCGTTATATTACAGCAACTACGTGACATTAAAGTTGTCTTTTAAAACAGCAAATAAAGAAGCTTATTGGCTCAACATTTGATAAACCCGACGTGATTTGTGCATTACCAATACATAGTGCAAATCATAGAAAGCTCTTTATAGCTTTAGTTAAGTAATTGAATTAAATTAATTTGCTGTTGCTACTGAGTGCGTTTTTTAACAACAATTTCTGTTCGCAATATTCACACAAAATTAAAGGCAATGAACGTAGTTACACAAGATTGCATATACATAGTTATATTTGTGCGCCTACAAATAACAGAAGCTGCCGCTAATTCTTCTTTGCGCTCATCTTCCCGCTTGAGCTGAATTTCATGTCGCTGTTTCTGCAGTTTCGTTGTTGTTGCTATGGCTTCTGAAACGTTATCTCTAATGCAAGCAGTGACATTTTGGAGGCGCAAGACGACTGCAAGGTTTACTTCTTATTAAGCGATGCATTAATTTCGTTTGAGAAGATCGTTCTTCATGTGAGGTTTGAGCTGATCGATGAGCTTCAGCAAAAACTTAGAAAAATTTCAATGAGCTCGAAGTTCTTGATTTTGAGGAAATTGAAAGTGATTTGAGTGAGAAATTTGATGACATTTTCGTAACGCTTAAATCCTCTGTTCGGGGAAAGATTTCGAAGCGCGCCTTGTAACTGAATTCCCACACATCCTTTGTTGACGGCAAATCTCCATGTGATTGCGGCCATCAGCAGCGTCCACCCCGTCATAGGGCACCGCCGCTGCCCCCTCTTGGGCTTCCGAAATTCGCTGGAGGCTATGCTAACTGGATGGAATTTAAGACTATGCTTACAACGATAGTAGATAGCCACCCTGATAGAAAAGATGCAGCATCTACGCACATGTCTAAGGGACACTGTACTTAAAACCATTCGCTCACTGGAAATATTGGATGGAAAATATGCTATATCATTGAATTTCTTACAAAACAGATTTGCTAATCATCGTTTAGTATTTCAGGCACACATCACTCAGATTCTGGGGCTAAGGGCAGTGCAGAGTGGTTCCATTTCAATGCTTGGTGAACTGTCGTTTAAATTCGACGATCACATTCGTGGAATGGGGTAAGCAGAACAAATCGCTGGATGTAATAGCGCCCACGTACTTGTCCGAAAGCTGGATCCGACGAATCAGGCGAAATGGAAGGAGCATTTGAAGGAAATAGTCTTCAAAAATTAAATTCCGACGTGAGAATCCATGGCATGAGTATGTCGGGTCTCGCATCTACCTAAATTTGATATTTGCTAACATGCCAACTGTGGAGAGACAGTTCTACTTCACTGGACCTCAGCTGTGTAGCAATATCATCGTTATTTATCTAAGCTCTCCCCTCTTGTACTTTCGCAGCTACACCTTTGGTTACACCTTTCGCTACAACATAAAAATCGTCTATTGTTTTCACAAAAATAGCTAATAAAAAATTATTTGCTCATCAACATCTCTAATTAAAATTATAATGTCGTCCATATAGACAGAATTCGTATTTTCTTTTTTGTGTAACAAATTAAGTATACTTTTGGGAGTATACCTCTACCGGAAAATGGAAATACCTTTTATGTTTTATTTGTTTGTTCGAACGCTGTTTTGCATCGATGCGCATATACCTCAGTTAAGAAAGCGAGTCTTAACCGACTTAATTGAAGAGCGGAAGCAAATCGATACAAAGTTACAAGACAAATAAATAATTCTTTCTTCATCCCAATTATCCTGTCAAATACAAAATTACATTTCTTTCACAGATCTAGAGTCCGACCTCTCTCTCTCTTTGAGATTCCACCCCAAGTATGGACCGTATACCATACTCCATTATCTAGATAACTCCAACCACCTTTAAGCTTAGAAAATCAAATTTAGTTCATCGCTTACGAACAGTATTTCCATTATTAATAGAGCACAAGAACACAAAAGCCCCTCAACTAACTTACATACATACATAGGTGGAGCTGGAAAAAAGAGAGAGGTGAGCCAATATAGCGGTTATACGCAGAAAACCGCTACTGGATACGCACGGATTTTCGACATTTGGCCACACAATGGGCAGCAAACTGCACAACATGGTAGCACTAGAATATAAATAAAGAGTGGCAACACCGCTCGCCGATATTGTTAACACGATCGTGGTGAGTTCGGCGGAGCTGCTAGGCACAAGAGATTGTGAACTTTAGAACGGAAGGCGGGAAGTTCAAATACCTATCTGGTGGACAGAAGCAGAGGGCAGCAGCAGATGAAAGTTGGAGAAGGGCGCAAGGATCGCGGTGCGGGGCGGGACGCCAAACTACAGAGCTGAGACTGCCGGTCCGAGGTCAAAGAGGCGCAGGTGGACGAGAGGAACTCGAAGAGGTGTATGTGAAGGATCGAGATGCCACGTCAAGATGCTAAACGACAGGGTCTACTAGGCTAAGACGCCTAGGCTGAGATCAGGAAGGTGCAGGACAACAGAAGGAGGATGAAGAAGAGGATTTTCGTGACGCCAAGTCGAGATGCTGAACGACGGGGTCTACTAAGCTGAGACTGCCAGGCTGAGAACAAAGGGCGCAGGGTCGACGAATGGAAGGAATCGCGAAGCTGCCTATGCGACTATGAGACTCCGGAGCGGAGGAACGCTTGAATCATATTCTTTTTCAAAACTTCCGAAGGAAGGGGGAGATGTGAGTCAAGGGTGGACAGGTCAAACGGTAATTAATGGTCCTTAGACCCTGACAAAGCGGAAAGGTTGTGAAATAACGGTACTGCGCTGGACCTTTCACTCGAGCTGGCCAAGGCCACGGAGGTCGAACGGTAACCGCGAGGACTTTGGACATGCACAAAGAGGACGCACCGTGATCTAACGGTACATTAGTTCGACCTTGTACCCGAGCGGTCGTGCGCAAAAGGGGAATTACAGAAGCCTCCGCGGCCTATAAGAGGACGGCGCACGTCCAGCTCGAGGCAGTCAGTTCCAACGCGCGAGAAGCCGTACGTACGCGAGGATAGTCGCGCGATCAGGACGGGGTCAGTGTAGTCGGCAAAGGTGGTCCCAGGCCAAGCGTTGCCTCAACCCGTGAACGATACACCCTGCCCCATTACATCCTTAACCCGTTCGAGGAAACACAGGACAACGAAGGCAAGGCGTCGCAAGAGCAACGCGATAACCGGAGGAGTTTGCCGAGCAAACAATTCAATAAAGCGAATTTAATCAAAACCTCTGTCTTCTCCTTGGTTGGGCAATCACACAAATCATAAATTTGGTGGGACGAACACAAACTCTCTGAGCTAGCCGTTTCAACTTAACATCTTAATAATTGATCGAGGAAGTCCTAGGAGTTGTGTGTGCAGACTCGTCTATTCTTACTGATCCTGAGAATATACAAATTAACCAGTTTCCTCGTATGTTGTTTGTATTAATTAACGTCGGTTTCTGCAAGCCCGTGCCTTCACAATACACAACGGAGTAACTTTTAAAAACTCTTTATTGAGCAGAGCAAGTGCTGCTGCTTATGACGGTAGAAAAGAACTGAACTTACGAATACAAGAATTCAAATTAAAAGCTAAAATGAAAAAATGAAAAAGAAACACTTTCTTGCGGTTTTTTATTCGTAGCGGCCACGGGAATAAGCAGTGCTTGCCGACTTGGTAACGACATCCGGCCTAATGCTTACATTGCAGAATGCCGTTGTTGCCGTATTTAACTTAAGTTAACTAAACCCCCCCTAAAGATGGAGACAGCCCATGGCCGACTTTAACTCAGCGTTTTCCACGTCCAATCGTCTAGCGGATCGTCTGGCCTTCTGGGCGTGCCAGCCCACAATAACGGCACAACAGGAGGCAAGAGCATCATGCTGCCACGATTAGTGTCACTCGCTGGCGGTGTTCGGCGTTGACCTCTTCTCTAAACCTCCGGATTGTCTCTAAGTTACGTTTATTCAGGCGATGAAGGTACGGGAGACTGAGCACGCTTTCGTGGGAGGTGACGTTCAGGAGAGGTAATTTTCCTACCACCGTTACTCCGTTTTGGATCCCGTTCCGGGTGACGTACAGGGATCCGATGATTTTCCGCATGTAGGTCGAAGGTAACAAGCTGCGTACCGTGCACCCAAATTTCAGAGCCGTTGTCTTGCACTTGCACCTTGGCGGCCCTGCCGTTGATGGTGACAATCCCCTCATCTACATAGGTGACGGGATCCAGGCTGCTGGATTATATTTCGCAGTGCGCCGCGTCTGCATGAACTGCTTGATGATAGCTGGCAGAAGGTGGCGCTGGTTGATGCAGTGCAAGCATTGACGGTGCAGATTTCGTTGTTATACTCTGCGATAACGCCATCGTCTCAATCGTTCTTACAGGCGAACTTATTTACCGGAAATTTGATGAAAATGTGTAATGCGTTATTGGATTGTAGAGCCTTCACGGACGATACGGACATGAGGTCCCCTATGGGTGGATTGATGGGCTTCTCCAGCCAAGCCGATCTTAAATCTGCATGATCAAGAATATTCGGGCTAACAATGTTCGTTTTTGCAAGTGTCACTGCCAACATTAAATTTTGAAGCTCCATCATGAGCATTCTAGTTCTCGCGAGCAATGTTTCATCAATTTGCAACTCTTTTGCTGTCTGGAGGATTAAGTTGACACCAATAATAAGAATAATGCTTAAGAACATGATATGTGCGGAAGGCGTTACACGGACTTTGCTACTGACCGCGTCATTTTAAATTGTCCTTGTAGACCACCCTCCCCTTAATAAGGACCGTGGTCCCCATGTCCGCTTCTACAGCTCTTTCCTCGCACAACGGCGGGAACTCGAATACCCTATTCTGGCGCGAGGCCTTTTTCTTCGTCACTTAGCGCGGTTTGAGCTTTCTGGATCCTATTGTGGATCTCTACCTGTGGCTCATCAGGGTGCATTAGGACGATGTCAGCCGGTCTTCTGTTGATGACCGAGTGAATCGACTTATTATATTGGGTAGTGGCCAACATTACTATTTCGACCATATCACTTATGCTTATATCACGTGCAGTGGAAACGCTCCACCTGTCCGTTGGAGGTACTGTGCAGTGGTGGTGCGTTTGTAATGCTTACACCAAAGTTGTTACAAGCATGGACATGATCGTGTGCGACTTCAACGACGGCTCGTTCACACAAGTCCTGCAGTTCTGCACGATCCCGTTGGCCAGCTTGGCCATTTTGGGGAAATCGGAATACTATTTTACTATATTACCTGTTTCACATTTTTTGTGTTGTGCAGTTGTGTTCAGCAGTTAAGATTTCGCTTCTACCTTCTAATCTGAGTACGTCCACGACGCGGTTCCTGCAATGCCAGAACTTTGTGGCTGGGAACCTCCGGACTATCTCATCCTGTACCATTGCGAGCGTGTGCAAATCGCAATGAAAAGCGTTTACGCCCCTTGGGACGATAATGTCTACTAGTGGGTCTAATAAAGCTCGCTGCAGACGATGTTAACCGTGTTTCGCCTTTTACCGAGAAGGATGTCTTTTCGCGGTCGTGTTTTGCGAGCGTGATCTGATGGTAGCCGGATTTAAGATCCAGGGTCGAGAAGTACTTGCCCAAATTGCCTAGTATCATTGAGATGTTCGGCATGAGTATTTGTCGGAGATTGTTTTTTCGTTGAGCTTGCGGAAGTCTTTTACTAGCCGCTTATTCCGGTTACCCGCCCCATCGGTTCCCTTCTTATCTCAACCCATATATAACCCATATATAACCCCGATTAAAAAAAAAATAAAATAAAAATTTAAATTTTAGGCAAGCACGGAAAATGGCATTACTTTACAACAATTAACTCAACGAAAGGCCTTAACCAAATCAAAATCTATCTGCTGTTGTCGAGTTCCCCGACTATCACATACCCCGACTCAGCTAGTAGGAATGCGATCGCGAAATTTTATAATTTTTGTTGGCTATCGATAGATATTGAGGAAAAAAATGCGAACAAATTGAAATAGAAATTGTTTAAAAGTGTGGGATTGACTGTTTTGGGAGTTTTGTAGGAGGTGTTTTTAGTATACAGATAAAAATTGGCAAGACAAACAATAAAAATAATGAAAATTCTAAACATTTACCAATCGTCTTCCTATCTTCAAATCGAACGGTCGTGATTTTTTTCTGAGCTCCGAATTCACTTTTGTGTTTGTAAACCCACCGGAGGTTTTTTAGTACTTTCATTTATAATTATAACATAGTTATTAAAACTCCGTTCCTTTCGGGAGAGAATCTATTTTTATTTGTGCACTAGTCTAAACAAATTAACTAATTCTTTTGCTTCTCTGTCTTTTTCTTGTGTTTACTCTTTCTTTCGTGCGTTCTTTGCAGTGCTCGTTGGTGTTGTTTTTGTATGCACATAAACTGCTCTGTGCATCAACTCTATCGCTCTCCCACACAATATCTACAGCTTTAAACGTGCAGACTGTTCTCTTGAGGTACTTTTAACAGCTCGCTTGCAAGTTTTGATTTTGTGCCTTTGTAGAGTGGTCCGAATACAGAAAATAAGTATACTAATTTGGTCTGCTTTCAAAATAATGGTTATAAAACCTGAGCAGCCAAAAATGACTTGTTGGTTATGTTTTGAAATGGTACAATCTAAGTGCGATGGTTTTAGCGACCGAACAGTTTATGCTAAGGACCCAAATCTCAAATACTGTTTTGATACTTGCCTAGGGGTTGTGAACGAGATGAAATCGATGCGTCAAACTAAAGGGGCTTGTTAGGACTGAATAACAGTTTTGGCTTAGCTAAAGATAGTTTAGTGATAGTGATCTCCTTAGCAAATCGATGCGTCAAACTAAAGGGGCTTGTTAGGACTGAATAACAGTTTTGGCTTAGCTAAAGATAGTTTAGTGATAGTGATCTCCTTAGCAAATGTTGTTAGGATCAGCAGCCGAAAAAGATTACACTGTGTCTGCACTGGTTTCTCAACCATCTGCAGCATCCTGTCCCGATTAGCTTACCACCACAAATGATTATTGAGTCCGGACTACACAAGTTGGTCCTTCAGAAATACAATCTGCAGGAAAAAAAACACCAAATTTTCGTTTGTCGGCTTTCCCCTTATCAAACATCATATGATATATTGTCTTATATACAAAACAAGCCCCGCCAAAGATGCTTTAAGTGTCTGGAGGGAGACCACATAGCGGCCCACTGCCCGCAGTATCAGGGCGCTTCGGCTCTCTCTACCTCCAGCCAGACTCGTTTGCGAAGGCTTTCACCAAGTGCCTGACGGAAGGCGTCTTTATATGTTGCTCCTTCCTACACCAGGGAAGCCACCCGAATAGCCACCAAGTGCCTGACGGAAGGCGTCTTCCCAAGTGGCTGAAAGATACAAAAGCTGTTGCTTCTCCCAGGGAAGCCACCCGCGGAGCCTTTATCGTTCCGGCCGATATGCATCATCGATGGAACTGGCAAACTCCTGGAGAAACTGGTGAGCTAGAGAGGGCTATCGCTGTCGCGGGTGACCTCTCACGGTCCCATTTTGGCTTCAGGAAAGAGCGGTCCACCGTCGATGCCGTCAACAGAGTGGTCGAAGTAGCGGGGCCAGGCAATCGAGGGCATCAGATGAAAGGGGGTAGCAAAGAGTACTGCCTTATGGTGACACAAGACATCAGGAACGCCTTCAACACAGCGAGGTGGGACCGGTTCCTAGAAGCATTAACTTCGAGGTGCCAGCCTACCTAGTCAGGATTATTCGCAGCTAATTCTCGGAACGAGTCCTACTCTGCGAGTCGTCGGAAGGAGGCTTCAGGCACCAGGTCATGGGAGTCATGATAGACACCAGGCTTTAGTTCCAAAAACACCTAGCTTACGCTACCTCGAAAGCAGCAGGAGTAAATCGGGCGTATTTCAAGATTTGCCCTTCAAATTGTTATTCTCTTTAATTTTGTTCTTTTTTAAATGTGTAATAAACGAATTTCCCCTTTTGCCGTTTCGAGAATTAAGTTGACTATGGAGGTTAGTTGATTAATCAGGTTCTGAACTTTAGTGTTCATTTCTATGTGCCCTTTATTCGCGTCCACCAGTCGCGTTTCTAAGAACATACTCCTCTCAAGATTGCTAGCGTCTGGCGTGCCGGCTACGACTTTCAGTATAGAACCCACGTGCGTCGAATCCATGTGTAACTGTGAGAATTTTTTCGTAAAGGCAACCGTTTCCTGCACCACGCGCGCGTATTCCGACAGGTCCCATACCAAGATCTGTCCATCGACAGTGGGATGTATTTGGCGCGCGTGTAATCGGTTATGTACGCCGAGACCAGGGACAAATATAGGAGAAGGATGAATCCATTTCTGTGTGTGAAAATTTTACTGCTATTTTTGTATATTATGCGGAGGAAACCCACCACAAAAACTTACTTAACTACTGTGTGTGCCGATGGCGTTAAGCTCAAATCCACTAAAAAACGTTCCAAGTGGCTTGAAAAAACTTACAGCTAATAGATGCACGGGCCTTGAATAAGGGTGAGTCACTTGAGGTTGTCCTTATGGGCCACCCTTCTTTTATTAAGGATTTTGGTCCCCATGTCCGCTTCGACAGCGGTGCGCTAAGACGATGTCAGCCGGCCTCCATTTGACAACCGAGTGAATCGACTTGTTGTATTGGCTGGTGGCCAACAAGATTAACTCTATCGTGTCTGTTTTCATGCACCTGACGAGTTCCAGTAGTGTGCTAAGGAAGCGCTCTACGAGCCTGTTGGTGGTGATCGTAACACCAAAGTTTTTGGACAGCATAGATGTAAACAATGTTAGTTGAAAGTAGAAGTAGTGTTGTGTGAAGTTCAGTCTGTTAAATATTACACATATGTAAATACTCTTAAACTTAACTTTGATATAATAAATAAATATTACACTAATATTACATAGATGTAATTGTGTGCGAATTCAACTATGTTTTATCATCTTGGCCCTTGGGAAGCAGCATGAGCTTAACCAGATCTGGCTTCAGGTCCTCAATGGTTCTCGAGCTAATGGCCTGTACAACGGCATATTTGGAAAACTTGTCGATGCAAGTAAGGAAGAATTTTTTGTCAGTAGATAAAATGTCTATACGCAGCATTTCCACACACACAATATGTCTAAAACACGATTCTTGGAGTGCCAGCATTTCGTGGCTGGGATCTTCCGAACTACTTAATCCTGTATCATTGCGAGCGTATGCAAATGGATGAAAGGCGTTTACGCCTCTTGGGACGATTAAATCCGTTAGCTCGTCTAACAGAGACTCTCTGCAAACGAAATTAATTGAGTGTCGCCTTTTATTCCCCAACAATATGAAAATCTGTTTGCATGGGAGGCGTGTTTCCTCGAGCACTGATTCTGGAAACAGTTCTACGGTTTATCAGTTGACGCAATTGTGTGGGTGAGGGACATCTCACTGTGCATTGTTGCCGCGCAAAATTCTGCCTCTTCCTTCTCCAACGCATTAAGCTATTATCTGGATAAAGCGTCCGCTACCAGGTTCTCTTTACCTGGCTTGTAAAATAAACGAGCGTTAGACTCGTTTGATTCCGACACGGAAAAGGTTGACGGTTGATGGTCAGTTAAGATGTTTATATCTTTCACTCAATACAAGTAATGCCGCAGTTTAGCCAGGGCCCAAACGATGGACAATAACCGCCGCTCATTAGTCGTGTAGCATCTTTCGTTAGATCAAATAGCTTCTTATATTCAGGGTAGCTGAGCATGACGTCTTTTGACGCAAATATATTGCGCAGCTTTTAGAATGCCTCTCGGTGGGACTCAGAGAAACGAACCTAAATGTTCTTCGATCTATGCCTACAAACTGCCTACTAATTGTTTTCGAAATGGGTCTTGCTATAGCAGCGAAGTCTTTGATAAAACATCTATAGTAGTTCGCGACGCCCAGAAACGACCTGACTTTGAATACCGACTTGGGCTCAGGGAATTCTTTTATGGCCTTGACTTTTTCTGGGTCCGTTGTTGCACCGTTACTGGTGGCTATGAAGAAAGCTACAAGAAAGCTCACGCTTTTCTTAAAAAAACGCTATTTCTCGACCGATACTCTTATGTTCGCTTCTTGTAGGCTCTTTAACAGCCACTCTACATGTTTGATGTGAGCCTCCTAGTCTTGAGAGAAGATGATCAAGTCAACATAAACATAGCACAATTTGCCTATTTGTTCCCGTAAGATATCATCGATTGTTCGCTGGAAGATGCTGGCTGCGTTCCTGAGGCCAAACGGCAGTCTCTTGAACTCATATTTTCGTTCCGCTAGCACAAACTGATGATATCCGGATTTGAGATCCAGGGTCGAAAAATAGTGGGCGTTGCCCAAGTTGCTTAGTATCATCGATATATTCGGCATGGGGTGTTTGTCGGTAATAGTTCGCTCATTGAGTTTGCAAAAGTCTATCACCAAGCGCTTGTTGCGGTTGCCCGCCTCTTCGGTGCCCTTCTTATCTACTACCCATATGGGGTTGTTGTAGGGGATGCCGATTTTTGAATTATGTCGTTTCTTAGAAGATCTTGGAAATCCTATTCGAGGAAGTCGGCTACGCCCGTGGGATATGGGTAGAGCTTGGCATAGATGGGAGATTTTCTCGACTTCCGTACCCCATTTGAGCTGACCGGAGTCAAACACAGTGACGAACCAGCCAGAGCTAACAAATCGAGTCCGATTATCCCATCAAAGTTTGACAAGTCTGAACAACGCAATAAAGCATTTTTGTGTGACGGTGGTTGAGCCATGGATCGAACGCAAGTTGAATTGCGAGTTAACCGGACAGACGTAATTTTTGGACGTGCCGGTATTGATAAGGAAGCTCATATCCCGCCCTGCTACTCTTCCGTTTGATGGGGAGGGCGTCAGAATCGCTTTCAGCATCGTCTTCGATCTATGCCTAAGCGCCGTTGGCGGCTTTGACGTACAAGTTCTGCCCCTGTCCAGCATCTTGGGTTATATGATTATATGATACCCTTCGGTGCCTGCTCTTACCGTTTGAGCGAGCGGACATGACCGACCGCTTGTTGACGCCAACGGATGCCTGAGCGGGCTGTCTAAACTTTGATAGCTAAGGGTCCTCCATTGGTTCTGGAGCACGGGCGCGAGTTTGCTGCTCGGCATTTCACTGGCCGGAATGGCCTTGCTGCTTGTGCTGCCTACTAAAATGTGGGTTCTTTGACCCGCTTGCCTGCGCTTCTGCTTGTTGGGGCGGCTTGACCCGCTGCTGGGCACTTGTCTTTTATTCTTTTTTCTCCACGCTCCTCGCGAAGATGGCAGAGAACGAATATCTTTCATGGTTCGATTCTACCTGACGGCAAGGTCCTTGGCTTTGCTGAGATTAGCACATCTGTGAGACTACGCTTGAGTCCCGAAATAAACACACGTAGTGCATCTTCGCGGAACTTTTCACAGAGGCCCTTTGCTAGGGCCGGCTCGTATGACATGTTGACTTTGTAAGTCAACAATGTACGTTTTTTGCCGACTTCATCGTAATATTGCAGTAGAGACATGCTGCCTTGCCTCAGTGTGCCAAACTCTTGCTCGATTACGTGAACTGGACCTTTGTCGCTGTATGTGAAGTCGAGGCGACTTATAATCGCGTCAAAGCTAAGTGCCGAAAGAGGCCAGAATAACATCCGCAGCCCCCCCGAATTTGTTTCTTATAATTATAACCGCTTGATAATGGCGTGAGACATTACGGTCTAAAAATACGGTACGCTGCAAGAGCCGCCTGTCTCCACGAAACGTATGATTCATGTGCACCTGCAACCTCAGGCAAGCATTTGACGGCATCCAATGGCTCATCGCAGCGGATATCATTACTTATTTCTATGGGTGCATTGGCTAAATGCATAGGCATTTAGTTGACTTTGTTAATCAAGGCCTTATTTGCAGTGGCTTGCTGAGCTAAGGCAGCGGTGACATCTACCTGTATTACGAATTTCAACTGCTCTGCATCCATGTTTCTTGGAGTGGGAGGCGCCGCAACTGAATGTCTTGGCGCTGGAACGCGAATGCGATTGTCACAATCAGAGTCCGAATCACTAGACCGACGGCAGGGGGTTCTAATGCGACGGAAGGGTGAAGTCATATGCTTCCAATATAAGCAACGAAACTTCGAACACAACAAGGTTGCAAAATTCCACGGATCGTTATACGTTGAACGTTAAAAAACCAAGCCGCTCGCTTTCGCTATAGCGCACTTGAGCTAACCGTACTCAAGAGGAGAGGTTAATGACGTTGTCGCTGTTGACGTTGGTCAGCAGCAGCAATTTGTCGGATTGTTCTGTTGTAAGCAACAGTGGTGGTCACAAGCACATGTTTTAGCAAGCTGTTAGCACTTGGTGTTTTTCAGTACAGCCCTGTTGATGTGGCTGAGTTTGATTCACTTGTAGTTAAAAGTGATTTTTTATCTCGTGGGTAATGACAACTGCACTGTCAAATACCAGTAGTTGGGCGCCAATTAACCAGTTTCCTGGTATGTTTTGTTTATATTATTTAACGTCGGTTTCTGCAAGCCGGTTGCTTCACAATAAATATACAACGGAGTAACTTTTAAAAAACTCTTTATTGAGCAGAGCAAGTGCTGCTGCGTATGAGGGTAGAAAAGAACTGAACTTACGAATACAAGAATTCAAATTAAAAGCTGAAATGAAAACGAAACACATTGTTGCGGTTTCATATTCGTAGCCGCCACGCAAATAAGCAGTGCGACATCCGGCCTAATGCATACATTGCAGAATGCCGTTGTTGCCGTATTTCACATACACGCCGCAGCGGCGTTTACTTAAGTTACCCTACATGTATAGTTAAATATTCATTCTCCATATTGCTACGAACTGGTTTCTTTCATTAGTGGCAGTGACAAGTGAATTAAATGTACATAAAGGACGAAATCTTAAAGTTCTGGTGGTCGCAGATGTCATGACTATGCGCACTTACCCTATCTAGGATGACCGGACATCGACCATTTTTATACGTCGGTATCACTCCAGACGATTGGGACAGGCAGCGGACAACCTTGATCGTCGACTGCTTTTGAAACGGTCAAGCAACAAGTTTAGGAGTCCTCTAAGGCAAGGAAATTTGCCGCGCAATTGGCGGTGCTTATCCGGACGGCACTACTGTCGCGGAACGGATAAGTTGTGTAGGGGTATTATATATCCTCTTAGTTAATTAAAACACACAAAGGCAGGAGTTGGACTCTTTGATTTATTTGTTACTTCCCGTGTTCAGCTTTAGCATTCGACTGACTCCCTCTCCGTTTGCGATCTGCCTCTATGCTTGTTGCTACAGGGCCGATGTTGCGAAACAGAGAGAATGCCACCCGAAAGTGAACAAGTACTTAATATTTATATACTATGTTGCTATTATGAACTGAACTTATGTATGTGTACCTCTAGCCTACTACAATTCGACCATCCTGACATTTAAGATCACCTGATCTTGTCGAAATTTCCAACTTATAACTATTACATTGTTCTTAGCCGCTATTTGTTACATTTTTTTCTTTTCTTATCTTTAATTATACAAATTTACTTTCTACTCCCTATCCAATGTTTAATATTTTGACTACTCCAGGCACCTTGATATGGATTTCGCGCTAATTGAAAACCTTCAACATCTTTAATTAAAAACCTATCATTTTTCAATACCTTCTCTATTTCATATGGACCCTTATGTATTAGGGTATTAGCTTTCTAGCAACTCCTCCTGTACTATCGAAATTCTTAACCATAATGTAATCTCCTACTTTGTACTGCGTACTTTCTTTTTTCTTATTATTATATCTTTTTTCATTATCCCTCTGTGCTTTTAATTGCGATTCCGATCCTTTTCTTCTAATTTCTTTCAAGTCTCTAATTTCACTAACATTATCTAACTCTTCTAATTTTTGTCTTAATTCATCAACAACTATTCCCTTTTGTTCAATTCCAAACAACATCTTGCTGGGAGATTGCGCTACACTTCTTTGTTTGGTATTATTCAGAGAAAATTCTACGTCTTCAATAACTGCATCCTAATGCAATCCCTTTTCAATGTCTGTTAATTTAGCTATCATAGGCCCTACTATTCTATTGACTCTTTCCACCTGTCCATTGGCCTGGGGTGAACCTGTCGCTATCTTTATGTGTTTAATATTATACTCTCCCATAAATTTTGCAAAATCTTCGGATGTAAAGCAGGTCCCCCTATCTGATACTATAAATTTCGGCCTGCTATATGATCTAAAATAATCCTTTAACGCTAAAATCACTTCCTTTGTGTTCGTTGTTTTTGTTGCGTATAACCTAACATATTTAGTGAATCCATCTATTATTACAAACAGATGTTTCTTTATTCTACCGTTATCTACTGGTCCGTAATGATCGATGTGTATTATCTCAAACGGCACATTTCCCTTTGGGATGCTATGCAGCATTCCTTCTTCTTTTCCCGACTTCGGTAAAAATGCCACACATCTCAAACAATTTCCTATATGCCTAACAACTTTTTCTTTCATATTCGAAAACCAATAAATCTTACCAATAGCATCTATAACCTTATCTCTCCCTAAGTGACCTAATTCATTGTGATATTTATATAAAATTTTTTCTACCATTTCTTCTGGTACACAAAACAACAATCTTCCACCGTTTGCCTTCCTATAAAGTACACCATTTCTCATTTCAAAAATTTTATCTTCCGTTTTCTCTAACTTTTTCCTAATATCTTTCAACTTTTCATCTCTTGCTTGACAAATAATTAAATTATATTCGAAAGTATTAGTTTTTATCACTAATATGTTCGTATTTCTGCTCAATGCATCCACATGTTGCATATGCTTTCCTGCTTTATGAACTACCTCAAAATCGTACTCTAATAGTTCTAATGCCCACCTCGCAATCCTAGGGTTTAATTCTACTTTATTTAACGCTAGACTTAATGCGTTGCAATCCGTAACAATTTTAAATCTCTTTCCCTGTACATAGATTCTAAATCTTCTTAATGCATACACGATGGCCAATGTTTCAAGTTCAAAACTATGATATTTGGCCTCATCCTTTGTTGTGGCTTTCGAGTAATAAAATATAGGGTGCCATTTCATATCCTCTTTCTTTTGCAATAACACTGCACCAAAACCTTGTGCACTTGCATCTGTATGTAACTCTATTTCATCCTTATAACAATATAACCCTAACACTGGAGCTTCCACTAACTTTTTCTTAAGTGTCTCAAAACATTCTAATTTTTTTTCTTCAAACGAAAATTCTCTGTCTTTCTTTAATAAGTCATATAAAGGTTTTGCAATCGTTGAAAAACCCTTAATAAATCTTCTAAAATATGAACACAATCCTAAAAAGCTTCTGACACCATGCTCCTTATCTGGTACTGGAAAATCTCTAATTGCTTCTATTCCCTTGTCATTGGCCTGTATTCCCTTACTTGTTATTAAAAATCCTAAATATTGTACACTCGATTGCAGAAACTCACATTTATCCATTCTCAGCTCTAATTTGTTCCTCGTCAACCTGTCAAAAACTTCCCTAAGTACTTCCATATGTTCCTTAATTCCTTTGCTAGCTATCATAATGTCATCCATATATATAATAACTTTATCCTGCCTTATCATATCCTCGAAAATTCTATTAATAAATCTCTGAAAGACCGCCGTGCATTTTTCAGCCCCATTGGCATCCTTAAAAATTCAAACTGTCCTAAAGGCGTCATAAAAGATGTATATTTCATTGATTCCTTATTAACAAAAACATGAAAGTATCCATGTTTAAGATCTAACTTCGAGAATATCGTTTTATTTACTAATCTATCCAACAGATCATCAATCAATGGTAAAGGATAATTATCTTTGACCATTGTTTTGTTAAGTTTTCTGTAATCAACACATAATCTTAGGTTTCCTGTTTTCTTTTTCACTAACACTATCGGAGATGCATACTCTGAATCACTCGGTTTAATAATTCCGTTTTTTAGATATTCATCTAAGATAATCTGCAGCTTTTCTTTTTCAGTATATGCTAATCTTCTAGGAGAACAACTAAACGGTTTTAGGTTATTTAATCTTAATTGTATTTCGCACCGAATTTCCGGTTCATTCGGTCTTTCTTTATTAACATAACAGTTTTCTACAAACTCAATAAATTGACATTTTATACTATGATCCACCTGATCGCCTATTTTGTAATCAATTGAGTCGTCTATTACATTAATTTCAAACATTTCCCTCTCCACTTTGCTTATTTCAGCATTGACAGCTTTCTCTAATTTATTTTTAACCGTGTCACTACTCATTTGACTTTTACTACTACCTTGACTAACACTATCGCTAACTGTTTTATTATTGTTGCACATATTTTCTTCCTTTAACATTTTATCGCTTTTCTTGTTACATCGACTTTCAATTTTATCCACTGTAATCATTTTCAAGGTGTCCAGATTCAAGATTAAATTACATGCTTCCACAAAATCTCTTCCCAATACTACATCATGATTCATAGACTCGTTTGCCACCATTATTAAATTAAAGTGTATTTTATTCAAATTTTTCATAATGTAACACAATATTTTTCCATATGTTTTCAAGGGACTTTTGTTTAATCCGTAAAATGAACTTAAAACTGGTACTCCAATAACATCTTTGGGTACTTTACTAATTTTTATGAACGAAATGGGGCTTCCCGTGTCTATGAGGCATGCTGTAATAAATTTTGATTTAGCATTGTTCATAAAATTAATTTCAAAATATCTTACGTAATTGTTTTTATCCCCATTCTTGTTTTTCAGGCACTTTGCTGCAAAGTGCCCCATCTCACCACAGGCATAGCATGACCCTTTTTCGCGCTTTGGCTTCCTGCACTCTTTGGCCCAGTGTCCCTTCGAATTACAATTGAAACAACGCAAGAGTGTGCTGCTATTATTGTTCACCGATGCCACCTTCTTGTCTGCTTCATCCACTTTCGGTAGTTTCACTTCCGCAAATGCCTTCTTTATGTGCTGGATATCTTCAAAGCATTGGATACGGGCTTGGTTACGTAGCATTTGATTCGGAATACCTTCAATGAGGAGCGCCACCAATTCTTCCTTATCCATGTTTATTCCATGTGCAAGCATCACCTTATCGTCTGCATAAGCAACAAAGCTTTCGCTCGCTGTCCACTTTCGTTCCTCAAATTTTAATTTTTTTTTTTTTTCTAACTTCGACTTCCTCTCACCAAACATTGATATTAGCTCAGCCGCCAACTGCTCCGTTGGTAGCAATACACGTTCTGGATCTGCATGCAACCACATGCATGCTTTTCCTTTTATCTTACTGACAATCAACATCTTTATATACGGTTCCTTTATTCCATAAACGCTGGCTATGTTTTTCACCTGTAAGATCCATTTGCGCGCACATGTATCTCCCGAAAATTCATTTACTGCCTCGGTTGCCATACGCAATAATAAATCCATATTTTGCACAGCTTGTCCCACTGTATTTCGTTTATTCTTGCCACATTCTTTGTTCATTTTCTCACCGCCGCCGTCTTCGCTGTCGCAAACTTCGTTTTCGTCGCTATTCCCGTCGGCGCTGTTGTTGTTGCGGGCGCCGTCTGCACTGTTGTTCTTGTAACTGCGTATCCCGCTTTTGTCGTCATATTCGCCGTTACTTTTGTCGTTGCGCACAGTGCTCTTCTCATCGCCGTCTTCGTTGCTATCTCCAGCTTCGCTGTCACTTTCGTCGTCTTTATGCTCTCCGTCTTTTCCGTTATTTCTTTTTCCTTTTTGAATATTATTATTGCTGCTTCCGTCGAAATCTTCTTCCTCGCTTTTTAATAATAATTTCAATTGATTTCGCTTTTCGTTTGTTAAATTATTCAAACGCAAAATCAATTCTCTTTTTGTTCCCGTGGTTGGTTCTTTTACTTCACTCAACCATCCTTTCAATTGCGCCGTCGATGCATTGCTTATATTCATTTTTTTTTTCTCTTTGGCTCGTGGGCACTCGGGCACATTAAATACTAAATGTATGCATTTTTATCGCTATTGTAATTGGTCACATCGATTTAACTAGGAATTAAGCTACTTTGCGCGTGGGATCAGTTCGTCTGACGATACCAAGAGTGAGGGAAGAAAAACTGCGGTACGTAAAATTCAGAATAGATATATGTTCAAATTTGTAATGCCTTTCAAACTGTATTATTTCCCTATAGAATAAAACGATCTTCATTTGGGCATACAAGGGAATCATGGATGATTACATCAAGAAGGGATATGCACGACGGCTAGAGCCGCAAGGGATAACCCACACCAACGGCGGCAAAGTATGGTACCTTCCGCATTTCGGGGTCGAGAACCCAAACAAGCCGGGAAAAATCCGTCTAGTCTTCGATGCCGCAGCCAAAGTGAACGATATATCACTGAACTCGGCGCTGATGAAAGGCCCTCAGCGCTACAAATCCCTACCAGAAGTGCTCTTCCACTTCCGGGAAGGAGCAGTTGGAGTATGTGCAGACATCAAGGAGATGTTTCACCAAGTGCTGATACAGCCACAGGACAGATGTGCCCAGCGATTCTTGTGGAGAAATGGAGAGGATCGTCGGAACCCGGACACCTACGAGATGCAGGTCATGACATTCGGAGCAGCTTGCTCTCCTTGTGCAGTCAAAGCTTCGCAATATAGTAGTACGGATCCGCAAGCGGTTCTGGCGATAAAGGAGTACTACTACGTGGACGACTATGTGGACAGTTTCATAAGCAAGGACGATGCAAATACACGCAAACGCAGGATTTGATTTGTGTCGGTTTTCCTCCAGTTCGGAAGATGTGGTCAAAGCTCTGATCCCACAAGGATCCAACATCCAACACGAAAGTTAAATGGAGCGAATCTGAGGAGAAAGTATTGGGAATGTACTGGCAGCTGGCTACGGATGACTTCAAGTTCATCATCAAATACCATCGGGTACCCAGCAGTGTGATGGACGGGAAACGCGTCCCTACCAAGAGGGAGTTTCTAAGCCTTGTTATGTCCACATTCGATCCGCTAAACCGCTAAACTGTTGATGCGAGAGATTTGGCAGAGGAGAGTCAAGTGGGATGAACCACTCACAGACGAATTGGCCGCAGCATTTGAGTGCTGGCGGCAAGAAATGAAATACATTGAAGAATTCCGATGTCCACGCTACTACTTCGGCGCTGGACGTGTACGGACACTGCAGCTGCACGTGTTCGTGGACTCCAGCCAATCTGCGTTCGCCACGGCGGGCCACATACGCAAACGACGATGTGCAGGCACATTTTGTGTGTTCCAAAACGAAATGTGCTCCCATGAGGACGATGTCGATCCCACGACTGGAACTTCAAGCAGCTGTATTAGGAACTAGACTGATGGACACCGTTAAACAGGAACACGGTGTAGCGATCAGCAGCTGCACACTATGGGCCGACTCTAAGACCGTGCTGTACTGGATCATCAGCACTCACCGGAGATATAAGCAATTTGTTGGAAGTCGGGTGGCCGAAATCTTAGAATCCACAGAAGTTTCCCAATGGAGATGGCTACCATCTACCGAAAACGAGGCAGACGACGCAACCATTTCGCAACGCCGCGCGGACTTCAGCCAATGTTCGCGGTGGTTAAGCGGACCACCATTCCTAATGGGACCTGAAGAAAGTTGGCCCAAAGTCGCTGAGGAAGAAGAGATGTCAGGTAAGTTTGTAAACTTGGAGGCCACCATCGGCGAGATTCCTCAAAAGTTTTGGTGGCGGCTAACTGTAACGTATGCAAGTTGCGGAAGGCACGACCGACACAACCGGAGATGGGCCCATTGCCGGAGGATCGGCTTGAGGCAAATGGATGGCCATTTAAGTTCATTGGCCTGGACTATTTCGGACCATTCCTTGTGTCGATTGGGCGCCTAACAGAGAAGAGGTGGGTGGCGCTATTTACCTGTCTAACTACGAGAGCCGTACACTTGGAGATGGCTCATGATTTGTCAACAGATTAATGCATCATCCCTATGAGAAACTTCATGTGCCGCCGTGGACCTGTGGTTGGGATAAGGAGCGATAATGGCAAGAACTTCGTGGGAGCCGATAAAGAGGCCAAACAATTCACCGATGTATTTGACGAAGTGAAGATACAGGGCGAGTTGTCATCTAAAGGAATCGAATGGATCTTCAATTGCCCATCAAACCCTGCTGAGGGAGGTGTCTGGGAAATGATGGTCCAGTGCGTGAAGAAGGTTTTGGCGCATACGATGAAGGAACTTGCACCTAAGGAGCACGTGCTGGAGAACTTGCTGATCGAGGTGGAGAACATAGGGAATTCCCGCCCGCTCACGCACTTGCAGGAGGCTCCACTGACACCGAACGACCTGTTGAAAGGAATGCCCGACGTGCCAAATCTTCCTGGAGATGATGAATTGGCATTTGAGAGATGCACAACAAGGAAACAGTGGCGTATCGCTCGGATGATGAGAGATCGGTTCTGGAAACGATGGGTGCACGAGTACTTGCCCACACTTGTTCGCAGAGAGAAATGGTGCCAGCGTGTTGAGCCCATGCGTCGAGGAGACCTTTATACATCTGCGACCCGGCCATACCACGCAGGGAGTGGAAAAGAGGCGTCGTTGAAGAGGTGTTCACCGGGAAAGATGGAGTGCCACGGCGGGCTTCGGTGAGGACTAGCGACCGAGCCAAAATAGTGCTGCGTCCCGCTTCGAAGTTAGCCGTTCTGGATGTGGTGAATGCTGTTGCTTCACGGGGGAGGGGATGTTGCGGAACGGATAAGTTGGCTATCGATAAGTAATCACCGATTGAGGGCACTCGGGCACATTAAATACTAAATGTATGCATTTTTATCGCTATTGTAATTGGTCACATCGATTTAACTAGGAATTAAGCTACTTTGCGAGTGGGATCAGTTCGTCTGACGATACCAAGAGTGAGGGAAGAAAAACTGCGGTACGTAAAATTCAGAATAGATATATGTTCAAATTTGTAATGCCTTTCAAACTGTATTATTTCCCTATAGAATAAAACGATCTTCATTTGGGCATACAAGGGAATCATGGATGATTACATCAAGAAGGGATATGCACGACGGCTAGAGCCGCAAGGGATAACCCACACCAACGGCGGCAAAGTATGGTACCTTCCGCATTTCGGGGTCGAGAACCCAAACAAGCCGGGAAAAATCCGTCTAGTCTTCGATGCCGCAGCCAAAGTGAACGATATATCACTGAACTCGGCGCTGATGAAAGGCCCTCAGCGCTACAAATCCCTACCAGAAGTGCTCTTCCACTTCCGGGAAGGAGCAGTTGGAGTATGTGCAGACATCAAGGAGATGTTTCACCAAGTGCTGATACAGCCACAGGACAGATGTGCCCAGCGATTCTTGTGGAGAAATGGAGAGGATCGTCGGAACCCGGACACCTACGAGATGCAGGTCATGACATTCGGAGCAGCTTGCTCTCCTTGTGCAGTCAAAGCTTCGCAATATAGTAGTACGGATCCGCAAGCGGTTCTGGCGATAAAGGAGTACTACTACGTGGACGACTATGTGGACAGTTTCATAAGCAAGGACGATGCAAATACACGCAAACGCAGGATTTGATTTGTGTCGGTTTTCCTCCAGTTCGGAAGATGTGGTCAAAGCTCTGATCCCACAAGGATCCAACATCCAACACGAAAGTTAAATGGAGCGAATCTGAGGAGAAAGTATTGGGAATGTACTGGCAGCTGGCTACGGATGACTTCAAGTTCATCATCAAATACCATCGGGTACCCAGCAGTGTGATGGACGGGAAACGCGTCCCTACCAAGAGGGAGTTTCTAAGCCTTGTTATGTCCACATTCGATCCGATCGGGTTCTTGAGCTGCTACATGATAACCGCTAAACTGTTGATGCGAGAGATTTGGCAGAGGAGAGTCAAGTGGGATGAACCACTCACAGACGAATTGGCCGCAGCATTTGAGTGCTGGCGGCAAGAAATGAAATACATTGAAGAATTCCGATGTCCACGCTACTACTTCGGCGCTGGACGTGTACGGACACTGCAGCTGCACGTGTTCGTGGACTCCAGCCAATCTGCGTTCGCCACGGCGGGCCACATACGCAAACGACGATGTGCAGGCACATTTTGTGTGTTCCAAAACGAAATGTGCTCCCATGAGGACGATGTCGATCCCACGACTGGAACTTCAAGCAGCTGTATTAGGAACTAGACTGATGGACACCGTTAAACAGGAACACGGTGTAGCGATCAGCAGCTGCACACTATGGGCCGACTCTAAGACCGTGCTGTACTGGATCATCAGCACTCACCGGAGATATAAGCAATTTGTTGGAAGTCGGGTGGCCGAAATCTTAGAATCCACAGAAGTTTCCCAATGGAGATGGCTACCATCTACCGAAAACGAGGCAGACGACGCAACCATTTCGCAACGCCGCGCGGACTTCAGCCAATGTTCGCGGTGGTTAAGCGGACCACCATTCCTAATGGGACCTGAAGAAAGTTGGCCCAAAGTCGCTGAGGAAGAAGAGATGTCAGGTAAGTTTGTAAACTTGGAGGCCACCATCGGCGAGATTCCTCAAAAGTTTTGGTGGCGGCTAACTGTAACGTATGCAAGTTGCGGAAGGCACGACCGACACAACCGGAGATGGGCCCATTGCCGGAGGATCGGCTTGAGGCAAATGGATGGCCATTTAAGTTCATTGGCCTGGACTATTTCGGACCATTCCTTGTGTCGATTGGGCGCCTAACAGAGAAGAGGTGGGTGGCGCTATTTACCTGTCTAACTACGAGAGCCGTACACTTGGAGATGGCTCATGATTTGTCAACAGATTAATGCATCATCCCTATGAGAAACTTCATGTGCCGCCGTGGACCTGTGGTTGGGATAAGGAGCGATAATGGCAAGAACTTCGTGGGAGCCGATAAAGAGGCCAAACAATTCACCGATGTATTTGACGAAGTGAAGATACAGGGCGAGTTGTCATCTAAAGGAATCGAATGGATCTTCAATTGCCCATCAAACCCTGCTGAGGGAGGTGTCTGGGAAATGATGGTCCAGTGCGTGAAGAAGGTTTTGGCGCATACGATGAAGGAACTTGCACCTAAGGAGCACGTGCTGGAGAACTTGCTGATCGAGGTGGAGAACATAGGGAATTCCCGCCCGCTCACGCACTTGCAGGAGGCTCCACTGACACCGAACGACCTGTTGAAAGGAATGCCCGACGTGCCAAATCTTCCTGGAGATGATGAATTGGCATTTGAGAGATGCACAACAAGGAAACAGTGGCGTATCGCTCGGATGATGAGAGATCGGTTCTGGAAACGATGGGTGCACGAGTACTTGCCCACACTTGTTCGCAGAGAGAAATGGTGCCAGCGTGTTGAGCCCATGCGTCGAGGAGACCTTTATACATCTGCGACCCGGCCATACCACGCAGGGAGTGGAAAAGAGGCGTCGTTGAAGAGGTGTTCACCGGGAAAGATGGAGTGCCACGGCGGGCTTCGGTGAGGACTAGCGACCGAGCCAAAATAGTGCTGCGTCCCGCTTCGAAGTTAGCCGTTCTGGATGTGGTGAATGCTGTTGCTTCACGGGGGAGGGGATGTTGCGGAACGGATAAGTTGGCTATCGATAAGTAATCACCGATTGAGGGCACTCGGGCACATTAAATACTAAATGTATGCATTTTTATCGCTATTGTAATTGGTCACATCGATTTAACTAGGAATTAAGCTACTTTGCGAGTGGGATCAGTTCGTCTGACGATACCAAGAGTGAGGGAAGAAAAACTGCGGTACGTAAAATTCAGAATAGATATATGTTCAAATTTGTAATGCCTTTCAAACTGTATTATTTCCCTATAGAATAAAACGATCTTCATTTGTCTAAGCCAATGAGTGTTTAAGGCATTTCCTGGGTATTGTCGGCGGCTCGACAACTACAATGTCGTATGCACATACGTAAGGTCACCGAATCCTGAGGATCTCCAAGAGATCAGAAGTTAAGTGCGAACTTAACGTGGCTGTGTGTTGTTTCCCCTGTCAGACTAACTTATTATTCGCGACCCAAATTTATCGGCAGCTGTGTAGCTCGACTTTGACTCGCGATTGACACCGGGCTGGTTGACAAAATCGAGGTAAGCTTTACTAACTATGTATTGTATTTACAAGAAAACTCAGCCCAATTGATTTTTTTTTTTGGCACCAGCGGTTGACGCCCGTTGAAAACAATTGTTTCGGTTGACGCCTTCGGACTAGCCGAGGAATCTACGGAAGTCAAGGCAGGTTGTCTTGGCAGACTAGCTCCTTGGAATATTTATTTTTCCTACTTCCAACGTAAGATTACCCGGGACCCATTATGTATGTTGGCACCCCGGTTATTATAGGGACAAATGTAAAAATAAATATCTTCGCGTGAAATTAATCTTTTAAATAATTTCACACACAGATATTTAATTTCAAATTGTCTTTCATAATCCTCTCCCGCCATGGGTCATCGGACATATCCGGGCCATTTAAGAGCATTCCCGAAGAGAACCGGTATTCTTCAAACGGCCAATCCAATCCCAACATCATTCCTAACTAAAGGGGGTGCCACCAAAATCATCACCCTATCGCGTTACCTATCGACTTTATCATCGACTCCAACTGCAACAATATGAAAAACGTAAGTCGACCTTTTGAAAAGCTTCAATCTTCAATACACACAAACCATTAAACAAACAATAGAAAGCATAAGTTGTCGATAAGCAAACATGTAAAGCTTCGAAGGTCTTTAATGTTTTGCTAGAACATAATATTATTTTTTATAATTAGTTCTTGAATAACTCTGGTATATTAACATTAAATAAATCGAATAAATAAATAAATAGAAATGATATATATATGATATATATGATATATATATGATATTAAATACCTAAATATTCAATTATATATACTTTTATGGTCGGAAACGATTCCTTCTAACTATTACATACTTTTCAACGAATCTAGTGTAGCCTTTTACTTTACGAGTATGGGTATCAAAATATGAAAGAGGAGCTGTACTCTCACACTCCGACGTATTGTTATTCCCCATATATCGAAATCAAAATCCGTCTCAGGCTGTCTTATAGGGACCAATTGGTAGTTCTAGGTGATTTTAATATACCTTGCCCAATGGGGTCACGTCGAAAGTTAATTATATCCGAAACTCTCTTGGTCGTTTATTGTATCGATGCCTTGTATAAGGTCCTGAAACTGTGCTTCTGTCCGGAATAGAAACTTTAACTCCACCCAAAGATCCATATCATCCTACTTATGAGGTGACAATCGACTGCTACGCCCTGAAGTAGTTTTGGGCTGTTTTAGGGCGTTGCAAAAAGTTTGGCCAATCGATAGAAATTTACAACACTAATAAAATATCAAAACATTTTTTAAAAATGTGGTCGTGGCACTTTTGGGATGTTTGTGGGCGTGGCATCATGAATCAACAAACTAGCGCTGCGTCTATGTCTCTGGAAACTGTATGCTTAATCTAAACCTTTTTGCTTTTACAGTTCTTGAGATCTTGACGTTTTTACGTAGGGCCAGATAGACTCGGCTATTCTGATATCAGTTAGTAAACAAACTGCTTACTAATTGTCTTTGTTGATTTCGTTCATCTCTCGCTTTTCATGTTTTCCGATTTTCAGGCCAACCAAAGCAGCCTTGAACAGCATGCCCATACTTTAGAAAAATGTTTTTTTTTTTTTCGTTTAAGCTTTGTCAATTTCCATCTGTATACCAACGCCCTGAATTCTCCCAAAACTGTCACGCCCACACTTATAAATAACGTTTATTTATTGATTTTACAATTTTTTTTAGGTATGATTTCTCAAAAAATTCTCGCTTGCACTGCCACTAGCTGAGTAGGTATGCGGGTATCTGATAGTCGAGAAACTTGACTATATCGGTCTATCTTCTTTTTTCTGCAGTACATTTAATCTTTATTAAAAGGCTTACCACGAAGAAGCGAGGATTGGGTTTCCCTTCCATCCCTTCCAGTAAGAACATCATCTTGCGGTGAAGAATATGATACCCTCGAATTGAACATTTCACTTTTGAATAAAAAAAAATATTGTTTATGAATACATTATATAATAATATAAAATAATATCGAAGCGGTTTTAATTGAACACAGGGTGAATATGCGTAGTGTTATCAATGACCACCTTCTTGAGGGTAAAGGACATTAGTGATATGTTTTTAATGCAGTAGAGCAGTATGTATTTAAGAGACTATTGCAATCACGGTAGAAAAGCATGTTCAGAGCAAGAAAGAGCAGCAGGAATATCGACAACAGAGCAGCAGGAGAAGAGACATCAGAATATAAGTAGAGCGACAAGACAGAACAGAAAAGGGGGCATTCGGTGCCGCCAAACTGGTCACGCTGTTGCACCCCTTACATTTTTTTTGCTCATTTTATTCCCCAATATATATCGATATCCCAGAAAAAAATCCAATTTCGCGTTCGCATTCCTACTAACTGAGTCACGGGTAACCCGGGGGATACAAGACTATAGCATTTTCTCTTGTTTTATTTTTGATCAGTACCAATTCCCGACATAATACATAATTGTTAGTCAGAGCGTCCTGGATTAAACCACCATATTATTTAGCTTACACAGATAATTGTAAAAAAATGTACGATCATTTTAATACCCGTTATTCGTAGACTAAAAGTATATACTAGATTCGTTGAAAAGTATGTAACAGACAGAAGGATGCGGTGAAATATGCACATATCGCTGCAGCTACACACCGTACAAGCTGTAACATTTTGTTACAGTGTATTTTTGTAAACATAAAAAGCTTGACCATAAATCTCACGGGATCATAAAATGTACGTGAAGTAAAAGTGTCAGCAAAGCAAGTTTGTTTTCAGAAAGCGCAGTCCACTGTGGATGCAGTCAACAGAGTGGTCGAAGTAGTCAGGATTGTTCGCAGATACTTCTCGGAACGGGTCCTAATCTGCGAGTGTTTAGGCACCAGGTCACCGGTGGAGTCCCTCATGGTTCGGTTCTTGACCCTACCGCTGGTTGGTAGGAGTGAAATCGTAGGCTTCGCGGACGACATGGCGTTGCTGCTTGTTGACAAGCATCCCGGTCAGGCTGAGGAAACGTGCAACAGAAACATCAGGGCTATTAGACAGTGGCTCAGGTCAATGGGGCTTGAACTGGGACCGGAAAGACGAAGGCTGTCCTGATAAGCCCCAGGAAGGTAGTGGAGACGGCCATTGCCGAAGTTGGCAATGGTCTGCTATCGGCCAATTAAGTACCTGGGAGTCATGATAGACACCAGGCTTTCGTTCAAGAACACCTAGCCTACGCTAGCTCGAAAGCAGGAGGAGTAAATCGGTCGTTATCAACCATAATGTTAAACACACGAGGCCCAAAACAGGCGAGCAGAAGACTGCTGACGAGCGTATGGCGGATGAATGCCCATGGTGCGAGACCCCAGGTCTCAACGACCTTTCTCCCATAAGTCTGGACTGCATAGCTCTCATCTGCATCACTGTGCTTAAGCCAATATGGTTGACCCAAAACAGGCGAGCAGAAGACTGCTGACGAGCGTATGGCGGATGAATGCCCATGGTGGGAAACCCCATTTCTCAACGACCTTTCTCCCATAAGTCTGGACTACATAGCTCTCATCTGCATCACTGTGCTTAAGCCAATATGCTTTTAAGGGGTGCCAAATCAAAAATTCTGGGTACTAAGACTGGAGGTCGGTACCTAAGAAAGGAAAACATCCATAGATACTTGCAAGTCAAGTAAAATATCCAATAAAAAAGTTAAATGTCTAAGCAAGCAGATACAATATGTTTTAATATTTTTTTCGAATTTATCGATTTCCAAAAAAAAGGTTTGCCATATACTTTTGAAAAATGTTTCGATTTTTCTTGGGGAGTCTTGAGGGTCCCCTAATTGAAAATTTGTATTTATTTGGCCTACGTCCATTTGACATAATGAAGTATTATGTTGGGGATTAAATCTAGATTACTGTTGAGGCTGGATAGTATTATATGACATTCTAAAAACTATATTTATTATAGGCATTATTACTATAATTGATTCTATTTCCAGGATTTTCGTCGGCTTGTAAGTTTCCGTATCCATTTAGAGTTCGTTCGTTACGATTGTCGTTAGTGAAATATTTTTTAAAGGGAGGTTTCTGGTTTAATTGTTTTCGAATAGGTCCATACAGAGTAGCTTTGATAACGAGCTTCTTTAATAATTTTATATGTCTGGGGGTTTCTAGCGAAAATCATTGTTTTAGTTGGCTCGGAAGGATTGTCCCTAAATAGTAAACGTTCCGTCAGAGTGTGTTAAGATCCGGTTGTGAAATCTATTGGCAATTTCGTTGATTTTATCATAATATTGGTCTACACAGTTTTAAAGCATCAATTAATTCGTCACTACTTTCTTTTTCCCCAAAGTGTTGTGACGTAATATCATGTCCATTCATTTGCACGAGCTAATTTGGAAATACAAATTTCAAATCGGTGCTTTTATCGGCGTGTGGTCACTTATGGGGTTGTACTCAACTGCCAGATTCGAGCTTTATTTTACATTTTCTGTCTCTTATCTCAATTCATAGGCTAGCTTAATATTACGCATGTAGTGTACAATTAAGGGTATACGAATAGGCATATTTGACTATATATACAGCTGTGTTCATTGAAATAGCAGTTTAAGATAAAAATCCTATGATTTACAGTTTTAAAGGGCAAATTTTTTTTAAAACATCTTTGGATATTTAATTTCAAATAATTCAACAAATTTTTAACTTTTATTTCTTCTGTAGTTTCAAAAATATAGATTAAAAATATAGATAACAGCAGAAATTCTGATGTTCACTGAAATAGCAGTGCTATGAAAAAATAGTAACTAACTTGGCTAGGTAGGGCACCTAGTGGACCCCTCGCTTAAATTTTGATTCAGTAGTCGTCTCTGAATTGTAACGTCGCTGATTCCTGAGTTCAGCTCAGACTTTATATCCCCATACGATGCAAAAGGATTGACTTTGCTGTAACGAACAATACGTCGACCTATATCTATGTCTATCTGTGGTTTAACGTATGGCACCACGGTTTTCGGGCTTTCATTCATATTTGATGGCATTGGCCATTTTGGCAAAACATTCAGGAATTTTTTAAATTTTTTTATATGATTATCCTTCCATTCTTAGCTTAAGAATTAATGTGGGCGTGGCAGTTTTGGATGGTTTCAAGGCGTTAGAGTGGGCGTGGCAAAATTTTTTTGAAAAATCGATAGAAATTTACAAAACTAATAAAAATATCAAAACATTTTTCAAAAGTGTGGGCATACACGTTTGCGTTAATTTTCGAGGTGACAAACTGGAATTCGCAAGTTCCATAAAAAGATATGGCTCCCCACAAGTGTGATGACGGCTTAAAAACATTCTTCCTTTCTTATATCATAGAAATAGTAGTTATAGCTATCTGGACCATCGAGGTTGAACTTCTTTTCATCGGAGAAAACCACCGTCTTCCACTCCTTGTTCCATGTAATGTAATTATATAATAATTTCTTTTCTTCATTACGGAGAAAATTACTCACAACGTTTTGACTTCGACCGATTTTCTTGCTATTACACAGTGTTTTAAGTCAGGTTCAATATAGCCTTTGATTTGACCTTTTTCAAAATCGGATAAAGGTTTTTCGCGGCCCATTTTAGAAAAAGATGATAAAAGATGATTTAAATTTTAGAATACAAACGAATTTAACTCTTTACAATCACGCAGTCAAAAAAAAAAGTGAAGTCAAAAGTGTAAAACCTATTCAGTTGAGCCAAAAAATTGAAGATTTTTTGTTATGTTTTTGAAAAAAAAATAAAAATGATATAAAAACAAATTTAAGAGATCAGAAACTTAGCTACTTATGACTGATCTATTCATACGTACAAATCTATTTCGCTTCGTAAGAATTTTACGATTTCGATTTGAAATTGAAAAATCGATGCTCAGGTATTACAAATCGTAAGAGTCATCTGGCCGATATGAAAAAAAATGTAAATATGAAAAGTAAATATCAAATATCACAAAGGAAAAAATAATTTAGTTAAAATTAAAATTTGACAAACAAAATTTTGTCGGCAACAAAAAGTTTCGATTTGGCAAGGGGTCATACGGGCGGCGACAAAAGTTATCGGAAAGACTCCCACACTGTTAGTGAAACGAAACTGGCAGGTATAAATGCTTATATATTATAAAAGAATTGATTAATTACATAACTAATTACTTAGTTAAGTGATTACAAAACTTAACACTTAGTTAATTAATTAATTAAGTAGTAACTTAAATGGTCAAAGTGATGTAAAAAAGTAATTGCAAACATATAATAATATAATAATATAATAATATAATAATATAATAATATAATAATATAATAATATAATAATATAATAATATAATAATATAATAATATAATAATATAATAATATAATAATATAATAATATAATAATATAATAATATAATAATATAATAATATAATAATATAATAATATAATAATATAATAATATAATAATATAATAATATAATAATATAATAATATAATAATATAATAATATAATAATAATAATAATAATATAATACAAATTAATATAAAAATATAATAATATAATTAGCTAGCTTTTAAAGCGAAAGGTCGTGTTTTTTTTGCGCTCCGATTTTTATTTTGTGTTTGTCAAACCAGCCGTGGTTTTTAATAATCTTCTTTAATTATCATATATTTTAAATGTAATTATTAATTATATTCGCTTCGCGAGTGATTCTTTGCGATTTGTGCAGTAGTATAAACAAATATACAAAGTATTTTGCATTTTTCGTCTTTGTTTTTTGTTTCCTCTCCCTTTTTTGTGCGTTGTTCGCAGTTCTTTTAACAGCTCGCTTGAAAGTTTTGATTTTGTGTTTTCGTGCACAGTGGTCTGTAGCAAAGGGTAAAAGTCTAAATTACTGTTGTGATGCTTGCCTTGTGGTCACGAACGAGATGAAATCGTTTATGCGCCAAACTTAAGGTGGCTCGAAAGAACTAATCAACAGTTTTGGCGTAGCTAAAGATAGTTTTCGTCGAGCCGATGATCTTCTTTCCGCGCTAAATTCACAGTTTAATGGAAAGGAATGGAATGGAAAGCGGAAAAAAGCCACTGGTGGTAGGCTGCCTATGGCGAACGCCCCGCAACCACGGGCAAATGATCAACAGGACTCCACAACTGATCAGCTGTCAATCGCAGCAAATCCGCATATGTTGCTAAATCGGCAGCTAAAAAAAATTCGGTACAATCCGATCAATTCGTTGTGGAGGGACCCCACCCTGTGATTGCTAAAGATTGCGAATTGTCTGCACTGGTTTCTCAACCAGTGATTCCACCTGACCCGATTAGTTTACCACCACAAGGGAACATTGAGTCTGGACTACCGGCACAAGTTGGCACTTTAGAAATACAATTTGCAGGGCCAAAACCCCTCGCGTTGGTTCCACTAAAGAAACAAATTTTCGTTTCTCGGCTTTCCCCTGATAAAACATCGTCTGATGTATTGTCTTATATACAAGACAAAACAAAAGCCGATAATATAAAAGTGGAAAAATTTAACTTCTCTTACGCTAGGGATATATCATCTTTCAAGATAACTGTCCTAAACGAGCTTTTTTCGATCATATGTTCGGGTGATTTTTGGCCGGATAATATGGTGGTAAAAGAGTTCGAAGCTAAGATCAAAAATAGGAAATAGGGGCCCGTGGGAATTAAACTTCCCTCACGTGGCCAGACCACTGCACCATCCGCCTCTTCATCTTCTTCCTCTTCTCATCCTCTTCAAAAAACTAACAACGAATCTTACTATCTCCTATCAAAATGCTAGAGACTTGCGTAGCAAACTTACCAAATTTTATTGTGAGACTCTTTTCTTTTTAGTAAATCCGGAGATACTTAACTCCGAAGTCTTCCCAGGTATGTACACTATATATAGGTATGACCGTCCCTCCAGACGGGAAGGTGAAGTCTTAATTGCGGTTAGATCTACCCTCGCGTCGGAGGAGTTACTTTTTGACGAGTCCCGTAACGGCTTGCTCGACTTATCATTGTCGCAAGTTAATTATATTCGAAACTCTCTTGGTCGACTGTTGAATCTATGTCTTGTAACAAGTCCTGAAAGTGTGTTTCTGTCCAGGGTAGCACCTCTTACTCAACGTGAAGATCCATATCATCCTACTTTCGAGGTGGGAATCGTATATTACAGTACGGTGCGGTATTAAAAGTAAATTCAGAGAAGTCAACAAAGCGAATTCATTGTTTTCGCAAGGCAAATTTTCGAAGACTAAATAATTTTATAGGTGGCTTTAATTGGTCCGATCTTTACTACTGCAACATAATGACGGATGCCATTAATATGTTTTATATCGCAATTAAATCATTTTTTGACTCTTGTGTTCCGATGTACTTTCCGTCAATCTCTAAACCTCCTTGGTTTAATAAAGAGTTGACACACCTAAGAAATGTGAAGTCCAGACTATATATAAAATTTAAAAATACCGGTTCTCAGTCCACAATTTGTAAATATTTAAGCGCTCGGTTAAACTTTACCGTGCTTAATGCTCAGTGCTACAAAAATTATTTAAACCGTTGTTAGTTCCAGTTTGGACAGGATCCGAAACAGTTTTATAATTTCGTTAGCACTAAGCGAAAAACAAGTTCTTACCCTTCCTCGCTGTTTTTTGAAAACACTACGGTAACATCGGATCAGGCAATAGCCGATCTATTCGCCAAGTTTTTTCAAACAACTTATTCAACTTTACCTCATTCCAAACCGCCATACTCTTATGCGGTATCTAAGTCGAATATAATATTTTGCCCCACTATAAACAAAAGCTCACTGCTTAACGATCTTCAGCGTGTTAAACCGGTCTATTCGCCAGGTCCCGATGGAATCCCTGGCTGTGTGCTCAGATTCTGTGCGAAAGCATTGAGCAAGCCTCTACTATAACTGTTGAAATCTGGAATCTTCACAGTTCCCTCATATATGGAAGGAGTCCTTTGTGATTCCTATTCATAAAAAAGTCGGCCATCCCAAAACTTTTTGAAAATGTTATCACTATTCATTTGCAGCACCTTTGTAGATCATTCATATCAACGTGTCAGTTCATTTTATGAAACGCAGATCAACAACCACTAACCTCTTGGAGCTAACTTCTTTCGTAATACAGGGTTTCAAAAATAATCTTCAAACAGATGTCATCTACACTGACTTTAGTAAAGCATTTGACTCTCTTAATCATTACCTTCTAGTAAGGAAACTTAATCTTTTAGGTTTCCCTGTTGATCTTCTAAATTGGATTTCAAGCTATCTGAATGGCAGAACGCAACGAGTCCTCTTTAAAAACTCTCTATCTTGTATTCTCCGAGTCACATCCGGTGTCCCACAAGGGAGCCATCTTGGTCCGCTTCTTGTTACCTTATTCATTAACGACCTCCCCTTAATGATACAACATTCGCGTGTACTTATGTACGCAGACGATGTTAAATTATGCCTTCAGCACAAGGACATTTCGTGCCATTCGGACTTACTATCCAATCTAGACAGATTTCAAATATGGTGCCGTGATAACGTATTAAACTTAAATGGCTCCAAGTGCAAAGTAATGACCTTTTGTCGTGTCAACCCAATACGCACGACTTACACTCTAAGTGGGTGCCCTTTGGACAGAATAACACGGGTTGACCCTAAACTAAAATTTGTTGACCATATTTCGACTATTGGCAATAAGGCCATGGGTGTGATTGGTTTTATAAAAAGGAATTTGATGATCCTTACTTGACTAAAACCTTATTATTTCGTTAGTCCGTTCGATTCTTGAGTACAGATCACCTGCTTGGAGTCCACAACACGTAGTCCACTCGGACCGCATTGAATCGGTCAAAAAAAAACTTTTTACTTTTTGCCTAAATTGGGATGCAAACCGTATATTACCTCCTTATTCCAGAAGACTACTTTTAATTAATTTTCCTTAACCTTAACCGTAGAACTATGCTTGGAACAGTATTTATTTGTAAGGTTATCCGTGGTGATGTTGAGAGTCCCGTCTTGACCAGTTGGCTTAACTTCTCGGTTACAAGTAGATTCACTTGAAACTATATAGCCCTTATCTTAAATCATTGTAGATCTAACTATGAGTTGCAAGACCCATACAGAGTATTATGTTCTGACTATAATAGATTTTGTCCTCTGCCGCTCTTAAAGCAATAAATTTTAACTGTTTTAGTACATAATTAGATCCTACTAACACTAATATTTAATTGAGTTATTTTACATTATATTCATTTCCTCGTTTCTGTTCTCTTTTCTATATCGCGTTTATATTCTCGCGAATCGAGCTGTACGATACATGGCAGCGCCCCTCGGTCGGTTGGTTAATAATATAATAATACAATAATATAATATAATAATATAATAATATAGTAATACAATAATATAATATAATTATAAAATAATATAACAGTTTTAATTCCGATGTTCGCCATTACTTTTTTAATGCACTTTGCCCATTTAAGTAATCAAATGATTACTCCTCCTTAAATGAACTCTTTTATATTTTATAAGAATGGTCTGCCTGTTTGATTCACCAATAGCATGGCAACCTTCAGCAGCTGACGCATACGAATGCCACATTTAGCGGATTCCACTGAGAAGAGCCTGCCTACATCAGCTGCAGTTTTACCACCAGGAAGCAGCGGCGCATAGCGGTAAAATTGCGGAATCGATTCTGGAATAGATGGGTATGGGTACCTGCCAACAATTGTGCGCAGGGAGAGATGGTCCAAGCACGTCCAGCCCTTTCGTCAAGGAGATCTGGTGTACATATGTGATCCGGCCACACCACGAATAGAGAGGAAACAAGGCGTCGAGCGGCGGTGCGGACTAACGATCGAGCCACGACAATGAGTCCCGCTTTGAAGCTAGCTGTCCTGCAAGTGGTGAATGCCGCGGAACGGTTTAGGGCTATCGATAGTTATTCATGACTCAATTTAGACCCGAATTTATATATTTGTGTCACGATTTTGATGTATATGTAATTCGGGCACACTAAGTCTGTCTTTGCCTATTTTTGGCACATCAAAAAACTCCGGAAGAGAAACTGCGGAACGTAAGATAGCGATTGTATTTTAGGTTAAGTTGACCCAATGTGTATTCTACAAAATAAAGCGCAACTCCAATATCGATAGATATTGGGGAATAAAATGAGAAAAAATTACTTAAAAGTTTGGGCGTGACCGTTTTGGGCGGTTTGTTTGTGAAAGGATGGGCGTGGCCACAATGTTTTTGGTATACAGATAGAAATTGGCAATAGAAACAATATAATCGTGGCCACAAGGGTCAACAAACATGCGTTGCGTCTATGTCTCTGAAATCTGCTTGCATATTCTCAGCGTTCATACGAACGGACAGTTAGTCGAATAGGGATCCTGATCAAGAATACATATACTTTATATGGTCGGAAACGCTTTCTTCTGCCTGTTGCACAATTTTTAACGAATCTTGCATACCCTTTTACTCTACGAGTAACGGGTATAAAAAAAGAGAGAATGCTATAGTCGAGTTCCCCGACTATCAGATACCCGTTACTCAGCTTATGTGAATGCGGAGGCAAAATTTGATCATTTTTCTGGGATATCGCTAGATATTGGGGAATAAAATGAGAAAACAATTTTTCAAAAGCTTAGGACGGTTTTAGTGCGTTTGAGAGGGCGTGGCAAAAAGTTTTGTTGCCAATCGATAGAAATTTACAAGACTAATAGAATTATGAAAAAATATACAAAAAACTTATATCTTATAAATTGAATAAAATTTCGATCTGGAATTGTATAATGTTAAGCATACCTTGACCAAAAAAAAATGCAATTAAAAAAATATATTTCATAAATATAATACAAAGATACATAGTTGTAAATAAATACAAAAAAATAAAAAAGTAAAATAAAATAAATAAAAAATATGCAACCTGTTTATTGCAAAACTGATTTCTTGAGGCAAATCGTGCGGACATATGTAAGCACCTAACAATCGTTGTCTTCTCTAATTTTTGGAATTACAATTAATCCAATATAAAGTCAGTTATGTAATATTCATTATGTGATATGTTCATAGATTCGGATATTACCTTCTATGCTAAGTTCAAATAACATGATATGTTTAGGCATGCAAAACAATTGGTGCCAATTGATAATAAATAATATAGATTTAAATATTAAGAACGTGTTAAGTGAAAGGCATATTTTGTCAAATTTACAATGCATTAGTATACGGTTGCGGTCGGTGGTGCTGTATGCCCTAAGCTCTCCGCTTTCCGTCTTTTGAACAAAAATTTGAGAGAGCCTGGAGTCAGCACCAAAAAGTCGTATGGCGTTACGCATCTTGTTATTCTATTGTATTTGGTTGGGCCTATATGGCACATGCTGGAATGGCCAACCTCGTTTTAATCGACGGGAAAGTGGATATCAAAACGTTTCTTCAAATTTAAAGGAAAAGCCTAATGCAAGTTGTAGGAAAACTGGGCATACGCGGCCGTGTTCAGTATTACACGGCAAGCGATCCCAAACACTCACCAGTAATTGTGATGAATTTGATTGTCCGAATTGTCTCACGTAGTCATTGCGCCTGTACAGACCCCAGACTTAAGTGTAATTAAAAATTGATGGGACAAATTTGATATAGCCATAGGGAATATTTCCAAAAACAAACGACTTAAACAAGGTTATCTTGGAAACCACTAAAAAATTGTTTCTTCCACGGGAAATCGCCTCAAATGTATGCTGAACTATAAAATATGACCTAATTTGATATATTAGCTTTAACATTAGTAATATAAAGTAGAATAAACTGCACAAAAAAGCCTGCGCGTTTGGTTTTTCTGAAATATCTTTTACTTCTCTATAATTATAGAAATAGTTTTAATTTTATGAATACATCAATATTTCTAGTTAAAATACTGCGTTTAATTTTTTTTGTTTTTTTTTAATAGTTTAGCAGTAAAAAAACTTCAACTATAATTTGCCAACTGCAAGAAATACGAGTTTTCCATTGCTAAGAAAAACCTTAAGTGTGGGGCAAAGTAATTTTTTCGGATTACTGTATGTATGCATTATGTACCTTACTGCATTATTTTCATTGCAGCGCTTTTAAACATTTTAGGTTGATCAAAGAGGTAATTTCGGTTGCTCATTACAAATTATCACAGCTCATATTAACTGATTTAATAATCGTATATATAGGAATATTACCTTTTTCGTCTTTTTCTTCTAAATTCTTTACATTTACAAATGCAAGTATTTATTTACATAAATTTGGAGTATGTTATTTTATAATGTTCTCAGATGTATGGATAAAACTAATTCTGAAAATAATACTTCTTAATACGTTTTTCAAACGTAGGCGTAAAACTCTTTGACAAATAATGGAATATTAAATCAAACTTCTACTGCACATTCATTGGTTTTTGTCGAATACATCAAGTGCACCTTCGTGGAAGTTTTCCAAAACATGGGTTTAAATAGCGACAATAACCTTGTCGAATTTGAAATTAAATATGTTAAATTGGAAAAATCATCGAATATGGAACATCGAAAAAAGAATCGAGCCAAATATGCTGATGCTTTGCTTATACAGGACCAAACACATAAATTTCATTCCATTATATTCCATTAAATGTGCGACTTTAAAACTAAGTTTACCAATACTATGAAAAACGCCATGCACTTACGTAATTTACATAGGATCACAGCTTTAATGTATGTAAGGAATTGAACATAGATTTGTATTAGGTTTGCTCTATATTGCAAACAGAGAAGGCTGTTAATAATGTTACATAATTCAACATTTCATTCATTCATTCATGGTTTTGAATAATATTATGAAAAAAATGTACACTCCCGTTACTGAGCTTTTGCGAGTGCGAATGAGAAATTTATTTGGCACATCAGCAGAAATTTGCAAGGCAAATAAAAATAATAAAAAATTATTAGAAGTGAAAAAGTTCTTTAGTTTGTCGGTGCGTTTATTAAATGTAATATTTCTATTATGAATTCTTCCTATTGTAGAACACGGTTCGAATATGGATTTATATGGAATATGGTTCGAATGGATTTAAATCACAACACTTGTATTCATATATTTACATATATATTTTTATTTAGGCACAGATTGGCGTAGGCAAGGTCCCGCTGCAATCGAAGTATCTTTTGTAAGTGTTCTTAGAATCTACAGGGTTCTTGGCCCAAATCGATGATCGATTGGTCTGCATCGCAGCGGCGCTTATTGTATAAAGTTGACCTTTTGTCGTGTCAACACAATACACTCGACCTATACTAAGTGCTCTTAAGATAAAATAACACGAGATGAAGATCTTATTATTATTATTTTATAATTATTATTATAATTAAAACCTTATTCATTTCGCTATTCCGACCGATTCTTGAGTATGGATCACCTGTTTGGAGTCCACAATTCGCAATTAACTTGGACCGGATTGAATCGGTCCAAAAAAACTCCAGTAGACTACTTTTAATTAATTTACCTTCCCTATCTAACCGTAGAACGCTGCTTGGAACAGTCTTTATTTGTAAGCTTACTCGTGGTGAAGTTGAGAGTCCCAACTTGATTAGTCGGCTTAACTTCTCTGTTCAGACATAAATACTATTATTCATATATATTACATTTATTTCCTCGTTTTATATATTTTTTGCTTTAAAAAAAATAATACAAAATAAGACAGGGGCATACTTTATTATACATTTTTATTGCGGTGGTGCTGCTTCCGAGGCTATTCACTGAAAGTTTTCGAATTTTTCCTATGTCTCGAACGAGTTTATGGGGGATACTAGTATTCTGAGTGCTCTGAATACCCTGTCTTTGATTGTTTTAATAATTTCTAGAATAATAATGATTTCCGAAATTATTATTAAAGGACCCCAATTAGTACCCTAATTTCTATTAGAGTTAATTTTTTTGTTTCCGTTTTTGTATATCTACTTTGATACAAATTATTTTCTAGCTTATCCACTTGGTCGTTAAACGAATTGAGTTACTGGTTTTATGTTTGAGTCAAATTTTGATGCCCCGAAATTTTGAATTTCATCGTCATTTTAAGAATTTTAAAATATATAAGAATTAATTGTTTCATTTTAAGGGTTGTTGAAATATTAACACCGTGTGCTGTTGGTCTTGGTGGAAAAGTTTTTAAAATGGACCGAGATCGTCCCAATGCGAAGGGCAACCACCGAGGCTGTTCGAGAGCGGATAGTGGGCAAATACGGGGTGTCCAAGGTGATGATAACGGACAACAGAGTGCAGTTCACAAGCAGGGCATTTCTGAGATTTCTGGAGGAGCTGGGGGTGTGCCACTAGCTCACGGCTCCATATACCCAGCCAAAAAACGCAACGGAAAAATTATTATTCAAGCTATTGGCTTTCAAAGCGAACAGTCGTTTTTTTTTGCGTCTTAATTTTTATTTTGTGTTTGTCAAACCAGCCGTGGTTTTTAATAATCTTCTTTAATTATGATATATTTTAAATATATTTATTAAAGATCCGTTCGATTCGCGAGTGATTCTTTGTGATTTGTGCAGTAGTTTAAACAAATATACAAAGTATTTCGCATTTTTCGTCTTTGTGTTTTTTTTACTCTCCCTTTTTTGCGCGGTGTTCGCAGTGCTGTTTGGTGTAGTTTTTTGCATGCACATTAACTGCACTGTGCACCTTTTCTTGGCTCTTTCGATCTCCCACACAAAATCTAAAATTTCTGAGCGTGGAGACTGCTCTCGTGCAGTTCTTTTAACAGCTCGCTTGAAAGTTTTAATCTTGTGTTTTCGTGCACAGTGGTCTAATTGTAGATAAACATGGAAACAGTCTGCTTTTATAAAAATTGCTGGTTTTAAAACCTGAGTAGCCAAAAATGATTTGTTGGCTATGTGATAGAATGGTGCATACTAAGTGCGCTGCTTTTAATGGCCGAAAAAGTGATGACCTAGCAAAGGGTGAAAGTCTGAATTACTGTTGTGATGCTTGCCTTGTGGTCACGAACGAGATGAAATCGTTTATGCGCCAAACTTAAGGTGGCTCGAAAGAACTAATCAACAGTTTTGGCGTAGCTAAAGATAGTTTTCGTCGAGCCGATGATCTTTCTTTCCGCGCTAAATTCACAGTTTAATGGAAAGGAATGGAATGGAAAGCGGAAAAAAGCCACTGGTGGTAGGCTGCCTATGGCGAACGCCCCGCAACCACGGGCAAATGATCAACAGGACTCCACAACTGATCAGCTGTCAATCGCAGCAAATCCGCATATGTTGCTAAATCGGCAGCTAAAAAAAATTCGGTACAATCCGATCAATTCGTTGTGGAGGGACCCCACCCTGTGATTGCTAAAGATTGCGAATTGTCTGCACTGGTTTCTCAACCAGTGATTCCACCTGACCCGATTAGTTTACCACCACAAGGGAACATTGAGTCTGGACTACCGGCACAAGTTGGCACTTTAGAAATACAATTTGCAGGGCCAAAACCCCTCGCGTTGGTTCCACTAAAGAAACAAATTTTCGTTTCTCGGCTTTCCCCTGATAAAACATCGTCTGATGTATTGTCTTATATACAAGACAAAACAAAAGCTGATAATATAAAAGTGGAAAAATTTAACTTCTCTTACGCTAGGGATATATCATCTTTCAAGATAACTGTCCTAAACGAGCTTTTTTCGATCATATGTTCGGGTGATTTTTGGCCGGATAATATGGTGGTAAAAGAGTTCGAAGCTAAGATCAAAAATAGGAAATAGGGGCCCGTGGGAATTAAACTTCCCTCACGTGGCCAGACCACTGCACCATCCGCCTCTTCATCTTCTTCCTCTTCTCATCCTCTTCAAAAAACTAACAACGAATCTTACTATCTTGCGTAGCAAACTAACCAAATTTTATTGTGAGACTCTTTTCTTTTTAGTAAATCCGGAGATACTTAACTCCGAAGTCTTCCCAGGTATGTACACTATATTTAGGTATGACCGTCCCTCCAGACGGGAAGGTGAAGTCTTAATTGCGGTTAGATCTACCCTCGCGTCGGAGGAGTTACTTTTTGACGAGTCCCGTAACGCTTGCTCGACTTATCGTTGTCGCAAGTTAATTATATTCGAAACTCTCTTGGTCGACTGTTGAATCTATGTCTTGTAACAAGTCCTGAAAGTGTGTTTCTGTCCAGGGTAGCACCTCTTACTCAACGTGAAGATCCATATCATCCTACTTTCGAGGTGGCAATCGTATATTACAGTACGGTGCGGTATTAAAAGTAAATTCAGAGAAGTCAACAAAGCGAATTCATTGTTTTCGCAAGGCAAATTTTCGAAGACTAAATAATTTTATAGCTGGCTTTAATTGGTCCGATCTTTACTACTGCAACATAATGACGGATGCCATTAATATGTTTTATATCGCAATTAAATCATTTTTTGACTCTTGTGTTCCGATGTACTTTCCGTCAATCTCTAAACCTCCTTGGTTTAATAAAGAGTTGACACACCTAAGAAATGTGAAGTCCAGACTATATATAAAATTTAAAAATACCGGTTCTCAGTCCACAATTTGTAAATATTTAAGCGCTCGGTTAAACTTTACCGTGCTTAATGCTCAGTGCTACAAAAATTATTTAAACCGTTGTTAGTTCCAGTTTGGACAGGATCCGAAACAGTTTTATAATTTCGTTAGCACTAAGCGAAAAACAAGTTCTTACCCTTCCTCGCTGTTTTTTGAAAACACTACGGTAACATCGGATCAGGCAATAGCCGACCTATTTTTTTTCAAAGTTTTTTCAAACAACTTATTCAACTTTACCTCATTCCAAACCGCCATACTCTTATGCGGTATCTAAGTCGAATATAATATTTTGCCCCACTATAAACAAAAGCTCACTGCTTAACGATCTTCAGCGTGTTAAACCGGTCTATTCGCCAGGTCCCGATGGAATCCCTGGCTGTGTGCTCAGATTCTGTGCGAAAGCATTGAGCAAGCCTCTACTATAACTGTTGAAATCTGGAATCTTCACAGTTCCCTCATATATGGAAGGAGTCCTTTGTGATTCCTATTCATAAAAAAGTCGGCCATCCCAAAACTTTTTGAAAATGTTATCACTATTCATTTGCAGCACCTTTGTAGATCATTCATATCAACGTGTCAGTTCATTTTATGAAACGCAGATCAACAACCACTAACCTCTTGGAGCTAACTTCTTTCGTAATACAGGGTTTCAAAAATAATCTTCAAACAGATGTCATCTACACTGACTTTAGTAAAGCATTTGACTCTCTTAATCATTACCTTCTAGTAAGGAAACTTAATCTTTTAGGTTTCCCTGTTGATCTTCTAAATTGGATTTCAAGCTATCTGAATGGCAGAACGCAACGACTCCTCTTTAAAAACTCTCTATCTTGTATTCTCCGAGTCACATCCGGTGTCCCACAAGGGAGCCATCTTGGTCCGCTTCTTTTTACCTTATTCATTAACGACCTCCCCTTAATAATACAACATTCGCGTGTACTTATGTACGCAGACGATGTTAAATTATGCCTTCAGCACAAGGACATTTCGTGCCATTCGGACTTACTATCCAATCTAGACAGATTTCAAATAACGTATTAAACTTAAATGGCTCCAAGTTCAAAGTAATGACCTTTTGTCGTGTCAACCCAATACGCACGACTTACACTCTAAGTGGGTGCCCTTTGGACAGAATAACACGTGTTGATTATCTTGGTGTTCTTCTGGACCGTAAACTAAAATTGTTTGACCATATTTCGACTATTGTTAATAAGGCCAGGGGTGTGCTTGGTTTAATAAAAACGTGGTCTAAGGAATTGATGATCCTTACTTGACTAAAACCTTATTTATTTCGTTAGTCCATCCGATTCTTGAGTACGAATCACCGGCTTGGAGTCCACAATACGTAGTCCACTCGGACCGCATTGAATCGGTTAAAAATAAAACTTCTTACATTTTGCCTAAATTGGGAGGCAAACCGTATATTACCTCCTTTTTCCAGTATACTACCTTAATTTACCTTAACCTTAACCGTAGAACTATGCTTTGAACAGTATTTAATTGTAAGCTTATCCGTGGTGATGTTAAGAGTCCCGTCTTGACCGGTCTGCTTAACTTCTCGGTTACAAGTAGTGTAAAATCCCAAATGAGAAGACTTTACTCGTTGAGTTTTTGTAAGAAACTGATTTTATTTGGAAATATCTTCGGTTTAAATAGGTGACATGAGAATCGCATCTTAGAGTAAATGGCCTACGCAGAGGCCTAAGTAAATAGTCCCCGCCTCATCGGGGTCCCACGCTCCGGCACATCTGCCTATCTTGAGCGGCGAGGACCTTATCTGTGGTCTCCCACTAAGGGACTTTTTAGGAGGCGGGGAACGATCTCAAGTGACTGACTCATGTAGTGTTCACTTAGATTACATGTTTTTGAGCACTGCACCCATGTCGCCTTAGATAACAAAATCCTAAATATAATTTATCGCTCTCGATTCATTTACAAAAATTGTAAGTCTTTAAATATATTCGTGTTCATGTGTGAACATTCTGCCAAAGGGCCAGCAAAGCTGAGATGTACATTAGTATATTAGTTGCATTTATAACAGTAGTGGACTGTATTTGTTTGATATGTGTTCATTTATTTTGCAACTAAGATTTCAATGGCCCTAGTTTTCCTGGCTTTTAATTTTATTGGATTACAATTATGGTTTATATTATTTTTAATTCAACAATTTGTACTCAATTAACTTATTTTAAACATTTCGCTTTTTCTATGTAGAAGTACATTTTCTCTTAAACAACGATATAGTGGACTGTATATAAATTAACTAAAGATAGATCGCACCGTCTTGCGATATTGTCGTCGTCAGGATTCCTCCAGAGGTGAAGGGCTTCCTTCGCTGGCTGCTCCGTGGAGTCCGGGGAGCAGAAGTGTATTTTTTACGTTGAGAGGAACTTTCCCCTTTTAACTGCCAGCCTTGTGGTCTGGCAGAGTAAGTAATAAGAATGTATTTTACGACGCTTAGTCGGAGTTGATGAGCTGCCGCTCTTTATTCTGATAAATGCAAATTCAAACTGAACTTAAGGCTAACAAAATATGAAACTCATAGCGGCCACTCCAACGGGTAGTGTTTGCCAGCTATGCACGGGCTTCCGGCCAGACGCTGTGTCAGCAATTTGGCCGGAGCGAGTCTTCGGACGATCGGTCGTAGCCGTCGCCCGGTTAACTTAGTTAACTACTCCCCTCTCAGAATTAAGGCCGCCCTCGGCCGTCTGTAGTTCAGCGATAATCTGCCTAACTTGGCCTGCGGATTTTCTTGCCTCAGTGAAACGCCTAAAAATAAGCCCGATGCAGATGAGTGCGCAGCATATTGCTCCTGCAATAATTGCTACGAGACGTGTTCTTTGGTTCTCAATCTCTTCTTTGAACCCCTTAATGAACTCCAAGTTTCGTTCACTCAGACGGTGAAGATACGGGAGGCTGAGGACATCTTGGGTGGCGGTGATGTTCAACAAGGGAAGACTTGCTGTCCCTGGGGCTCTCTTCTGAGTGTTGTTGTGGTTGATGAAGAGTGTGTCATTTATGATGGCCTGTTTGTCAAAGGTTATGAGGTGTGTGCCATGAGTCCAGATTTCTGTGCCGTTGTCCACTCGCACTTTGGCCGACCTATCGTTGATGATAATAATTCCTTCGTCTACGTAGGTTATCGGATGCAGGTCACTCTCTTGTACTCGGCAGTGTGCTACCCCACCGGCGTGCAGTTCTTTGGCGCACGAACTCTCTGAAGCTAGGCGGCAGAATGTGGCTCTCGGTGATTCGGAGCAGTTTTTGATGGCGTAAACTTCTCCGCTGCATTCGGCTATGATATTGTCTATGATCTGCAACATCGTTCCACCATGGGCAACTGGGAAAATAGTGATCTTCTTGCAGGCCAATTTAATTTTGGGGAATTTAATGATAAAGTGTAAAATGTTACGGGACTGTAAAATCTTTACAGACGAGACGGACAAAAGATCTCCTATAGGTGTGTCGGTGGGTTCCTCAAGCCAAACTGTTTCTAAGTCTTCGTGATCTAAAATGTTCGGACTAACAATGATAATCCTGGCTAGGGTTATTGCAAGCATTAAATTTTGTAATTCCGCCATCAACATGCGGTTTCTAGCAAGCAGTGTTTCATATAAGTGTCCAGTGTCTATTTGTGAGGTTTTGGCTGATCTCAAAATTGAATTGACGGTAGAGGTAAGTTGATTAATTTGATTTTGGGTTTTGGTGTTAATTTGGATCTGTCTATTGCTAGACTCGACTAACCTCATTTCGGTAAACTTGATTTTTTCTAAGTCGCTGGCATCTGGTGTCCCTGCTACAACCTTTAGCATAGATCCTAAGAAATCCAAGCTCCTAGCTACTCTGTGATGAACGCCCAACGACTCTAACAAGTCCTGGAGGTGGGCGGTATCCACGCTCAGAAGCTTCTTCATATGGGATAGCGGAAATATGTCTATCATGTTGGTTGTCTCCTCTATTACACGCCCATATTCTGAGAGGTTTGCTGTGTGCGTGACGTAAGCAAACTCCTCCCATACTAGGATTTCGCCATCTATAACGGGGATGTACCTGGCCTGTGAATAATCGGTAACGTGGGCCGACGCCAAGGACAGGAGTATGCAAAATGTTGGTCCGATCCTGTGAAATTAAGCTTTAGCTATTTTTATGCTTATAGAGGGTTTTCCCACCACCGATAAAATGAACTTAAAACAAACTATGCCAGTAGCTACGAACCTATAGTAAAAAACAAAGTGCGCCAAGCGGCTTGAAGGTGTAATAACTAGTGAATATAAAAAATAAGGTGCGCCAAATGGCTTGAAGGTGTGATAAAAAAATATAATATAAAAATGAATATAAAAAATGAATAATAAAAAAAACCATAAAGGACATTGTTGGTCATATCATTTAAGATTGTCCTTGTGGACCACCCTCCCCTTAATGAGGACCGTGGTCCCCAGGTCCGCTTCTACGGCTTTCTCCTCGCACAAGGGTGTGAGTTTATTTCCCAGCCTTCTATTGGATTTAACCAATACCTTCTCGCCGACTTCGAATACTCTGTGTTGTCGGGAGGCGTTTTCCCTGGTCCTGAGCGTGTTTTGTGCCTTAATGATTCTGTTCCGGACTTCCGTCTGTGGGTCATCTGGGTGCTCCTGCACGATGTCAACTGGTCGTTTGTCAACGACGGAGTGAATTGACTCATTATACTTGGCGGTTGCCAACAAAATAATTTCCACAGTATCGGTTATGCCCTTGTCGATTTTTAGGCAACGAGCAAGCTCCAAAAGGGTGCTATGAAAGCGCTCCACTTGCCCATTTGACACGCTATGGAGTGGCGGTGCATTGGCAATGCTAACGCCAAAGTGATTGTCAAGCATGGTCGAGATAGTATGCGAATTTAATGAAGGTTCATAATCGCAGTAAACTACTCCAGCCCTAGGGAAGAAATTCATAATCTGTAGTATGGCCGGTTTAAGGTCTTCGATTGTCCTAGAGTGGACATGTTGCACAATTGCGAACTTCGAAAACTTGTCAATGCAAGTTAGAAAATACTTTTTATCCGTAGAAAAAATGTCGATGTGTAGTAGTTCTCCCACATGAGAGGGGATTGGAGTCTCGCCTAGCTCATGTTTTTTTGGGTGCCTATCGTATTTGCCTTTTGCGCATGTTTTGCAGTTTGCTACGATTTCGGTAGCCAACTTGGTCATCTTCGGAAAGTAGTACTCGGAGAGTACCTGCTTAACGTTTTCTTGGGCCGACCTGTGGGCCCTATTGTGTTCTACGGTAAGAATTTCCCGTCTTTCAGGGACTGCAAAAATATCCGTTACACGGTTTTTGCAGTGCCAAAATTTGGTGGCTGGAAATCTCCGAACCAACTCGTCCTGTATTAGTGCCAGCGTGTGCAGGTCACAATGAATGGCGTTTACGCCCTTCGGAACGATTACATCTGCGAGTTCATCAATCAATGACTCTTTGCAGGGGAAGTTAATCGCATGCCGCCTCTTGTTTCCAAAGAGGACGAAGCTGCGCTTTAACGGAAAGCGTGCCTCCTCCAGAGTTATCTGGTTCTGAAAGCAGTTTAGGGGCTTATCCGTCGTTTCGATAGTGTGCGTCAAGGAGAGTTCGCTGTGAACAGTGGCCACGCACGATTGAGCTTCTTGCTCCTCCATGACGTTAATTTGTTGCCGTGACAATGCATCGACGACCAAGTTTTCTTTGCCGGGTTTGTAGAAAATACGCGCTCCTGATTCATCAATGCGCGCTTTCCACCTTTTAATCTTTGCATTCGGATTGGATTCTGATACTGCAAAGGTTAGCGGCTGGTGGTCGGTAAAGATGTTGATGTCTTTAACCGCATACAGGTAATGCCGTAGCTTGGCCAAAGCCCAGACTATGGCTAAGAGTTCCCTCTCATTGGTGGCGTAGTTAACCTCCCTGTCCTTCAATGTCCTTGAGATCATTGTTATTGGGCGTCCCTCTTGGGACAATACTGCGCCAATGCCATGGGCCGAGGCATCTGTCGTTAGATCAAATGCCTTTTTGTAGTCGGGGTACCTTAGCATCACGTCGTCGGATGCCAAGATGTTTCGTAGTTTCTGGAACGCTTGTTGCTGCGTCTCCGAGAACTGAACCGGAATGTTTCGTGACCTGTGTCTACTAACTGTTCCGTTTTCCCCTTTTAGGATGTCTGATATAGGCCTTGCTATTGCCGCGAAGTCCTTAATAAAACATCTATAGTAGCTGGCTAGGCCTAGAAATGACCGTACCTCAAAAACACTTTTGGGTTCCGGAAATTCTTTTATAGCCTTAACCTTTTCTGGGTCTGTTGTAGCACCGTTACAAGTGACTATAAGCCCAAGGAAGCTCACACTTTTCTTAAAAAAGCTGGACTTTTCTACCGATACTCTCATGTTCGCATCGTGCAGGCTCTTTAGAACCCAATCTACGTGCTTGATGTGAGAGTTTTCGTCTTCGGAGTAGATAATTACGTCGTCAACGTAAACATAGCAGAACTTGCCGATTTGTTCCCGTAGGATGTCATCGATTGTCCTCTGGAAAATGCTACCTGCATTTTTGAGGCCAAACGGTAATCTGCGAAATTCGTATTTTCCCCCATTCACAGAAAAAGAGGTTTTTTCCCTGTCGCGTTCTGCAAGAATGATTTGGTGATAGCCAGACTTGAGGTCCAGCGTGGAGAAATACTTCGCATTGCCTAGGTTGCTCAATATCATGTTAATATTTGGCATGGGGTATTTATCGGGCACTGTTCTTTCGTTTAGCTTGCGGAAGTCGATAACTAGTCTCATTTTCCGGTTGCCATGGTCATCGGTCCCTTTCTTATCTACAACCCATATCGGGTTGTTGTAAGGGGATACCGACTTCTGAATTATCCCGTTTTTAAGCAGGTCTTCAATCTCTTTATTGACGAAGTCCGCCGCCCCCATTGGGTACGGGTATAACTTTGCGTATATGGGCTCCTCACTAACTGTTCGGATGGTAGCTACCACCGATGTGTTATAGGGCAAATCCTCGTTAGGGTTTGCAAAAGCCTTCTTCCTAGTCTTCAGCATTTCTAAGAACGCGTTTCTGACCAAGGGTGGCGCATCTGAGCAGTCCACTTCGGTAAAATTGACGTCGGGGCATGGGTGGAATTCAATTTTCTCTTCTCCATTGCCCCATCTGAGGTGGCCAGAGGCCAGACAAAGCGATGCCCCTGCCTGTTTAAGTAGGTCGAGGCCAATTATCGCGTCAAAGGAAGACAAATCAGGTAAAATGAAGAACGTGGCCTTCAAATCAAAAAGTGACACGAAGCATTTTTTCGTGATCGTGGTAACGCCATGGAGTGAATGGATGGTGAATGGGGAATCGACGGGGCGAACGCCTTTTAAGCCTTTGTGAGGCCGGATAAAATTTTTTGACGCACCCGTGTCGATGAGGAACTTCATCTCTTTCCCCGCTACTCTTCGTCTGATGACGGGCAGCAGGGATTTTCCCCTAAAAAATTAATCACTTCTAAATCATATTCAGAAATGGTGTCGTCATCCACTTTGGCCGCCGCGCTGGACGCTGTGGTTGCGTACGTGCCTTCGGCCTGACCTATGGTCTGAGCGATGTGATTAACCCTCTGTCTCTTGTGAGGGTGTGAACGACCGGAGTGGGCGGGCTTCCCGTTTTGGTAGGCCTGTGCCTGAGTGGGTTGTCTCAACCTGGACATAGACGGGTCAACCTCCATGGGTTCTGATGTGTTTTCACGACGCCTGTCGTTATGCGGAGCCGAGTGTACCTGAGCCTTAACCTGTTTAATAAAGTGTGGGTTTTTTCCCCCGCTTACTTGGGAGTGCGCTTGGTAGGGCGTTTGTTGGCGTTCTTGCGCCATTGGGTATTGCATCCTATCACTATCCTCCAGGCTTTTTGCAAACGATGTTGCGAAGGTGTACCTTTCGTGGTTTGATTCCACTTCACTGGTGGCCTTATTGGTAAGCAAGGTGAGCTTTTTCTCGACCTCGTCGTAGTATTGTAATAGAGTCAGGCTTCCCTGTCTGAGGGTGCCCGTTTCCTGCTCGATGACGTGAATCGCGCGTTTGTCACTATATGTGAAATCGAGGCGATCTATGATCGCATCGAAATTCAATACAGTGCCGAACGAAGATAGCACCGCATCGGCGGGGCCTCTTATTTTACTTCTGATTATAACGACCGCCTGGTAGTGGCGTGAGCTATTTACATAATTCCTAAATATGTAATATGCGGCTACCGCCGCCTGCCGCCAGGAGACATATGTCTCTTGTGCTCCCGTAAATTCGGGCAAGCATTTTACGGCATCCAGAGGCTCGCTGCACTCGACGTTGCCCGTGATATCAATGGGTTGGTATACTTTGATTATAGGGGCTGCCGCTTGTGTGGGTGCGATTTGCACCGCTGCAACTTGGGTAGCCAACTGTTGTATAACTTGGCGCATTTCTTCTTCTCTACGCCTGGCTTCACCGGCCGCTTCTGCCAAGGCACGATTAACGGCGGTCTGAATCACAGCCTTAAGCTGATCTGAGTCCATAGTTCTACCTGAAGGGGGGTTGGTGGGTGCCCGTATTGGGATGAAAATACGCGGGGGCCCTTCACTGTCAGAATCTGAGTCGCTAAGTTTATTTTCCCTATATTGTGTAAACGGGGAGCACATATGTGCTTAAGTTAAACTGCACTGGTATGCAATGCCCGCTCAGCTATTTTGCCCACGAAGGCAGCTGGCAATGCAAGAAGTACGCGGAGACGGAGCCGCCGCCTTAACAACTATGTGTGTGAGCCCAGTTGCCGCCTTTCCAAGTGCCAACACTGGTACGGTGAGAGGTGCGCGGGGACTGAGCCTCCGCCACGATAAACAAAGAAGCGAAGAATAAATAATTGAAATACAAATGCATGCGCGGCCGTATCGGGTTCACAGCGGTGGAGTGGGGACAATAAAGATACAAAATTTCTACTCGAGCGATGTGATATACAAAACTGAATTAAATGTCAAATAAAAATTAAAATCTGGTGTATTAAACTGTGAGAGCCTTGGATCTGATATTTAGCCCCCGCAATATGTTAATTTCCTCACCAAAAATATTTGCAGTGTAACAGCATATAATGTCTGTTGGGTACACGATGCGAAAAAAATTTAACTGCTCGGCGAAATAGCAATGCGCCGTAACACAACTGTGAGCGAATTAAATTAAATTATTTTTTTTTTGTTTTTGCCGTATTTGCAACGGATTATGATGTTAGTTAAATTTTTTTCGCAGTGAAAATAAACACCAACACCTACTAGCCGTCACATTCAGTATTGAGATTTTAAAAACACTCTTCAGACTGGTTTTTTCGTATTTTTAATGTTTTAACACTGGTCTGAAACTATGGTTTGTGTCGAAGACTTAAAAGGTTTGACCAGCGGGCCCACTTACATGTTCTGTATGATGTGGGCGGGTGGGTATTTCCCGCTAGTTGGGCGCCAATTAACTAAAGATAGATCGCACCGTCTTGCGATATTGTCGTCGTCAGGATTCCTCCAGAGGTGAAGGGCTTCCTTCGCTGGCTGCTCCGTGGAGTCCGGGGAGCAGAAGTGTATTTTTTACGTTGAGAGGAACTTTCCCCTTTTAACTGCCAGCCTTGTGGTCTGGCAGAGTAAGTAATAAGAATGTATTTTACGACGCTTAGTCGGAGTTGATGAGCTGCCGCTCTTTATTCTGATAAATGCAAATTCAAACTGAACTTAAGGCTAACAAAATATGAAACTCATAGCGGCCACTCCAACGGGTAGTGTTTGCCAGCTATGCACGGGCTTCCGGCCAGACGCTGTGTCAGCAATTTGGCCGGAGCGAGTCTTCGGACGATCGGTCGTAGCCGTCGCCCGGTTAACTTATATTTTTTTTGTTATATAATTTTATTTTTTATTTACTATTGATATTTATAGTACTGGCAACGGACCTGCAAAGGTTATTGCTTGCATTCTTTGTTGCACAGCACATTTCCGTATGAAATATATTATTAATACTACCATTATTATGAAAGCAATAATTAATCCAGCATGTCCGGAAATATGATGGAAATCTAAATCTTTCAATTTTTGATGGTTCTCTTTAATAAATTTAATTTCATTATTCAATCGTTCAAATTCCTCAGTATGATTTAATATTGATAGTTTCAGCGGATCCCAAATAATCTTCGGCACTTCACTAACTTCTCCTATATAAGGTGTTGATAATAATTCTTCACTTTCGGACTGAATGTTATGGTGGGCAACTAGAATTTCATCGTCGGTTCTTGCCGTACAATATGGCGCAATGCTTAAAACTCCTTGCTGAGGCAAATCAAACAATTCAATTTGAGAGCCAGTACATTGCAGACGGACTTTTGAATTCACAGGAACCTTAAACAACCATCTACTTTTCTTTTCTAACTCTACCCAGTAACTTTTAGAGTCGACTACTGTTTTATAGATGCAGTTCGCCACTTTATTTGGCTTTAGAGGCTGAATCTCACATGCATTATCATTGGCAGAATTCCAGGGCCAACTTCCTTTGCATATTCTCTTATTTAGTTGCCATTTCTGACATTGATTTAATGTGGCTTCCGTCATTATGTGATAGGAATCTATCTCAAAATTATAAATTAAATATTCGGACGTTGTATGCACCATTATTATCCGATCTTCATTTCGAATTGGCACCGGAATAAGCCTGAACAATTTGGATGGATGCCTGCTAAACAGAGGCACTTTTTCACAAATGATCAATTTATCGTCGATGAATAAACCCCTGGCTGTTAACAGTGTATACACCTCCTTAAGCTCCGTACCTGACCGTTTTCCTGGAATTACTAGGTTCTCGAAAAGACTCTGCTGAATTTTGGCAATTTCTTTTTTAAGCTGATTTGGCCTGAGAATATTTGTATTTAGCCTACCGTGATTAATATCAATCAACAGGCTTATAATGCCTGCTTGAATTTTTTCGCCTTCTTCAATCAATGAGTGTAGCTGTTTCGTAATCATAAAGAATTTAATTGATTCCTTATAAACATAATAATTTTCTTTAAGAACTTCTGTCATGTTCTCAATTCTTATTTGCATACTTCTAAAATTTGAGTTAACATCTTCCGTTGTTCTCTTTAATAGATTAGAAGTTGAATCAATCACAGATGTTTGTTTTTGAATTAGTTTATCAAGGTTGTTCTGGCTATCTAACAAATTCTTCATATTTTCTTCTAATTGCTCTCTATCATCTTCATCCATTATACCAAATAAAATATGATACAAGGAACCCATAAATTCGAAAGGAGCACGCTTGCTTCTAGATCTAGACTGCATCATAAACAATTTATTGTTTTCTTCAAGTTCCGATAACTGACTTTGCATATTATCTAAGACTAGACTACATTGCTCTTCAAAGCTATGAAGTCTTTCGCAAACTTTCCTCATACTTTGTGTAAGCGCATTACCCTTTGTTAACATTTTAAAATATGGATCCATTTTATAATAGATAACCAAATTCCAAGAAGTACTCACAATCTCAACATCTCCTAGCGGGTCTAGATATATTGCTGAGGTTTTATTTATTTTGTCTATAGAATATCTTGGTGCTATATCTTTAGGTAATGCGCTAGAAACTTGACAACTTAACACAAACAACAACATTGCCATGATGATTCCGATCTTGGACATTCCCGATGTCGCTCTGGTTCGCCTTTTTGGCTCCTGGTCAGCATCATTTTTGTCAACAGACTTTATTCCTTCCAAGGGACAAATTTTAGTAACGGGTCTAGTGATATATCCTTCCTGCATCTTTACTTTAGCCACCCGGACCTTATCATCATTCCCCTTATGGACCTTTTCCACCTTTCCTAAAGGCCATCTTGCAGGATGACAATTTGCATCCTTTAATAAAACTATTTGCCCTTCTTCTATATTAGGAATTTCCTTTTTCCATTTATTCCTTTGCTGGAGCGTATGCAAATATTCACTTTTCCACTTAACTCAGAAATCTTTCCTCATTTTTTGGATAAGTCTCCACCTATCCAAATTTCCGATTTTTTCATCTTCCATTGGTTCGACTATTTCTAAAGGTGGTCTTCCAATTAAAAAATGACCTGGTGTTAAAACCTCTTGTTGGTCCATCTCACTAACTATAGTGTATAATGGCCTTGAATTTAAGCATGCTTCTATTTGACATAAAAGAGTTGACATTTTTTCGTAAGTCAAAATAGTGTCGCCGATTATACGCTTTAAATGGTATTTCATTGACTTAACCCCAGCTTCCCAAATACCTCCGAAGTGAGGTCCTGCCGGGGGAATAAAATGCCAATCAATCCTGTCCTTTTCAAGCTGCGCTGCAATCGTTATATTTTCTTGTATCGCATTAAATAACTCTTGATCTAATTTTCTTGCAGCTCCTACAAAATTTGTTCCGTTGTCTGAATAGATATTGGAACATTTTCCCCGTCTAGCAATAAATCTTCTGAGTGCTGCTAAAAATGCGTCAGAAGTTAGATCGCTTACCATTTCTAAGTGTATGGCTTTGGTGGCCATGCAAACGAATACGGCAACGTATCCTTTAAATGTTTTTTGGCCACGATTTTTTGAACATTTAACATAATAAGGACCTGCGTAATCTATTCCAGTATTAAGAAACGGGAATGTCATCGTCACTCTATATTTTGGCAAGTTACCCATTATTTGCTGAGCTGTATTTTGTTTATACCTTGCACACTTTACACATTCTCTTAAATACTTTTTTAACGAATTTTTCAACCCGAAAATCCAATACTTTCTTTGGATATAGTTTCGCATAAGGTTTATCCCTCCATGCAATGTTTCCTTATGAGCATTTTTTATTAATAAGCTTGTTAGGTGGCATTTTTCTAAAATGATTGGATGTTTAACATTTAATTCTGCATTGGAGTTTTGCAATCTTCCTCCAACTCTTAGAACCCCATCCTTGTCCAAAAATGGATTCAATGACAATATTTTATTATTTGTCTTGATTTCCTTTTTGATTTTAAGGCACTTTATCTCTTGCCTAAACTGGTATTCTTGTTTTTTCTTAATAACAACTGTTTCCGCTATTCTTATCTCCTTTACTGAAATAATTGATGAATAGGCTTTATTTTTTGTTTTCATCTGCACGAATCTATTTATGTATGCTATTATACGTATAAGTTTTTCTATACTGGAATACCTTTCTATTAATTCGTAAATAGGATCATCTATTTTGTCATGTAATACCGTATTTATTAAGACAGGTTCTTCTACAGACTGCTGCCGAGGCCAAAGTTCTTTTGGGTCGGCTAGCCATTTCGGACCTTTCCACCAAAAATCACAGTTGATCAACTGGTTAGAATCCATTAGAATGGATGCTAAATCTGCTGGATTATCCTCTGACTTAACATGATTCCATTCAGTATTTTTTAATTTCCGAATGTCATCCGTTCTTCTTCTTATAAATTTGATCTTACTTAGACCACTGTTAATCCATGCTAAGGTAATCGTGGAATCACTCCAAGCATAGATCTCCATTATATTGTCAATTGATCCTTTTAGTCTTTGGATTAATTCACTAAGCAGGTGAGCTGCACACAGCTCGAGTTTGGGAATTGTCTTCCTATTTTTTTATAGGGTTGACTCTACTTTTGCTAGCTATTATATTAACATGAGGTCCTACTTTAGCATAGACTACTGCAGCATATGCTTTTTCGGAGGCGTCTGCAAATCCGTGAATCTGAATGACTGAAGAACTGTTTGAATTAATCCACCTTGGGATTCGAATATTTTCTAACAATAATAAATTTTCTTTATATTTTTCCCAATAATTTTTATCTTCTATGGATAATTCCTGATCCCATTCACTTTTATTTATCCAAAGTTTTTGAATAAAAAGTTTTCCTGAAACGGTGACTGGTGCCAACCATCCTAACGGATCAAATATTTTTGCTAGCGTTGATAACACAACGCGCTTATTTATATTTTTTGATTCATTACAATTTACGCTGAATTTAAATAAATCATTTTGAGGTTCCCATTTTAGTCCTAAAGTTTTAACACATTCATTTTCGATAATATTGAGAACCTTATTGTCCCCTGTGTCCTCCACAGTGGTTAATATTTTTGAATTATTGGAAATCCATTTCCTTAAGTTGAATCCAACTTTCTGCAATTCATGGGAAATTAATGTTATTAATTTATTAGCTTCTTCTACCGAATCAGCTCCAGTCATTAGGTCATCCATATAGAAATCATTCCTAATTATTGCACTAATAACTTGGATTTTACATTTATCTGCAATATCTACCAGAACCCTGGTAGCCAAATATGGTGCAGATGCAGTTCCGTAAGTGACTGTGGTTAATTTATATGTTTTAATTTTTTCTTTTGGAGAATTTCTCCATAAAATATATTGATATTTTTGATCATTATTATCTATTTTGATTTGTCGGTACATCTTTTCAATGTCTGCCGAAACCACAAATTCCCATTTTCTCCATTTAATAATAATGTCAAAAATATCTTTTTGAACTCGTGGCCCAACCCACATTATGTCGTTCAAACTTTTGTTATTCGTAGTTTCTGCTGAAGCATCAAAAACTACTCTCAATTTGGTCGTAAGGCTTGAATCTCTAATCACTGCCTGGTGCGGTAAAAAATATTTGCCTTCATCACTCACTTCAATCATGTGTCCTAAATCCATGTATTCATTCATGAATTTAGTGTAGTCAACCTTAAGTTTTTCATTTCTTTTTAGTTTTTTCTCCAGATTCATGTAACGAGCTATCGCTTGTTTCTTTGAATCTCCTAAGGTGACATCCTCCTTGAATGGAATTGACACAATGTATCGCCCATCTGAATCTTTTTTTGTCGTTTTGATAAATTTATTTTCACAGATTTCAGACTCGATATCATCTTTTTCTTCTTCTTCCACTTCCCAGTAGCGATCTAACTCTTTTATTTCTATTGTTGTGGCTAAAATGGTTTCTTTTCCTTTGGATTTTTTACATCCAGAAACTATCCACCCGAAATCAGTTTTTTGCCCAAGGAGACCATCTATTTTTATAACTCCATTTTACAGAATGTGAGTATATACGTCTGCTCCAATGATTAGATCAATACGACCCGGTTTATTAAAATCGGGGTCGGCTAATTTAAAGTTCTTCCATTTTTTCTGATCAACATTAATCGGGTTGACTGGAAGTGCCTTCATAAGCTTTGGGAGAATAAGTGCTTCAATTTCTAAATTTTTCGGTGAATTTCTTATCGAAATAACCGCTTTGTGCTTGGAGATGCACGGTCCTGTGGAAGATACTCCACTTATTTCAGTATGAGACCGAAATTTTTTCAATTTTAGAATCTGTGCAGACTCTTCTGAAATAATTGTGCTTTGAGAGCCACTATCAATCAATGCTCTTAATTGTTCAAAGCCTCCATACCTCGACTTTACTTGAATCAAGGCCGTGGCCAACAAGGCTTGACCTGTTGTTCTACATGTATTCACTTTTTCTGGATTATGACCTACAAATTGAAGTAAAGTATGGTGAGGTTTACGACAAGCCGAACAAAGCTGCTCGCTTATACATTTTTTACCAAACGGATGCCTCAGACATCTTAGGCAAATCCCATTTTTTCTTACCCAGTCAGACCGTTCTGCTGGATTCATTATTTTAAATTTATGGCATTGAATTAAATAATGCCCTGGTATTTTGCAATATGCACAATTGTCACTATAATTTTTATTCTTGTTATTATTAATCATTTTCTTTACAGGTTTTACTTCCTGTGAAAATGATGATATAGAATTGAGCCTTTGCTCTAAAAAGTCCATGACATCAGAAAGTGCCTGTATTTCTTTTGTCTTTTTAACATGGCTTTCATATAAATTGAGTGATTCTTTATTGAATTTCCGAAGAATTATGTGAGCGAAAATTGCATCCACATCTTCTGGTAAGTGTGCCTTTAATTTTATGATATAAATTGACTCGTTAATCGTGTCAATAAATGTTTTTATTTGCTTATTGGATTCCAAATTTAAATTTGGCATATCCATAAGCTTATTCATATGATCTGAGAATATGTTTCTTTTATTCTCATACCGCTTGGTCAAAAACTCCCAAGTGCCTTCATAATTTTCTCCAGAGCCGAGCAGTAAATGAGTAACCACATTTCTGGCTTCTCCTTTTAATGCTGACTTTAGATAATTAAATTTGAGAGAAGGACTGAGATCCTCTCTCACATGTATGAGCTCTGTAAAGAGTTCATTAAAAAGATCCCATTCTTTGGAATCACCAAAGAAAGTGGGTATCTGTATTTTAGGCAGGGTTGGTAACTCCTCCGCCTTAACAACCGTCGACATTTCAGCTTTATTTATTGTGCCACTGAGTCGACTATTAATGGCTGTTAGAATATTTTGTTTGTCAAATTCAAGTTCGCTAATTTCTTCTTCGAATAGCGAACTCTCAAAATGACTATTCACCTGTTCAATCAGGTTATCTATTTTATGCCATAAAAATTCAATTTTATTTTTCCTTATTTTAAGGAAATCTTGACTCCTGTCTATTAGTTTAGACGTATCTTCTAGATATACTCGAAATTGGTCAACATTTAAAGCGTTGTTTTGTGCTATACCAAAGACCCTAGAATAACAAGATGCGTAACGCCATACGATTTTTTGGCACACAATTTTTTGGCCGTGGCTCTAGAGGTGGCTCCAGGCTCTCTCGAATTTTTGTTAGAGAGCGAGAGAGCGGAGAGCGCTGCAGCGAACAGCTCTTTTCAACGCACAAAGTGATAGCAGACAACTGTATGTGTGCACACGTATGCTCATGCATTGTAAATTTGACAAAATATGCCCTTCACCTCAGAAGTTCTTAGACTTTAAATCTATATTATTTTTGATCAATTGGCACCATGCGAAAAATTCTTGTTTTGCATTGCCTTAACGTTATTATTATTTGAAAATAGGTTAGAAATAGCCAAATCTATGTACATATTATCACAAAAATAAATTTCAAAAATGACTTTATATAAGAATATTTCTCATTAGAGTATTCATCTTGCGGCGTGTGAAAAATTAATAAGGCAATGATTGTTGAGTGCTTGTGTCCGCACTTCGTGCCTCAAAATATGACCAAAGCAAAGAAACTAGAATAATTCTAGTGTCTTTGATATTACTTTTGCAATAAACAGTTATCATATTTAATTAAATAGTATATTTATTAAATCATTTGACTTAATATGATGTAACATTAACATTAATAGTGTTTCAAAAAAAATATTTAGCTTTTAAAAAATTGTCAGATGAGAGACAAATTAGAATTAAAAATAAATATAAATGTGTAAACGGTAGCTAATTCGAGCGGCAATTTTAACAAACAAATTTTAAAAAGCTTTAAAATTATAATAGTCAGGGCGCGAATTTTAAAAAATTTTTTTATTTTATCATATTGCTAGGAAATTGGCAAAAACTACCCTAATATGTACCATGTAAATTCGTTTCTTCGATCAGAATTGATTTCGGCCCGAAAATCGTCTTCTAGCACAACACGCACACTTATACGCGTTCTCGTCTCTTGTTTTTACTCACACAAGCAAGCAAATTATATTTTTAGGTTTCTTACGCTCTCAGCGGGAGTGAGCGGAAAGAGAGTAATTTTGGCCGTCACCAAAAAAGTGGCTGCATAGTGCCAAACCAATGTATGGCCGTTACGCATCTTGTTATTCTAGGGTCTTTGGCTATACCCTCTTTTTCAGGGTGACCACACATTTCAAGGTTTAATGTAGGGGGGGGGGGGTTGATTTAGGGACAGTGTTTGATTTAGGGAAAGTGTTTTCTACCGACTCGCCCTTAATTTTTTCATTTTGATTTTTAATTTTTTCTAACATCATCATTATTAAATCGCTTCGTGTTAAAATATTCATGATCGACAACGCCGATCTTCAACAAATTGCTATGATTAGCAATGAAACATTTTTGAAGCTCATTTAATTTTAGAATTTCTACATCTGTTAATGTTGGTTTTACTTCCAACTTTCTAATTTCCAAAATAATTTCGGACTGCTTCTTAAGGAATTGAATAGTCTTTTCTGACATCATTTTGAAAATTTTTTGTAATTTCTTAATATATATAGTACGTGTATATGTATTTTATATGTATTTATATATATATGTGTGTTTGGATAAACAGAAAATTCTTGTTTTGACTTAGCTGATGTCGTTGTTGTTGCTGCTGCTGTTGCTGCTTCTGCTGCTGCTGCTGTTGCTGCTTCTGCTGCTGGTAGAGGCTCCTTTGACTTTTTGACTTCCTTCTCTTCTTTAAGGCTCCGTCGATGTTTGAAGATGATTTTTTTTTTGTTTGGCACGTTTTATTATTTTTGTAGTCCAGTCAGATTTTTTGTTTTTTAGCCATTTATTTTGGCATTTATGCTCTTTTGGCATATACACTGCACTCTCTTTATGAGCTGATTTAATGCTATTAGAGCATTTATAAGGCACTTTTGTTATGCACTTTTTAATTTCACAATTGCTGATGTATGGCCTCAAGCACGCGTTACCACAATTTATAATGGTACACAAAGCAACCTTTAGCTATAGACTATAAGGTGCTTGTTTTAAAACATAAAAGATTCTTTTGTATCTTTTTGCTTTTTATATGTATACTCTGTTCCTTACCGTTGGTAGGGGGAAACAAGAGACACTTATTTTTGCTACCTTTAGCTGCAAGATTAACTTAGCAATGCTTAAAGGAGCTGGCCTTTCTCTGAGTCCCTTACCTTTGGTAGGGGGAAACTGCAGAGTCGATTAACGGCTCGATTGACCAAATGTAAAGTCCCAAATGAGAAGACTTTACTCGTTGAGTTTTTGTAAGAAACTGATTTTATTTGGAAATATCTTCGGTTTAAATAGGTGACATGAGAATCGCATCTTAGAGTAAATGGCCTACGCAGAGGCCTAAGTAAGTAGTCCCCGCCTCATCGGGGTCCCACGCTCCGGCACATCTGCCTATCTTGAGCGGCGAAGACCTTATCTGTGGTCTCCCACTAAGGGACTTTTTAGGAGGCGGGGAACGATCTCAAGTGACTGACTCATGTAGTGTGCACTTAGATTACATGTTTTTGAGCACTGCACCCATGTCTCCTTAGATAACAAAATAATAAATATAATTTATCGCTCTCGATTCATTTACATAAGATATGAACGGAGCCCAAAATTGTAAGTCTTTAAATATATTCGTGTTCATGTGTGAACAAGTAGATTCACTTGACTCTATATCTTAAATCATTGTAGATCTAACATGACCGAACATGACCGTCAAAACGTCAATTGGTAAGGGTGGTTAAAAAAGGCTTGAGAGACGGGATAACGCGATACGTATATGCGATGGAGGTATTCACCGTTGATAAGCTTCGTAAGGAGTGCGTTGAGGTTCATATGGGCAGCAGGGTAAAATGTAGGTGAATGAGGTGCAGGGCCACGATGAAGACGACGATCCGCCCCAGACCCCGAGCCACAGCGGGAGCAGGATGCTGGAATTGTGGGAGTCTGGAGCATTGTTTCTGGGATTGCACAGCGGTGGTTTTGCAATCGCTCTGGACGACCGGACACGGTGTCACCAAAGTCCCCCGATTGCGCGGAAAACGTCCGGCTGGGCAATCCGAGAGCTGGAGGGATTCGCCCAGGCACGAATCATGCAGAGCAATCGTGGAGAGAGGATATGCGAGCCTTAAAGTTATTTCTGGAACTAAAATAGAAAGTGACCCAAACAAGTTGTCAGAGGTTTCCGACAAAAATGTTATTGAATTTAATATAATAAAATACTTTTAGGTTTATAAGCCAGCCCATCGACCAAATAGTGAAACACTTTTATTGTTCTTATTTTTCAATAATTATTTTATATAAGCAACCGATAAAAAATTAAACAAGATTCACTTAAATAACTATAACTACTATTACTACAGTTAGTAATTGATTTGGTTTGACTATTGTTATAAATATATAAAAGATTCAAGCTTCATATAAAAATTCATTCATTCATGTTGGCTATTATACAATATTGGTTATCCTCGAAAATAAGTATTGGACTACTTAATTTTAATTTCATTTAATTTGTTAATGATTTTAGCCATAATGCTTCCCTTACTTCTTCGAATAAGACTATATATTCAGCTTCGGTATATATGAAAATTTTAAAACATTTTAAATAAATACCCTGCAGTACTTCTTCTGTCAGTCTCATTTCCGGCCCAATCAGAATAAACATACCACATAAGAATAAAAGTTGGAAGAGGAGTCCCAACTGGATTACAATCTTCCATATTGAATTTTGTGAAAACATTTTTAATATATGCAGATTGACTGAGACAAATTTGATCATTTTTATTCCAATAAAATATCGTATTCTATTTAGATCGTTCATTTGAAACTTATTTAAAAGATATGTTTTAAATTTATATATATATATAATATATAAATATATGTGTGTATATATATGTATATATAATATATATATAATATTATATATTATACATTTTATGGCATTGTTTTTTTATGCATTTTCCGTAGACTCTCGATTCCCTATAGTTTGCAGCACTTTAGCACTTGTGTCTCTGTTACTTTCCTTTTAACTTTATTTCATGATCGAGTAGCCGTGTCTTTACAAAGTCTTATGTCAAATTGATTTCGGTAGGAGTTCCTATGGTTGTTATTGCTCCTTCATAGTTAGTCGAAAGTGTATTAAATAGGTGAGCAATTTTGTCCATTTCGTCCAACTTGGCTCCAGCCACAACTAATAATAATAATAATAATCAAATAAATGAAAATGGTTTACTAGCAGAGTATCACTTTTTTATCAGGTTTAAAGAGAATAATTGCTTGCGTAGTGACAGTTGAGATGCCAAGCTTTTAAGCTCATAAATAGTATCCAATTTTTCAAAAAACTGCTTTGCCGTATTTTAATTTTTGGCAAAACTTAAAAAAAGAATCACTCAAATATTCTTTTATGATCCCCTTTGCATTTCTTTCTGCCCGTTTCACTTCCTCGCTTACTTTTGCTTGTTCTTCAATTACATTTGTTCAATGAATTACATTTAAAAAATCGTTTTCGTCTAACAGTGTCCCCACTAGGAGATTCCAAATTGAATATTTTTCAATGTTAAACGGTTTTTACATTCCTCTTCCTTTATCCATGTCTTTTTTTTTTGTGACTTTTGACTACACGTCGCACAGTGAGGCAGATGATTTTTCTAGCGAAAAAAATTTTTTAATATTTAAATCGGCATTTTTTTGGATTTTTAACTGACAATAAATATGCTCATACGCATATAAGAGTTTGTATAAGAGTGTTTGTTTGTTTACATGATCCTCTGTGAGCTTTCAAAGTAAACATATGTTTCAGCGCGTGGTCCGCAAATATTTGCCCTAACGTTTTGGTGTTTGTTGATTGACCTTTAATTGAAACAAAGTAAAGCAAATTAATTCAACAACTTTTGTTAACTTTAGGAAAAGGTATGTTCTAAATAAAATCAATGTGTTTTTGACCCGTATTTTTATGTTTAGTAAAAAAAAGTGTTCGAAGTTTGTTATTTTACTAGGTATGGCATTATGCTTGATACTAGCATATTTGGAATATAACTAACCTTGTTCACTGAAGTTCAAGCTGATTTTAGCATTTATGTAACGTGTAAGTCTTTCATTTTTTCAGAATTATATCCAACTTTGATCAACTATAAAGTCTCTTGCACTTTTTAGGTAAATTGTCAGCCCCAAAGTACGTGTTTTATTCCACTTGGCTTAGCGAAAATGATCCCGCAAAGAGAACTCTCGTCCACAAAGTTTAAGCGTGTCATTTTATCTAAGTGTCTAATCTTGTGAAGGATGCCTATACAAATCGGGTTTGCGAAGCGCATCAAAAGTTGTTTGTGCATTGAATGCAGACAATACTGCTGGAAAAAAAATTAAAAGGTCCCTGGACACAAATGTGAAGTTAACTAGTCCGTTCTCACCAGAAGAAGCCCTGGCTCTGTATATACATATGTAGATCTAGGCCTCACTAAACAAAATATAAGCTAATGCGATGTAGTGCTATGCAAATAGATGCTGATTATATCCAAGTTACCAGAAGTTGTATTCAGCAATTGTTCACACATGAACACCTGCACCTCATTCACCTACATTTTACCCTGCTGCCCATATGAACCTCAACGCACTCCTTACGAAGCTTATCAACGGTGAATACCTCCATCGCATATACGTATCGCGTTATCCCGTCTCTCAAGCCTTTTTTAACCACCCTTACCAATTGACGTTTTGACGGTCATGTTCGGTCATGTTAGATCTACAATGATTTAAGATATAGATTCAAGTGAATCTACTTGTTCACACATGAACACGAATATATTTAAAGACTTACAATTTTGGGCTCCGTTCATATCTTATGTAAATGAATCGAGAGCAATAAATTATATTTAGGATTTTGTTATCTAAGGCGACATGGGTGCAGTGCTCAAAAACATGTAATCTAAGTGCACACTACATGAGTCAGTCACTTGAGATCGTTCCCCGCCTCCTAAAAGGTCCCTTAGTGGGAGACCACAGATAAGGTCCTCGCCGCTCAAGATAGGCAGATGTGCCGGAGCGTGGGACCCCGATGAGGCGGGGACTATTTACTTAGGCCTCTGCGTAGGCCATTTACTCTAAGATGCGATTCTCATGTCACCTATTTAAACCGAAGATATTTCCAAATAAAATCAGTTTCTTACAAAAACTCAACGAGTAAAGTCTTCTCATTTGGGATTTTACACTACTTGTAACCGAGAAGTTAAGCAGACTGGTCAAGACGGGACTCTCAACATCACCACGGATAAGCTTACAAATAAATACTGTTCCAAGCATAGTTCTACGGTTAAAGTTAAGGTAAATTAATTAAAAGTAGTATACTGGAAAAAGGAGGTAATATACGGTTTGCCTCCCAATTTAGGCAAAATGTAAGAAGTTTTATTTTTAACCGATTCAATGCGGTCCGAGTGGACTACGTATTGTGGACTCCAAGCCGGTGATTCGTACTCAAGAATCGGATGGACTAACGAAATAAATAAGGTTTTAGTCAAGGAAAACGGTCAGGTACGGAGCTTAAGGAGGTGTATACACTGTTAACAGCCAGGGGTTTATTCATCGACGATAAATTGATCATTAGTGCAAAAGTGCCTCTGTTTAGCAGGCATCCATCCAAATTGTTCAGGCTTATTCCGGTGCCAATTCGAAATGAAGATCGGATAATAATGGTGCATACAACGTCCGAATATTTAATTTATAATTTTGAGATAGATTCCTATCACATAATGACGGAAGCCACATTAAATCAATGTCAGAAATGGCAACTAAATAAGAGAATATGCAAAGGAAGTTGGCCCTGGAATTCTGCCAATGATAATGCATGTGAGATTCAGCCTCTAAAGCCAAATAAAGTGGCGAACTGCATCTATAAAACAGTAGTCGACTCTAAAAGTTACTGGGTAGAGTTAGAAAAGAAAAGTAGATGGTTGTTTAAGGTTCCTGTGAATTCAAAAGTCCGTCTGCAATGTACTAGCTCTCAAATTGAATTGTTTGATTTGCCTCAGCAAGGAGTTTTAAGCATTGCGCCATATTGTACGGCAAGAACCGACGATGAAATTCTAGTTGCCCACCATAACATTCAGTCCGAAAGTGAAGAATTATTATCAACACCTTATATAGGAGAAGTTAGTGAAGTGCCGAAGATTATTTGGGATCCGCTGAAACTATCAATATTAAATCATACTGAGGAATTTGAACGATTGAATAATGAAATTAAATTTATTAAAGAGAACCATCAAAAATTGAAAGATTTAGATTTCCATCATATTTCCGGACATGCTTGATTAATTATTGCTTTCATAATAATGGTAGTATTAATAATATATTTCATACGGAAATGTGCTGTGCAACTAAGAATGCAAGCAATAACCTTTGCAGGTCCGTTGCCAGTACTATAAATATTAATAGTAAATAAAAAATGAAATTATATAACAAAAAAATATATATACAGTCCACTATATCGTTGTTTAAGAGAAAATGTACTTCTACATAGAAAAAGCGAAATGTTTAAAATAAGTTGAGTACAAATTGTTGAATTAAAAATAATATAAACCATAATTGTAATCCAATAAAATTAAAAGCCAGGAAAACTAGGGCCATTGAAATCTTAGTTGCAAAATAAATGAACATATATCAAACAAATACAGTCCACTACTGTTATAAATGCAACTAATATACTAATGTACATCTCAGCTTTGCTGGCCCTTTGGCAGAATGTTCACACATGAACACGAATATATTTAAAGACTTACAATTTTGGGCTCCGTTCATATCTTATGTAAATGAATCGAGAGCGATAAATTATATTTAGGATTTTGTTATCTGAGGCGACATGGGTGCAGTGCTCAAAAACATGTAATCTAAGTGCACACTACATGAGTCAGTCACTTGAGATCGTTCCCCGCCTCCTAAAAAGTCCCTTAGTGGGAGACCACAGATGAGGTCCTCGCCGCTCAAGATAGGCAGATGTGCCGGAGCGTGGGACCCCGATGAGGCGGGGACTATTTACTTAGGCCTCTGCGTAGGCCATTTACTCTAAGATGCGATTCTCATGTCACCTATTTAAACCGAAGATATTTCCAAATAAAATCAGTTTCTTACAAAAACTCAACGAGTAAAGTCTTCTCATTTGGGATTTTACAGCAATGGTTATGTGCTACCCAGATCAGAGTCGAATATAGTAAAAAAGACAGTATACCGCTGCGAGGGTAAGATTGCCGCTTCCTGGTTGTACGTTTATAGGTGTGGCCTGCATGTAATTAGTTGCAAACTCGCTATAATGGTGGTGTTTGATGCGATTTTCGGATATAATCAGCATACCGGTTCCGCCATGTGCTTTTTGGTTGGATGATTTGTTCCGTAAAACATAAAGCCGCTTATTTGGAAGTTATTTTTAGCAGTGAGATGTGTTTCCGACAGTAGCATGACGTCAATTTGGTTGTCATGAAAAAATTGAGCTATTTCAAGTTTATGCTGTGAAACTATCGTTCCACAACGATATTCGTAGGCCAACCATTGATTATTTGGAACGTTGTGATATTAGCATATCCATGAGGAGATTTTGGTTGCGCATGAGGTCTTGCATGGTAGTCCGCATGAAGGACATGAATTCAATCATATGCTGCTACAAAGTATGCATCATGGTTTCAATATTGCTTTGTTGTTGCATCGGTAATCGGTGTCGGATCAGTTTGGGCAGTATGTAGAGTGGTTGCCGCAGCGCTAGGTTTAGTAAGTCCCGATTTTGTGAGGTGATCCGTGGGTGAAGCCGGCTTTTGAGGTCTTTGTATATAGGACAGCCTCTATAGTTTGCTGTGTGGTTACCGCCACAGTTTCCGCACTTTTTAGTATTGGGATCGCTTTTATTTGTCATGCAATAAGCAGAGTCATGAAGCTCTCCACAGATAACACAAACTGGACGCAATGTGCAGTATGCTCTTGTATGGCCATATTCTTGACAGTCCGTGCATTGGACTGGGCCTTTGCGCTTGTGTGGTTCTTCCACGGTAATGCAGAAGAAACTGTAGCTTGTAGATTGGGTGCACTTCATTTTTCCGGATTGCTTTAGTGACAGGTTCCAGCTAAACTTTGAAGAGTGGTTGTGCTTTTCTGTCTTTGTTCAGAAGGTTGAAGGCGATTTTTGCCTTAAAAGCCTTATCATTTAATGCCTGCGTTAGAACGACTTGAGGGCCCCTGCTACTTTTCAGTTGATAGGTGTAGTAGTTTTTGTTGTTTTCGTTTAAGTATTTTGCAAGGGTCCTAAAGCTCTCTTCGGTTTTTACTTTTACCTTAGTTTCTTATAAATATTCGAATTGTCGCTGAGCGATGGCACTGGAGTGGGGGGAGTGCTATGGGCACACATGGTATGCGGTCAGCGATTTGGGCTAGCGTGATATCGCTTACTGTGCAAATATGTTTTGTTAGCCTTCAAGTGGATTCTCGCATTACGCTTGCACTTGGGCCGGACTGTTTGTGCGCGGATTGCAGCAAAGTGCTACAATGTGTTTGTAAGTTGTAAGTTTAAGGCTGTTGGAATATGTGTACAGTGGGTACCCGATTTGTGTGCCTACCACACTACAGTGCTATTTTTCTGTTAAGCTATCGCCCTACTCAAACTTAATTGTAAATTTTATGTATTTCTTAAAGGCACAGCAACACGGAGCTGCCGTGTATCGTACGGCTTGATGCGAGAAGAAAGCCGCGATATAGAAAAAAAAAACACAAATGAGGCAATTAATTAACACTAGTAAGATCTAATTATGTGTTAAAAAAGTTAGAATTGAAGAAAATAAAACCAACGAACGCTGTTTGGATCAGCTATTTGCGGTTTATCGTCCATATTTAAGTGGCGTTCAGTACCGTAATTCGACACTGATTGAATAAAGTGGATTAACGTTCGCCCAGTGTTATCTAGTTCGGCATCTGCGTACACACATTTGACATTCGTGGTCTTGGCTAAACCTTGGAGATACGAACTAAAATATCCATGTACTATGGGTGCTTGAGTTACATAGTAGTCGGGTATGAGCCTCGCCTTCCATTTTCTTTCTGGCCAAAAGTCAAGGATCTCGTTTTTTTTGGCTTCGAGTATTTTTATACTTCCGCCTTCCGCTAGCTGGCTGCGCAGATACTCGACCCACACAAATGATTTATGCCCATGCTTTTTTTATAGGTACAAAGACAATTAATTATTATCTAATCTAATATTATCTAATTATTTAATTTTGTCCTGGCTCTGTAAAATCCTTTTGGGAAAGGCGTGGAATTTGTATACATCGTTTTACTCGACATCGAGTCCTTCAAATTTTGATTCTGGCCTTAGGTAGAAAGCAATCAATCAATATATTACAAGTAATTCTCGTAATTTTTTTAACTTCTACTTGAATAAATAAATTCGGTTGTTTAACAAAAAGTGGAAATAAAAGAAGAAAATTAAACAATCCAATAAATCCAATAACATTTAAAATCCAATAACATACAAACAAAAGTGAATAAATATTTGAAATAAAAACTATAATAAGTGAAACAAGTTAAAATAAACAATACAAATGTAAGTGAATTATTATTCGAAATAAATACTACAAGAAGTTAAAACAAGATAAAATAAAACTACAACAAAATGCAATTTTTACAGTTTACAAAATTTTAAATATTAGTTTTAAAATCATAAAAGATTATAACCTGAAAACTCTGAAAACTTTGATAAATAAAAACAAAAAAAATTATAAATAAATAAAAAATTACAATGGCACGACCAATTATTGCCGCACCGAAAATCGTTGCGCTAAACGACAACAACCTCGCTGAAGTCAGCAGCTAAAAGACGTCATGCCATTCAGAATCCAGAAACCCTCCACACCTTCCTCAGCAGGGTGGGTACATAATTTCACTCTACCAAATGCGACAACAGAGGATTCTACTTGGAACCATCAAAAGGAACTTGGACGGCCAAACATCGAAGATTGGCCAACCCTCAAATCCAGACTTATCTCAGAACTTAAACGCCAAACACCGAACTACAAACTACTGGATAACTTTAGGGAGACACCTTATAAAGGAAATCTGAGAGCATTCTGCGAAGATTCGGAAAGCCGACGTCATATCTTGATTTCGAAATTACATCTGGAAGTAACCAAGCAGAATTTCATATTTATATTCAAGCAATTAAAAATTTCATTAAAATACTGATTAGAAAACTACCACTAATAAAATATATTATAAAAATAATAAAAAATGCAAATCCTAATCTGAAATCAACATCACTACATGAACTACAAAAAGCCTCCACACCTAAAAATGCCATCTTCCCTATAACCAAATGACTAAGACCATCGGACAGTGGACAAACCAATATGTCTGTTGACAAATTAAGATTTCAAGACGCACACGAATACGAAGAATTTCAACCCAGTTATTATGAACAACAGGTCCAACCAGTCCAAACTGACGACGAGCAAAATCAAAATATTTCAGAACCAAACCCAAATTCTCAGTTAACAGGCGAATACATTGAAATAGCACACAAAGGTTACACAAACAAATGCCTAATAGACACAGGATCCACGATTAAAAATGTTCAATAAAAATATATTTTGTCAAGATGCGAAGTTATGTTCGAAGTATGTTGTTATGATGTTAAAAACATCAATTGACCCTATTGCGCTGAAAAGATTGGTTATCTTACCCAGCAATAGTATTTTTAAAATATATCAACCATTATATGTACACAGTTTTTCTAATAATTACGATATGCTTATTGGTGAAAAATGCCAAAGAAATTATAAATAACAAAAATAGCACAGTTACCCTTTTTGACAAAACATACCAGTTATTACTTCAGAACCGGGAAGAAACTAAAATTTGTATATTCAAAAGAAACCAGAACCAATTAAAAACTCATGCCAGGATTCAATACAAAAAATAGATTTTTCACTGTTTCGATTAGATCACCTAAATCAGGAGGAAATTGTAAAAATGAAAGGCTTTTTAAAAATCTTCAATATAAAGAAGGAGACAATTAAAATCACTAAATACAACACACAACTCCCCAATTTATTCAAGTACCCACAAGTACCTGAAAACCAAGTACAGGAAATGCTTAATCGGGGATTCATTAGGGATAATTCGACAAACAATAGTCCTACTTGGGTAGTACCCAAAAAACTGATGCTTCTGGTAAATTCAAAGTTGTAATTGATTATAGAAAACTCAATGAAATAACTATTCCCGACAGATATCCAATACCAAAATTATGAAAATGTCAATATATTACAACCATTGAACAACAGGATTTCACCAAATAGAAATGGACCCAGAATCAATATCTAGAGTTTCATTCTCCATCGAAAGCGTTCATTATGAATACATTCGAATGTCATTTGGCCTTAGGAATGCACCAGTTACCTATTATTTACAGGGACGACAGTTTATAATTGCTAGTGTAAAATGTTAATTTATTTAAAGAATTTTGTGTTTAGTTTTTACGGTCGCCATGTAAAGAGTTCATTTATTTAAGGTATTTTGGGTTTAGCTTAAAAGAATAGAAGAGCTTCTGATCTGTTCGAGGTTCTTTATTTGAATGCTCAAAGTGTGTACGTATGCAGAAGGCATGCATATGTAGCTTGACCATTTGAGCAGCAAAGTGCATGCTCAGCATTCCCACGCTCCGCGATCGGCTTATGAAAAAGCGTTAGATCGTATAACTTGGGCGCTGGAGTGCTTACGTAGTTCTTGGCGGTCTTTTGGGTTTATGTATTGTATAAATATGTTTATTATGACAAAGTGTTACAATGTATTGACGCTAAGTTAAATACATCAATTAATGTATTGGTAGGGTAGATTGCTACAATATGCTACACTAGTGATGATCAACCTCTTAGATGGCTGCCGGAACCGAATGTTATGTTACAAATTAAACGATTACCAATTTTAAATCGATCATAAAGGGAAAGGGAATTTAGTTGCTAATGCATTACCTAGAATTAAAATTGAAGAAAACCATCATGGTAACGTTACTCAACATAGTGCAGAGAAACACAATAGCAATCTTATAACAGAAAAATCAACAAATTATTTTAAGCAACAAATAATTTTTGTAAGTCCGATAAAAAATGAAAGTAGAGCATTCAACAATATTCGGTAACCCATTACACTCGAAAAGGCCAAGCAAAGTTTACTTGAAACTTTACCATTCGTATTCAATACGATGTAGATTTTGAAATTATTCAAAGAACACGCAGAGAAATTATTATTATCACTTACATCAAAGTATTTCTCAGTATCTTTCTCTTCTTCTTAAAGAATGTTAGCTCATAAGCGAACTTCAAAAAATTATACTTCAATCACACGAAAAACTCTTACACCCGGGTATACAGAAAATGACGAAATTATGTAAAGAAAATCACTTCTTTCCAATTAGTAGCCAACTACTAATTCAGAATATAATAAACGAGAGCAATATAAACAATTTGACTAAAACAGAACATATAAGCACCAAAATGCCTTTTAAAATAACTCAGAATCCTGAACATCATCGAGACCAATTTGTTGTAGATATTAATTGATCTGAGGGAAAACATTACATCAGTTGCATTGACATTTATTCTAAATTCGATACACTTGAGCAAATTAAAACAAAGGACTGGAGAGATTGAAGAAACGCAACAATGCCCATTTTTAATCGGTTAGGTAAACCCAAACTAATAAAGGCAGACAGAGACGGAGCTTACTTACTTACTTAATAAAACATGACACTACTGGACAAACACCTGCTCAAATTTTCTAATACGATGGGCATCCAATATTAGATACTCGAAAAATTAGATAATAGATAAAATAAATGATGACCGACAGGAATTTGATATTGACACTAAATACAGAAAAAATCCTCTAAGAAAGGCAATAAAAAAGTCCATTTAAACCAAAAAAAAAAAAAAAATTTTGAGCAGACAGGCCCTGACCATTACAGAAATCACTAAGAGAAATAGAGTTACTCACTACTACAAAACAAAATTAAAAAAAAAAAAAACATAAACCTGCACCAGATAACATTATTTCTTATGCTGATCACAGCGGTTTAAGGACAACAAATTGAAGTTAATAATTTTTTCTGATAAGTCAGTCCAGATACCATCTTCCTTCGAATATCATTGCTTGATAATAAATTTAACTGAAATAGACATTGTGGCTGACTATTTTGAGCAAAGGATACGAACCGATTATCATAAACCCCAGGTCAAATTTTATACAATAAAATGAAAAGAGGACTAGCAGGAATAACCCTACAACGAATATGTTTCGAGAAGTTGCATTAGGTATTCCAGTTGAAACCTATCGAACGAAATCGTTTTTTTCCTCAAACGCAGTTCTCATACGTCCAATGTCGCTCATAACCCTATCGCGTTTTTGCATAGCCAAATAAATTTAGTATTTGGCTTTGCCAGTACTTCCTTCTCCTTTTCCATTTTAATTTAATGGGAATAAATAAAAATAAATAAATAATAAATAAATGTCCGACACCAGGGTTGAATAAATCCCACTCGTAAATGCTCACGTAATTGAATGCCCACCTAAAGATTTTTAATCGAAGCCCAAATGCGGCCCAACGCTTAGCCAAATCCCATGGTGCGAGCCTATTCCGCTGCAGTCACGTGCGCACCGTATGCTACTTCGTCAGCAGTACGCTAAAGCGCTCCAGAGTCGTTGGCCTGGCGTCCGATTATGACGCTGCGATAGAGGTCGAGTAGGAACTGCCTCGCTTGCAGAACAATGACCGCCGCTGCAGTGGTGGCAGCGAGCCCGATGCTGACGCTGCGATGGAGGTAGGATAGGAAGAGCCAAGCTTACAGAACAATAACCGCAGCTGCAGTGGTGGCAAAATAAACAATAAATAAATAAAAATTCCAAATTTATTTACTTTTACTATTTAGCTTCCATGATTTTTTTTTGTGTATAATAAAAAATGAAATTTTTTTCACCATCAAAGGATGACCTCCCGAAAATTTTTCTCAGTGTATTTCGTGGGATATTTTCAATAAAAATTTTTTGTAAATAAAACTCACTCAAATTTTCACTTCTCTGCGAATGATCGATCTCCCTGCGCAGATGAGATGAAATGAAAGCGTGGCATTTTCCAAGGATGAGCAGAGCCAAAGCTGCCTCCGTTAGGAATGAAGCCAACAACTCCCCGGTTACCTCGGACACCTTTTCCAATTTTTAAACTCACGTCATGTACGTACTCCAGAGATAGCCGGCAGTCGTTGACAGTTACTTGTGTTAGGACGGCCGGCAATGCCATCAGGTGAGTCTGGTTGAGTAGCTCGCTTCATTTCGGCCACCAACTGTTATGGCCTCGTCGTCATATTGGACAACAAAAGTCCCTACTAGATGATGTTTCTCATGCTCTTGTATGGCCATATTCTTGACAGTCCGTGCATTGGACTGGGCCTTTGCGCTTGTGTGGTTCTTCCACGGTAATGCAGAAGAAACTGTAGCTTGTAGATTGGGTGCACTTCATTTTTCCGGATTGCTTTAGTGACAGGTTCCAGCTAAACTTTGAAGAGTGGTTGTGCTTTTCTGTCTTTGTTCAGAAGGTTGAAGACGATTTTTGCCTTAAAAGCCTTATCATTTAATGCCTGCGTTAGAACGACTTGAGGGCCCCTGCTACTTTTCAGTTGATAGGTGTAGTAGTTTTTGTTGTTTTCGTTTAAGTATTTTGCAAGGGTCCTAAAGCTCTCTTCGGTTTTTACTTTTACCTTAGTTTCTTATAAATATTCGAATTGTCGCTGAGCGATGGCACTGGAGTGGGGGGAGTGCTATGGGCACGCATGGTATGCGGTCAGCGATTTGGGCTAGCGTGATATCGCTTACTGTGCAAATATGTTTTGTTAGCCTTCAAGTGGATTCTCGCATTACGCTTGCACTTGGGCCGGACTGTTTGTGCGCGGATTGCAGCAAAGTGCTACAATGTGTTTGTAAGTTGTAAGTTTAAGGCTGTTGGAATATGTGTACAGTGGGTACCCGATTTGTGTGCCTACCACACTACAGTGCTATTTTTCTGTTAAGCTATCGCCCTACTCAAACTTAATTGTAAATTTTATGTATTTCTTAAAGGCACAGCAACACGGAGCTGCCGTGTATCGTACGGCTTGATGCGAGAAGAAAGCCGCGATATAGAAAAAAAAAACACAAATGAGGCAATTAATTAACACTAGTAAGATCTAATTATGTGTTAAAAAAGTTAGAATTGAAGAAAATAAAACCAACGAACGCTGTTTGGATCAGCTATTTGCGGTTTATCGTCCATATTTAAGTGGCGTTCAGTACCGTAATTCGACACTGATTGAATAAAGTGGATTAACGTTCGCCCAGTGTTATCTAGTTCGGCATCTGCGTACACACATTTGACATTCGTGGTCTTGGCTAAACCTTGGAGATACGAACTAAAATATCCATGTACTATGGGTGCTTGAGTTACATAGTAGTCGGGTATGAGCCTCGCCTTCCATTTTCTTTCTGGCCAAAAGTCAAGGATCTCGTTTTTTTTGGCTTCGAGTATTTATATACTTCCGCCTTCCGCTAGCTGGCTGCGCAGATACTCGACCCACACAAATGATTTATGCCCATGCTTTTTTTATAGGTACAAAGACAATTAATTATTATCTAATCTAATATTATCTAATTATTTAATTTTGTCCTGGCTCTGTAAAATCCTTTTGGGAAAGGCGTGGAATTTGTATACATCGTTTTACTCGACATCGAGTCCTTCAAATTTTGATTCTGGCCTTAGGTAGAAAGCAATTAATCAATATATTACAAGAATCCGTAATTCTCGTAATTTTTTAACTTCTACTTGAATAAATAAATTCGGTTGTTTAACAAAAAGTGGAAATAAAAGAAGAAAATTAAACAATCCAATAAATCCAATAACATTTAAACGATACAAACAAAAGTGAATAAATATTTGAAATAAAAACTATAATAAGTGAAACAAGTTAAAATAAACAATACAAATGTAAGTGAATTATTATTCGAAATAAATACTACAAGAAGTTAAAACAAGATAAAATAAAACTACAACAAAATGCAATTTTTACAGTTTACAAAATATTAAATATTAGTTTTAAAATCATAAAAGACCTGAAAACTCTGAAAACTTTGATAAATAAAAACAAAAAAAATTATAAATAAATAAAAAATTACAATGGCACGACCAATTATTGCCGCACCGAAAATCGTTGCGCTAAACGACAACAACCTCGCTGAAGTCAGCAGCTAAAAGACGTCATGCCATTCAGAATCCAGAAACCCTCCACACCTTCCTCAGCAGGGTGGGTACATAATTTCACTCTACCAAATGCGACAACAGAGGATTCTACTTGGAACCATCAAAAGGAACTTGGACGGCCAAACATCGAAGATTGGCCAACCCTCAAATCCAGACTTATCTCAGAACTTAAACGCCAAACACCGAACTACAAACTACTGGATAACTTTAGGGAGACACCTTATAAAGGAAATCTGAGAGCATTCTGCGAAGATTCGGAAAGCCGACGTCATATCTTGATTTCGAAATTACATCTGGAAGTAACCAAGCAGAATTTCATATTTATATTCAAGCAATTAAAAATTTCATTAAAATACTGATTAGAAAACTACCACTAATAAAATATATTATAAAAATAATAAAAAATGCAAATCCTAATCTGAAATCAACATCACTACATGAACTACAAAAAGCCTCCACACCTAAAAATGCCATCTTCCCTATAACCAAATGACTAAGACCATCGGACAGTGGACAAACCAATATGTCTGTTGACAAATTAAGATTTCAAGACGCACACGAATACGAAGAATTTCAACCCAGTTATTATGAACAACAGGTCCAACCAGTCCAAACTGACGACGAGCAAAATCAAAATATTTCAGAACCAAACCCAAATTCTCAGTTAACAGGCGAATACATTGAAATAGCACACAAAGGTTACACAAACAAATGCCTAATAGACACAGGATCCACGATTAAAAATGTTCAATAAAAATATATTTTGTCAAGATGCGAAGTTATGTTCGAAGTATGTTGTTATGATGTTAAAAACATCAATTGACCCTATTGCGCTGAAAAGATTGGTTATCTTACCCAGCAATAGTATTTTTAAAATATATCAACCATTATATGTACACAGTTTTTCTAATAATTACGATATGCTTATTGGTGAAAAATGCCAAAGAAATTATAAATAACAAAAATAGCACAGTTACCCTTTTTGACAAAACATACCAGTTATTACTTCAGAACCGGGAAGAAACTAAAATTTGTATATTCAAAAGAAACCAGAACCAATTAAAAACTCATGCCAGGATTCAATACAAAAAATAGATTTTTCACTGTTTCGATTAGATCACCTAAATCAGGAGGAAATTGTAAAAATGAAAGGCTTTTTAAAAATCTTCAATATAAAGAAGGAGACAATTAAAATCACTAAATACAACACACAACTCCCCAATTTATTCAAGTACCCACAAGTACCTGAAAACCAAGTACAGGAAATGCTTAATCGGGGATTCATTAGGGATAATTCGACAAACAATAGTCCTACTTGGGTAGTACCCAAAAAACTGATGCTTCTGGTAAATTCAAAGTTGTAATTGATTATAGAAAACTCAATGAAATAACTATTCCCGACAGATATCCAATACCAAAATTATGAAAATGTCAATATATTACAACCATTGAACAACAGGATTTCACCAAATAGAAATGGACCCAGAATCAATATCTAGAGTTTCATTCTCCATCGAAAGCGTTCATTATGAATACATTCGAATGTCATTTGGCCTTAGGAATGCACCAGTTACCTATTATTTACAGGGACGACAGTTTATAATTGCTAGTGTAAAATGTTAATTTATTTAAAGAATTTTGTGTTTAGTTTTTACGGTCGCCATGTAAAGAGTTCATTTATTTAAGGTATTTTGGGTTTAGCTTAAAAGAATAGAAGAGCTTCTGATCTGTTCGAGGTTCTTTATTTGAATGCTCAAAGTGTGTACGTATGCAGAAGGCATGCATATGTAGCTTGACCATTTGAGCAGCAAAGTGCATGCTCAGCATTCCCACGCTCCGCGATCGGCTTATGAAAAAGCGTTAGATCGTATAACTTGGGCGCTGGAGTGCTTACGTAGTTCTTGGCGGTCTTTTGGGTTTATGTATTGTATAAATATGTTTATTATGACAAAGTGTTACAATGTATTGACGCTAAGTTAAATACATCAATTAATGTATTGGTAGGGTAGATTGCTACAATATGCTACACTAGTGATGATCAACCTCTTAGATGGCTGCCGGAACCGAATGTTATGTTACAAATTAAACGATTACCAATTTTAAATCGATCATAAAGGGAAAGGGAATTTAGTTGCTAATGCATTACCTAGAATTAAAATTGAAGAAAACCATCATGGTAACGTTACTCAACATAGTGCAGAGGAACACAATAGCAATCTTATAACAGAAAAATCAACAAATTATTTTAAGCAACAAATAATTTTTGTAAGTCCGATAAAAAATGAAAGTAGAGCATTCAACAATATTCGGTAACCCATTACACTCGAAAAGGCCAAGCAAAGTTTACTTGAAACTTTACCATTCGTATTCAATACGATGTAGATTTTGAAATTATTCAAAGAACACGCAGAGAAATTATTATTATCACTTACATCAAAGTATTTCTCAGTATCTTTCTCTTCTTCTTAAAGAATGTTAGCTCATAAGCGAACTTCAAAAAATTATACTTCAATCACACGAAAAACTCTTACACCCGGGTATACAGAAAATGACGAAATTATGTAAAGAAAATCACTTCTTTCCAATTAGTAGCCAACTACTAATTCAGAATATAATAAACGAGAGCAATATAAACAATTTGACTAAAACAGAACATATAAGCACCAAAATGCCTTTTAAAATAACTCAGAATCCTGAACATCATCGAGACCAATTTGTTGTAGATATTAATTGATCTGAGGGAAAACATTACATCAGTTGCATTGACATTTATTCTAAATTCGATACACTTGAGCAAATTAAAACAAAGGACTGGAGAGATTGAAGAAACGCAACAATGCCCATTTTTAATCGGTTAGGTAAACCCAAACTAATAAAGGCAGACAGAGACGGAGCTTACTTACTTACTTAATAAAACATGACACTACTGGACAAACACCTGCTCAAATTTTCTAATACGATGGGCATCCAATATTAGATACTCGAAAAATTAGATAATAGATAAAATAAATGATGACCGACAGGAATTTGATATTGACACTAAATACAGAAAAAATCCTCTAAGAAAGGCAATAAAAAAGTCCATTTAAACCAAAAAAAAAAAAAAAATTTTGAGCAGACAGGCCCTGACCATTACAGAAATCACTAAGAGAAATAGAGTTACTCACTACTACAAAACAAAATTAAAAAAAAAAAACATAAACCTGCACCAGATAACATTATTTCTTATGCTGATCACAGCGGTTTAAGGACAACAAATTGAAGTTAATAATTTTTTCTGATAAGTCAGTCCAGATACCATCTTCCTTCGAATATCATTGCTTGATAATAAATTTAACTGAAATAGACATTGTGGCTGACTATTTTGAGCAAAGGATACGAACCGATTATCATAAACCCCAGGTCAAATTTTATACAATAAAATGAAAAGAGGACTAGCAGGAATAACCCTACAACGAATATGTTTCGAGAAGTTGCATTAGGTATTCCAGTTGAAACCTATCGAACGAAATCGTTTTTTTCCTCAAACGCAGTTCTCATACGTCCAATGTCGCTCATAACCCTATCGCGTTTTTGCATAGCCAAATAAATTTAGTATTTGGCTTTGCCAGTACTTCCTTCTCCTTTTCCATTTTAATTTAATGGGAATAAATAAAAATAAATAAATAATAAATAAATGTCCGACACCAGGGTTGAATAAATCCCACTCGTAAATGCTCACGTAATTGAATGCCCACCTAAAGATTTTTAATCGAAGCCCAAATGCGGCCCAACGCTTAGCCAAATCCCATGGTGCGAGCCTATTCCGCTGCAGTCACGTGCGCACCGTATGCTACTTCGTCAGCAGTACGCTAAAGCGCTCCAGAGTCGTTGGCCTGGCGTCCGATTATGACGCTGCGATAGAGGTCGAGTAGGAACTGCCTCGCTTGCAGAACAATGACCGCCGCTGCAGTGGTGGCAGCGAGCCCGATGCTGACGCTGCGATGGAGGTAGGATAGGAAGAGCCAAGCTTACAGAACAATAACCGCAGCTGCAGTGGTGGCAAAATAAACAATAAATAAATAAAAATTCCAAATTTATTTACTTTTACTATTTAGCTTCCATGATTTTTTTTTGTGTATAATAAAAAATGAAATTTTTTTCACCATCAAAGGATGACCTCCCGAAAATTTTTCTCAGTGTATTTCGTGGGATATTTTCAATAAAAATTTTTTGTAAATAAAACTCACTCAAATTTTCACTTCTCTGCGAATGATCGATCTCCCTGCGCAGATGAGATGAAATGAAAGCGTGGCATTTTCCAAGGATGAGCAGAGCCAAAGCTGCCTCCGTTAGGAATGAAGCCAACAACTCCCCGGTTACCTCGGACAACTTTTCCAATTTTTAAACTCACGTCATGTACGTACTCCAGAGATAGCCGGCAGTCGTTGACAGTTACTTGTGTTAGGACGGCCGGCAATGCCATCAGGTGAGTCTGGTTGAGTAGCTCGCTTCATTTCGGCCACCAACTGTTATGGCCTCGTCGTCATATTGGACAACAAAAGTCCCTACTAGATGATGTTTCTCAGAGGCAGCTTCCAGAGTTCTATTAAAGTTGGTCAGGAACAGCGTTCCTTCGTCGACGGCTTAATTAATTGTCGGTTATTTCGCTGGTAGGAACAAGCATCGTGACCTCCCTTTAAAAGGCTTGGAATTCATCCAACTTCCTCTAGCTGTATCAGCTTCTTTTTCTTTTCAAAAGAAAAATAATCAACTCTCAATTTCACAGGCACCTCGTACCCGATGTAACGTGCATTTAGAGCCCGGCTTTAGCGTACTTACAACAACAAAATAGAGGAGCTATGATACAAAATCGGAGGAAGCAAATTAATATATTCGGAAGGGGACAGTAGAACAGGAGGAAAAGTTTGAGAATTTTGTCGCAAAAATCAACAATAAATAAAAAAAAATTCCAAATTAATTTACTTTTACTATTTAGCTTTCATAATTTTTTTTGGTGCATAATAAATTTTACCCGAAAATTTAAACGCGCACTCTCTGAAAATGAACTCATCTTAGAAAACTAATTAGATTAGGTTAGCTTACATTTTTTATAGCTTATTGTGAAAACTTGAAATACATCATTTAAAAATTCAACTTATTTTCTCTCAGTTCAAAACGGCGGTTCGGGGATTAATAAATTTCGATGTAGGTTAGGTCAGACAGGCCAAAGACACCCACACGATTTTTTCGCCGTGGCTCTAGAGGTGGCTCCAGGCTCTCTCGAATTTTTGTTAGAGAGCGGAGAGCGCTACAGCGAACAGGTCTTTTCTACGCATACAGTGATAGCAGACAACTGTATGTGTGCACACGTATGCTCATGCATTGTAAATTTGACAAAATATGCCCTTCACCTTAGAAGTTCTTCGACTTTAAATCTATATTATTTTTGATCAATTGGCACCATGCGAAAAATTCTTGTTTTGTATTGCCTTAAAGTTATTATTATTTGAAAATAGATTAGAAATAGCCAAATCTATGTACATACCATCACAAAATAAATTTCAAAAATGATTTTAAATTAGAATATTTGTCATAAGAGTATTCAGCTTGCGGCGTGTGAAAAATAAAAAACTAAGGCAATGATTGTTGAGTGCTTGTGTCCGCACTTCGTGCCTCAAGATATGACAAAAACAAAGACACTAGAATAATTCTAGTGTCTTTGATGTGACTTGTTGTTGCGATAAATGCAGATCGGTAATTTTAAAAGAAACCGAGCATTTAACAGCTCCATCAGAGCTTTTTATACATGAGAAAAACTACTCAATAGAATCCGACTTCGGGAAATTAAAGGCACCATCTGATTTATTTTTTAATATTTGCAAAATACACATTAAAACTTTCGAAAATATTTTTAAAAATAATAAAACACAAATGTGTATAAAAAAATTTATTGTTGAGCAATGCATTAAGTGCACAAATGAAATTAGTGCTTTCTCATTATGGTTTTATGAAAATAATGAATGTTATGCACATAGAACAGATCTTCTAAACAAACTTATAAAAGTTTTGCTGTTTAAGCATTGTAAGTGGACTGTGATAGCTGATAGACAAAAAAAGCAAGCTAAGCTCAGCATTCTATCTCATAAATAATAAAATAGCGTTATTTAAATAACTGACGACTGAAAAATCGAGCAATATATAATAAAAAACAATAGTTAGAAAAATAACTTAATTGGGGAATATGGAAATGTTTTAATGTTAAACATTAAAATATTTCAAGTCGACTCGAAGGTCATATACGTAAATATAAGACCCCATTACAATTGTAATGGCCTCCCCGTGGTGTTCCCTGGGTACCGATTATTACACATATTACACATAAATAATTATCAACATAAATATAAATATGTAAACGGTAGCTAATTCGAGAGGCGATTTTAACAAACGAATTTAAAAAGCTTTAAAATTATAATAGTCAGGGCGTGAATTTTTAATAATTATTTTTTTTATCATATTGCTACGAAATTGGCAAAAAACTACCCTAATATGTACAATGTAAATTCATTTCTTCGATCAGAATTGATTTCGGCCCGAAAATTGTCTTCTAGCACAACACGCACACATATACGCGTTCTCGTCTCTTGTTTTTACTCACAATCAAGCAAATTATATTTTTAGATTTCTTACGCTCTCAGCGTGAGCGAGCGGAAATTTTGGCCGTCACTAAAAAAGTGGTTGCATAGGGCCAAACCAATGTATAGCCGTTACGCATCTTGTTATTCTAGTGTCTTTGGACAGGCTCATCTAGCATTTTTACATAAATTTAGGTTTTTTTTATTTAGATTTTTAATTTAAATTTCAGGAACTTGCACTGCATTCTGGACTACTAATCCCTCTAAATTTTCCGCGCCTTTAACATCACTTTGGGGTACTCCTTCGTTGTTGCATTTTTTTCCAATTAATTTAAACAACCATCTTAGGGTCCCGGCTTATCGCCGGTTGCGGTCCCGCTGCCGCAGCTTCTCCTATTCTGCCACTCGCTGGGAAGAGTGCTCCACTAGACGGCCTGACTAGGTTATTCCCTCTCCTTCTGCCCGTCTATGGCTACCCCAGTCGAACCTTGGGGTCTGGGCGAACCAGTCGCCGAGCGAAGATTTTTCCGGCTCAAATTTCTACTCTAATAGCATTTTCAGCGTCAATTAACAGTTCACTTTTCCTCCGATATTCACTAGCCTGTGGCTGCTCCAGTCGAACCTTGGGGTCTGGGCGGCGATGCTGTTGCGCGATGGCTACGCCAAGCGAAGATTTTTCCGGCTTAAATTTTTGCCTCTTTAAAACACACGCAAAACTTAACCCGCGCAAGTAAAGTAAATCGGAAACTCAAGCCGAGGTGCAGGCCATCGGCGGTAATCACGATCAGCTGAAACTCACTCAACTTTCCGGGTGCAGCTGGTAAGGGTTGCATCCCGTCTAGTATATTCCCGCTGCATAATTCTGCATCTAGCATGACCCTAAATTAGTATGTCTCATCTGACCGCAAGCTCCCTAAAGTTTGTTTATCAAGTACTATATTATTTTACAGCTTCAGTCGCCCCTAAACCCCCCCCCCCTCCCCCTACACACAGACTAGGGTACTCATGAAAACACCCTAGACTGAGACCGACTTACTGCCGAATGTCCTTGGCATGATACGTCCCCACAACTCGTCCTTGGAGGTCTTCCAGCTCATAATACGCGTTGCCCATCTTCTTACGAACTCGAGATTTTACGAACGTAGGTCCGAACTTAACGTTATAACCGGTTTGAAAGCAGCTTTGCTTGAAATTACGCCGATAAACTTCTTGTCCTTCGACAAACGATACCATACGAGAACGGAGATTATATCGTTTCTCGTTCTCGTTGTGCTTAATTCTCATCTGGTCAGCAGTTTGCTTCCGCATGATCTCGAAAGAAACTTGCCTGTTGAACTTCAGAGAACGATCGTCCAAAAGATTTAATCGTCTAATCAACGAGTACGTCGACCCTGAAGTGATCATGTGTTGCCCAAATACCATATAATAAGGACTGGTACCAATGCTAGAATGTACTGCCGACCTCAATGCACAACATATTCGGCTGAGAAATTCGTCCCAATCCTTCTGGGCGCAGATATGCCCTGATTGGAGCAATTAATGACCGGTTTACACTCTCAGAAGCATTTGCCTGAGGCGAGTGAACAGCGGTCAACGTGTGCTTAACGCCGTACTGCTCCATCAGTTTCTGGAACGTTCTAGCTTGAAGAACCGTTGTCTGACAGTAACACTTGGGGGACTGCGAACGTCATGAACAATTCGTTTTCCAGATACTTTATGAAGACACTAGAATCGATCTTTTTTACTGGTTTCAAGAAAACGTACTTCGAAAAATGATCCAGGATCCATACTGGTTTCAAGAAAACGTACTTCGAAAAATGATCCATGACAAGAGACCTATGTCGTCGCTCCTTGATCTAGGATACGGTCCGAGAAAATCAATGAACAAGCGCTGGAAGAATCGCTGAGACTCAGGCGCTTTTCCTAACGGTCTGACAGTGAAATTTGGTGCTTTAGTACTCTTGCAAACCTGACATGCACTAATATAATCCCTGACGTCAGAAACGAGCCGTTCCAGATCGATATCCAGATATCGTCGTATTCTTTCTGGAATCTAAATCAATAATCAAGCTATCTTGCAAATCCACTCCGGCCACAATCTCTTCGTTTACACGAGAAAATGTATCCGGGCCAACATTTAAAGAACCCTTACGGTGTTAAATCTCAGAATTGAATCTTTGCAAAGCTAATTCCCATCGCGCTAGTCGTGAATTCAAATCATGATTGGACATTAACCACTTAAGCGACGCATGGTCGGTTATTATCTTGAATGGGAGTCTTTTCACGTAAGCTCTGAAGTTCTTAAGAGCTACTATAGCGGCCAAACATTCCTGCTCTATGACTGTGTAATTGCGTTGAGCTTTGTTTCTTTGAGAAGAAGGCGATGGGACGCTCGTCACCCTCTTCAGATACTTGCACCAACACCGCCCCCACGTCTGACTTACTGGCGTCGCAATGTATTGCAAACGGCTTCACGAAATCCGGACTACACAGGACCGGAGCTTTACTGAGACACTCTTTGAGCTTGTTGAACGCTTCACTTGCCTCCTTTGTTAAGCCAACTTTCGCTTCGTAGTCATTAAGTCGGTCAATGGGGCAGAAGGTGTTGCGAAATTTGCGACGAATTTCCGGTACCATCCACACAATCCCATGAAACTCCGTAAACCTTTCAAACTCTTCGGCAATGGAAATTCGGTGATTGCGGCTACCTTTTCAGGGGCCGTTCGTATTCCCCCGTCTCCGATAATGTGGCCTAAATAGCGTACTCTTCGCATACAAAAGTGACTTTTAGCGACGTTTAATGTTAAGCCTGCGAGTTACCGACCCATCGGTACCACACCTACACTCCCCACCGAAACCCCCTCGATCGTTCCAAGTTCGCTAACAGTGTTATTGAACCGGGAAACATTGTAGCTAATAAGCGAATGTCGCAACTGCAGACACATCCGCTTAGAAGCTACATCAGCAAGAATATGACTATGTCAAAGCATTGGACAGTTGGCCGGCTGAAAAATCATAACGTAAACAAATTGTGCTAGCTAAGATACATATATAAGACAGACATTTTTCAGATTAGTATTCATTCTTTATTCTTATTCGCTAACGAACGGACGTGTGTTTTGTCCAAAACATATTTCATAAATAAAAATATCAAAGAAGAAATAAAATGGTGTATGAAGTGGAGTGGGCGGAATTGTATGTTGTTGCGGCTAATTCCTCCAGAAATGAAACGCCCGGGATCGCCTTCAATTGGGTTGCACTTTATTCTCGCACTTGTAAATTAAGACTACCTTAAACCTAACATTGGAAATACCGCGGGACCGCGGAGTGGTGAATACCTTGTGGGAAGGGAGGAGAGCGAGAGGAGAGAAGGAGAGCGCGAGCAGCGGTGCTTGCGAGCCGTGGAGGAGCTTTGATTACAAGCATTGGCCGCTTACACTGCCGCTCAACTGTTTGCGCCCTTCTGGCGTGAACATTCTCCCCCCCCCCTTGCGTAGGCAAAGGTATCCCTGGCCCGCTAGACAGCAGGATCGGCCTCTTCATTCCGTGCACGCTCCAGAAACGGTCCATCCGAACACCGTGTTCTGCGCGACGGGCAACCCGTCGGGTTGGATCAAATTGGCATATACATCTGATCCCAATACGAGGGAGATGGAGGCCGGCCGGTGGAAGCGCTCGTCCGCGAGACGAACACCGTCAAACTTTGCCCTGGCGGCGTCGCTCAGAGCTCGGATGGGTGTCCGGATCCTGAGCTGTGCTCAGTAGGACGGCTGAAGTGCCAGACGCGAAAAAAGTTTGCACCGCTGAGGTGCTTGCCGCTGCATTTCTGCTAGAGGGTCTCGGAGGTTGCTGTGTAGGGGGCGAGGTTGAGGAACTCGCATTTTCGGAATTTGGGGGGCTGCGATGCAGCAGCGTGTGGTGCCTGCCCTTACATGTAAAGCAGCTGTGTGTGCTTGTGCAGTCACGTAGCTAGTGACCTCTGGCAAAACAATTCAGACATAGCTGCTTCTTTTTTATATAGCCGGAGCGCGAGTCAACAGACATTTGAAGAAAACGCGGGCACAATCTTACCGGATGGTTCTCCTTATAACATAAGTCACACCCTTTCTGTTTGGTGCTGACCTTTGTCTCGAAGGATTGAAGCCTTTTTGGAAACGCCTGAGTCGGTTTCATTTCTTCGATGGCTTCCAATGTCCGATACCTTTCGCTCAGGAAAGCATTCATTTCTTCCCAAGCTGGGATCTCGGATTTGGCAGTTAGCGACTGTTCCCATAAGGACAGGGTCTGCTTGGGCAGTCTGCTCGCGCAAAGGAAAACCAAGAGACAATCCCAGTTTTCTGTGGATACCTGGGAATGCGCTAGTGCTGTTAAACACCCCTGAATCGTGGATTGTAGCTCTTTTAGAGCATGACCAGATTCTTGCAAAATTGAACTCAAGTTAAAAAGGAGCTTGAGCTGGCTGTTGACTAAAAGTCGCTAGTTTTGGAACCGATCTCGCAGCGCCTCCCAATCCGAAGCAAAACCATCATTCGTGAGAGGAGATTTCGCCACGATGGCTTTTGCTTCGCCACTTGTTTTCGTAAGGAGGTGGAATAGCTTCTCGACCGGAGTCAGCATGGGGTTGTTTACGTAAATTGCCGTGAATAGGTCCCGGAAAGTGGGCCATCGGAGGTAGTCGCCATCGAAGACTTCCGTGTCGCATGGAGGTAAGCGGCAGCCGGACGAAATTAGCGGCTGAGAGGGTGCTTGCGCGACTTGAGGCGTTGCTCTGTCGATTGTTTCGCCAATTTGTGCTGCACATGACTCGTATACTGAATAGCAGTAGTCATATTTGGCCTGGAGAATAGGCACTGTGTCGAGGGATCCTTCTTGGGCCATTAGGTCAGAGCATGTTTCGTACTTTTTTTCCACTTTGTCCCATAAGGCTCGCACCTGTTGCAGACGGACTTGTAACGTGTGTAGGGACGGAGAGGCTTGATCAGGAGTGTTGATCTTCGCTTCGAAAAGGCTTACGCGATCGCTGACGGCGATGAATTTATGCAACGCTGCGGTTGCGGGCGTTGGCTGCTCAGAGGATGCCATTTTCTTTGTGGTAGAGCGTGTGACGCGGAGGAAATCAGTCCCGACAGCGGAGGAACTCTCGGATTTTCTCGATAGAGAAGACTCACTAGACGCAATGACCAACCTAGGAGTTGTCTTCGAACTGGTCGATGGCAAAAACTTTGCTTTCGGAGTGGGAGTCGCGGTTTTGACCCTGGGACTAACGGACTTGGGTGCTGGCTTACCGCGAGTGGATAGCGGAGATTGCGGGTTGAACTTTTGTTCTTTTCCAGGTGCGGGTGTCTTTTTCTTGTCTCCCTCTAGGGGCATGCTTAGCTATGCCCTAGGAGAAGGAAGTCAAGAAGGCCTGGACGCCGCAAAAAATGTGGAATTGAAATAGAACCAGACACAGAGGGCACCCAAATCTGGATGGACAAAGGATCCCGTCGGAATTCGGGAGAAAGTTGCAATTGGGATCTGGAGATTAAAGCACGAAAGGAAAAAAATCCCAATTTTTGTGAAATAAGGCCCCAATAGATCTTCAATCAACTGGAAAAAAGCTTAAATGAAGCACAATATAGCTAAAATTCAGTGTGAAAAAATAGCTAGGAGGATTCACAAAAAAAAAAACAGTTAGAGTGAAGTCCACAAGAAGATATAGCTATATTGGAGTCTAGAAAAACAATAGCTCAAATTTATAAAAAAAACTATGAATTGCAATTTCTGGAAAAAAAGCCTAAAAAAAAAGAAAAAAAAAATAGCTACCAGTTGGAGTCTGGATGATAGCCAAGGATTTATAAAAAATCGCTACCGACTGGAAATACCGAAAAAAAGTAGCTAATATATAGAAAATAGCTATAAATTGGAATTTATGGAAAAATAGCTTAAAAAAAAAGCTATCGAATTGAGTTCGGATGATAGCTAATAATTTATAAAAATAGCTACCGGATTTAGGACCGAAAGAAAAAAAAATCGCGACAAACGGATGCGAAACATAAACACCAAAAAAACCAACAAACACGCCAAAAAGCCATGTTGGGAGGCTGATAAATTTGGGTGGAACTGATAAATAATTATTTTAATTTAGGAACCAGAAATAGGAGCCAGAAATAGCTTGTAAAAATTATTATTTGGCTTAAATAATTATTCAATAATCGGGTCAGTTTTTTTCTTAAATTTTGTCGTCGGACTTATTTATTTTATTTTATGTTTCGATTCTAGGGTATTCTCTCGTCGCTATGCGCCGGTTTTTTGTCAGGGCAATAAAGAACAAAGAGGAGACGAAAGAACTTGCACTTGGCAAGCCTATGTAAGTCGCGACTGTGTGTATGCATGTATGTATTATTTGGCGTTTAAGAGGGGACGTGCAATATGTATTTAGGTATGGAGAAACATATATATGTAATGTAATCTCGGAAGAAAAAGTCAGGGTTTATTTTATTCTGTATGTCGAGATTTGTGTTTTATTTTGAGCCAAGAGATAAAATTTGTTCTCAGTTCGGCTTCGATATTATTTATGATTTTTGGTAATATATTTCATTTGTGTATTAAATTGGTTAAATCTATGGAGTGATTCTTATATATGTATGTGGATGTAAATTTTATTGGAATATATGTGGATATGTATGGATATGTATATTTATGGGTATGTATGTGTATGTAAAATTTTGCTGAATATATGTATATGTATATTTGATTTAATTTAATTGAATTTGTGGTTTGTATATTTTATTGAGGCAAAAAACCAGCAGTTTAGCAGCGGACGATAATAGTGAATTTTGGACAGTGTTCTAAAAAAAATGTATATATATATATGTATATGCGCTTGGATACCAGCGGATCGCCGTGAGACGAATTAGGGGGCCGGTATTGGCAAAGTGCTTGTTTATGCACTTAAAAAAAGAAGTAATCACGGTGGCTGGGCGCATGTACTTATATATTTTCACTTAATTTTCACTTCTCACTTGATACGGATGGACGGAAAGAATAAACGCCGTTGGAAAAACGAAAATGGCGACCACGGACGGAATAGGATTTAAAGCCGTACTTATCTTGATTTTTCCGCAAGGAGCGCTGGCAGGATCAGGATGTATCGCGGACTCGAAGGATCCGGCTCGAAGGACCATGAAGTGGAGTGGGCGGAATTGTTTGTTGTTGCGGCTAATTCCTCCAGAAATGAAACGCCCGGGATCGCCTTCAATTGGGTTGCACTTTATTCTCGCACTTGTAAATTAAGACTACCTTAAACCTAACATTGGAAATACCGCGGGACCGCGGAGTGGTGAATACCTTGTGGGAAGGGAGGAGAGCGAGAGGAGAGAAGGAGAGCGCGAGCAGCGGTGCTTGCGAGCCGTGGAGGAGCTTTGAGTACAAGCATTGGCCGCTTACACTGCCGCTCAACTGTTTGCGCCCTTCTGGCGTGAACAGTGTATGTTTGGAGAAAGCTATTGGAAGTTTGAGTCTTATTTTGGAATTTTATCTAAGTCACCTGGGCTACGACTGGCAGATCCAAGAGGACTCCCACTCTATTGGTGACTCGCGCGCTTTATGTGCAGGGCTAACTCCCTAAGTACTCCCCTAACTAAGTTTAAATGGCCCTCAAAACTGGAAGATACTATCAACAGGTCGTCTAGATAAATAAAAACTTTATTTCTTAAATGAGCAGGCACTTCTTTGTCCATTAATCGCGACATAGTGCTCGTGGCGTTACATAGCCCAAAAGGCATGACTGTAAATTGATATAATGGTCTACCTGGGACAGTAAAAGCCGTTTTGTCCCGAGATTGAGGTTCCATAGGGACCTGCCAATATGCATCCTTTCGATCCAGGCTCGATATATACTCGGCTCTCGGTAAACGTCTCAATATCCCGTTTATTTGGGGTAACGGATATGCATCCTTCTCTGTCAAACTATTGACCTTGCGACAGTCAAGACAAATTCTCACTTTACCTGGCTTAGTTACCATCACGATTGGCGAAGACCAAGCACTCTCAGACTCAGACTCTTACCCCTAATAGCAACATCCTGTCAATTTCGGCATACATCGCTTTTTCGACAGCGGGGGAGACAGGAAAATGCCGTTGCTTCGCAGGCCTAGCTGTTCCCACATCAATCGAGTGAAAGATTAAATTCGTCTTACCTAACCCTTCCTGTCTAAATGAGGGAAAACAATTGATCACATTCTCCAACTTAGCTTCGCATAATTCGTGCTGATCCATCACGGCTTGCTGGCTGGCCTCAGGCGGCAATATGTCAGCTATTTTCAAATTAGAGGGTAGAAGGTCATATAATTCCCAAAAGTCTATTCCCAAATAGAGGTCCTGTTTCAATGATGGCACGACATACAATTTCAAAAGCTTCTTGACATCGCCGTATTCCACGTCTATTTTTAGAAATCCTAGTATCCGTTGAGAACTACCGTCTGCGGTCGCCGCTTCTCCTCTTAACGACTTGAACTTCTCGCTTTCCATCGCAGCTTGTACCAACTCTCCTCCAATACGACTAATCGATGCGCTGAATCCAACAATCCCTAAACCAGGTGATTCAATAAGCGAATCGGTAAGAACGGCCGAGGGTTTCGAGGTCCTGTCGGGATAGAACTAATGTAATCCAAACTGGCTTCACACATTTTGACGTTCTCCAAAACAATTTCAATCGACGAGAACGGCGAGATTACCGCTTAAGAACTGCAGGAGATTCTCTGAGATCTGGAATGCAGACATTCCGTAACTCCCAAATTTTGGTGTGAAGCAGTGTATAAGCAAGTTAAATTGGTTCGTCAGGGAGGGGTTGAGACACACTGTTATTGGTGTTCTCTAGTGATCGGTCATGGTTGATTGATTTCGTGCGGCATTCGAAGTCTTCTGTTTGACTGGCAACTTCGACATGCCGACCTTGAAATTTTTTGAACAACTTGGTTTATAGGTGTTTGCTGCACCACACCCATAACAAAAAACTCGTATTTCGGATATACATTCTTGATAGCGGTGTCCTTCGGCTCGGCAATTCCAACATACTAGAGAAAAAGCTTCACTGTCGTTTTCACTTCCGTATGTTGGCCTCACCTCATCTTCAATCTCCTGACAGACCTCGGATATCTCACGTTTAAGCGGTGAATATTTCGTAAAGCCACTACATCTTTTGATGTCAGCCAGGAATGCCTCACGTCGCTTAAAGATTTCTCTCAACTCCGACACCGTTCTAACATCTATGTTCAGAAGGTTACTTCTTAGCACTCGAACAAGTTTGTTGGCTGTCCAATGCTGCTCTAGTAGCGCTTCGTGGAGAAGGAATTGGACTTGGCGTTGTTAAATACTGCCTCTCATAGGCACTTGGTTGATCAGCGGACATTTCAATGGCTGTAACGACTACCGCCGGACTCGGAGTGGACATTACTCGCAGCATGCTTGCGGTGATAGCATTTTGTACGAAATCTGTCATCTTCTCTGACAACGTTGCCAGAAGCCTACGCTCCATGGCTAACAAAGCTACCGCATTAGCACCTATAGTGCTTGAACTAGTTTTATTGGTGTTAACCCCGCGAGCTGATGTCGAAGGGACCCCGTCTACTGAAGCGGGTGGAAGATTTTTAGCTTTGCTACGAGTTTCTCGCCCTACCCTTTCGGTTGGTTCGGCTGGAGGCCTACAGATTAGTTTGCACATCGGACAGATCTCACTTTTTTTAAAATGATTCACAATGCATTCCCTGTAAAATTCATGCTGACATGTTGTTAAGTACAAGTCTGGTGTGCTGATCTCGGCTGCACATAATGTACAAACAGAGTTGGAGACACTAGGAGATTTCCTATTTCGTGATCTGTCTAACTCCATCATACTTCAGAAAAATTTCATGTTCCAAAATAGAGAGAAAAATAAAATAAAATTATATATATATAAAAATATCAACGAAAAGGTGCGAGAAAAGATAATAAAACTGAACTCTTGGCTTGATGTCTTCCTTCCATAGGGCTGTCTATTATTTCCGCTTGAAATTCTCAAGAAGACGTAGAATGTGTTTTTTTAAAAGAAGATATTTGTTAGACTAAATTAAAAAAAAAAAAAAACCAATAAGTATTTTAGTGAAGTCTTGGACCGTGCACTCTTCCTCTGCACGAATATTCCAACCTAGTGGAAACTCTATCTTACTTTAGAAGAAGAAGAAAATCGTCATCTATATGAGGATATGGCATTTCTCTCGAGTGATATCAAGATTTTCCTTCATGTTACATTAATGATCTTTTTTTCCAAAATAGCGTATAGTTAGCTTAAGGAAGTAGATTGAACCGGGACAAAAACCAAGCCGGAGTTACTTGTTACTCTGTTTTCCTCAACAAAATCCACCTTTCCGTTTGCTACACTTAGGAAAATTTTTGGGATAAGTCTTAGTTTTGGCCAGTCAGCAATACTAGTATTAACTTGACGTGGACACTACAACTAGTTCTGAACACAAAAATTTTGGAAGTATGAAACTGAGACGGAAAGTATTGAAGATATTAATCGAGAATCTTAATAAATTGAAAAAAATCACTAAGGCCCCATGTTGGTCGCCACTTTATCTTATTTATTATTATATTTAACTAAACTTCAACGTGTAACGAAATAAAGGGATGGAAGACAAGAGTATCTGTACTTGCAGGTGCACGCTTTAGATGCCGTCTCTAGCTCATGGCGTTGGGTGTGCTGGTCTTCCTTGCACAGATATCTTTTCGTTACATACATTAATGAATAAGATCAAGAATTGAGCGTGCTTACAACAAAAAAATAGAGGAGCTAGTATACAAAATCGGAGGAAGCAAATTAATATATTCGGAAGGGGACAGTAGAATAGGAGGAAAAGCTTGAGAAAGCTGTGGAATCGTGTTCGCGGATTGCCCTACCCTACCTATGACCACTTTCCTTAAGACCATGGCTCTAGTGGCCACTTTGGTACCCTACGTCCGGAGAAACATCACCCGAGTCAGTATTTAAGTTTTTAGAAACTAATATTTTCTGTATTCATGGTTGATTAATAATTAATAACAAAATTTATAGCTAAAAATAGGTACATAAATAAATACGAACTAAAGTAAGTCGAGGGAATCTAAGGCAAAGGGTTTTTGTATTTTTTTTGTTTCTTTTTTGTTTTTGTTGCTTGTTTACAAAAAAAGGTTTATACCGTTATTCAAGAAAGTTATAATTAAAGGGTTAAATGGTTGCTAAATATATATTTAAGAGAAGGAACAAAGCATTTATTTAAATTCTCCCATAATTTCCAGTACAGTTTTTTCTCTGTAATCTTGTTCCATGAATTATTTTTATTATTATTATGAATTATTAAAGAGAAGAAAAAAAAAAGAAGTGTGAGAGTGGCCCTCGAGTAAATTCGGTTAAATTTTTCTTGTTATATTCAATCGGCTACTTTCGCCACTCCATTAGGAACAAATAATTTATTCGCAGTGTGTTCATTCGAATTCTTTCTTTTCTTGTAAATACATGGAAAGCAAAAATCAACAATAAATAAAAAAAATTGCAAATTTATTTACTCTTACTATTTAGCTTCCATAATTTTTTTTGGTGTATAATAAATTTTACCCGAAAATTTAAACGCGCACTCTCTGAAAATGAACTCATCTTAGAAAACTAATTAGATTAGGTTAGCTTACATAATATAAAAAAATATTAAATACTAAAAGGAATTCGAGTACACATTTTTTATAGCTTATTGTGAAAACTTGAAATACATCATTTAAAAATTCAACTTATTTTCTCACAGTTCAAAACGGCGGTTCGGGGATTAATAAATTTCGATGTAGGTTAGGTCAGACAGGCCAAAGACACACACACGATTTTTTCGCCGTGGCTCTAGAGGTGGCTCCAGGCTCTCTCGAATTTTTGTTAGAGAGCGGAGAGCGCTACAGCGAACAGGTCTTTTCTACGCATACAGTGATAGCAGACAACTGTATGTGTGCACACGTATGCTCATGCATTGTAAATTTGACAAAATATGCCCTTCACCTTAGAAGTTCTTCGACTTTAAATCTATATTATTTTTGATCAATTGGCACCATGCGAAAAATTCTTGTTTTGTATTGCCTTAAAGTTATTATTATTTGAAAATAGATTAGAAATAGCCAAATCTATGTACATACCATCACAAAATAAATTTCAAAAATGACTTTAAATTAGAATATTTGTCATAAGAGTATTCAGCTTGCGGCGTGTGAAAAATAAAAAACTAAGGCAATGATTGTTGAGTGCTTGTGTCCGCACTTCGTGCCTCAAGATATGACAAAAACAAAGACACTAGAATAATTCTAGTGTCTTTGATGTGACTTGTTGTTGCGATAAATGCAGATCGGTAATTTTAAAAGAAACCGAGCATTTAACAGCTCCATCAGAGCTTTTTATACATGAGAAAAACTACTGAATAGAATCCGACTTCGGGAAATTAAAGGCACCATCTGATTTATTTTTTAATATTTGCAAAACACACATTAAAACTTTCGAAAATATTTTTAAAAATAATAAAACACAAATGTGTATAAAAAATTTATTGTTGAGCAATGCATTAAGTGCACAAATGAAATTAGTGCTTTCTCATTATGGTTTTATGAAAATAATGAATGTTATGCACATAGAACAGATCTTCTAAACAAACTTATAAAAGTTTTGCTTTTTAAGCATTGTAAGTGGACTGTGATAGCTGATAGACAAAAAAAGCAAGCTAAGCTCAGCATTCTATCTCATAAATAATAAAATAGCGTTATTTAAATAACTGACGACTGAAAAATCGAGCAATATATAATAAAAAACAATAGTTAGAAAAATAACTTAATTGGGGAATATGGAAATGTTTTAATGTTAAACATTAAAATATTTCAAGTCGACTCGAAGGTCATATACGTAAATATAAGACCCCATTACAATTGTAATGGCCTCCCCGTGGTGTTCCCTGGGTACCGATTATTACACATATTACACATAAATAATTATCAACATAAATATAAATATGTAAACGGTAGCTAATTCGAGAGGCGATTTTAACAAACGAATTTAAAAAGCTTTAAAATTATAATAGTCAGGGCGTGAATTTTTAATAATTATTTTTTTTTTATCATATTGCTACGAAATTGGCAAAAAAAACTACCCTAATATGTACAATGTAAATTCATTTCTTCGATCAGAATTGATTTCGGCCCGAAAATCGTCTTCTAGCACAACACGCACACATATACGCGTTCTCGTCTCTTGTTTTTACTTACACAAGCAAGCAAATTCTATTTTTAGATTTCTTACGCTCTCAGCGTAGCGAGCGGAAATTTTGGCCGTCACTAAAAAAGTGGTTTCATAGGGCCAAACCAATGTATGGCCGTCACGCATCTTGTTATTCTAGTGTCTTTGGACAGGCTCATCTAGCATTTTTACATAAATTTAGATTTTTTTATTTAGATTTTTAATGTAAATTACAGGAACTTGCACTGCATTCTGGACTACTAATCCCTCTAAATTTTCCGCGCCTTTAACATCACTTTGGGGTACTCCTTCGTTGTTGCATTTTTTTCCAATTAATTTAAACAACCATATTAGGGTCCCGGCTTATCGCCGGTTACGGTCCCGCTGCCGCTGCTTCTCCTATTCTGCCACTCGCTGGGAAGAGTGCTCCACTAGACGGCCTGACTAGGTTATTCCCTCTCCTTCTGCCCGTCTATGGCTACCCCAGTCGAACCTTGGGGTCTGGGCGAACCAGTCGCCGAGCGAAGATTTTTCCGGCTCAAATTTCTACTCTAATAACATTTTCAGCGTCAATTAACAGTTCACTTTTCCTACGATATTCACTAACCTGTGGCTGCTCCAGTCGAACCTTGGGGTCGACTTGGTTGTTTATCAAGTACTATATTATTTTACAGCTTCAGTCGCCCCTAAACCCCCCCCTCCCCCTACACACAGACTAGGGTACTCATGAAAACACCCTAGACTGAGACCGACTTACTGCCGAATGTCCTTGGCATGATACGTCCCCACAACTCGTCCTTGGAGGTCTTCCAGCTCATAATACGCGTTGCCCATCTTCTTACGAACTCGAGATTTTACGAACGTAGGTCCGAACTTAACGTTATAACCGGTTTGAAAGCAGCTTTGCTTGAAATTACGCCGATAAACTTCTTGTCCTTCGACAAACGATACCATACGAGAACGGAGATTATATCGTTTCTCGTTCTCGTTGTGCTTAATTCTCATCTGGTCAGCAGTTTGCTTCCGCATTATCTCGAAAGAAACTTGCCAGTTGAACTTCAGAGAACGATCGTCCAAAAGATTTAATCGTCTAATCAACGAGTACGTCGACCCTGAAGTGATCATGTGTTGCCCAAATACCATATAATAAGGACTGGTACCAATGCTAGAATGTACTGCCGACCTCAATGCACAACATATTCGGCTGAGAAATTCGTCCCAATCCTTCTGGGCGCAGATATGCCCTGATTGGAGCAATTAATGACCGGTTTACACTCTCAGAAGCATTTGCCTGAGGCGAGTGAACAGCGGTCAACGTGTGCTTAACGCCGTACTGCTCCATCAGTTTCTGGAACGTTCTAGCTTGAAGAACCGTTGTCTGACAGTAACACTTGGGGGACTGCGAACGTCATGAACAATTCGTTTTCCAGATACTTTATGAAGACACTAGAATCGATCTTTTTTACTGGTTTCAAGAAAACGTACTTCGAAAAATGATCCAGGATCCATACTGGTTTCAAGAAAACGTACTTCGAAAAATGATCCATGACAAGAGACCTATGTCGTCGCTCCTTGATCTAGGATACGGTCCGAGAAAATCAATGAACAAGCGCTGGAAGAATCGCTGAGACTCAGGCGCTTTTCCTAACGGTCTGACAGTGAAATTTGCTGCTTTAGTACTCTTGCAAACCTCACATGCACTAATATTATCCCTGACGTCAGAAACGAGCCGTTCCAGATCGATATCCAGATATCGTCGTATTCTTTCTGGAATCTAAATCAATAATCAAGCTATCTTGCAAATCCACTCCGGCCACAATCTCTTCGTTACACGAGAAAATGTATCCGGGCCAACATTTAAAGAACCCTTACGGTGTTAAATCTCAGAATTGAATCTTTGCAAAGCTAATTCCCATCGCGCTAGTCGTGAATTCAAATCATGATTGGACATTAACCACTTAAGCGACGCATGGTCGGTTATTATCTTGAATGGGAGTCTTTTCACGTAAGCTCTGAAGTTCTTAAGAGCTACTATAGCGGCCAAACATTCCTGCTCTATGACTGTGTAATTGCGTTGAGCTTTGTTTCTTTGAGAAGAAGGCGATGGGACACTCGTCACCCTCTTCAGATACTTGCACCAACACCGCCCCTACGTCTGACTTACTGGCGTCGCAATGTATTGCAAACGGCTTCACGAAATCCGGACTACACAGGACCGGAGCTTTACTGAGACACTCTTTGAGCTTGTTGAACGCTTCACTTGCCTTCTTTGTTAAGCCAACTTTCGCTTCGTAGTCATTAAGTAGGTCAATGGGGTAGAAGGTGCTGCGAAATTTGCGACGAATTTCCGGTACCATCCACACAATCCCATGAAACTCCGTAAACTTTTCAAACTCTTCGGCAATAGAAATTCGGTGATTGCGGCTACCTTTTCAGGGGCCGTTCGTATTTCCCCGTCTCCGATAATGTGGCCCAAATAGCGTACTCTTCGCATATAAAAGTGACTTTTAGCGACGTTTAATGTTAAGCCTGCGAGTTACCGACCCATCGGTACCGCACCTACACTCCCCACCGAAACCCCCTCGATCGTTCCAAGTTCGCTAACAGTGTTATTGAACCGGGAAACATTGTAGCTAATAAGCGAATGTCGCAACTGCAGACACATCCGCTTAGAAGCTACATCAGCAAGAATATGACTATGTCAAAGCATTGGACAGTTGGCCGGCTGAAAAATCATAACGTAAACAAATTGTGCTAGCTAAGATACATATATAAGACAAAGACATCTTTCAGATTCAGAAGAAATAGAATAGTATGTTTGGAGAAAGCTATTGGGCTACGACTGGCAGATCCAAGAGGACTCCCACTCTATTGGTGACTCGCGCGCTTTATGTGCAGGGCTAACTCCCTAAGTACTCCCCTAACTAAGTTTAAATGGCCCTCAAAACTGGAAGATACTATCAACAGGTCGTCTAGATAAATAAAAACTTTATTTCTTAAATGAGCAGGCACTTCTTTGTCCATTAATCGCGACATAGTGCTCGTGGCGTTACATAGCCCAAAAGGCATGACTGTAAATTGATATAATGGTCTACCTGGGACAGTAAAAGCCGTTTTGTCCCGAGATTGAGGTTCCATAGGGACCTGCCAATATGCATCCTTTCGATCCAGGCTCGATATATACTCGGCTCTCGGTAAACGTCTCAATATCCCGTTTATTTGGGGTAACGGATATGCATCCTTCTCTGTCAAACTATTGACCTTGCGACAGTCAAGACAAATTCTCACTTTACCTGGCTTAGTTACCATCACGATTGGCGAAGACCAAGCACTCTCAGACTCAGACTCTTACCCCTAATAGCAACATCCTGTCAATTTCGGCATACATCGCTTTTTCGACAGCGGGGGAGACAGGAAAATGCCGTTGCTTCGCAGGCCTAGCTGTTCCCACATCAATCGAGTGAAAGATTAAATTCGTCTTACCTAACCCTTCCTGTCTAAATGAGGGAAAACAATTGATCACATTCTCCAACTTAGCTTCGCATAATTCGTGCTGATCCATCACGGCTTGCTGGCTGGCCTCAGGCGGCAATATGTCAGCTATTTTCAAATTAGAGGGGAGAAGGTCATATAATTCCCAAAAGTCTATTCCCAAATAGAGGTCCTGTTTCAATGATGGCACGACATACAATTTCAAAAGCTTCTTGACATCGCCGTATTCCACGTCTATTTTTAGAAATCCTAGTATCCGTTGAGAACTACCGTCTGCGGTCGCCGCTTCTCCTCTTAACGACTTGAACTTCTCGCTTTCCATCGCAGCTTGTACCAACTCTCCTCCAATACGACTAATCGATGCGCTGAATCCAACAATCCCTAAACCAGGTGATTCAATAAGCGAATCGGTAAGAACGGCCGAGGGTTTCGAGGTCCTGTCGGGATAGAACTAATGTAATCCAAACTGGCTTCACACATTTTGACGTTCTCCAAAACAATTTCAATCGACGAGAACGGCGAGATTACCGCTTAAGAACTGCAGGAGATTCTCTGAGATCTGGAATGCAGACATTCCGTAACTCCCAAATTTTGGTGTGAAGCAGTGTATAAGCAAGTTAAATTGGTTCGTCAGGGAGGGGTTGAGACACACTGTTATTGGTGTTCTCTAGTGATCGGTCATGGTTGATTGATTTCGTGCGGCATTCGAAGTCTTCTGTTTGACTGGCAACTTCGACATGCCGACCTTGAAATTTTTTGAACAACTTGGTTTATAGGTGTTTGCTGCACCACACCCATAACAAAAAACTCGTATTTCGGATATACATTCTTGATAGCGGTGTCCTTCGGCTCGGCAATTCCAACATACTAGAGAAAAAGCTTCACTGTCGTTTTCACTTCCGTATGTTGGCCTCACCTCATCTTCAATCTCCTGACAGACCTCGGATATCTCACGTTTAAGCGGTGAATATTTCGTAAAGCCACTACATCTTTTGACGTCAGCCAGGAATGCCTCACGTCGCTTAAAGATTTCTCTCAACTCCGACACCGTTCTAACATCTATGTTCAGAAGGTTACTTCTTAGCACTCGAACAAGTTTGTTGGCTGTCCAATGCTGCTCTAGTAGCGCTTCGTGGAGAAGGAATTGGACTTGGCGTTGTTAAATACTGCCTCTCATAGGCACTTGGTTGATCAGCGGACATTTCAATGGCTGTAACGACTACCGCCGGACTCGGAGTGGACATTACTCGCAGCATGCTTGCGGTGATAGCATTTTGTACGAAATCTGTCATCTTCTCTGACAACGTTGCCAGAAGCCTACGCTCCATGGCTAACAAAGCTACCGCATTAGCACCTATAGTGCTTGAACTAGTTTTATTGGTGTTAACCCCGCGAGCTGATGTCGAAGGGACCCCGTCTACTGAAGCGGGTGGAAGATTTTTAGCTTTGCTACGAGTTTCTCGCCCTACCCTTTCGGTTGGTTCGGCTGGAGGCCTACAGATTAGTTTGCACATCGGACAGATCTCACTTTTTTTAAAATGATTCACAATGCATTCCCTGTAAAATTCATGCTGACATGTTGTTAAGTACAAGTCTGGTGTGCTGATCTCGGCTGCACATAATGTACAAACAGAGTTGGAGACACTAGGAGATTTCCTATTTCGTGATCTGTCTAACTCCATCATACTTCAGAAAAATTTCATGTTCCAAAATAGAGAGAAAAATAAAATAAAATTATATATATATAAAAATATCAACGAAAAGGTGCGAGAAAAGATAATAAAACTGAACTCTTGGCTTGATGTCTTCCTTCCATAGGGCTGTCTATTATTTCCGCTTGAAATTCTCAAGAAGACGTAGAATGTGTTTTTTTAAAAGAAGATATTTGTTAGACTAAATTAAAAAAAAAAAAAAACCAATAAGTATTTTAGTGAAGTCTTGGACCGTGCACTCTTCCTCTGCACGAATATTCCAACCTAGTGGAAACTCTATCTTACTTTAGAAGAAGAAGAAAATCGTCATCTATATGAGGATATGGCATTTCTCTCGAGTGATATCAAGATTTTCCTTCATGTTACATTAATGATCTTTTTTTCCAAAATAGCGTATAGTTAGCTTAAGGAAGTAGATTGAACCGGGACAAAAACCAAGCCGGAGTTACTTGTTACTCTGTTTTCCTCAACAAAATCCACCTTTCCGTTTGCTACACTTAGGAAAATTTTTGGGATAAGTCTTAGTTTTGGCCAGTCAGCAATACTAGTATTAACTTGACGTGGACACTACAACTAGTTCTGAACACAAAAATTTTGGAAGTATGAAACTGAGACGGAAAGTATTGAAGATATTAATCGAGAATCTTAATAAATTGAAAAAAATCACTAAGGCCCCATGTTGGTCGCCACTTTATCTTATTTATTATTATATTTAACTAAACTTCAACGTGTAACGAAATAAAGGGATGGAAGACAAGAGTATCTGTACTTGCAGGTGCACGCTTTAGATGCCGTCTCTAGCTCATGGCGTTGGGTGTGCTGGTCTTCCTTGCACAGATATCTTTTCGTTACATACATTAATGAATAAGATCAAGAATTGAGCGTGCTTACAACAAAAAAATAGAGGAGCTAGTATACAAAATCGGAGGAAGCAAATTAATATATTCGGAAGGGGACAGTAGAATAGGAGGAAAAGCTTGAGAAAGCTGTGGAATCGTGTTCGCGGATTGCCCTACCCTACCTATGACCACTTTCCTTAAGACCATGGCTCTAGTGGCCACTTTGGTACCCTACGTCCGGAGAAACATCACCCGAGTCAGTATTTAAGTTTTTAGAAACTAATATTTTCTGTATTCATGGTTGATTAATAATTAATAACAAAATTTATAGCTAAAAATAGGTACATAAATAAATACGAACTAAAGTAAGTCGAGGGAATCTAAGGCAAAGGGTTTTTGTATTTTTTTTGTTTCTTTTTTGTTTTTGTTGCTTGTTTACAAAAAAAGGTTTATACCGTTATTCAAGAAAGTTATAATTAAAGGGTTAAATGGTTGCTAAATATATATTTAAGAGAAGGAACAAAGCATTTATTTAAATTCTCCCATAATTTCCAGTACAGTTTTTTCTCTGTAATCTTGTTCCATGAATTATTTTTATTATTATTATGAATTATTAAAGAGAAGAAAAAAAAAAGAAGTGTGAGAGTGGCCCTCGAGTAAATTCGGTTAAATTTTTCTTGTTATATTCAATCGGCTACTTTCGCCACTCCATTAGGAACAAATAATTTATTCGCAGTGTGTTCATTCGAATTCTTTCTTTTCTTGTAAATACATGGAAAGCAAAAATCAACAATAAATAAAAAAAATTGCAAATTTATTTACTCTTACTATTTAGCTTCCATAATTTTTTTTGGTGTATAATAAATTTTACCCGAAAATTTAAACGCGCACTCTCTGAAAATGAACTCATCTTAGAAAACTAATTAGATTAGGTTAGCTTACATAATATAAAAAAATATTAAATACTAAAAGGAATTCGAGTACACATTTTTTATAGCTTATTGTGAAAACTTGAAATACATCATTTAAAAATTCAACTTATTTTCTCACAGTTCAAAACGGCGGTTCGGGGATTAATAAATTTCGATGTAGGTTAGGTCAGACAGGCCAAAGACACACACACGATTTTTTCGCCGTGGCTCTAGAGGTGGCTCCAGGCTCTCTCGAATTTTTGTTAGAGAGCGGAGAGCGCTACAGCGAACAGGTCTTTTCTACGCATACAGTGATAGCAGACAACTGTATGTGTGCACACGTATGCTCATGCATTGTAAATTTGACAAAATATGCCCTTCACCTTAGAAGTTCTTCGACTTTAAATCTATATTATTTTTGATCAATTGGCACCATGCGAAAAATTCTTGTTTTGTATTGCCTTAAAGTTATTATTATTTGAAAATAGATTAGAAATAGCCAAATCTATGTACATACCATCACAAAATAAATTTCAAAAATGACTTTAAATTAGAATATTTGTCATAAGAGTATTCAGCTTGCGGCGTGTGAAAAATAAAAAACTAAGGCAATGATTGTTGAGTGCTTGTGTCCGCACTTCGTGCCTCAAGATATGACAAAAACAAAGACACTAGAATAATTCTAGTGTCTTTGATGTGACTTGTTGTTGCGATAAATGCAGATCGGTAATTTTAAAAGAAACCGAGCATTTAACAGCTCCATCAGAGCTTTTTATACATGAGAAAAACTACTGAATAGAATCCGACTTCGGGAAATTAAAGGCACCATCTGATTTATTTTTTAATATTTGCAAAACACACATTAAAACTTTCGAAAATATTTTTAAAAATAATAAAACACAAATGTGTATAAAAAATTTATTGTTGAGCAATGCATTAAGTGCACAAATGAAATTAGTGCTTTCTCATTATGGTTTTATGAAAATAATGAATGTTATGCACATAGAACAGATCTTCTAAACAAACTTATAAAAGTTTTGCTTTTTAAGCATTGTAAGTGGACTGTGATAGCTGATAGACAAAAAAAGCAAGCTAAGCTCAGCATTCTATCTCATAAATAATAAAATAGCGTTATTTAAATAACTGACGACTGAAAAATCGAGCAATATATAATAAAAAACAATAGTTAGAAAAATAACTTAATTGGGGAATATGGAAATGTTTTAATGTTAAACATTAAAATATTTCAAGTCGACTCGAAGGTCATATACGTAAATATAAGACCCCATTACAATTGTAATGGCCTCCCCGTGGTGTTCCCTGGGTACCGATTATTACACATATTACACATAAATAATTATCAACATAAATATAAATATGTAAACGGTAGCTAATTCGAGAGGCGATTTTAACAAACGAATTTAAAAAGCTTTAAAATTATAATAGTCAGGGCGTGAATTTTTAATAATTATTTTTTTTTTATCATATTGCTACGAAATTGGCAAAAAAAACTACCCTAATATGTACAATGTAAATTCATTTCTTCGATCAGAATTGATTTCGGCCCGAAAATCGTCTTCTAGCACAACACGCACACATATACGCGTTCTCGTCTCTTGTTTTTACTTACACAAGCAAGCAAATTCTATTTTTAGATTTCTTACGCTCTCAGCGTAGCGAGCGGAAATTTTGGCCGTCACTAAAAAAGTGGTTTCATAGGGCCAAACCAATGTATGGCCGTCACGCATCTTGTTATTCTAGTGTCTTTGGACAGGCTCATCTAGCATTTTTACATAAATTTAGATTTTTTTATTTAGATTTTTAATGTAAATTACAGGAACTTGCACTGCATTCTGGACTACTAATCCCTCTAAATTTTCCGCGCCTTTAACATCACTTTGGGGTACTCCTTCGTTGTTGCATTTTTTTCCAATTAATTTAAACAACCATATTAGGGTCCCGGCTTATCGCCGGTTACGGTCCCGCTGCCGCTGCTTCTCCTATTCTGCCACTCGCTGGGAAGAGTGCTCCACTAGACGGCCTGACTAGGTTATTCCCTCTCCTTCTGCCCGTCTATGGCTACCCCAGTCGAACCTTGGGGTCTGGGCGAACCAGTCGCCGAGCGAAGATTTTTCCGGCTCAAATTTCTACTCTAATAACATTTTCAGCGTCAATTAACAGTTCACTTTTCCTACGATATTCACTAACCTGTGGCTGCTCCAGTCGAACCTTGGGGTCGACTTGGTTGTTTATCAAGTACTATATTATTTTACAGCTTCAGTCGCCCCTAAACCCCCCCCTCCCCCTACACACAGACTAGGGTACTCATGAAAACACCCTAGACTGAGACCGACTTACTGCCGAATGTCCTTGGCATGATACGTCCCCACAACTCGTCCTTGGAGGTCTTCCAGCTCATAATACGCGTTGCCCATCTTCTTACGAACTCGAGATTTTACGAACGTAGGTCCGAACTTAACGTTATAACCGGTTTGAAAGCAGCTTTGCTTGAAATTACGCCGATAAACTTCTTGTCCTTCGACAAACGATACCATACGAGAACGGAGATTATATCGTTTCTCGTTCTCGTTGTGCTTAATTCTCATCTGGTCAGCAGTTTGCTTCCGCATTATCTCGAAAGAAACTTGCCAGTTGAACTTCAGAGAACGATCGTCCAAAAGATTTAATCGTCTAATCAACGAGTACGTCGACCCTGAAGTGATCATGTGTTGCCCAAATACCATATAATAAGGACTGGTACCAATGCTAGAATGTACTGCCGACCTCAATGCACAACATATTCGGCTGAGAAATTCGTCCCAATCCTTCTGGGCGCAGATATGCCCTGATTGGAGCAATTAATGACCGGTTTACACTCTCAGAAGCATTTGCCTGAGGCGAGTGAACAGCGGTCAACGTGTGCTTAACGCCGTACTGCTCCATCAGTTTCTGGAACGTTCTAGCTTGAAGAACCGTTGTCTGACAGTAACACTTGGGGGACTGCGAACGTCATGAACAATTCGTTTTCCAGATACTTTATGAAGACACTAGAATCGATCTTTTTTACTGGTTTCAAGAAAACGTACTTCGAAAAATGATCCAGGATCCATACTGGTTTCAAGAAAACGTACTTCGAAAAATGATCCATGACAAGAGACCTATGTCGTCGCTCCTTGATCTAGGATACGGTCCGAGAAAATCAATGAACAAGCGCTGGAAGAATCGCTGAGACTCAGGCGCTTTTCCTAACGGTCTGACAGTGAAATTTGCTGCTTTAGTACTCTTGCAAACCTCACATGCACTAATATTATCCCTGACGTCAGAAACGAGCCGTTCCAGATCGATATCCAGATATCGTCGTATTCTTTCTGGAATCTAAATCAATAATCAAGCTATCTTGCAAATCCACTCCGGCCACAATCTCTTCGTTTACACGAGAAAATGTATCCGGGCCAACATTTAAAGAACCCTTACGGTGTTAAATCTCAGAATTGAATCTTTGCAAAGCTAATTCCCATCGCGCTAGTCGTGAATTCAAATCATGATTGGACATTAACCACTTAAGCGACGCATGGTCGGTTATTATCTTGAATGGGAGTCTTTTCACGTAAGCTCTGAAGTTCTTAAGAGCTACTATAGCGGCCAAACATTCCTGCTCTATGACTGTGTAATTGCGTTGAGCTTTGTTTCTTTGAGAAGAAGGCGATGGGACGCTCGTCACCCTCTTCAGATACTTGCACCAACACCGCCCCTACGTCTGACTTACTGGCGTCGCAATGTGTTGCAAACGGCTTCACGAAATCCGGACTACACAGGACCGGAGCTTTACTGAGACACTCTTTGAGCTTGTTGAACGCTTCACTTGCCTTCTTTGTTAAGCCAACTTTCGCTTCGTAGTCATTAAGTAGGTCAATGGGGTAGAAGGTGCTGCGAAATTTGCGACGAATTTCCGGTACCATCCACACAATCCCATGAAACTCCGTAAACTTTTCAAACTCTTCGGCAATAGAAATTCGGTGATTGCGGCTACCTTTTCAGGGGCCGTTCGTATTTCCCCGTCTCCGATAATGTGGCCCAAATAGCGTACTCTTCGCATATAAAAGTGACTTTTAGCGACGTTTAATGTTAAGCCTGCGAGTTACCGACCCATCGGTACCACACCTACACTCCCCACCGAAACCCCCTCGATCGTTCCAAGTTCGCTAACAGTGTTATTGAACCGGGAAACATTGTAGCTAATAAGCGAATGTCGCAACTGCAGACACATCCGCTTAGAAGCTACATCAGCAAGAATATGACTATGTCAAAGCATTGGACAGTTGGCCGGCTGAAAAATCATAACGTAAACAAATTGTGCTAGCTAAGATACATATATAAGACAAAGACATCTTTCAGATTCAGAAGAAATAGAATAGTATGTTTGGAGAAAGCTATTGGGCTACGACTGGCAGATCCAAGAGGACTCCCACTCTATTGGTGACTCGCGCGCTTTATGTGCAGGGCTAACTCCCTAAGTACTCCCCTAACTAAGTTTAAATGGCCCTCAAAACTGGAAGATACTATCAACAGGTCGTCTAGATAAATAAAAACTTTATTTCTTAAATGAGCAGGCACTTCTTTGTCCATTAATCGCGACATAGTGCTCGTGGCGTTACATAGCCCAAAAGGCATGACTGTAAATTGATATAATGGTCTACCTGGGACAGTAAAAGCCGTTTTGTCCCGAGATTGAGGTTCCATAGGGACCTGCCAATATGCATCCTTTCGATCCAGGCTCGATATATACTCGGCTCTCGGTAAACGTCTCAATATCCCGTTTATTTGGGGTAACGGATATGCATCCTTCTCTGTCAAACTATTGACCTTGCGACAGTCAAGACAAATTCTCACTTTACCTGGCTTAGTTACCATCACGATTGGCGAAGACCAAGCACTCTCAGACTCAGACTCTTACCCCTAATAGCAACATCCTGTCAATTTCGGCATACATCGCTTTTTCGACAGCGGGGGAGACAGGAAAATGCCGTTGCTTCGCAGGCCTAGCTGTTCCCACATCAATCGAGTGAAAGATTAAATTCGTCTTACCTAACCCTTCCTGTCTAAATGAGGGAAAACAATTGATCACATTCTCCAACTTAGCTTCGCATAATTCGTGCTGATCCATCACGGCTTGCTGGCTGGCCTCAGGCGGCAATATGTCAGCTATTTTCAAATTAGAGGGGAGAAGGTCATATAATTCCCAAAAGTCTATTCCCAAATAGAGGTCCTGTTTCAATGATGGCACGACATACAATTTCAAAAGCTTCTTGACATCGCCGTATTCCACGTCTATTTTTAGAAATCCTAGTATCCGTTGAGAACTACCGTCTGCGGTCGCCGCTTCTCCTCTTAACGACTTGAACTTCTCGCTTTCCATCGCAGCTTGTACCAACTCTCCTCCAATACGACTAATCGATGCGCTGAATCCAACAATCCCTAAACCAGGTGATTCAATAAGCGAATCGGTAAGAACGGCCGAGGGTTTCGAGGTCCTGTCGGGATAGAACTAATGTAATCCAAACTGGCTTCACACATTTTGACGTTCTCCAAAACAATTTCAATCGACGAGAACGGCGAGATTACCGCTTAAGAACTGCAGGAGATTCTCTGAGATCTGGAATGCAGACATTCCGTAACTCCCAAATTTTGGTGTGAAGCAGTGTATAAGCAAGTTAAATTGGTTCGTCAGGGAGGGGTTGAGACACACTGTTATTGGTGTTCTCTAGTGATCGGTCATGGTTGATTGATTTCGTGCGGCATTCGAAGTCTTCTGTTTGACTGGCAACTTCGACATGCCGACCTTGAAATTTTTTGAACAACTTGGTTTATAGGTGTTTGCTGCACCACACCCATAACAAAAAACTCGTATTTCGGATATACATTCTTGATAGCGGTGTCCTTCGGCTCGGCAATTCCAACATACTAGAGAAAAAGCTTCACTGTCGTTTTCACTTCCGTATGTTGGCCTCACCTCATCTTCAATCTCCTGACAGACCTCGGATATCTCACGTTTAAGCGGTGAATATTTCGTAAAGCCACTACATCTTTTGATGTCAGCCAGGAATGCCTCACGTCGCTTAAAGATTTCTCTCAACTCCGACACCGTTCTAACATCTATGTTCAGAAGGTTACTTCTTAGCACTCGAACAAGTTTGTTGGCTGTCCAATGCTGCTCTAGTAGCGCTTCGTGGAGAAGGAATTGGACTTGGCGTTGTTAAATACTGCCTCTCATAGGCACTTGGTTGATCAGCGGACATTTCAATGGCTGTAACGACTACCGCCGGACTCGGAGTGGACATTACTCGCAGCATGCTTGCGGTGATAGCATTTTGTACGAAATCTGTCATCTTCTCTGACAACGTTGCCAGAAGCCTACGCTCCATGGCTAACAAAGCTACCGCATTAGCACCTATAGTGCTTGAACTAGTATTATTGGTGTTAACCCCGCGAGCTGATGTCGAAGGGACCCCGTCTACTGAAGCGGGTGGAAGATTTTTAGCTTTGCTACGAGTTTCTCGCCCTACCCTTTCGGTTGGTTCGGCTGGAGGCCTACAGATTAGTTTGCACATCGGACAGATCTCACTTTTTTTAAAATGATTCACAATGCATTCCCTGTAAAATTCATGCTGACATGTTGTTAAGTACAAGTCTGGTGTGCTGATCTCGGCTGCACATAATGTACAAACAGAGTTGGAGACACTAGGAGATTTCCTATTTCGTGATCTGTCTAACTCCATCATACTTCAGAAAAATTTCATGTTCCAAAATAGAGAGAAAAATAAAATAAAATTATATATATATAAAAATATCAACGAAAAGGTGCGAGAAAAGATAATAAAACTGAACTCTTGGCTTGATGTCTTCCTTCCATAGGGCTGTCTATTATTTCCGCTTAAAATTCTCAAGAAGACGTAGAATGTGTTTTTTTAAAAGAAGATATTTGTTAGACTAAATTAAAAAAAAAAAAACCAATAAGTATTTTAGTGAAGTCTTGGACCGTGCACTCTTCCTCTGCACGAATATTCCAACCTAGTGGAAACTCTATCTTACTTTAGAAGAAGAAGAAAATCGTCATCTATATGAGGATATGGCATTTCTCTCGAGTGATATCAAGATTTTCCTTCATGTTACATTAATGATCTTTTTTTCCAAAATAGCGTATAGTTAGCTTAAGGAAGTAGATTGAACCGGGACAAAAACCAAGCCGGAGTTACTTGTTACTCTGTTTTCCTCAACAAAATCCACCTTTCCGTTTGCTACACTTAGGAAAATTTTTGGGATAAGTCTTAGTTTTGGCCAGTCAGCAATACTAGTATTAACTTGACGTGGACACTACAACTAGTTCTGAACACAAAAATTTTGGAAGTATGAAACTGAGACGGAAAGTATTGAAGATATTAATCGAGAATCTTAATAAATTGAAAAAAATCACTAAGGCCCCATGTTGGTCGCCACTTTATCTTATTTATTATTATATTTAACTAAACTTCAACGTGTAACGAAATAAAGGGATGGAAGACAAGAGTATCTGTACTTGCAGGTGCACGCTTTAGATGCCGTCTCTAGCTCATGGCGTTGGGTGTGCTGGTCTTCCTTGCACAGATATCTTTTCGTTACATACATTAATGAATAAGATCAAGAATTGAGCGTGCTTACAACAAAAAAATAGAGGAGCTAGTATACAAAATCGGAGGAAGCAAATTAATATATTCGGAAGGGGACAGTAGAATAGGAGGAAAAGCTTGAGAAAGCTGTGGAATCGTGTTCGCGGATTGCCCTACCCTACCTATGACCACTTTCCTTAAGACCATGGCTCTAGTGGCCACTTTGGTACCCTACGTCCGGAGAAACATCACCCGAGTCAGTATTTAAGTTTTTAGAAACTAATATTTTCTGTATTCATGGTTGATTAATAATTAATAACAAAATTTATAGCTAAAAATAGGTACATAAATAAATACGAACTAAAGTAAGTCGAGGGAATCTAAGGCAAAGGGTTTTTGTATTTTTTTTTTGTTTTTGTTGCTTGTTTAGAAAAAAAGGTTTATACCGTTATTCAAGAAAGTTATAATTAAAGGGTTAAATGGTACTGGTTGCTAAATATATATTTAAGAGAAGAAACAAAGCATTTATTTAAATTCTCCCATAATTTCCAGTGCAATTTTTTCTCTGTAATCTTGTTCCATGAATTATTTTTATTATTATTGTGAATTATTAAAGAGAAGAAAAAAAAGAAGTGTGAGAGTGGCCCTCGAGTAAATTCGGTTAAATTTTTCTTGTTATATTCAATCGGCTACTTTCGCCACTCCATTAGGAACAAATAATTTAGCAAAAATCAACAATAAATAAAAAAAAATTCCAAATTTATTTACTTTTACTATTTAGCTTCCATAATTTTTTATTTGGTGTATAATAAATGTGGACGCCGAAAAATGAATATATGCACTCAATCCTTTAAATAATTTCACAATGCCTTTATTCGACTTTTCCCTTTAAGCACACGCCACCGAATGCCGCGTCTCGCGTATTCCTCTTTTCTTATGCTCTCTGAAGTGTGTATGCGTTTGTGAGTGAGCTAGGTGTACATTCTTATCTCTTAATGCTAGCTTATAAGTAAGAGCGAGATAACAATAATATTCTTATTCCTAACGGGGATATGATCGTATGCTTCTCTCTGCCATTATGGGCTTCATATGAAAATGAACTGATCTTAGAAAAATAATTAGATTAGGTTAGCTTACATAATATAAAAAAAAAAATACTCGAAAAAATTCGAGTACACATGTTTTATAGCTTATTGTGAAAACTTAAAATACATCATTTAAAAATTCAACATTTTTTTCTCTCAGTTCAAAACGGCGGTTCGGGGATTAATAAATTTCGATGTAGGTTAGGTCAGACAGGCTATTCTAGCATTTTTACATAAATTTAGATTTTTTTATTTTCATTTTTAATTTAACGTTTTAGATGTTCGCTACATCAGGAACTTGCAATGTATTCTGGACTACTAATCCCTCTAAATTTTACGCGCCTTTAACCTCACTTTGGGGTACTTCTTAGTTGTTGCATTTTTTTCCAAATATTTAATGACTATGTTATTCCCTCTCCTTCTGCCCGCCTGTGGCTGCTCCAGTCGAACCTTGGGGTCTGGGAGGTGATGCTGATGTGCGATGGCTACGCCGAGCGAAGATTTTTCCGGCCTAACTTTTTGCCTGGAAAACAAACGCAAAACTTAACCCGCGCACCGATAATGTCGAGGAAAACTCACTCTACTAATATTTCCAAAACTTTCCGGGTGCACCTGATAAGGGTTGCATCCCGTCTAGTATATTCCCGCTGCATAATACTGCATCTAGTATGACCCTAAATTAGTGTGCCACAGCTGACCGCAAGCTCCCTAACGTTTTCTTTTCGGGAACTATATTGCCATACCATCCTCCTTTGAAGATCATTACTTAAAAATCAATTTTACTGAAATATACATTGTGGTTGCCTATTTTGTGCAAAGACTACGAACCGATTACCATGCACCCCAGATCAAATTTTTATGCAATAAAATGAAAAGATAACTAGTCGTTTCACTCAGTTTTTAAATATCTATTTGGCCCTATAGATGAAAATGATCGAGTAAAAATACAAAAGAAACTTGACATCAACGCCCATAACTCAGTTTGCGTGAACTCAACGACGCTATACTATTGATAAATAACGGAATGAAGATACAGAATTATGAAAATAGCAACATTATCATTAAAGTTCTTTTATTCGAACTAATGCAGCTTACGGAATAATTAGAAAATTTGGAAATGGTTACGCAGCTTTCCAGACTCGGAATGTTTAACCCCAAATTACTAAACTATGAAAAACGTAAGAATGTGAAAAGCCATAATATTTTAAACATTAAAACATCCACTTGGATTAACTACAATGATAACCAATTATTATTCACATCCCACATACCCACTTATTTTTCACTTATAAACACACTTAAAATAATCCCTTACCCAGACTCCAAAGGCTATCAGCTAGATTACAAAAGCACACATCATATTTTGAAAAAGAAAATAAAGTTTATAATACCGAAAATTAAGAAATAAAAAATGAATGTGTCACCAATATTATTAAACACTTTAAACGAATTTGTAATTTTAAGCCAGTGCACACGAACGAAATAATAAAAAACATAGAACCAAACACAATTGTAACTTGGAACTTAACCCAAACCATTCTTAACCAAAATTGCCAAAATTCAATAAATAATACAAAAAAAAGAAGGAAACAAAATGATAAGAGTAATGTAATGCATCAACAGTCAATCAACAGTACAATTTTAAGTGAAATTCTGTTAAAACCAGAAATAGATTTGACAGCACAATACACACCACTTAATATAACAAAAAAAAATTGTAAGACACAACGACATTGTTGAGATGATTTCAGAGACAATATTACACCTTACATACTTATGACCATTGGAATAATGGCCCTAATTTTGTTGTACTTATAGCCGTCCTTCAAAACATCCTAAAGCCTAACCTAAGCAGATTTGACTGCTCTCTTTGAATCTTTTCCTAATCTTAAGAATTCAAGATCGAGGCTCTCCCGAAATACAACTATTGTTAATAGGTTTCTCCTCAGTCCAATTTACATTTGATTTTCAATTTTAAGCTGATATCCAAATAAAGAAGTTTAATAAAAATCTTCGTTAAATAATTCTTCTCGGCGTTGTCCTTAGTCAACTGACGGGACATTTATTTTATTCAATATAAAAATATACCAACTTTTTTACTAGGACTCAACACAAGATACAAAAACTAAATTATCTCTCCGAAATTATTATTTTTGGCCAGTAAGTGGTTAAATTTCATATGTGCAATGCGAGCAAACAATTCAGCCATAAATTAGCTAATAAGAAAAAGGTAGAATAATGGGCATATAAAGGATATTCAAATAAAATAGCCAGAGAAAAAATAAAACTACTGCCTTTTCCCAGATTACGATTACATCGTAAGCTCTTGAAGATAATCTGTCGTTATAGTGGTAATACTTATAGTGGCCAGTATGTGTATCACATCAGCTAAGGGCACTTCGAAAGTGGAAGCAGTCGACAATCGAAACCCGTACCATTATTATACTCGCTCGTCATTTCCTCGCTTAGAAACATATGAGCGGTGGAAATAAAACACTAATTTCTCCTGGTGGAGCATTAAACGTTCTGTCGCAACTTAATTCGTGTAAGGCTGACGGGAGAGGTCGCGCGAAAGGCGAAGCAATAATATTGGGCGAGAACGAGCGATTGCATTTTTAAGTGAAAAGTTGTGCTTCTAATGTCTTTAAATTTGATTCGGTATCCATTTCCATAAAACAAAATGCAGTTTTCCAATATTAAAATGAATTCTTAAGTCAATGTTATAGACAAGCAGTTTCGTTTGATTAAATCACCGTGAAATTTTTTAAATAGTTCTACCTTGTTAGTTTTTTAAAATGTATTATTCAGAGCTTCATTTGAGTTTCGATTTTCCTAACGTTAATCTTCCGAAATTTAGCGTCAATTTTATAAATAAGCCTTTGAAAGATCTCGATATATGTATGTTTCGCGTCAATACCATAAATAAACTTTTGAAAGATCTCGATATGTTTCACCATTTTCCAAACAAACAAATTCGATTGAGGAGGCCCCGTTTCAGGATGCACTTTGATTTTAAGAAACCTCTTCTGTTCATAGAATAGAACTTTGCGTAGGGTGTAGTGCAAGCAAATCTAATTCTGTTTTTATATATATCATATGGTTGGTTACTAATTAATAGCAAGTATTTAATTCCCCTACAAATTTTTATCCCCGTTACTCGTAGAGTAAAAGAGTATACTAGATTCGTTGAAAAGTATGTAAAAGGCAGAAGGAAGCGTTTCCGACTATATAAAGTATATATATTATTGATCAGGATCAATAGCCGAGTCTATCTAGCCATGAATGTCAAGATATCAGGATCTGAAAAAGCTAGAAGGTTGAGAAGGTCAGCATACAGATTCTAGAGACAAAGACGCAGCGCAAGTTTGTTGACACATATTGCACAAAACTACCACGCCCACACGTTTGAAAAGTTGGTTGATATTTTTTCACAATTTTATTAGTCTTGTAATTTTCTATCGATTTAACAAAAACCATTTTGCTACGACCACTCGAACTCCCTAAAGCAGCCGAACAGGTCACGCTCACGCTTTGGAACAATTTTTAAATTTTTTTCCATTTTATTCCCCAATATCGATATCCCAGAAAAATGATAAAATTTCGCCTTTGCATTCGCTGAGTAACGGGTATTTGATAGTCGTGGAGCTCGACTATGGCATTCTCTCTTGTTTCTCTTATGATGCGTCTTGTATTGTTTACCTAGTCGTTAAGATTTTAAACGAATACGTTTTTTTCTAGATCGTCACATTTTATTTTTTCCCACTGCCATTTTAAAACGGTGTAATTTATTCAGTGCTTCATTCGCTGGATCTTGAAAAGCAATTTCACTTTGTTCATGAATTTTGTTTCTTAAAGATGTCATCTGCACTGACTTTAGTAAAGCAGTAGACTCTTTAATCATCACCTTCTAGTAAGGAATCTTGATCTTTTAGGTTTCCCTGTTGATCTTCTAAACTGGATTTCAAGATATCTGAATGCAGGACGCAACAAGTCCTCTTTAAAAATTCTCTATCTTGTATTCTTCGAGTCACATCCGGTGTCCACAAGGGAGAAATCTTGGTGCGCTTCTTTTTACCTTATTCATTAACGACCTCCCCTTAATAATACAACATTCGCGTGTACTTATGTACGCAGACGATGTTAAATTATGCCTTCAGCACAAGGACATTTCGTGCCATTCGGACTTACTATCCAATCTAGACAGATTTCAAATAACGTATTAAACTTAAATGGCTCCAAGTTCAAAGTAATGACCTTTTGTCGTGTCAACCCAATACGCTCGACTTACACTCTAAGTGGGTGCCCTTTGGACAGAATAACACGGGTTGATGATCTTGGTGTTCTTCTGGACCGTAAACTAAAATTGTTTGACAATATTTCGACTATTGTTAATAAGGCCAGGGGTGTGCTTGGTTTAATAAAAACGTGGTCTAAGGAATTTGATGATCCTTACTTGACTAAAACCTTATTTATTTCGTTAGTCCATCCGATTCTTGAGTACGAATCACCGGCTTGGAGTCCACAATACGTAGTCCACTCGGACCGCATTGAATCGGTTAAAAATAAAACTTCTTACATTTTGCATAAATTGGGAGGCAAACCGTATATTACCTCATTTTTCCAGTATACTACTTTTAATTAATTTACCTTAACCTTAACCGTAGAACTATGCTTGGAACAGTATTTATTTGTAAGCTTATCCGTGGTGATGTTGAGAGTCCCGTCTTGACCAGTCTGCTTAACTTCTCGGTTACAAGTAGATTCACTTGAATCTATATCTTAAATCATTGTAGATCTAACATGACCGAACATGACCGTCAAAACGTCAATTGGTAAGGGTGGTTAAAAAAGGCTTGAGAGACGGGATAACGCGATACGTATATGCGATGGAGGTATTCACCGTTGATAAGCTTCGTGAGGAGTGCGTTGAGGTTCATATGGGCAGCAGGGTAAAATGTAGGTGAATGAGGTGCAGGGCCACGATGAAGACGACGATCCGCCCCAGACCCCGAGCCACAGCGGGAGCAGGATGCTGGAATTGTGGGAGTCTGGAGCATTGTTTCTGGGATTGCACAGCGGTGGTTTTGCAATCGCTCTGGGCGACCGGACACGGTGTCACCAAAGTCCCCCGATTGCGCGGAAAACGTCCGGCTGGGCAATCCGAGAGCTGGAGGGATTCGCCCAGGCACGAATCATGCAGAGCAATCGTGGAGAGAGGATTAGGTAATTCTAAGTCAAGGCTACGATTTTAACCAGCGGAAGAACGGATACGACGGTATTTAGAGGCCCGAAATCGGATCTTCACGGAACACCAAATGAGCCGCATGCGACTAGTTTCGAGGAAGGTGAAAAAGGCGAGGGACCGCTTCAAGATTAGGAGATCTAAGCGACGTGAGGTAGTAAGGAATCTTGATCTTTTAGGTTTCCCTGTTGATCTTCTTAACTGGATTTCAAGCTATCTGAATGCAGGACGCAACAAGTCCTCTTTAAAAATTCTCTATCTTGTATTCTTCGAGTCACATCCGGTGTCCACAAGGGAGAAATCTTGGTGCGCTTCTTTTTACCTTATTCATTAACGACCTCCCCTTAGTAATAAAACATTCGCGTGTACTTATGTAAGTTCCCCTATAAGTTATTGTCCCACAACAACATTTCTGGGTAAACACAAGTGCCCAAAATGCTGACCAAATGTCTGCATTCTTTCCGCTGTCAACGACAAGCTAAAAGTGCGATCATCTGCACTTCTCCGCCACGTATCCGCTGACGATCACTGCTTCGCTGCCGACGCCCACACTTGATTGCTAGGGACTTATTTTATTTAGGGAAATATTTTGTATCTTAGTTTCAGTTTCATTTAATCAATCCAAATAAACGGTGGCTTGCGACCCACAAACTAAAAGAAAATAATTGTAATTATTTACTGGCGCCCGAACAGGGACCAGCGAATAACGAGTACGACAGACAAAAAAAAAATTTGTTGCAATTTTATTGTAGGACAAAAAAGAAATATTTTTTTTATAAAATTTATTTTAAGATTTAAAAATTTAATACAGTGGTACTTTAACATTTCAAAAAACAAAAACAAACATAAATTCTTTTACTTTCCTCTTAATTTAATTACGGTTGTGAAAAATATAATTCAAGCTCGAATAGTTCGAATGATTTAAATTGCCAAGACCATAACGCTCGTGCCTTTTTTGTTTTGTTTAAGTTCGTTTTGTGTAAGTGCTGCCCGAGTTAAAAGCCAACATGGCAAACTCAAATAATCTAATAAGACCACCGGTTCTCAGTTCAAATGAGAGACCGGTACCCGTAGAAAGACCCGAACTAACTGAACGGCAGCGCGTAGATATGAATGTTGACAGGGTTAATTGGCAAAACGGCAAATCGAGAAAAAGGTTCGTGTCTAACAATACGCACCTGACAAAGTGGATAAAGTGAAATTCGTTTTCGCGGTAATAAACTTATGGACAAGTCCAGAATACTGGCACATATCGCAAATAGTGAATCAAATTTCTGGGGTGGGCGAGCAATTGCTGGAAAACTTGCCGAAAAAAGACACTGCCTTGTCAACAAATTGTTATTCAAGAGCCGTCAGTGATCCCTTATATATAATGAATTATTCAAGTGAGGCTGATGAATCATTGGCTACTGCGGCCCCCGGCTACTTGGTCACGCAGCGCTTTCAAAAAATCAAACGAAAGTTTCGTGTTTCTCCAGAGACTGACAGGAAAAAATGGAAATCCAATATCGGCAAACAAGGTGAAAACCCTTCGTCAACACAACCAAGCTATGGCGCAACTCAAACCGATTTGGTTTTCTTGCGCATATCTCAGTTGACAAAGAAATAGGCAATGATATTGGCGATCTGTATGACCAGCCCAATATCAGTCACCAAGCTGCTATTGCTGCCGCTAAGCGGGATGCAGCCTCCGCTGGTACCACTAGCTCACTCAACAAGGCGCAGTACAAACCACCTCCTATAGTAATAGAGGGAGTAGACAACCTGCCTGATGATGCAGAGCATCTTAGTTAGTTAGCTGACGCTAACACTTTCAACTGGCTCGAGAAGACGAAGAGTATGAGTTCCACTGCTACCAGCTAGCTAGCTAGGCCTGCACCACAGTACGCTACATCTAGGAAGAGCTGGAAAAAATTCGACATACATACTCCGCTAAGGCGAAACGAACCAGGTACCTCAGAAGCGTTTCCAGTCAACATGTTTTTCCTGAACATTGCTGCTGCGGCAAGCAATAAGGAGATCCTGGCAATAAAGACACTATGCCATATGAGAGTAGTTATTGAGACTCTCCGCAAGCGTAACGCTGCAGTTCAATGCCCAAAGACCCACATTTGTGTGAAATGTGCCGGCGAACACCCAGCCAAGGACTGTACTACGCCACGCATCGATCTATGCACTTGTCACAACAGTGGTGGACAGCATCCTCCAAATTATAAAGGTTGCACCAAGCTACAAGCTTGGCGATCCACACCCAGAAGTGGAGTGGTAAGAGGAACCGAAGTTAAAGACCAACCAAATAAATGCTGCCGCTGCGCATCCTAGTATCCACGAAGTTGCCTGAAGTGGAGTGCTTCGTGCGACGTCACGACATCGATGTGTTACAGCGGGACACACTGCAAGAGGACAGAGACGCCTAAGCTATTCGGCTTTGTAGCTTACACTGCCAATGATCCGAGTGCTGGCAACGCCAAAGGCGGGGCAGCTATCTTGATCAAATCTAGCCTTGCTCACTTCCCGCTAACACCAATAGCTACTGACAAGGTGCAACTTGCGAGATTAGCATGGACTACGGACGACTTTAAGGACATTTTGGAAGAGTTCCAAAGGAAATTCATCGTTCCGGGCGATTGGAACGCGTCCCACAGGCTCTGGGGTGCGGGAAGGAGCAACCAAAGAGGCATTGTATTAGAGAATCTCGTTCTAAACTCGGAGGTGGACTCGCTAGCAACAGGAGGACTAACAAGATACCTGTACGGCAGTAGATGCTCACTAGGGTACATTGATTTTGCACTGACAAAGGGTGTGCTGGGCATCCACGCTAACATAAGGGCGGTTGTTAAGCTTAGCTCCGATCACCTGCCTCTGGTAATTACGCTGGCACGATCACGCGCGCAATCAAAAGGCGTTGCACGAGGAAGGCGCCTTTAGTCGATAGCAACGGGACATGGTGTCGGACCAACTTGGGACAAGCGGAGGTATTCGCTGCGCACCTCTCCGAGCGATTTCAACCATTCAAGCTTGCCAGCCTGCAACAGGTTGAAGAAACTAAGGACCAGTTAAACCAAGCGCTTCAAATGGATCTGCCAATCACGCCGTTTGAACCCTGCGAGGTAGCCGAAGTCATTGTGTGCCAGAGTAGAAACAAAGCCCCAGGACATGACGTCATCTGCAACGCCACATTGAAGGCCTTGCCCAGGCAAGCGATCCTCTACATAACGTTAGTTTTCAACGCTATTGTTAGGTTGCAATACTTCCCTTATCAGTGGAAGCTCGGGATAATCTCCATGATCCAAAACCTGGCAAGCCGGAAAGGGAGCCCGCCTCCTACCTACCGATAAGTCTCCTCCCTTCAACTTCGAAAGTGTTTGAGAGACTGATTGCATCGGGTCGTCGAGCAAAATGTGACTGCCAATGACAATAAGGAATATTGTAACAGCCTCTTCTTCGACATTGGAGAAGCGTTTGATCGAGTGAGGCACATTAGACTTCAACTAAAAATTAAGCAGCCGCTGCCTGCTCCATATTTTGGGTTGCTTAAATCGTACTTGGAAGGAAGGAGGTTCGCTGTGCGCTTTCATTTCCACCGAGCACAACGTGGCAGCTGGTGTTCCACAAGGTAGTGTCCTCGGCCCCCTGCTCTACTGCCGTATAGCCACGACATGCCGCAGCCGGATGTAAGCCTTTACGGAAAATCAATGTTGGCCCTATTGCCGATGACGCGTGCGTCACCTACAGGTCCCGATGCGAGCACGACGCAGGCGATGGTATCCAGGACTTTGCAGACCGGTTCTCGGAATGGGCAAGACGTTGGAACATTGGCATCAGTAGCAGTAAATCCAACAACGTCTGCTATACTTTAAAGCGGAGAACGCCACCGCCCGCCTACAGTACCTTGCAAAGTACCATGGAGTGCTTCTTGATCGCATGCTCACATTTGCCAAGCATGTGACCGACATCAGAACGCGCCTACGTGCTAAGGTGGCGAAGCACTACTGGCTACTTTGTTCGCGCAGTAAATTGTCGCTATCCAACAAGCTGACAATTTACAAACAGATCTTAGCACCAAACTGGAAGCAGAAGCTGACGCTTATCTTAAATCCTATTTGTTATATGTGATTGTTATGTAATTGTTGTAAAATTACTGTAAACTTGAAAGAGCTAACTATAGCTATATATATAGACCATAAGAAATAAATTTGTCGAAAGTGCCGACGTGGCACTCGAGTCCTACAGCATTCCGCTGGATTGGAATGCCATGTCAAGATGTCTCACTCAAACGAGACATAACTACATTAGGATACCAAATGTCTATTTTGGTCCAAAGTCACCAACAGTCGGTGGAAGACTTCCACCAAGCTTAGCTGCATGCAAATGACCTCAGAATCCGAGCCTTTCATTACAAAAATGTACAGAGATAAAGCTCTGGACACTTTTATTAGAGGCCTTCGAGGAGACTTACCTCGCCTCTTGGCTATAAAGGAGCCAGCTGATCTCCCTTCTGCTTTGCATTATTACTTAAAACTTGAAAACCAAACATACAGATCAAACCATGCGGCAAATTAGGGGCAACAGTCGGGCTTCAGGGTAAACGAAAAACCCATACCGGCACCCCGCAATTTTCAGCCGTCGAACGACTTTGGCCATCGACAGCATCCACCGGTCCCTCCACGAAACCTCATGAAGAGACCACCACAACACTTAGGCCAGCCATTCGCTGCGCCAAGAAAACACGTGCTCAATTTCGGTAATGCACCGTTCGCCGCACCCCGACAAAATTATCAACAACAATGGCAACAATTAATGCCCCACCCCGTCCTTTCGCGGCCAAACCGCAACCAAGACCAGAACCAATGGACGTGGACCGCTGTATACAGACGAGAAATGTCAATTATATAAACAGACCACATTTTGACGCCGGCATATTACAGACATAAACAAAAGACAAAGAAATTATAATATCCAAACAATGGGCATGGGACAGCCAAGTGTCGAAATAGCAGGGCGAAGTTCAAGCATGACAGACTATCAACGGTCGATCCAAGAATATGAAACCTAGAACGACATAAATGGCACTAATGGCAACAACAACCAGTGTTGCATTTTTTAGATTAGAAGACTTCTCACTGCCATATTTCGAATGTAGAGTGAGGAGTGCAAAGGTTCTAAAAGTGTTTATCGACACAAGCTCCAACAAAAACTATATTCAGCCCAACCTGGTGTCGAATGCAATACCAAATATCAAGCCTTTCATAGCTGCCAGTCCGGGTGGCGATATAAAAATAACACAAGAGAGCAGACCTTTTTGACTGGGAAATAAAATTTTTCCTATTAACATCTCTTACGACATTCGACGCAATTCTCCACAAAGACACCCTGAAAGAAATGGGAGCACAGATAGATTTAGGAAATTTGACCATGACACTGGGAAATGGGAAGAGGATTGCTATCAAGGAACGAAGGTTTGAGGCTGTTTGTAGTTGTTTTAATTCCAAAATACGGTTGGTTTTCGTCTTATCTTTCCCTTTGACCAGTAAACGGTAACTTGTTTTCGTCTTTCTAAGTCAACTGCACATATCTCTTGTAATCATATTCTTTATTTGATCAATTTTTAGGAGCAGGGAAGGTCCCGCTACATTCGAAGTCAACTCGTAATTGACTGCATGATCTGCATACAAAGATTTCTTAGCCTAGGTCGGGGAGCAGCGCTGCCGGCGTAGCCTGCAGCGTAGCGATGCTTATCTATGTTATCTTTTATATGTGGTTGGGGAGAATCCAGCGGAATGCTGTAGGACTCGAGTGCCACGTCGGCACTTTCGACAAATTTATTTCTTATGGTCTATATATATAGCTATAGTTAGCTCTTTCAAGTTTACAGTAATTTTACAACAATTACATAACAATCACATATAACAAATAGGATTTAAGATAAGCGTCAGCTTCTGCTTCCAGTTTGGTGCTAAGATCTGTTTGTAAATTGTCAGCTTGTTGCACCACACACACTATTGTAAACAATCACACACACACATTAATGTCTAAGTACAATATGTAATCAAAGATCGAGAGCCCTTCGATTAAGCTTAGCTGTCATTTACGCACAAGCAAAGTGCAAAAGTCCGAATTCCAAAGTCTAGACTCTGTGGCGAGACATAACCACGTCCCCTAAATATCCGATCCTTGGCGAGACAACGTCCACGTCCCCCAAATATCCAATCACTTGGCGAGCCAACTGAAATAACAAAAAATTCCGCCCACACAATCGTCTCAGGATTCTCCAATTACTCCCATTTTTCTGGAGCTCCTCTCTTAACGGGAGAATAGACACCTCTCTTTTCGGGAGAATAGACGTTGATAACTTTATTCTCTTAAACTTCTCTCTTAAGTTATCCCAACCTGCCTATAAAAACCCAGACATGTCCCCATACAGTAGTTCAGTTCTGAGTACGTTATCAATCGCGATAATATCGCTAAGCCCACTTCAACTTCGAAGTCAATTATCCAACCTTGTGATAATCCAAAGGCTCTAGTACTTCCATTATTGGAAATAATAAAAACGTTTAATAATACATAATAAACCTACTTGTGTGTTTTTTTTTTATTAAACTCTCGGTCTGAATTCGTAAATATACATATATGCACGTGGGTGCTTTCTATTACGCATACACTTGGGTTTGACTGTATATGTACACATTGTAACGGAGTGCTACAATGTGCTTGTGTTATGAATATATATAGGTAGAGTGATAAACCGATATGTGTGCATACTACATTCCCTCCTTTTGAAAAATAACGTAATAATATGAAGTTATTTTCAAGTATATAATTTTTTTTTTTGTTTTAATATGTATATTAGTATTTGGAATAAATGAGTAAAGAAATATTAAAAAAATATATTTATTTAGATTGTATTTTGCAAAGTAAAAGTTTTGTATTATAATGTTTTTTATTAGTTTTCTATTTGTGGTTGGCCAACCAAACAAAATGTATTAGGAATTAAAAATTTTTTACCTATTTTTATGGACTATCTGTTTTTTATTTTTATTTCCTATAATTGTAATGTTGTCATTATCTCCTATTTCTGACACTAAATATGGTCCTAACTAATGACCCGTTTCGTTTTTAAGTAATATCTTATCTCCTATTTTTAATTCAAAATTACTAATATTTCTATCATATTTTATTTTTCTATCGGCTTTTGCCGTGTCTAACATATTTTTAGCTCTTCTATATGCTATTTCTAATCTTAGCTTAACTTCTTTTGAATAGTCATCCATGTTGTAAATAGGATCTATTCTGTCTATCCTGTTAAAATCTGTGAATTGTCTTGGTAATCTTCCAAATACTAATTCATATGGACAATAATCATGAACTACCGATGGTGTTGTGTTAAAACAATAAGTAAAATATTGTATCCATATATCCCAATCGGTTTTGTCAACAGATATATATGAGCGAACATACTCGCTGAAAGTTCTGTGACTTCGTTCTATTGTTCCTAATGTCTGGTGATGGTGTGCAGTTGAAGTAATGTTTTTTATCTTCATATATTTGCACAGGTCGTCTATAATTTGGTTTTTATATTCCGTTCCCATGTCCGTTATGATTGTTTTCATTGGACCGTACTTTAGAATAAAATTTTCGAATATAGCCTTAGCAACTGATCTTGCACTTTTATTTGGAACAGGTACCGTTACCAAATATTTCGTTTAATCGCAAATGATAGTAACAGCATACTCATTTCCGTTTTCTGATCTTGGCAGTGGACCAATGGTATCTATCAAAACTATATCAAATGCTGTTGCTGGCGTTTCCGTTATTGTCAAAGGTGTTTTAGTATGTTTTGTTGTCTTTGCTTGTTGGAATTTTAAACATGTTTTAACATACAGTCATGGTCAAAATTATTTTCACAAAGTGCATTTTTGTGCATGGGTCACAAACAGTTGCTTGTGCAGCAAGTGGGGGGAGGTGAAATGCAAAAAAACTTTTGCTTTTGCAAATTCAAACCTATGCAGAGTCAGATGAAAGAAGAATTGAAAAAATAACTGTTCCTATGCGCAAGGAAGAGGCAAATGAAGAGATCTTTATCAGTTGTCAGAAGTATTTGCACACGGTTTCGTCGCATCACAATTATTTTCACAACGCAATTTCTTCTTCAGTGATTGGTTTAGAGTGACAAGTGCCGGTTTGTTTGCTTAAATACATTTAAATTATTGAATAAAAATTAGATTTAATCATTTTCCTATTACAGTTATTAAATAAAATGCCCAAAACAAAAGAGTTAACAGTTGAGGCCCGGGCTGGTATTGTTGCTAGGTTTAAAGCCGGTACACCTGCGGCCAAAATAGCTGAAATATATCAAATTTCGCGTAGAACTGTCTACTACTTAATAAAAAAGTTTGATACAGTTGGCACATTAAAAAATAAAAAAAGATCAGGCCGAAAACCTGTGCTGGACCAAAGGCAATGCAGGCAAATACTTGGAGTTGTGGCGAAGAATCCTAGTGCCAGTCCGGTAAAAATTGCCTTAGAATCAAAAAATACAATTGGCAAACAAGTTAGTAGTTCTACAATTCGTCGCAGGCTAAAAGAAGCTGATTTTAAGACATACGTTGTTCGCAAAACGATTGAGATCACACCAACCAACAAAACAAAACGTCTTCGATTTGCGTTGGAATATGTTAAGAAGCCTCTTGACTTTTGGTTTAATATTTTATGGACTGATGAGTCTGCATTTCAGTACCAGGGGTCATACAGCAAGCATTTTATGCATTTGAAAAATAATCAAAAGCATTTGGCAGCCCAGCCAACCAATAGATTTGGTGGGGGCACAGTCATGTTTTGGGGATGTCTTTCCTATTATGGATTCGGAGACTTGGTACCGATAGAAGGAACTTTAAATCAGAACGGATACCTTCTTATCTTAAACAACCATGCTTTTACGTCTGGAAATAGACTTTTTCCAACTACTGAATGGATTCTTCAGCAGGACAATGCTCCATGCCATAAGGGTAGGATACCAACAAAATTTTTAAACGACCTTAATCTGGCGGTTCTTCCGTGGCCCCCCCAAAGCCCAGACCTTAATATCATTGAAAACGTTTGGGCTTTTATTAAAAACCAACGAACTATTGATAAAAATAGAAAACGAGAGGGAGCCATCATTGAAATAGCGGAGATTTGGTCCAAATTGACATTAGAATTTGCACAAACTTTGGTAAGGTCAATACCAAAAAGACTTCAAGCAGTTATTGATGCCAAAGGTGGTGTTACAAAATATTAGTATTGTATTTATATAAAATAAAGAAATTCTTATGTTGAAATTAGATGTTAAGCTGAAATTTACTAAATTAAGTTGAGTGAAAATACTTTTGAAGCGCAATAAACATGTGAAAATACTATTGACAACTTGCATGCATATTTTCTTTTGCTTTAAGCTTTGTACTATGAACCGTTATCTTTCGTATTTCTTTTCGACTACCTTCTGCATAGATCAAGCTAAGCGATAAGAACTATTTCAGGCAAATCGGACAACAACAAGAAGAAATATAACAAAAAGAAGTTGAAGTTTGCAAATATTGTGCGTTGTGAAAATACTTTTGACCACCTCTGTATTTACTTATTGCCTTTGTCATTTGTGGCCAATAATAATAGTTTTTTATTTTCTTCAGGGTTCTAGAAATTCCTGAATGGCCTCCATCTGACGGATCATCATGATATTTAGACAGTATTGCTTTTTTTTGAACCTTATCATTTTTATCTATCTTAGTCACCTTGTTTAATAGCACTATTTTTAAATTTTTAAGGAATTTTATTGCTCTTTTCTTTAAAATTCTTTATAGTGAAGAATTGCCCTTCGAAGATTTGTTCACTTGGTGACAATTGTGTTTGAATAATGCTATTTATTCTTGCTTCTTCATTAAGCCTTTGAAAGAATTGATCTAAATCGATTATTTCATTAGAATAAAAATTAGTCATATCAAAACGTGTTATAATGTGTTTTCCTCCTTTTAACAAGCACTTATGTTTGTCTATTTTGAGTAAAACATATTTTTTGGCATCAATGTTATTGATTACCTGATAGATATTGGGCATTTTTATATTTTCTTTCTTATTAGGTTCATGCAATTTTTCACCTGCGCAGGTATTTTTCTGTCTTGTAGATCTTGTTGTGACCTTTAGTATTTGTCTATTCATTGCTTTAAGTTCTCCGATGGTTATTCGGGACAAAGCGTCTGCAACATGATTATCTTTCCCCTTGAGGTATTCTACTGTGAATTCAAACTCCTCCAAGTCTAGTCTCATTCTGGTTAATTTTGAACTGGGGGTTTTCATTGAAAAAAGATATGATAGTGGCCTATGGTCACTTTGTACTAAGAAATGCCTACCATATATGTATGGTCTGAAGTGATTTATTGCCCAGCTGCTAGCTCCTGCTCTGTAGTGGATTTATTACTTTCGCCTTTTGTAAAGCTTTTCAAAGCGTATGCCACTGGTAGCTGTTGACCGTTATGGTCTTGAGATAATACCGCTCCACATGCTTGTTTACTAGCATCTGTGGTTATGCAAAATTGTTTGCTGAAATCTGGGTACTGAAGAAGTGTTGGTTTCATTAATTCCCTTTTGAGATATTCGAATGCATCATTGCATTCGCTTGTCCATTCAAATGGGACATTCTTTTTACAAAGCCTCGTTAAGTGGCGTGATTTCTCAGAAAAGTTCTTAATAAATCTTCTGTAATACTTGCAAAATGCCACGAATCGTCTAGCTTCGTCTGCGTTTACTGGTTGGGGGTAATTTTTTATTACCGCATGTTTAGAGTCATCTGGCAATATACCTTTGTCAGTACACTTGTGACCTAAATAAGTAACCTCTTTCATAAAGAAAGTGAATTTTTCTGGATGTAGTTTTAAATTATGTTGACTACATAATTTGAAAACGTCGGTTAAATTTTTAAGGATGTGCTTTTCAGAACAGCCTATGACTACTAAATCATCCATATACAGAAATGCTTGCGAAGGCGTTAAACCTGAAAATGAAAGAGTCATCATTCTTTTAAAAGAATTTGGGGCTATTTTTAAGCCAAATGGTAATCGCGTGTAGCGGTATGCTCCCGTTGAAGTTGAGAATGATGTTATATTTCTTGACCTTTCGTCTAATTCTATTTGATGAAATCCTGACATCAGGTCTAGGCACGAGAAATATTTTGCTCGACCTCATTGATCAAGAATATCTTCTATTCTTGGAAGTGGGAATTTATCTGCTAGCAGTTTCTTGTTGATTTGACGATAATCGACTACTAGTCGCCATCTCTTTTCCGCCGAGTTAGGCAGTGATTTCTTGGGTACCAAGAGAAGTGGGCTATTATATTCTGAAATAGATGGTTCGACAATGCCATCTTTTATTAATTTGTCAACTTGCCTTTGAATTTCTGGCTTTTGACTTTCTGGCATTCTATAGTTTTTGATATAGACTGGAGTTTTGTCTTTTAATATAAATTTTTGCATATAAAAGTTATTAGCTGATATGGTTTCTGTTTCAAGACCAAAAATATCGCTATATTCGGTGCATAATTTTTTTAAGTCGCTTTTAAATAACGATGGAAATTTAAGAAGTTTTAATACTTCTGAAGTTCTTTGTGCACTATTTTCTATATTTGCATTGTAAACATCATAATCATCTAATGATTCGCTTTTTATATTTGCGCTGCTAACTATAGCGTCTTTTTCAGTTGTATTTATAATGCGAATCACGTTCTGACGTTCTGAGTGTTTACGAGTGCACTTGCTATTATTATGCCAGGTTGCAATTCCTGGTTGGGGATGAGGACATGTGTGTCATTAGATGTTAGCTGAATCTTTCGAATCACTTCTGATCTAGCTGGCAAAATTATTTCGTTATCTAGTGAATGTATAATAGGAATGTTTATGTTCCTTAAATTTTTTGGCATCAAAGTAAACCAATCTTCTTGGTCGTGGAATTCCAAAATACATAAAATACATACATATACAAGTTAACACAATCACAAAACACCCGAAATATAGTCGTAAGCCTCAAGTGCTTTTCCCATCTATAGATCGAGCTTTACCTATAAGAAACTGTAACTTGTTAAGCTTTAGAGATAAGAACTCTTGCTATACTTAAGTCAGTCGATTTTGGAAGATTAGAAGCGTCGGTCATCGCCACGTACTTACTATTCGTCTCATTAAGTGCAGACCGCGCAAGCCCTATTGTAATTAATAAACTTACGCTAATAAATATATGGAAAATCTACTAAAATGATAATTGGCGCCCAAACGGATATAAAAACCTACGATAACTGAATAATTATAAATAAATAACAAAAGGAGGATCCGGAGACAAAACCAGCGGCTTTGGCTAATTAACTCTAACCTAAGAAATAAAAATTTCGTGATTACATAAAATATAATATTAATTACTAAGACCATCTACCTTAAAATTGTTTGTTAATCACTATTATTATATTGTAAGTATAACGCTTATTGAACGAATTAAAAATATTATTATTATTATTATATTATAACCTATGCAAAGAGTATTGATAATAAAAATACATGAGTGACAGTGATAACCTTTTAGACAACCTAGTGTCAAGCTTAAATAAATGGTCAGCGCACCAGGCAAGTAGGCAAAACAGTGCAGAAAAAAATAATAAGTCATCAGATAATTGGTGGTCAAAAACAAAGACAACTAGCGAAATGGAATTTGAAGCTCAGTTAAAAGCGATCGTAGAGAGTGCTGTTGCCGGTGCGCTCGCAGTCCAAAAACAATCATTTGAAAAGCAATTGCAGGAGATGAATGAGCGAATCGGGAAATTAACAGTGAACACCCCAGAGGTGGAAACTTATGTAGATGCTGAAATTAGACCAGGTGTTGTCTGTAGCGAGCCTCTAGATATAATTAAATCTCTGCCAGATTTTGATGGCAAAAGTGAAACATATGTGTCGTGGAGAAAAGCGGCTCATGTCGCTTTTAAAGTTTTCAAAGATTACGAGGGAAGTTCAACATTTTACCAAGCTCTTGGTATTATGCGAAATAAAATAAAAGGTCCAGCGAATACAGTATTGGCTTCTTTTAAAAAACAGCTAAGAAGAGAAAATGTAACAAGACGAGACAGAACCTTTGAGGTGGGAGAAACCGTCATGGTAAAACAAAACAATCGCTTGGGAAATAAACTAACCCCACGGTATAGGGAAGAACTAATCGAAGCAGACCTCGGGACAACGGTCCTCATAAAAGGGAGGGTCGTTCATAAAGATAATCTACGCTAGGTTTAGTATTTCTTTTCCTTTTGTGACCATCGCCAAGTTAGCAAAATACAAACGTGAAATCTGAACACTAGTAAAAGAGTTTGCAAACATTTTTCAATTAAATATTTGTCAAATCCTTCTTATTTAATCTTTAAACATTTTGTATTATTTCCGCTTCATCCTCTTTAGAAAATTTTAAAGGTATGTGATGAAATGCTAGACCCGAATGATTTGAAAACTTAAAGTCCACGCAACCACAAATATTTCCTGAAACTACCATAGAAAATAAATGCATTACCAAAACGGCATAATAACAGTATAGCGCACTCACTCTAATTAGATTTCAAATTCCCGATTAAAAAAAAAATAAAACACTAATGTTATCAATACCCTTTCCTGATTCTGTTCAACTAAATAGGAAAATCAATACTTGCAATCAATAAGCGTTTTACTACATACTTTAATATCAAAAATATCTGAATGAACTTTATTATAAAATTATAATTGTTATACTTAATTATTGTCAAAACTTTAGTATTAAAACTGTAACTACCTCTTAAGTAGATGAGAAGAGTAGAAGAGGGAATTAAGATCTATCAACGTAGTATCTGCTAAAGACGTAAAGATGCGGCAACTATTTCTGCGCCTGGGTACTGAAACGACGAACTGAATAATATCTGCCATCAGACGCCAACCAGAGTGCGTTCAACACATACGTTTTGATGGTCAACTAGTTCAACCAACATCAGCATCATCGTCGTCAACAAGTCGACGGTTACAATAAAGATTTTTTCCAAGTTCGCTACGATCATCTCCAGAACCTTGTTGCGAACCCATGACATGGAGAATCAGCAGCATTTACGAACTTCTCGGATCATCCAGACACGCAGAGCTGCCTTCCCTTCGATGGTTTAACGCAGTACCAGGTTGGCAGTATGGGAACTTAGTGCACAACCAATGTTACCCGTAAGATCCGCTTTCAAATAGATTTGCCAATTGTAAAAAGTCTGTGGACAGCCTTCGTCTTAGAAGGGGAGGAGTTAACACAATCACAAAACACCCGAAATATAGTCGTAAGCCTCAAGTGCTTTTCCCATCTATAGATCGAGCTTTACCTATAAGAAACTGTAACTTGTTAAGCTTTAGAGATAAGAACTCTTGCTATACTTAAGTCAGTCGATTTTGGAAGATTAGAAGCGTCGGTCATCGCCACGTACTTACTATTCGTCTCATTAAGTGCAGACCGCGCAAGCCCTATTGTAATTAATAAACTTACGCTAATAAATATATGGAAAATCTACTAAAATGATAATTTACATAATACTTACTTCTTAATGAAATCCAAGTCAAGTATACCATCCCCTGGTATAGGAAAATTGTCAGGTAAGATATGGAATTCATATGGTATTGCTGCATTAGCGATACACATTTCTAAATGTAGGGTACCTAGAGACTAAATTGGCCTTTGCCCTATTCCTGATATATTTGTTGTGTTTTTTCGTATTTAAATCGTTAATATAATTGTTTCTGCATTTAAGCAGGGAAATTTTTCTGTATCTATTAAAAGAGTTACCCATGAATTGGTACTCACATTCTTTAATCGTATAAAAATGCTTAAATTGAGATTAATTTTGTATAGTTTTACTGTAGATTGTCGCTCAAGGGGGCATGTTCGTTTTCCGATTGGATGTTTCGGATATTGTGAGTATGATTTGTGTTATAGTATAATTTTGGTTACCACCTCGTCCTCTGTTTCCACCATGGTAACCACCTCGGCCTCTATAATTGTTATTGTATGAGTTATAATTTCCTCGGCCATTACCTCTGTTTTGGTAATTCCCTCGGTAATTATTTTCTATTGCTATTCATGGTTTTGAGCTTATCGTGCTCACAATTCTTAGTTATTGCAGATATGGCTTCATTTGTAGCGAATTTGTCTGCATTGTTTGAATCTAAACCATCATCTATATATGCTGCTTCGAGCAACCCAAGTAGGTTTTTTATTTCTGTGGTATATTGCGCTGCAGTTTTGCCGCGCTGTTGTGTACTAAACATTTTCGCTTTAATGACATCGGGCGATTCGCCTTTAACAGATGCTTTTAATACATTTTTCATTTTTCAACTTTGTGTGATAATGGACCAAGTATCTTTGTCTTGATTACCTCTACCGCTAGCGCCTCCTGATCTCCTTTTGTCAGATATGTTAGCCGGAGGGCCGTGATGAATCTATTTAAGTTTAACCTTTTGCCGTCAAACTCAAGTATTGTGGACGAAATTTGTCGCACATATTCCCTTGATGTTGCGGAAGAGTATGTCATTTTGGCTGTTTCCTGTATACTAGAAATATTTGAATCTGAAAGTTCTTCTTCAAGTAATTCGGGTAATGTTATTACCGCTGGGATTGAAAGATCGTGGAGATCCTCTTCTTTTATTTCTATTTCCGATTCTCACGGAACCTGTTTAGAAATTTTACAGATTGGGATAAATGATTTTTTGTTAGTCTTTTTCTTTCTCTGTGAATTATTTATTTTATTTATTTATTTAACAAAATTAAATATAGTATACAATACTAAACCTAATTAAATTTAATGAGTACTAGCTACGGGGGCCTTCGACTCGAGACTTATGGGTTAATTGCTTTATATAATAAACTTAGCTTTTTGGACAAATTTGTAAATTTTTGAGATATTTTCACAGGATGGGATACTTAAACAATTCGAGAGACTATGTGTACCAAATAAGTGAGATCTAATTGAGTGCAATTGACTGCAGGCGTTGAGAATATGGTCAACGGTGAGCTCGTCCCCGCATAGTTGGCATGTTGGTCGCGCCGATCTCATCAGTAAGTGTTGATGTGTGGATTGGGTGTGCCCGATGCGTAGACGGATAAAGGTCGCGCATTCCCGTTTATGTACGTTCGTTGGTGGCTTGAACATGATGCAATTCGGATTGATAGACTGGTACCTGTGCATGAAGAGTGCCCATTCGGAGAGTTTCTTTTCTTTGAGGTATAACTTGATTCGACTTTTTAGGTCCTTGGAGTTAAACGGAGTGAACAGGATTGATGGTGTAAGCCTCATCTCTTGGGCGGCTTTGTCAGCAAGTTCATTCCCATGAATACCTTGATGACTGGGAACCCAGAGTAAGGTGATTTTTTTTGGGTGAGAACTTAGAATGTGCCTAACTTCTTGTGTTGTGGGGTCATTATGGTTCCAGTTGCGTATAGCGGAAAGAGAGGAGAGGCTGTCTGTGCAGATAACAGATTTTCCAGCGTTTTTGGAAGCGAATTGGCATGCTTTGAGAATGGCGAAAGCTTCGGCTGTAAATATGGAGTTGTAGGACGGAAGCCTACCTCCTGCAATTATTTTACGGTTAGAGTCAACAACCGCAAAAGTAGTTGCGCCGGTGACTTTAGAACCATCGGTGTAGATCCAGTTTTTCACACCAAGATCTTCTTGTGCGCTCATAAAACGTTTTTGGTATTCTAGGCGACCTGTATCCTTTTTGGCAGCATTGTATATTTGAAGGTTTATGTTAGGCTGTTTGGAACCCCAAAGTGCTGGCGATTTGAAGGGCCTCCTGGGCTTAGGCAGGGGAAGGTCAAGTAGCTTGATGTAGTTGGCGCAACGTCTTAGGGTGGATATGCACTTGAATTTCCGTTTTTGTTTAAATATGGCTCCGAAGTCTTTGGTTAGCAGGCAGTTTGACGTGGTGTACAGCTTCGGGATAAGCATCAATGTAGTTTCTTCTACGCGTGATTGGATACTCGGGAGACCCGATTCTGCCAATGTGCACGCTACTGGAGATGTGGGAAATGCGTGAATGGCGCGACGGACCGCTCCGTGATATGGGACTTGTAGTTTTTTTAAGTGTGATTTAGCACACCAACCGAAGATTGGCAGTCCGTAGTCAATTTTAGATAGCATTAAAGCGCGCGTAATATCTATGAGAGTCTTAATATGTATGTAAGAATATTTAGATGATAGAAATTTAATAATGTTAAATCTAGTTTCCAGTTGTTTTCTTAGAGTCTGACAGTGCTGTTTAAAAAGTAGTTTGGAGTCGAAGGTTATCCCCAAGATTTTTAAAAAATTTACATCTTTTATTGTGCGGCTGTTAAAGACAATGTCGGAAAGGTTGCAACGTTGTTTCCGACAGATATGTAAAGTTTGGCATTTTTCAATGGCAAGAGAGGCCCCAGAGGTTGCTCCCCACGAGTTAATTTCTTGCAATATTTCTAAGAATTTTTCTCTAACTGTGTTAATATTTTTTATTTTAGTAAAGATTATTGCGTCGTCTGCGTATAGTGAGATGTAAATATCTTTATGCCGAGTTACAATGTCATTTATGTCTTCAATAGCTATCATAAATAAAACCACCGAAAGTGGCGAACCCTGCGGGATTCCATTGTGTAAAATGTGGGAGTTCGATGTGACATTGTTTATTCGAACCCTGAAGGACCGATTGGTCATGAAGGCTTTAATAAGGTTATAAAGCCTAGGACCAATGCCCCAGCGCTCGAGTCTGCAAAGTACGGCGTGAATCCCCACGCGATCGAAGGCTCTTTCAAAATCCGTCGCCAAGATAGAGACGTGATTTTTGGTCGAAAGAGCGTTCGACGCGAAGTGTTGGATACGCAATAACGCGTCCATCGTGCTATGATTACTTTTAAAGGCAACTTGATTATGGGAAATTAGGTTGTGGCGTTTAATGAACCAGGTAAGTCTTTGTGCTATTATTTTTTCTAGTGTTTTTCCCAGACAGGATAACAGAGAGATTGGACGGTAGCTGTTAATATCGGAAGGGGGTTTGTTAGGTTTTGATATAGGGATAATGATAGCCGATCTCCATGTATGTGGGTATTTTCCAGTGGTTAATATTTGATTAAAAATGTCTAAAAGTTTTGTTTTTAGGTGGGGAGATAGGTTTTTGAGCATAGGGTATGATACTCTGTCAGCCCCAGGGCTTTTCCCTTTTGCTTTTGCTACTGAATTTTCTATTTCGAGCAATGTGAAATTGGAATCTAAGGATGTAGCCGATGGGGAAAGTGAGTCGATGGCATAGGGCTCTAAAAGATACCGATTTTTTACTCGTATATATTCTGCTGAAAAATTTTGGTCAGAAGAGTATTTAGACCAAGATAAGGCAAACTCTTCGGCGATATCAAATGATCCAGTTAGAGTACCCGAGTTGGATTTGATATATTTGAACGGAGTGGGAGGGATGCCGGCTAGGCGTTTTATATCTGACCAGACCTTTTTTGTGGAGGATACTGGGGAGATTTTGGAAGTAAATTTTTCAAGGGAGTTACGCTAGGCCGAAAGTACAGCTTTTTTGAAAAGCGCGTTTGCTTTTTTGTATCGGATAAGGTTTGTATCATTCGTATTGGCTTTGTAGGACGAGAACAAGCGTTGCTTTTGGTCCCTAAGCTGTTGAAGGTTAGCGTTCCACCATGGCACCTTGGCTTTGCGGATCACCCTTTTCGTTTGGGGAATGCTATAGTTTGCAGCTGAACGTATGACTTTCGTCATTTGTGCGACTTGCTGATTTAGGCAACCGACCGTCCAATATGCTGCTGATTTTTCGCAACTTTTGTTAAAGCGTTTCCAGTTCGCTTGGTCTGTCTTGTATTTAGGCAGGGGTAAAGTGTTATCGGGACGGGTAGGTGTGTTTATGTGGATGGTTATGGGAAAGTGGTCACTTCCATGGAGATTATCTGATATAGACCAGCTGCACATATGGGCTATCTGTGGAGATATCAGTGAGATATCAATGTGGGTGAACGTATTGTGAGTTGAAAGGTGAGTCGGGGAACCGTCGTTAAGAACAATTAGGCTGTTTTCAAGAATTACGGTTTCAATTTTTTTACCCCTTGTATTTGTGCGAGGTGAACCCCATAAAGGACTCCATGAGTTAAGATCACCCAGGAGTATTCTGGATCCGTTAAGATTTTGAAGAATTTCTGATATGTCAGAAGATGAAAAAATTTGACTTGGTGGGATGTACGCATTAACAATATTAATGACCTGTTCAAAATTAAGCTGCAGTGCGGAGCAGAGTATGCTGGAGTTAATGTTACGGTATGTATGTGGGACATTCCTTTTAATAAGAACACCAATGCCTTGTTTGGCTGAGGTGTTATAAGAAAAATTGTAGAAGTAACCACTATATTCTTTGGGGCAAATAAAATTTGTAGAACTACATGGAAGGTTGGTTTCCTGCAAAAATACAATATCGGGTGCATGGTCTTTTATGAGTAGTGTCAGTTCGTTGTAATTATTAAAAATGCCGTGGATGTTCCATTGTAATATAGTAATTGTCATGATTAAAAATTTTTTTTTTTTTTTTTTTTTTTTATTTATTGTTTTTTGTTGGACTGTTATTAATTTGTGGTGTGTGTATATGAAGGTAAGGGTGAGAGGATCAGGACTAGGAATCGGGATCGTCCATAGTGTCTGAGTCTGTTGTGTTGATTTTTGTTTGTAGATTTGGGGTTTGTGAAGCAATTGATTCGTTTGAGTTGGATCTTGAGGTCATTAACGTATTGTTGTCGTCGTTGTAGGTTTGTCCTAATAGAGCGTTTGCTTCTGCCCTAAGGGAGCGAGATCGTTCGATGCATGTTTTTTTTAGGTAAGAGAAATCAGTTTTGTCAGAGGTGCTTGGGGAGGAAGTAAGATTCTCTTCGAGATTCAAAGAGGTCGTCCGAGAAGTGGGATACGTTGGTGAGAGCGGAGCTGGTACTTTTGTCGAGCTGGTGGGCAAGTCGGTGTTTGTAATCGTGTTAGGGTTTCGGGATTTTTTGACAAGCATCACGGATGCTGTGCTTTGGTTTGCGACGGTCGAGTAGGTAAGCGTGGGGTTATTTGTTGTGTTTTGTTGTTGTTTTAGTATAGTGCGAGCTTCATGGAAACTGCATTTTTTGCTTGTTTTGATGTGGAGCAGTTGTTTTTGTGTTTGGTATTGTGGGCATTCGGGTGAGGAGGCTGGATGTTGGCCGGTGCAGTTTGCACAGAAAATGCGAGTGCATGGCACGGGAAGGTGGGGAGCGAGATTGCATGATACACAGGCAGGTGGGTTTTTGCAGTGCTTCGATGTGTGGCCTAATAATTGACAAGAGTTACATCTCATCGGGTTGGGTATATATTCTGACACCTTAACTGTGTGCCAGGAAACCGTTAGTTTACTGGGAAGAGTGAAACGGTCGAACGTTACGAGAACTTTTCCAAAAGGTTTGGGGGTGCCGTCGATCATTTTGGTAAATTTAAATACGCTGTGTACATTTTGTGATTTTAGTTCCTCAACAATTTCGTTTTCTGGAATGTTAATAAGACAGGGAGCGTAAATGGTGCCTTTGACAAAGTTAAGAGTGTTGTGGAGCTTGCACTCGATATCGCATAAGCCAGGTAAAGAAGTCACTTTGATAAATTTGTCACTAATTTCCCTGGAGTTAACCAGCAAGAGAAGGTTACCATCCCGAAGATTAGAGATGGATGTAATGTCTTTGCTGATATACTTAAGGGCTCTATGGACAGCAAAGCAGTTGTAGTCGGATATGGTTTTCGGAGAGTTTTTTGATGAGACCACTAAATATCTCGGATTTTTGCACTGCGTTTCAGGGAGGTCTGGGAAATCAACTTGTAATTTTTGAAAGGGTCTTTTTTTCTTAGCTTTGGGGCTAACGCTGAGACTGGCAAAGCGATTATCCCCCAAATTGAGTGGCCCGGGGGCCATGGATAATAAATTTATGGATATTGAATGTTTTTGATTTGCACGTACGCGTTGATAAGAAGATCAAGAAGATAAGATGATAAATATCAATGTAACGGCGATGGTAATTACGCGATAAGCAAAGCTCACACAATTGGAAAGACACAGACGTCCGCACTCGAAGAGAGATAGTCGGTGACTGCTCTGTGAATTAATTGGCGTGCTTTATTAAAGAATCTTACCAATATCTGTGCATGTTTGTTGAGAGTGTCTTGTTGCACTTCTCTATTTGGTGTCATGCATTTATAAGACTTGTCGAAAGTCGTTTTAATTTCTTTAAGCTCGTTTTTTATTTCTTGCCAGTCCATTTAAAGAGTAATATGGATTTATCTGTGCAATCGAACTTTATAAATTGTGGCCTCTCCTAAAAATATGTTATCTTCTATTACCTGTGTTATTTTCACATAGGGTAAGATTGATAACACCTTTGCCTTTTCTATTGTAGAGCAATGTAATAACTGACCTGCGCACACAAGTCAAAGGTTTCCTTATATTCCTCTTCAAACTCATATACGCTTATATACGTATGAAATTTACTTAAGATCTGTATCGATCTTAGAATGAACAAAGGTTCCCTCATTCGAGTTTCTTCAATAATTTTTTTTCATTATAGTTTTCTGATATTTAAAACAAAAATTTTGGATAATCTTAATTCAAAATACATTTTGTGTGTGTTTTTTTTTTTTTTTTTTGGTTTAAAAAAATCTATTTATTTATGCATTCATATTTTTATTCAATCTTAAATGTTTAAACACTATCCAAATTATTCGCTCTGCTTATATAGCGTTTCTTTATTATTTTGTTATGCTTAACATATAGCGTTAATATAAACGGCTGTTACAATCGTCAAGATTGTCTGACTAACGTCAGATCCAAACCAACCCATTTTTGTATATATTTAATTTACAATATAATTTTTTCTTATTTTTGGGTTTTGGTTTATTTTACGTTAAAAATATTTTGTTTTGATTTATATATATATTGTTACATTTTCCTGCCTAATTGGTGTATGGCTTTACATCGGGCAGAAAAAGTTCCGCTTAATGTTACAATTGGTTTTTTATAATTATTTGAAAAAATATATGCATCGCAGTGTAATCAGTCCGCTGTCGGTCCTCTCTTGTCAGTTGTTTTTGCTGTTGGAGATCATTGGTCCACCGTTGTTGTTGTGTGCGGATAGCGCACCACAGTGTGAATACTATTCCCGCGTTGACGTAGTGGGCGGTCTGCACACCACGTTATTCTGTGTCAGCTGGGCGTCGCCAGTGTTGGCACGCTGATACTCCCTCGATGACGTAGTGAGCGGGTTGCTCACCACGTTGATGATGATGTCTTCTTATTGGGGTTATGCGCCGGGGCTGCAATGCCTGCATGTATGTTCACAATGTGGTGTGAACAATGGTCCCTCGCAGTCGTTCGGGCAGCTTTTCTTAAATTCCGGCAGGCTTTTTGGCTAGGGAGATTGAGTTTTATTAATAGTGAGCGGATGTGGTGGGTTTTTTTTTTCTTAAGATATTCGACATAGTGGTCTAGCTCACCTTGTGGTTTTTGAGCTTTCGACCATTCGGGCGGTGGAGTATTCGTATATAATAGCCAATTTAGGTGCGCTATTCTCTTTTTTTGTTTTATTTCGAACTCCGCCCTTGTTTTTACCCATCACCCTCACACTCTACTCACTCAGTTCGCTGTTTCTCCACAATTGCCGCCGTCTTGGTTGATAAGCGTCGATTGCCGGGCGTGCTGATCTTATCTTTACCTTTGACCAGTAAACGGTAACTTGTTTTCGTCTTTTGTAACAAGTACCGTATGGTCGTCCATTTACCGCTTATTTCGAAGTCAACTGCGCATATCTCTTGTAATCATATTCTTTATTTGATCAATTTTTAGGAGCAGGGAAGGTCCCGCTACATTCGAAGTCAACTCGTAATTGACTGCATGATCTGCATACAAAGATTTCTTAGCCTAGGTCGGGGAGCAGCGCTGCCGGCGTAGCCTGCAGCGTAGCGATGCTTATCTATGTTATCTTATATATATATATGCACGTGGGTGCTTTCTATTACGCATACACTTGGGTTTGACTGTATATGTACACATTGTAACGGAGTGCTACAATGTGCTTGTGTTATGAATATATATAGGTACAGTGATAAACCGATATGTGTGCATACTACATGTTAATACAATCAGCCCCGGAATAGATCACTTGGGACAAGAACAAAAGAAAAACTGAATCGGGTAATTAATAATTATACAGGTCTCTTCGCAGACCCAAACCAAAAACTGACCTTCACAACAAATGTGAAGGCAGCAATTCGAACCACATCCATACCACCTGTGTATTCGAAGTTTTATCAGTACCCCAGGAAAAGATGAGGTCAATAAGCAAATAGCGGAGCTTTTGCGTGACGGAATGATTCGATCATCAAGGTCACCCTTCAATTCACCAGTGTGGATTGTGCCAAAAAAATTCGAATTCCCTCTGGTAAAAAGAAATACAGAGTCGTGATCGATTACGGAAAACTCAATATGGTAACAGGGGCAGATGGGTACCATATCCCCGATATTAACGAGGTTTTAGCCCAACTTGGTGACAACAAAGTTTTCTCGACCTTAAAAGTGGGTTTCCCCAGAACCCACTAAAAGACTCCGATATCGGAATGACCGCATTCTCAATAAATCATGGAAAATACGAGTTCACTCGACTCCCATTCGATCTGAAAAACGCACCAGCAATATTCCAACGCGCACTCGACGATATGAGTCATGGGCATATTGGCAAAATATGTTTCATTCATATCGACGATATCATCATCTTTACCAAAGATGATGAAACCCATTACAAAAACCTGGACAAAATTTTCAAGATCTTGCAACAAGCCAACATGAAATGTGCTCACAGCAATAGACAAATTCTCCAAGCCGGCTCTGGGAATGGTCATTAAATCGAAAGCTGTAGACGACATTAGAAAACCCTTAAGAGATATCGTATTCTATTATGGAGTGCCCAAACTAATAGTAATGGACAACGAAAAGTCCCTCAACTCAGCCTCTATCAAATTCATGTTGACAGACCAGCTGGGCATTGAGCTCTATAAAGCACCTCCGTACAAGAGTACGGTTAATGGACAGATAGAAAGATTTCACTCCACACTCTCTGAAATAATGAGATGTTTAAGAGGAGATGGAACACATAGAAGCTTCGAAGAACTTCTGGATAGAGTTATCTATGAATACAACTTCTGTGTCCATTCGGTCACAAGGAAACGACCCCTAAAGGTGTTCTTCGGTAGGGTAACTACCGCGTCACCGGAACAGTACGAGCAAGCTAGACTGGACAATGTAGACCGTCTTAGGAAGAAAGAGGAAATTGGCATTAAAAATTACAACCGGACAAGAAAGCCCATAAGGACTTACATCAAGGGCCAAGAAATTTTCGTTAGGGTTAATACAAGATCTAAGATATCAAACAGATTTAGAAAAGAAATAGTTGAGTAATATAGGAATACTAGTGCATAAAGTAATATCAGATCATGATCATGACTCATTGAAATAACTAACTACACCAACGCAAAGACTGTGACGATTTACAACGGGATAGGACAGATACAGATAGGAACAACGAGAATTGTTCATATCATTGACTTGGACCACGTACAACTGACCATGGGAAAACTAACAGACTACATCGAACAGGACTTCAACGACGACAAGTCATATCACTTACTTAACTACGAACTGACACAGACGAAGAACCTGTTTGACACTGTGATCCTGGCAAAGACAAGGAAAACAAGATCGATAGATCTAGCCGTCCTTAGCCTGGAAATATGTTGCCGATAGCTCGGATCACGATGACCTTGTAGCTCTGACCGACGGGATAAACGACTTGAAAATAGAATGAACCTACTAACTGATGTGACCACGAAAATACAAAACTCAATCAAAAAATGTTCTACCTTAAAGGATGAGTTGGCCATAAGGCTACAGAACCAGATTAGGCTCGTTAAAGAAGAGATAGTCAACAACAAATTTGCCATTCAATGGGCAAGGCTGTTATGAACACATTCCTGCTAAACGAGTTCGAGTTGAAAGAGATCGACAGCCTACTCAAAATCAATAATATGCCGACTTCTGCCTTAACGGTCGAAGAAATGTTAAAACTCTCAGACGTTTCCGTTTTGCATAACGGAACTACAATTTGGTATGTTATCAAAATCACAAATTTACAACCAATTAATTTCCAAAATTATCAAATAAGACCATTAAAAAACAACAATAATATCATTAAAGAAATTTTTAAATTTAAAGACGAAATAACATTCAATAACATTTCTGGGTAAACACAAGTGCCCAAAGTCTGCATTCTTTCCGCTGTCAACGACCAGCTAAAAGTGCGATCATCTGCACTTCTCCGCCGCGTGGCCGCTGATGACCACTGCTTCGCTGCCGACGCCCACACTTGATTGCTAGGGACTTAGGGAAATATTTTGTATCTTAGTTTCAGTTTCATTTAATCAATCCAAATAAACGGTGGCTTGCGACCCACAAACTAAAAGAAAATAATTGAAATTATTTACTTGTACGCAGACGATGTTAAATTATGCCTCCAGTACACTTTTCGCGCCTTTTGGACTTACAATCCGATCTAGACAGATTTCAAATATGGTGCCGCGATTAAACTTAAATGGATCCAAATGTATAGTTATGACCTTTTGTCGTGTCAACCCAATACGCAAGACTTACATTGTAAGTGGGTGCCGATAAGACAGAATAGCTCGGGTTGAAGATCTTCGTGTTCTTCTGGACCCTAAGCTAAAATTTTCTGACCATATATCGACTATTGTCAATAAGGCCGGGGGTGTGCTTGGTATTATAAAAAGGTGGTCTAAGGAAATTGATGACCCTTACTTGACTAAAACATTATTTATTTCGTTAGTCCGTCCGATTCTCGAGTGCGGATCACCTGTTTGGAGTCCAAAATACGCAGTCCACTCGGACCGAATTGAATCGGTCCAAAAAACTTCTTACTTTTTGCCTTACGGCGCCTACTTTGATGCAAACCGTATATTAACTCCTTATTCCAGTAGACTACTTTTAATTAATTTGCCGTCCCTAGCTAACCGTAGAACTATGCTTGGAACAATCTTTATTTGTAAGCTTATTCGTGGGGATGTTGAGAGTCCCGACTTGATTAGTCGGCTTAACTTCTCGGTTCCAAGTAGATTCACTATAAACTATATACCCCTTATCTTAAATCATTGTAGATCTAACTATGAGTTGCATGACCCTTACAGAGTTTTATGTTCTGACTATAATAGACTTTATCCTATTATCTGTAATCTTGACTCTCTGCCGCTCTTAAAGCAATCGATTGTAACCTTTTTATTACATAATTAGATCCTACTAACAGTAATATTTAATATAGTTATTTTACATTTTATTCATTTCCTCGTTCCTGTTCTCTTTTTAATATCGCGTCTATATCTTCTCGCAAATCGAGCCGTACGATACACGGCAGCGCCCCTCGGTCGGTTGGGCTGGAGGTGTGGCCGTGGGACCCGTGCAAAAGAAAAAATTAATACAAACTTGAATTTGAAAAATTTTTATTAAAGTTATTCAAGAAAGTTATAATTACATAGGCGCGAAGAGCACTAGTTGATAAATACATTTTAGAGGAGAAACAATTTATTTATTTAAGGGTAGTTCTCTTCTCTATATTATTGTTTCATGAATTATTAAAAAATAGAATGTAAGTGAGTTGGTTGCTAGTGAATTCGGTTATATATATATTATTTTAATTAATTGTCTACTTCCGCAACACCATTAGGATCCAATAAATTGTTAGCATTTTTTTTAATCATATGGAAAGGAAAGTATTTACTTCTGCCTATTTGGCTTTCAATATTTTTTCCCGGATTATAATTAAAAAAATTCTTTTTGTTATTAAGTTAATTTCTCTTCTAAATTTCTCTCAGTGTATTTCGGGTGTCCTTTCTAATTTAAATTTGTTTGTATGTAAGTAAAACTTATATGTAAACTCACTCATATTTTTAATCCTCGGCGAAATTTTCCGGATCTAAGCTGAAATAAAAGAGTGGCATTTTACACGAATACTTTGAAAATATACGAACACACAGAACTTAAACCGAAAATTTAAACGCGCACTCTCTGAAAAATAGGGAGATTTGTTTTGATTAGATAATATATATTAAGAAAATTAGATATATAAATAAAATTAAAAATACATAAGTGATGTAAACTAAGTCTCCTCCTCGGGTACACATTATTGTGAATTATTGTAAAACATTATAACAGATAATATAAAATGTAATAATTCACTTTTCTCAGTGTAGGTCCCAGTTCGGCAATTTTTTAGCCGATGTAGGGTTATGTCAGACAGAATTCATCATGTATTTGCTATATATTTTTGATTATTATATGTTCACTTCATCAGGAACTTCTTCCAGTGTATTCTTGTCTCCTAACCCTGCTATTTTTCGCCGCGAATTCGCTATTTTTCTAACCTAACTTAGAGCACTTTTTTTATTAATACATTTTTCTAGCAATTAAAGTAAATACACATCGCTGGGTTTCAATTTACTTGCAGCTGCGGTCCCGCTGCGGTTGCTTCTCTAGGCTTCGGTCACTCGATGGGTAGGGTGCTCACTAGACGTCCTGACTAGTTTCTTTTCTCCCTTTCTGCCCGCCTAAAAAGTTAGAGCCTTCGCGTCAACTAACAGATCACTTTTCCTCCGATATTCACTAACCTGTGACTGCTCCAGTCGAACCTAGGGGTCACTGCGGTGGCCTATATTTTTCCAGATTAAATTTTCGCCTGGAAAACACACACAAAACTTAGACCGCGCACAGGTTTGTAGAGACTCACTATAACTCACTATAATAATATATTTCCGCACTGACAAAAAAATTCACGCCCGCAGGTTATAATTTTACAACAAAACGAACTTTTCACGACTTGACTTCACGTCGATTTGATTAGAAAAGAAATAAAACGAAAACTCAAGCGGAGGTCTAGGCCACGATAACCAAATTATCCCAAAACTTTCCGGGTGCAGCTTATAAGGGTTGCACCTCGTCTAGTATATTACCGATGCATGATACTGCATTTAATATGACCCTAAATTAAAAAATTAGAAAGCAGTGGATTGGATGATTCAGTAACAGGTGAGGATCTCCGCAGTTGTCTAGCCTTCCAATACCAAGGCATACTGATGAGACTAGAGGATGTTCGCGGCTGGATCAAAACGCGGGACGGAACCCAATCCGCCTCAAAGATGTTAAGCGTGAACGATTCAATCACGGTACTAAAACATGCTTCTGTAACCGTAGGATGGTCACGGTGCGGACATACGTGAAACAAGATGCTTCAGGTGCCTGGAGTACGTCCACCGGGCATTCAACTACACGTCAGTCGATCGCTCGGATCGCCTAAGGTACGGCCAGCATGGAAATAAGGAAAAGTGCTCCTTGATCTGCAGAAGCGTCGTCGACAAGAATCATGCGACAGGTGGTTTTGCATGCCCCACCTAAATAGCGAGTACCATTAAAGAAGATATTAGGCGCCATTATAATGCTAGACCAAATGAACATCATCCAGCTCAACGTCAACCATATCGCAGCTGCACAGAACCTTTTCGCTCAGACAGCCTCTGAGCGAACTATACCTTTCTGGCGTGGAAGCAAAGGGATGTCCCTCGATGCTTAGAAAGCTTGCTGAGCGATCATAACCTAATCTCGTTTTGTGTCCAAACGATGAGGTCGACAGCCAAGATGTGCACTAGGCCATGTATTGGACATCAGGAAACTGGATGAAGATATGCTGGTATACCATATCGAGCTCATGGAGACCACAAATGGCAACGCGGAGACCATGGATATGCTCCTCAGGGCAAGGAGGCAAGCGCAGCGATCCAGAGGACAACCGCATCACGCCGTATGCAAAGAAACATACAAAACTAAGCGAGCCGAGCTTAAGAACGGTATAGCTTCAGCCAAAGCGAATGCATTCAAGAACCTGCTTGCAAAAGAAGACGACGACGAAGGTCACGGTTACAAAGAGGTTAGGGAAGACTTGAATTTCGCTGGTGCAGGATCTCCGGCCTTTGTCATATCCTTCAAATTGCCTTATTTAAATGTATTATTTATGAAATAATAAAAGAATTCAATTTAAAAGAAATAGTTTGAAGAAATCGTTCTTAAAAACTTTTTACTGTCAGTCGTGTAAATCTGTAACATATTTTTAACTAGTAAAATACACCCTTTGCATTCAATCGTAAAGTTTTCATTATGTTTGAGATCTTCTCTACCTACGGATGAATACGGTTTCTGAGCCTGGTGCAATGAGCTAGGCTTTCAACGCATCAGTTAATTTGTTTGCTGAATGGTTGGATGCAAGTTTATACCAAAGACTGACCTCGCCCGTTTGGCTATAACTGTATGCGGAAATACCCGATTTTGTTTTAGCAAAAATAAAGTGCTGCAAAGTCATTTTTTCCATTTGTTCGTAAAAAAAAAAGTTTACATTATTATTATAACAAAATTTAACCCGATTCCCCTCGAACTGAGATTTTATTATACAGAAAAAAAAGCCTGGTAATAAATGATCAACCTCAAGCCGATTCCCCTCAATCTTGATTTGAGGGGTAAATATTACAGTGTCGCGTGTATGTTGCAGGATAGAATGTTCGAATCGAAAATATTGGGTTGACACCAAATATTGGAGGACAGCTTTTCCGCTTTTTTTGCTGGATTGTAGTCCTCCTTTAACAAATTTCCCCTAACAGCATTAAATAGCGCCAGCCTGAAGGAGAGCCCAAGGAATTAAAATTTTATAGTATGCAAGTTTCCAACCCATAAATTAGCACTCTGCTCCAGTTGATAAACAAATTTAAAACTCCTATCTCAACAACATTGCCTTTGCCCTTGTCTTTGTCGCCAACACTTAGCCACCTGATAAATACCCAAACTTAAAGTAAACACAACTTCCACTTAGAGACCAAGCCATGATCAACTTATTGCGCTTCAATCAAACTGCATCAGTCAGCAAATTTGAAATAAGCAATGCTGTGAAATAATTTCAGTGTAAAGCTTTTATCCTAAACCTATTTGAAAGCTCAAATCCTAAAGAAAAGCTTCTGGCCGAGGTGAGTGGATTAGGATTAAGATTTGGAAGATTCCCAAGCGGTGGAAATCGATGAAATTAGTCCTACTGCCGAAGTGCAAGGTACATGCAAATGCAGCTTTCACCACTTTAGTCTGCTGAACATTGTGGGCAAACTCTTTGAACGCATATTGTTAGCGAGTATTGAGTTAATCACCGAGAGTCCCACAGGTCTTCACAGGAGCCAGCGTATGGCTTCCGAAAGGGCAAATGCACGGTAGTTAGCAACCGTGGCTTGGAGGGTAACAATGTTTCAACTAATTACATATTTTGTCTGCAAAACTATTTAGTGAAAACACGTCTCTCGATGAGCTCAACAATAAGAATTTTTATTGGCATATCAGATTTCATCTTCAAAAAAATATAAATAAAAAAATATTTTCCGATGCCGACAATAGTTTTAATTGAGTTCTGAAAAAATAAAATTATGCTGCCGCACCCTGTATTTACCGATTACTGTAACTAAGATAAAAATGTTTAAACATGATGACGTTTTAAAATTAATTTCAGAAAATAATACTACTACATTTTGTGTATCAATAATAATTGTGATTATTGTTATTATCAATTTTTTCCTATTAAAAATTTGTACACTAATTGACTAACTTTCTTTATATATTAAATTTAGAAAACAAGAAAAAATAATCAAGAACCAAAACAAGAAATAGAACCGGCACAAAACCAGTTGCTTACAGTAACCCTGTAATGCCAGCTCAAGGAATCCAATTTATATACTTATATACCAGTAATATATGAACATCATGTACATTGAATCCGGCTTGAAAGGTCCTCCTCATATGAATTGGAAACACTTGTTGTAGTTAATGCAGTTAAGCATTTCAAACTATTTACAAGGTGAAAGGTTTGCTATATTCACTGACTGTAATTCCTTAAAGTCATTTCAAAATAAGATTGAGTTGTTACCTAGAGTTTACCGTTGGAGGGCTTATTTCCTGGCATTCGAGTTTGTCAGGCCCATGTTTATTTCTTTTCCAAAATTTACTTCTTACAAGATTCGCTCCTGAATATGCAAAGGTTGTTAAAAAGTGAATCGAATTAACCGAAGATTGGATTCGTGCAGAGCAACAGAAAGAATGGTATTGTAGAAATTACTTCGAAGTTGAAGAATGAAGAATGAGACGGGCTACCGACCCCAGTGCACGAACTCGTCCGAACCGAAAACGCAATCAGTACAACAAAGGCATTAAATGAATTTTACACAAAAATTAAAGAATAAAAATTACTATAAAAATTAACCTTTTGCAAAACACTTCGTTGGTTCCCCAAACGTTTGCACGTCTTCCCGTTTCAAAATTTCGTACGTGATTAAAGTATTTTATATTCATATAGAGAAAATTAAGGAAACAATTACTCAACTGAATGCCGTTCTGAAAGCATTGACGGAACGAAATAAGAGATGGAGGAAACTTCAACCCTTCCTGACTGTGTACACAATTACAGGCGTTCGATGGCAAGCCAGGGGAGTATGTCTCGTGGATCAATAGGGCGCAATCCATATTGAGTGATTACGAGGTCATTCGAGGAAGGCCCTTGAACAGGTCAATCGTTCCGCATAAACGCCAAAAAATCAGGGGCAACTCAGACGTGGCCTTTCTGTTCTATAGCGTCGAAGACGACAACTGTGGGGAAGTAAAGCGAGTTCTCGCTCTACAATATGCAGACAAACGAGATATACGAACATTAGAGCACCATTTGAGTCAAATGACCCAAGGTAACAGTACATTAGAAAAATGTTACATAGAGGTGAATAACCAATTTTCGCTGATTCTAAGTAATTTAAGGAATGGAAGTCAAGCCCCTGAGGTAATGAACGCGTTGGTTGAACCTACAGAGATAGAGCTTTGGATGTGTTCATCCGAGGAGTCAATCGGCATTGTTCCAAGATTTAGTAATCCAAAAAAATTTGCCGGAGGCATGCTCCTGTTGCGGCATGTTGTCTCTAGGGTGGCAACCAATCCCACTACGAACAGGTTCTCTCATCCCCCCCCAAAATTTTTTAGTCTTCGGGTCCTTCCCGATTTTTGCACGACAGACAACCAATGAGACCATCCTATAATCCGGGATCGGGAAGAGGTTATCAGAATGCACCTAGATTCCAAGGCCGACCATAAAAATGAAGACGAACCGACCCGGCCAATCGTACTGGCCAGGCTGCAGTACCAAAAGAACTTTGGAAGGCCGAAAACCCTTCCGGAAGCGCAAAGGTTGTATCACACGCTAGCTCCCGACAACGGAGGAACCCATGGCTTCCCAAGCAGCCCTTATTATGATAAGGACTGCAGTACCACTGAAGAGGCCAATGAGCATTTTTCGAGATCCACAATTGTAAACGTCCCTAATTCAGGGGATACTCGTGTAGATGGGGAGGACAAATTTTATTAGCAACGCCTTTCATGCGTACCATACCCAGAGTATAGCACCAAAGATGGGGCTAAGCCTCTATTCCTCATAGACACTGGTGCAAACAAGAACTTCATTAGCCCCAGGATTGCCACCGGGTGCACCCCACTTTCTACGCCCTTCCATGCACTCACCGCTACGGGAACTATTAGAATTACCCCATGTCATGTAGGTAAATTCTGTCAACCCATCGGAAACAACTAGACCACCGTCTGTGCTCCCACGTTTCTATGCAATAAGAATACTTTTGCAATGAACGTCTTCTAGTGCCTTTTTGTTACTCGATACAGTCTACCCAGACATCGTGGAGCAGACATTGAATTCCCTGATTAAAGAATATGCCAGTATTTTCGAACCATTTTCACGTCAAGTGTCGATCAATACTAGTGTTAAAGCTGAATACGTACCCACTCGGAAGACCCCATCTTCACCAAAAGCTACCCTTATCCAGATGGTATGAGGGGCGAAGTGGAGAAACAGGGTTTTGAAAAGTCCCTACAATTGCCCCCTTTTATGCAAAAAAAAAAACCCAATCCTATCGGTGAAAAACAATATCTGACCACCCTCGATCTGACATTAGGTTTCCATTAGGTCCACATTAAAGAACGAGAAATTCCGAAGACGAAATCAAGGGGATGCTAAAAAGGTGGAGTCAAGATAGAGCCCCCAGTCAATCTCAAAGAATTCAAAAGTTTCCTTGGTATGACCTCACATTATAGGCAGCTCGTCGAATACTACGCCAAACTGGCAAAGCCTTTAACCATCCTGACAAGGGGAAAATACGCTAACATCAAGGCTTCCTAATCAAAACATGTTCCGATTGAACTTGACCAGCCAGCTTTACAAGCCTTTAATGATCTAATACTTACGATACTTTCTTCTTCCGAAGTATTGGCGTTCCCTGATTTCAGTAAAATTTTCCATTTAACTACCGATGCTTCGAATTATGGCCTAGGCCTTAGCCTCCTTTCTCAAGTTAATCATGGGAAGGATCCAATCGCTTATATTTGACGATCATAAAGCGCGACGGAGGAAAATTATGCCACAATCGAGAAAGACATGCTGGAAATAGTGTGAGCTTTGGACAACATTCACTCTTATCTGTAAGGCGCGGGATGTATCAAAGTTTTTATCGATCATCAGCCGCTTACTTTCGCCCTGGGTAATAGAAACTTCAACGCTAAACTAAAGCGTTGAAAGTCCTGAATCGAATAATACAACTGTGTATTGACATACAAACCTGGTAGATCGAACGTCGTCGCAGATCCCTTGTCGCGGTTGCCCTCGCAGATCAACTATCGCGCTTAACGTCGCATCTCGTTATTTGCTCCATGTCGAAACACCGATTAACGTATATAGGAACCAGTTAGCGTTTGACTCGACAAAGTACTCAATCATAAACCCCCATCCAGTATACGTTCGCCATATAATTCCAACCCGGCAAACCCGGCAAAAGCCGCCATAAAGGCCGCATATCAAAATTTTTAGACCCTCAGTCATCAATGGAGTTAAAATCCCAGAAGCATATTTGCACCGAACATCCGCTTGAAAAAAAGGCCTCAACGGCAAAGGCACGCTACTTACTATTTCAACGCATGATTGCGACTGAACCGTGTCGGGACAAAACTTTTCAGTAGCCCCTCTTAAACGGAACCAGTAGGGCTTCGCTATGAAATCAACTACCTGAATGGCACGCATTTTAAAAAAGGAAGTTATGCTACTTCATTATATGTATGTATACTTTTCGCAGACAGTTTTTATATATAAATTTTTTTAATTCGTTAATTTCACATATTACATTTAACGAAGAACAGAAAAACAATTGGATCAGCTCACTCGTGAACCCTCCACACCAATTCGCCCTGGGGGAGAAGCCATGGGTTTGGTTGAAAACCACTTTGTATTCTTGTGCTATTAGGTCTAGTGTCGGTATTCAAAATTCGCAATGTCTCTCCGAAAATTGCCTCTTCTATGGCGTTGAATGCCAATCCCGTTGTAATGAGTGTTTCTGCTGTCAGAGTCCAATGGGCTACACCCGAAGTGGTAAGTGGTAAATTGGTAGCCAAGAACGGATTTTGTGGTGACCGATGGTTAGGCGGCAGAAGTACTGTGACATCATCACGCTTTACGTTAAGAATGTTTTTAACACAGCGAGATGCCCAACATTCTCTGCGCATTGCGCTACATGGGCATACCCGAAAATATACGCAGTATGTAACAGAAACCGGTCCAAGAAGTCACCACGTCTTCCTGCACTGCTTAACTTGGACAGTGCGCGTGCATTATCCCAGACATTGAAGGGTTCACCCCGATAAAAATTCGAGAGTGGATCCGAGGAGTCTGGCATACCAAGTGGCAAGAGTCGCAACGAGAGGGATGGGCGCATCAGCTTATCCCTGACCTTACGGAATGGGTGTGTGAGCACACCACCACATGACCCAGCTCCTCAGGGACCATGGCTGTTTTTGAAGGCACCTATGTAGGTTTCACCACGTGGATACAGCTCAGTGCCTCTATTGCACAGACGCAGAGGATACACAAGATCATGTTCTTCTGTACTGCTCCAAGTTCGGCGGGGAGAGGGCCCAGTCGGAGTCGCTCACTTAAAACTTTCCAAAAATCTCGGTGCAGGGGAGCGAGGACGGCTGGAATGCTAGAAGAGTCAAGGGCTGTCAGGTCGAAAGGTAATTAATGGTCTTTGAACCCCGACAAAGCGGAGAGTCGGAAGGCGGGGTGTAAGCTAGAACGTGCGGAGAAGTCAGTGAAGAGCAAACTGTAAAAGTGTATCGCAGTGAGAGGCCACAGGACACAGAAGGAAGGATATCGATCCTTAAAGTGGAGAAACAAGGGCCCGACGTGGTTAAAAGGGTCAGTGGAGTCAGTGGTCAGCAAAGGTGGTCCCAGGCAGAGCGTTGCATTAACTCGTGGGCGATACACCCTGCCCCATAATATCCTACACCCAAAAACCTGGCGTGTTTGAAAGGGACAGTTGAGACAGTGGTCGGCAATGGTAGTCCCAGGCCGAGCCTTATCTTAAGCCATGGACCTCATGGACGATACACCCTCTCTCCAGCCCAAGAGGCTTGATTTCCGCCATGCTGGCGGACAAAGTCGCTGGGGAGGGGGCACACAAATGTGTCCGCAAGGATAAGATGGCCAGCATAAATGGCGAATGAGGAGTATTCCTCGACTAAAGAGTCCAGGAAGGACTCTGCAGTACAACGCATAACGAGAGGTAGTGCGACCTGGCCTTACATCCTGCCAGGTCGCAGGTTTTTTTAGTACATAGGCATGACTCTAGTTGGATGGTTATGAATCGTGCATGCCATCTACAGTCGGTAGGTGGTATCTTTAGAAGATTTCATTTTTGTGCCGTATATACACACGCGGCATAGCCCAGCAACACACCCTAAAGAGACCAGCAACGCACGCGGCAGAGGATGAAAAATAGTAGGAACCAAGATTAGGGCAAACTAAAAATTTAATTTAAAATAAAACACTGGACAAGCGAAACTAAAACCTCTAATATCTAAATTCCTCCCGCCGATCCCTCTCGAGCCCCACCTGGGAACGACCCCGCAAAGACAAAGCCGTCCTCCCACGGTGCGACTCTGTACCCACTTGAGCCCCGCCCTGGAAGCGGCCCGCGGAGGCGAAGCCGTTTCCCCGGGTAAGACTCCACATCCTCCAGATCCCCACCCTGGGAGCGGCCCCGCGAATACGCAGACGTCTCCATGGTGAGACTCCGTTCACGCAGCACATGGCCCCTTCTCGATCACCGCCCTGCTCGCCTGTGTTACAAAATAAATTTTTCCTAGGAGGTTCCTGGACTGTCTGATCCTGGCCCGTGATTAGCATTCATACTAATCGATATCGGGCAACCCTGAATTTGACAACAGCCCACATCAAAATATTGCAAGATATTCCAATATAAAAAAAAATTAATTTTCGCGCTTTAACTAGCCCACAACAGTGACACATTCTTTGAATAGTGTCTCCCACGTCACTATTCGGGATATCAACGTGAGAGAAAATTATTTTTAATGAAAACTTCAAAGTTCGGGGCTCCACTCCCATACACCGGAAAAAATTGTGGTCAATAAAACCATTTTGGGTTACTTGCGGAAACCTCCTCAATGGAGATGGTAAGCAGCGATAAGCCCAACACTAGCCTGCAAGCTCCTATAGCTGCTGAGAAGCGCGGAACTACCGACAAAGTGCAGCCTAAGCCACCACCAATAGTGGTGGAATGTGTCAATGACGTAAACTTGTTATTGCAAGGTATCAAGAGGATGGCTGATGTGACCAAGGTCCAGGCTAGTGCATCGATGGGTGGGATCATGAGGCTCTACTCTGCCGATGCAAGCACTGTCAGCTGGCTTGATGATGAGCAGTACGAATAACACTGCTATCAACTTAAGGAAGACAGGCCGTACAAAGTCTACGTAAAAGGCTTGCACCATAGCACGCTGATTAGCCATATTAAGGAAGAGCTAGAAAATATTGGACACAAGGTGCTCGATGCCCACACCTCATTAAAGCGTAGAGGGCCAGACACGTTAACAGCTAAACCTGCCAACATATTTTTCATAAATATGGCCACAGCAGCCAATAACAAGGAGATCCTGTCGTCAAGACCCTGTTTCGTACGCCCACAGCTAAGCCTACCCACTTATTTTTCATAAATATTGCCGCAACAGCCAATAACAACGAGATCCTTGACGTCAAGACCCTGCGTCGTATGAGAGTCAAGGTTGAGCCACTACGTAAGCGAACTGCTGTGGTACAATGCAATCAATGTCCGCAGTTTGGCCACACTGTTAAATATTGTCGTAACGCACACATATGTGTGATGGGCGCTGGAGAGCACGCTGCCAAGGACTGCGTCCGACCATGCAGCGAGCATTGCACCTGTTACAAGTGTGGTGAACAGTACCCTGCCAATAACTCGGGATGCATCAAGTACAACAACATTGCTGCGACAGGATTCGAAACAGCAGCAAAAGCAGACACATAAACTGAGGCAGATTCTTAATCTGCTCACTGTGATCCAAGCGCAGAGAACCATATATTAATGTCACTGCGCATACTAGTGTAGAACGCCGGCTAGATATCCCAACTAGATATTCGTACGGCAGAAGAGGATCAGCTTGATATCTTGAGTTTGCGCTGACGAGGGGTATTCTGGGCACGTGCTATTGCTAACCTGAGCTCCGACCATCTACCACTTATAATTACTGTGGACGCAGCAACATTAGCATACCCTAGGCTGGAGCTTATAATCAATTGGCGCACCAACTTGGAACGATTCAAAGATCACTTTGAGACTGCACATGAACCAAACACTATCACTTGGGTAGAAAGTGGAGCGTCATTCTAGCTATAGAAAACTACGCGCCACTAATAAAAAGCAACGGTGCTAGGTGACTGACTGGTGTCATTTGCAATGTCACTGTCACGGCACTCCCAAGTCGTGCGATCACCTTCATAACGTTGGTATTCAAATATGCAATACTTCCCTTCTCAGTGGAAGCTCGGGATAATTTATATGATCCACAAACCTGGAAAACCGGAAAGGGAATCCGCTTCCTACAGGCCGATAAGCCTTCTCCCTATCTCAAAGTTGGTTGAAAGATCAGGTGTGGCACATGGGAATCCTGGTCAAAATCAAACGGAGTCTACCTGCGCCATATTTCGGATTGTTTGGAGTATATCATTAAGGAAGGCGATTCGCATTAAGGTATCCCTCGGCCATTTCCACTGTCGCTGCGGGAGTCCCTCAAAGAAGTGTCCTCGGCCCCCTACTCGTCAACTTATATATTTATGATATGCCGCGGCCGTACGACAGCATACTTGGGGAGTCCATGCTGACTACATTTGCCGATGACGTGTGTGTCCCAAAGTGAGCTTGAGGCTGCTAAAATTATAGAAGACTGTGCAACAAGATTCTCGAAATGGACCAGGCGCTGGCATATAGGGATAAGTTGCAGTAAGTCGATCAACGTTACCTACACTCTTAAGCGAAGCACACCACCATCAGTTTATATTGAGGCTAGACCGAACTAAACAAGGTATCTTTAAGTAACTCTGGATCGCAGACTTACATTTGCTTAAAAACAAGAGTACGTGCTAAGATGGCAAAACACCATCAAAAAAGGTGACTATCTACTAAAGGAGTATAGCTCCTAAGTAAGGGTGCCAAATCATGTACCTGTGCATGAAGAGTGCCCATTCGGAGAGTATCTTTTCTTGGAGGTATAGCTGAGTTCGACTTTGGATATCCTTGCAGTCAAACGGAGTGAATGGGATTGATGGTGTAGGTCTCATCCCTTAGGCGACCTTGTAAGTGAGTTCATTTCGATGGATTCCTTGATGACTGGGAGCCCAGAGTAAGGTGATCGTTGTTGAATTAGAACTTAGAATGTGCCTAACTTCTTGTGATGTGGGGTCATTGTAATTCCAGTTGCGCATAGTGGAAAGAGAGGAAAGGCTGTCTGTGCAGATAACAGATATACCAGCGTTTTTGGAGGTAAATTGGCATGCTTTAAGAATGACGAAAGCTTCGGCTGTGAATATGGAGTTGTACGACGGGAGCATACATCCTGCAATTATTTTACGGTTGCAGTCAACGACCGCAAAGGTGATTGAGTCGGTGTAAAATGTTAATTTTTATAAGAATAGAAGAGCTTCTGCTCTGTTCGAGGTTCTTTATTTAAATAATCAGCTAACCCGCACATACATTGCTTATATCTATGTATTTTTACTTACATTTATACATATACATATGTAAGTTAATAATTACAGTTAATTGGTTTTTATTTTTTAGATCGAAAGCGACCGTTTATTGTAATTGATCATTGAAAACTAAACCTAATATACAATATGTTCCCCTAAGTCCCTAGCAATTAAGTGAAGTCGTCGGCAGCGTCGCAGCGGCGCAGCGGAGAAGTGTTGATGTCGCGCTTAACCGTTCGTTGGCGTTGATAGCAGCGGAGACTATGACCAGACCTCTGGTCAGCATTTTGGGCACTTGCGTTTACCCAGAACAATGTAGGAACACAAGATGTGAAAGAATCGATTGTAGGGTAGTACCTTCTCCCCTCTTAATTGGCGCTTGTCCTCAAGCGGTCATCATAAGTACGGGATGTTGTTGAGACGCATCATTTGTGGGGTGATTCGAGGTGGTTTGGGCACCGCATTAATGGTTTGAATGCCATGTGTTTATTGTTGAGTGCGTTCGAGGCTTGTACAACTCGGATGTGTTATTCCGATGAAGTTGCAGCTCGAGTGCTTCTCGTATGGAGTCACTGTATCAGTGGTGGTGCAGGTTTTGTTGGGTCTCGTACAGGAACGTAAGTGCCGCTCGATCGTCTCTCGATGTCCCTCCAGTCCACCGTGTCATTGAAATCGTTAAACAATATCAGCCCGTCGTCTATCTCCTCTATTGCTGGTATGTGTTCTGCATTGACACCTTGATTGCTTTCTATTTATAGTTCTGGTTTTGCCTAAATTACTAATGAATTTAAATTTACATATTTTTAGACCATTAGAACTTTTGTAGAAGGCATTGATTCCGTACATTTCGTCTTTCTTTAATTGGTAAATTTTATTATTATTTAAATTAAATTATTATTTATTTATTATTATTATTTTTCTTTACTGATCTTGTTTGGAAATATAAGAAATAAGGAATTAACTGATTTCAATATGGAGATTTTAATGACATACAAATTGTAGTTCGAGAACGTCTGAAAGTTTTAGCATTTATTCGACCGTCAAGGCAGAAATCGGCATATTATTGTTTTCAAGTAGACTTCTGATCTCATTCAATTTGAAGTCGCTCAGCAGAAACGCAGTCACAACGCAATCTCTTCTTTCACGAGCCCAATCTAATTCTGCAAGCCTATGGCCAACTCATCTGTCAAAGTCGAATCATTTCAAATTGAATTCTGTGTTCTCGTGGTTACGTAAAGCAGTATGTTCATTCTATGTTCTAGATTTTCACCTTTGCTTTACCGTAAAGGTATATTTTTAGCTTTTTTATAGCCCAGATAATGGATAACATTTCCTTCTCATTTGTGGCATAATTTTCTTCCGCCTTCGAGAGTGTTCTCGATAAAAATGAGATGGGTCTGTTCTCTTGTGAAAGAACAGCACCTACTGCGAAATTGGAAGCGTCCGTTATTGGGTGAAATTCTTTTTAAAGTCCGGGTAGTGGAGCATTACGCCTGGAGAAACCAAGCTGCTCTTCAATTTCTTGAAGGCTTCTATTGCTTCGCTATTAAGGGAGAGAATTGTTTTGACGATAATGTCTTGGAAATTCGACCATCCTCCCCTCTCAAAACCGAGCTAAGTGGTCTTGCCAACTTAGGGTAGTTAGGAATAAATCTCCTGTAATATCCGGATAATCCCAAGAATGATCTCAGTTCTTTGAGTGTTCTTGGAATTGGAAAGTCTGAGTTTGCCTTGTACCTTGAATGGGCTGGTTTCAATGCCCTTGTCGGACACAATGAAGCCTAGGAACTCCACTTTTCTCTTCATGAACTCGCATTTATCCAACTGACATTTCATGTTGGCTTTCAGACCGATTGGGAGTCGCGTAATCTCGTATTTTTCATTATTGATGGAGAACGCGGTCTTTTCAATATCAGATTCCTTTAAAAGAATCTAATGAAACCCACTAGTTTCCGGTAGTCAATTACCGCCCTGTATTTTTTCTTGCCAGAGGAGTCGAGTTTTTTTGGTACAATCCACATTGGTGAATTGTATGGTGACCTTGAGGGTCGAATGATTCCATCGTGTAAAAATTCTTTTATTTGTTGCGATCAATTTGCGATCCCATTTCCTTCATTGTATCTTTGCCAAGTATGGCGTCAAAAGTCTTCAGCGATGGTAATAAAAAAAATTTTATTTCGAAATCGAAAAGGTTTGCTCTTTTGTAATTCGATATTTTTACATCGCCGCCTGGAGTATCAGCTATGTAAGGCTTGTTATTTGTTATCGCGTTCGACACCAAATTGGGCTGGATGTAATTTTTTTTAGAGCCTGTGTCAATCAGCACTCTTAAAACCTTTCCACTCCCCACTCTACATTCGAAGAATGGTAGTGAGGAGTCTTCTACTCTAAAAATGCAACACGTGGTCTCGTTGTTCGCTGTCCAAATTGTCTATTTGCCCATCACTGTATTCATTTAGGGTGCCGTTTATATCGTTCTGGGTTTCAGATTCTTGCATCGACTGTTGATAGCCTGCCATGCTGGAACTGGACCCAGTTATTTTAATACTTGGCTGTCCCATGTTCATTGTTTGGATGTTGTAGTTCCTTTGTCGTTTGTTTATGTCCGAGTGTGGTCTATTCATATAATTAACGTTTCTTGTCTGTACACTTCGGTCCTCGTCCATTGGTTCTGGTCTTGGTTGTGGTTTGTTCGCAAAGGGACGGGGTGGGGCATTATATTGTTGCCATTGCTGTTGGTAGATTTGTCGGGATGCGGTGAACGGTGCACATTTTGCCTTGGCGCAGGGAATGGCTGGCCTAAATATTGTGGTGATCTCCTCATGGGATTTCGTGGAGGGACCGGTGGAGGCTGTCGATGGCCAAAAGCATTCGACGGCTGAAAATTGCGGAGTGCCGGTATGGGTTTTTCGTTTCCTCTGAAACTCGACTGTTGACCCTTATTTGCCGCATGCTTTGACCTGAAAGTTTGATTTTCAAGTTTAAGGCTATAATGTAAAGCTGAGGCTCTTTTAATGCCAAAAGGCGAGGTAAATCTCCTCGAAGGAGTAGGAGTTCGGATTCCCGGCTCATTTGCATGCAGCCGACCTTATTTAGAATAAGAGAAAGATTTTTTTAGACGTCCTGACTTCCAAGTCTTCCACCGACAGGTGGTGGCCTTAAACTAAAGTTGACATTTTGTATTCCAAGGTAGTTATGTATGAAGTATACCATAATATTTTGGAGTACCCACAAATGGGGTATAAGTCTCCATGATTCTGTCAACGCTCTTTTTCCAAGACGCAAATTCTGCTGGATTTCCAGAGAATTCCCTGATCGATTTTACGATATCAGGCACCCTGTCAAAGTCCACTAAATTATTTCTGTATTCGGGCTCGACGACCTGATCGCTCACGTCAGTAAAGTCATGAGTATAATTATTCATTTGTTTTATCAGTCCTGGTAAAACTTGGGTCACCGTTTGGCCAATTGCCGTTTGGCCAAATGCTGTCAACTGTTTGACACTCATGTCTACGCGATGCTGTTCGGGCAGGTCGGGTCTTTCTATGGGTATCGGTCTTTCATTTGAACTAAAAACTGATGGTCTTATTATATTATAAGGGTTTGCAATGTTGGCTTTTAATTCGGACAACACCTGCACAAAACAAACCTAAACCAATTTGAACTTAACAAAAGTTGTGGGCAGAAATATGGAATGCGTGTGTATGTGTTTGCTTATTTATCTTTCGTTTCTTTCTTTTCAATTTTGCATGCAATAAAAATTTAGCTCGCCGCAGCTATTTTGCTCTGAGAACAGTGTACGAGAAAAGGGAAGAGTAAATAGGAAATTATTTCTTTCGGAAGATCTCTAGGAACTGGGTTGAAAATATAATATAAATAATAATATCAATAATAATAATATAATGATAACATAATAATAAGAATACTATAATAAAAAAAATGTTAATTTGGCTTTCAAAGCGAACGGTCGTGTTTTTTTTTTTTTGCTCCCCGATTCTTATTTTGTGTTTTCCAAACCAGCCGTGGTTTTTAATAATCTTCTCTAATTATCATACATTTATCATTTATTTTATGCATGCACATAAACTGCACTTTTCGCTCTCACTCTCTCTTCTTCTTTCGCTCTCCCACACAAAATCTAAATTTCTCAGCGTGCAGACTGCTCTCGTGCGGTTCTTTTAACAGCTCGCTTGAAAGTTTTGATCTTGTGTTTTCGTGGACAGTGGTCTGATTTCAGATAAACATGGAAACCGTAAATGTTGTCTGCTTTTATAAAAATTGTTGCCAGGTTATAAAACCTGAGCAGCCAAAAATGACTTGTTGGCTATGTGATAGAATGGTGCATACAAAGTGCGCTGGTTTTAATGGCCGTACAAGTGATGACCTAGCATTGGGTAAATATCTATATTACTGTTGTGATGGCTTGCCTTGTGGTTGCGAACGAGATGAAATCGTTTATGCGCCAAACTAAAGATTGCTTGAAAGAAGTGATCAACAGTTTTGGCGTAGCTAGAGATAGTTTTCGTCGAGCCGATGATCTTCTTTCCGCGCTTAATTCACAGTTTAATGGCCTTAGGCTATTAGATGAATCTCCAAAGCGCAAAAAAGCCGCTGATGGTAGGCTGCCTAAGGCCCCGCAACCACGGGTAAATGATCAACAGGACTCCACAACTGATCAGCTGTCAATCGTAGCAAATCCGCATACGTTGCTAAGATCGGCAACTAAAAAAGATTCGGCACAATCCGATCAATCCGTTGTGGAGGGACTCCACTCTGTGATTGCTAAAGATTGCGAATTGTCTGCACTGGTTTCTCAACCGGATAGTATGGTTGATGATCTTGGTGTTCTTCTGGACCCTAAACAAAAATTTTTTGACCATATTTCGACTATTGTCATTAAGGCCAGGGGTGTGCTAGTCTTGTAAATTTAAATTTTTGATTTAAAAAGTGGCTTCCGTCAAAGCTCTTTTAAGAAGAAGGGCTTTTACTTTAAGAACGAAAAATATAACCCATTTGGTTTAAAGAATGCGCCCTCAATTTTCCAACGCGCTCTAGATGACATACTTTAAGAACATATTGGGATTTTATTTACATAGGTGAACATGATACGCACATTGAGAACTTGGCCAAAATTTTTCAAACACTCCAAAACGCTAACATGAATTGCCAGTTGGCACATTTGTGAGTTTACGAATAAACAATGAATTCCTTAGACTTTTCGTATGCAATAGGGGTATAGAAACAAGCCCGAGTAAGTAGCAGCGATATCAAGAGTTATTCATGCCCTAAAACTTTGAGGGATCTGAGATACTTATAGGCCTTTTCGGCAATTATATAAGGTTCATACAAAATTATGACAAATTGACAAATCAATTATTATACTATAATAATATTTTATTTTATTTTTTTACTTTTGCTTTTTCTTTGCTTTGCTTTTGCAAATTTGATACTAACAGTTCGCAGAATCTTTGATTGAGCGTGTTGGTGCTCGCGTTCCCCCAAAGGTGGGAGCCATACATCCATAACCACCCATAAGATAACGAAATGGTGAGATAACAGTATCATCATGATAATAGTTTTGCATAAGTACGATTGCAGCGGCCTATTGCAGAAGGGTCAAGAGATATGACCACGCGGGAGGTGATTAGCGCGGTCATAGGCCTCAAACATAGATTTAAGAATAAAACTCAGCTGCATTTACCAACGCAGACTGCGGCGTCTTACAAGCGCTGTATTATATAATTAGATGATAAGAACCTATGTAAGAATGAATAAAAGGCGAAGCCCTCGCAGCAGCGAGTCAGTTAGATTCAAACACCCGAATTAAACTCATTAAGTGTACTCACAAGTTTATAGTGTGGACATTTTGGTCCTTCGAGACATTCTGTTGTTTTCCCCCACCAGTGGTAAGAAACACAGAAGAAAAAACCAGCGCTTCATAGTAAAAAGAGCAAGGTTATTCCAGTGATTCTGTTGTTTCCCCATCCAGTGCTAAGAAACACAGAATAAAAGACCACGCCTTAAAGTACTAGGACTACAAGCTGATCAATCAGCTGTGAGTAGAGGCACAGCTAGGTCAACTGGGCGACCAATCAAAAAATCCTCCAACGGATCACGCCAAAGAATACAAGCAGAAAGCACAAAAAAGTCACAGTGATTGTTTTCCCAAGATGTTGTCAGAAAGATCTGTGAAATTGATGCAAGAACAAGGAGAGCTGCAGAACAAAATACTGCAAGCTATCAAGGAAAAAGCATCTATACCAGCAATAGAAGTATTGGTAGTCCGATTTACTACTAACAACAATGCACTGGTAAAATGGGGAGTTGGCGATCATCAATATTTGAATGATAAAATATTTATTAAAACTATGCATGCTATTAGGGCCTAGAACAACTTGAAGAGATAAATATACTAAGCGGATCAAAATTATTTGACACCGCATCAGCTCGGAGCTCCAGTCCAGTTGATAATCTGGTTCTACGGGTGGATAGAAGAGCGGACAGGGTAAGGCCACTGATGAGCCTAATCTACGAAACCCTACATAGTTCAAGTGAGATTGAACTAGTCAAGCAGTTGGCAATGATGAAAAGTCAATGGTTCAACGTGACGGACACACTGAAACTGCTTGAAAACAAGTATGACAGAACTGCCTTTGATCAAGATGAGGCAGACATTCTGCAATCTGAAGTTGCCGCACTAGAGATGGTACTTCAAATGAAGTTGGAACAGTTCAAAAGTTCCAACTACGACGTGCAAAACTCCCAAAAGTGGACCCTCCAACGTTCAATGGAAATGCGAAGGAATGGCCAACATTTAACAAGCTGGGATATTTAAGAGCCTGCTTAAAAGGCTTTTGCCAAGAGGATAGCATCTTAGCAGAAACAATTAGAGACGACTTTTATGTGGATGACCTCATAACTGGTGGAGACACAGTCAACGAGTACTATGATCTCAACGGAAATTGAGACAAGTGATGGAGAAGGCCGGCATGCATCTGCGAAAATGTTGCAACTCATGACGAACGTATTTTAGCCGACATTTAGGACGACGGTGCTACGGAGAAAATCTGCGTTGAGGAGAATGAATCGATCAAAACCTTAGGACTTCAATGGGATCCGAAGAAGGATACGTTTACGTTTTCCGCAGAAAACCCAATGCTAACATGCATAACAAAGCGGTTAAGTGTTATCACAGTTGTCCAGAATTTTCGACCCACTAGGATGGTTGGCACCTGTAACAATTCAAGGCAAATGTTTCATTCAGGAACTGTGGAAGTTACAGATGACTTGGGACGTTGAATTAGATCCAACTTAGCTAACTGGTGGATGGAATATGCTAAAGGTCTATCATATTTAGAAGAAATTAGCATTTCACGCTGGACTGGATGCTCCAAAGGTATTATGGGCTGTGTATACAAAAGTAGGCGGCAGAGTTACTTTGCTAGCAGCAAAAAGCAAAGTAAATCCTATAAAAAACAGGAAAACAATTCCAACGTTGGAATTATGTGCTGCGCATTTATTAGCGAAGGTGCAGGCTATATGAAGCAACAAGATCACAACGCATGCATGGAGTGATTCGCAAATTACTATTGATTGGATACATAACAAGCGCAGCACAGATAAGTTCGTCAGAACTGGAATGGAAGAAATCAATAAACTAATTCCCAATGTCTAATGGAATTACGTTAAATCGGAGGACAATCCAGCAGACGTGGCTTCAAGAGGGATATCACCGCCAGCTCTTAAAATCTGTGAAATTTGGTGGAGAGGGCCGAATTGGCTAGCTATAGGTATCCACATTGATAAAAATCCGAATATCTGCAACATCATCTTTTATCGAAGTATTCATCGATCGACAAACTTCTTAGAGTAATGGCGTATGTTTTACGCTTCATAACAAAGCTGAGAGAAAAATCGCAACAGCCGTCACATCTTACGACTGAGAAATTAAAGCTAGCAAAGATTGCCGTGGTAAAGAGACAACAACAGCTGGATTTTGGACACGAAGTCAGACTACTCAAAAACAAAAGACCATTAGACCCAAAGAGTAAGTTACAGGCGCTAAATCCGTTTTCCACCAACTTCGAGTAAGTGGACGATTACAAAACGTAATGATACCCTATAATGTTAAACATCCAATTATACTGGATAAGTCACATTTGATTTGGTTAATTGCAAAGGATGCTCATAATGCATGGCGGAATTATCATTATAAGAACTTATATTCAGAGGGAGTTCTGGATATTTGGCATACAAAATTCCTTAAAGAAATATTTAAGGGAATGTATTGTATGCATACGATACAAGAAAGAGATGTGCAGTGAACTGATGGGAAATTTACCAGTTTATCGAGTAACGGCTGATTACTCGTTTCAAAATACTGGAATCGACTACGCCGGACCGTTCCAGATTTGCTGCTCAAAGGGAAGAGGTCAAAGGATAATTAGGACAAAGGATACATTTGTGTATTTGCTTGTATGGCAACAAAAGCGATACATCTGGAAGCTGTTAGCGACCTTTCGTCAGACAAATTCCTGGAGGGTCTTCGACGGTTCTTTGCAAGACGAGGCAAGAGTGAGAACCTATACTCAGATAATGGAACAAACTTCGTGGGAGCTTCAAGAGTATTGGACAAAGAATTTATAGCTGCCATTAAAAACAAAAATGAGTTAGCACCTACACTAAAAAAAAGGCATCAAGTGGCACTTTATTCCCCCTGGAAGCCCCCAAATGGAAAGCCGGTGTAAAATCAATGAAGCATCACCTTAAACGAGATATTGGTGAAAACAGCTTTACATATGTAGAATTTGCATCGCTGCTATGGCAAATCGAAGCAATGCTAAACTCGCGTCCATTAGTCACTGTAAGGAGCGAAATCGATGGTGAGGACATATTAACGCCGGGGCATTTTCTGGTGGGAAGACCTCTAATTGGAGCTCCTGAACATTTTGACGAAAGTAAGACAATCAGCTATTTGGATAGATGGAAGCTTATTCAACGCATCAGAGGTGATTTTTGGAAGAAATGGAAAGAGGAGTATCTGGTGTCATTGCAACAGCGAACCAAATGGCGCCAAGAAAAGCCGAATCTGAAGGAGAGACAGCTGGTTCTTATAAAACATGAAAACACTCACCCTGCAAAATGGCCAATGGGAAGAATCATTAGTACGACTAAAGGACAAGGCGATAAACTCAGGGTAGTCACGGTTAAAACAAACGATGGGGAGGTAAAAAGATCGCTAAACAAGATCTGTCAACTTCCTGTTAGCGAAGCAAAACTAGCTGGAACTGCAACGCATAAATGAGAGACAACTACTGGTCCCCCCGGAGAATGTCTAAATATGTGTTTAGACATGATAAGTAGGCAAACTATAAATATGTTCTATTTATGGGCTGCAATAAACATGTCACTGGACAGCATAAGTGGCAACTACAGATAAGTACGATTGCAGCGGCCTATTGCCGAAGTGATTAAGTGAGGGGATTAGCGTGGTCATAGGCCTCAAACATAGATTTAAGAATAAAACTCAGCTGTATTTACCAACGCAGACTGCAGCGTCTTACAAGCGCTGCATTATATAATTAGATGATAAGAACCTATGTAAGAATGAATAAAAGGCGAAGCCCTCGCAGTAGCAAGTCAGTTAGATTCAAACACCCGAATTGAACTCGTTAAGGGTACGCACAAGTTTATAGTGCGAACAGACATATAAAAAGTTTCCCTAAGTCCCTAGCAATCAAGTGAAGTCGTCGGCAGCGGAGAAGTGTTGATGTCGCGCTTAACCGTTCGTTGGCGTTGATGGCAGCGGAGACTATGCAGACCTCTGGTCAGCATTTTGGTCACTTACGTTTACCCAGAACAATATAGGAACACAAGGTGTGAGAGAATCGATTGTAGGGTAATAACTTGTATGCAGAAGACATTGACCACTTGAGCTGCAAAGTGCATGCTTAGCATTCCCACGCTCCGTGATCGGCTTATGTATAAGCGTTAGATCGTATTACTGGGGCACTGGAGTGCTTACGTAGTTCTTGGTGATCTTTTTAGGTATTTGTATCTTTGTATTTATTAAGTGTCACAATGTATTGTTGCTTAGTTATACCGAATCATTTATTGTATTGGTAATATATGTAATATAATATATATATAATTGCAAATAAATGGTTGCAATAAATAGTTTTGAGTCTATTAAATGGACCGTTCCGAATATGAACTAAGACCAACGCTGAAAATTAAGTTTTGCCAAAATAAAACGAATCAAAATTTCGGGATCGATTGTGTTGTTTATTGATTAACGTTCAGCTTAAGACTAAAAATCAAATGAAAGTGAAAATGAGGAGAAGCCTCTGTGCTTAAAGAATATGTTAGTGTTTTTGGGAGAGCATTGCTCTTGGATTCTTAAGTGGAGGAGAAGCCTCAGAGAGAGCAGGCAGACTTTAAGATTTGTTTACAAGAATGGCTAAGTGCCGCTGTCAAAGAATTTGTTTATTAGAATGCATACTGCGCAGATGGCATACAGTATGGGGGTGTCAATATAATTAAACCAAAATGCAGAGTGGATATTTTTGTTATTTGATCCACATTAGCATGGTGGTCACTTATTGTTTACGTTATGATCTGGATGCGGCTTTTCAATATGTTTACTCTACGTTATGTGGTTTTGTATGTGAATATGTCACTTCCCTTCCCTTAAAGAGAAGCCTATACTTGGGCTGGGATTGATGGATATAGTAGGGGTAATGGAACGTCTTCCATTTCTATTTGTTGTGCTGTGTTTTGATTTTGATTTTTTCTTAATTTTAGTTTTGCATACAGCATCATGAATGGGTTAAATGATACGTATCTTAAATATAAGTACAATAAAATAAGTATAATGATGACAGTAGTCATAAATATGTAAAGTGTAATATTGTTTTGTGAAATCATTTCATTAATGTCGTTGTGTTTAACAGTTTTTATTTTTGTTATGTTAAGTGGTGTGTATAATGGTGTCAAATCTATTTCTGGTTTAAAGAGATTTTCACTTAAAATTATGCTATTGATTTCTATTTTACATTGGGTTACTTTTATCATTTTGTTTCCTTTTATTTTTATATTATTAACTGAATTTTGACAATTTTGTTTGAGACTTGTTTGGGTTAAATTCCAGGTTACAATTGTGTTTGGTTCTATGTATTTTATTATTTCATCTGTGTGGATTGACTCAAAATTACAAATTGGTTTTAAATGTTTAATAATGTTGGTGACACACTCATTGTTTATTTCTTTATTTTCGTTATTGTAAACTTTATTTTCTCTTTCAAAATATGATTGTGTGTCTGTGTATTCTAGCTGATAGCCGTTCGAGTCTGGGTAAGGGATTATTTTTACTGTATTTATTAATGAAAAGTTAATAGGTATGTGAGATATGATTAATAATTGGTTATCATTGTAATTAATCCAAGTGGATGTTTTAATGTTTAAAATATTTTGGCTGTTTACATTCTCAAGTTTATCGTAGTTGGGATTAAATAGACCGAGTCTGGAAAGCTGCATTCCCATTTCCACATCTTCTATGTATTCTGTAAACTGCATGAGTTCATATAAAAGACTGTTAATGATGTTGCTGTCGTTTTCATAATTCTGTATCTTTTGCATTCCGTCATTTATTAATTGAATAGCGTCATTGAGTTCATGTAAATTTACCGAGTTATGGGCGTTTGTTTCAAGTTTCCTCTGTATATCCACTCGATCATTTTCGTCAAGTGTGCCAAATAGGTATTTAAAAACTGAACCTACAATGTTAATAAGTCCCCGTTTATTTCTATGTCGCAAGGCTATTCCAGCTAGTTCTCTTCTCATTTTGTTGTATAAAAATTTGACCTGGGGTGCATGGTAGTCGGTACGTAGTCTTTGCTCAAAATAATCAGCTATGGTGTCTATTTCAGTTAAATTGATTCTCAAGCAATGATGTTCAAAGGATGATGGTATCTGGACTGGTTTATCAGAAAAAAGGAGATATCCGTGGTTTGTGTCAATATTATTAATTTCAATTTGTTGTCCATGAACTGTTGTGATCAGCATCAGCAACAATGTTATCAAGTGCCAGGTGCCTGTGAAATTGAGAGCTGATTATTTTTCTTTCGTTTTTTGAATTGTGTTTTGTAGTAGTGAGTAATTCTATTTCTATTAGTAATTTTATAATGATCAGGGTCAGTCTGCTCCACATTTTTTGTTGGCTTAAAAGGATTTTCTAATTTGCCTTTCTGTAGTGGACCTTTTCTGTATCTTGTGTCGACTTCGTACTCCACTCTGTCATTATTTATTTTGTTTATTTTGTTTTCTTTGTTTTGTTGGGTATCTGATATTGGTTGTCCAGCGTAGAGAAATATGTGTGCAGGGGTCTGTCCAGTGGTGTCGTGTTTGGTTTTATGATTGTATATGTTAAGTACTGTTTCCATTTTGCTCAATTTGGTTTCTTCGTCATCGGATGTTTTGATTATGCGAATCTTTTTATTAATTGTTTTATGTAGTCTTTCTATGTCCGCCACACCAGTTTTTGTTGTGTTAAGCTGCAATTCGACTTCCTCACTCTCCAGCCATCTCTTGAGGGCTAAACTGGAAAATGCGCCGTCTCTGTCCGCCTTTAGTAACTTTGGCTTGCCAAGCTGGTTGAATATGCGCATAAGCGCGTTTTTGCATTCTATCCAGTCTTTTGTTTTTATTTCTTCTAATGTGGCAAATTTCGAATAAATGTCTATGCAACTAACGTAATGTTTACCTTCGGATGAGTAAATGTCTATCATGAATTTTTCGCGGCAATGTTCTGGTTTGGGTGTGGTTTTCATTGGCATGTCTGTATTTCGGTGCTCTGTTTTTGCCAGATTGCAAATACTGCACTCATTTATTATATTCTGAATAAGTAGCTGGCTATTAGGGAAATAGTAAGTTTCTCCGAAAAGTTTAGTAGTTTTCTGTATGCCTGGGTGTAGAAGTTTTTCATGAGCAGTCAAGATCAATTCCTTAAATTCCGCATAAGTGGTTATGTTTTTTAACAAAATCGTGCTACGCAGGATTTTTGTATATTTGGTGTTTATGGCTAATTTATGTGCGGCCTGAATGACTTCGAAATCAGCGTCACTCTCAATATACAACGCACTTTTCTTACCACAAAAATGGTCTATCAAATATTGTTCGGCTTTTTCCCTGGTCATAATGTCGTAAAATATTTGGGTGATGTGTTTTTTGAAATATTTCGTAACTTTAATGTCTGGTGGTCCTTTTGAAAATATAACTTGTCTGTTAAATGTATTTAGAGGTCTTTCTGTAATAAAAATTAAATCACTATTGTCCTCTTCTGCACTATGTTGGGTTTGTTCGCTCAAATATGTCTCCTCAAGTTTTATTCTGGACAGAGCATCCGCCACGCAATTTTCTTTTCCTTTTATATATTTTATATCAAAATCGAATTCGGATAATTTTACTCTCCATCGGGTCAGTTTTGAATTTGGGTCTTTCATACGGTACAACCAGCTCAATGGTTGATGGTCACTGGATATTTCAAAGTGTCTTCCAAGTAGGTAGTGTCGAAAAGTCTTTGTCGCCCATACAATTGCTAAGAGTTCTTTTTCAATTGTGCTGTAATTTATTTCGTGTTCATTAAGTGCTCGGCTAATGTAGCTAAGTGGGTGTCCATCTTGTGACAGTACTGCCCCCAAAGCGACATCACTTGCGTCTGTGGTTAAAGTGAATTTCTTTGTAAAGTCGGGTACTTTAAGAATTGGGTCTTCTGATATTAGATATTTTAATTTTTTAAATGCAGAGTCATATTCTGGGTTGGTAGTGTCAATTTTCATGTTCTTTTTTAAACACTTAGTCATGGGTTTGGCTATGTCTGCAAAGTTTGGAATAAATTTACGATAATATCCTGTCAGTCCAAGAAAAGCTTTTATTTCTTTTGGTTTAGTGGGAATTGGATATTTTTGAATGGCTTCAATTTTTTCAGGGTTTGGTTTTATTCCATCTGGTGTTAGAACATGTCCTAAAAATGTGGTTTCTTGCTTGAGAAACTCACATTTGTCAAGCTGTAATTTAAGGTTGGCTTTTGCTAATTTTTCGAAAACTAGTCCGAGCGATTGCAGGGGTTCATCAAGGGATGTCGAGAATACAATTATGTCGTCCAAATACACAAGACAGTGTTTGTTTAAGAGTGGTCTTAAAATATCATTCATGCACCGTTGAAAGGTGGCTGGCGCGTTTTTTAATCCGAATGGCATGCGCAAATATTCATAATGACCGTGCTTGGTAGAAAAGGCTGTCTTTGAAACTGATTCTGGATCCATTTCGATCTGGTGGAAACCCTTTGCCAAGTCTATAGTTGTGAAGTAATTACATCTGCCCAATTTTCCCAAGATTTCGTCCATGTTTGGGATTGGGTGTCTGTCTCCTACTGTTATTTCATTTAATTTTCGGTAGTCTATTACAATTCTAAATTTCTGTTTGCCTGATGCATCTTGTTTCTTTGGAACCACCCAGATGGGGCTATTGTAAGGTGAATTACTGGTACGTATAATACCTTGATTTAGCATATCTTGTATTTGGCTTTCGACCTCCTGTTCATAAGCCTGTGGGTAACTGTATTTAGAGTAAAGTGGTAGATTGTGCTTTGTATTGATAGTATGTTTGGTTTGATTAGTAAATGTCAACTTATCACCTTCATGGTACTGTATGTCATGGTATTGCTGCAGGAGTGCGCACAATCTTTGTTTTTCTTCGTTATTTAAATGTTCCAATCTCTATAGGTCTGATTCTAAAATGGGTGAAATTTTATTTGGCTGTCTGAGCATGGTGTCAGGTATCATATTTACATTTTGAAAATGACTCTGTTCATGTGTTGCTATTCCTTCTATTAATTTGTATTTGTTGTTGTAAAGAGTTACCTCTTGATCGCGGTAACTTATTGTTGCTTTTGCTTCTGCTAAAAGTTTTCTTCCTAATAAAAGATCGTAATTCTCAGAGAAAGGGTGCAATAAAAATTCATTTGTTGTTGGGAACAAAATCTTTGAAGGTATGGTTATACTTTTGTTGACAATGAGCGGTCCATTGCTGGTATGAATAAAAGTACTAGTATTCTGGATTGGTAAATCAAATATATTTTTAGATGTCATGTTAACTGTTGATCCGGTATCAATAAGGCATTTCAAATTATTTTCTTTGTATTTAATTCTTATATATTGGGGTTTTCCAAGGCTTGTGGCTGAAAATTTTCGGCCTGTTCAACATTGTGTTCTTGGTTGTCATTGTTTGTCTCGTCTGTATTAATCTGCTGTAACTGTTGTGTTCTTTGTAAATTTTGGTTGTTTTCGTCAATTTGATATTGATTTTCTGGATAATAGTCTGAATGGTCGTAAGTTGGATAATAAAAATAGTCATATGGAACACACTGCTGATAAAAAGCGTCCTCTTGATATAATGTTTCGCCAACACTCATCCCAGTCTGTCCACTATTAGCTGGTCTTAATCGTTTTATTGGTCGATTGGGTACATAGGAACTTGAATTTTGTGTTAATTGTTGATTTTGATATTGGGGTTGTTGTCCGAACCTATTCTGATCGAATGCATTGTTTCGATTGGTGTTAAAAATTGGTCGAGATGTAAAGTTTGTACGTTGATTTGGTTGAAAAGCATTGTTTTGTTGGCTTGGTTGAAAAACATTGTTTGGATTAGGGTGGTAGGGTATTGGATGACGATAAAGTGGGTTATTAGTTGGTGGTGTTTGATAAGTTTGTGGAGCTTGATATGGTATTGGTGAATTATAATGTAGGAAAGGTGTTGGATATTTTCTGATATTGTTAGACTGATTAGTATTTTGATTAAAGGACTTTTGTGGCTTATCAGAGAAATTTTGTTTTTGGACATGTGTACTTGTATGATTTATTTGTTCGTACATGCCCTTCTCTTGTAAAAGGTTTATAAGTGATCGCAAATCTGGTATGTTGTGGTTATTTATTCTTAAATAAATGTGTGTAGGTAATTTTTCAATTAGTGATTCTATACTGGATTTTATTAATTTCAAATAAAAAGTCTTTTCTTCAAGATCTTGCTCTAATTCAAGCTTACTAGTAAGTGTTTGTCTGCGGCTTTCTGCTTCTTCCAGGAATGCTCGTACATTGCCTCGAAATGGGGTCTTTCGAAACTCTTCTCAAAGAAGGGTCTGGGGTTTATAGTTGAGTACCAATTGTCTTCTAAGCTGCTGCCAGGTGTACATGTCATAGGCTCCAATGCAGCGCATAACTTCTCCGCTGATGCTGCGTTCAATATGCCCAAATATGATCTGCTGTTGGCGTTCATCTCCGGTAGCATAAAGAGCCAGTATGTAATCAATTCGACTCACAAAGGTGTATAGTGAGCCTGGATCACCGTTGAATTTCTCCACATTGCCAATCTGGTAGGCAACCTGGGTCATGTTGCTGTCTGATTTTTGATTTTTGGATTATTTATTTATTTTTATAATATATATATATATATTTTTTTTTTTTTTTTTTATTATTATTATTTAGTTATTATATTATTATTATCGTGTATTTTTTTTTTTAATATTGTTTAATTTAAAATGTTGTCTTTTTATATATTATTCTTATTTTTAATTTTTATCAAATAGAATTTTCGCTTATTTATTTATTATTCTTATTTTTGATACGTTTTAATTTTCGCTTATTAATTTATTATTCTTATTTTTACATTTTTTTTTTTTTTTTTTTTTTTTTTAAGATAGGTTTTGATTTTCACAAGGGTTGCACTATAGCTTTTTCGTGGGTCTTTGAGGTAACCAATTGGATTTACAGCCTCTCACAAATTCAATAGCGTCTTCCTGATAATAAATTCAGGTTTGTTTAGGCAAATTGTGATTTTTCGGTTTCACTTTATTGTCGAGGTTTAATTAAAACTTAAAGCGATATTAACCGTCACGTGGGTGCCCGTTAGCGTGGTACTTTTGTCAGTGAACAAAAAGAACACAGGAATTGGCAAATCTGGTTACCGCATCAAGGAACTTTAACACTGATCCTACCGACTGCGCCAATTGCAAATAAATGGTTGCAATAAATAGTTTTGAGTCTATTAAATGGACCGTTCCGAATATGAACTAAGACCAACGCTGAAAATTAAGTTTTGCCAAAATAAAACGAATCAAAATTTCGGGATCGATTGTGTTGTTTATTGATTAACGTTCAGCTTAAGACTAAAAATCAAATGAAAGTGAAAATGAGGAGAAGCCTCTGTGCTTAAAGAATATGTTGGTTTTTTTGGGAGAGCATTGCTCTTGGATTCTTAAGTGGAGGAGAACCCTCAGAGAGAGCAGGCAGACTTTAAGATTTGTTTACAAGAATGGCTAAGTGCCGCTGTCAAAGAATTTGTTTATTAGAATGCATACTGCGCAGATGGCATACAGTATGGGGGTGTCAATATAATTAAACCAAAATGCAGAGTGGATATTTTTGTTATTTGATCCACATTAGCATGGTGGTCACTTATTGTTTACGTTATGATCTGGATGCGGCTTTTCAATATGTTTACTCTACGTTATGTGGTTTTGTATGTGAATATGTCACATATATAGATATATATATATATATATATATATAGAACATATAATTACGTGATATATGTAGTCATTTGGTTTTAGTGTTAATATATTGTGTTAAAAAATATATATTGTTTGAAATGTTAATTTGTTTCTTATTATATACTTAATTATTAGGAATGGTTTGTCTCAAAGCATTTGTGTGTAATGAGAAAAAAAATTTTTTTTTGTTATTTTAATTTTCTTTTTTTTTTTTTGAATTACGTTATGTTTTGTTTTATGTTTAATTTTCTAAGAAGAATATATATATAATTACAACTTCGCGGTTTATTGATTTATAAAAAAAGGTATTTTTATTGATCAAAAACTTAAGCTAATGTCGGAGACAAATTCACGTCTTACACAATTGAAGTATGAATAAAATCTAAATCTAATTTGCAAAGCGAACGCTTAGCAAACCCTTGGCTGAGCTTATTTACTTCTTCATATTGAGCGTACATAGGCTCTCATTTATGTTTACGTTAATTAGGCGCTCTCTTGAGTGGATTGCGCATGGATACAGATCAGCCGAGTTTGAGCTACGTGGAAAGTTTTGACCCTTAAAGCTGTGTAAGCAGTTTTGACCCTCTGGTGGGAGTCGTGAATGCGGCAGCGGATGTTAATGTATACATTAGGGTAGGCTGGGCTTGTTATTGTCACCAGAATTCGGGTTCTTATTGGATACATGAATTTATGACTTATATCCTAAGGCATTCTATGATTTAGTGTATGGCTGTTCCTATGTGGTTATATATGTGTGTGTGTGTGTGTGTGTGTGTAAGGATATGGGTTTTTTGGTTTTTTTTTCTTAAATATTTTATTGATTATATATTTTCAACCTATCCTTATGTACTTCTTGTTACTTTTGTTTCAATAATAAGAGATAAATATTTCGCACACTTTTTTTCTAAAGCAAGCTAAAAGTAACAGCTAAAGGTATTTACTCCTTGTTTCCTGTTTTAGTAAACAAATAGATTCGGTTATTCGCAAGGTCACTACTTTTCGTACTTCATTATTTGTAATGACTTCGTGTACGTTGGGCTTAGATACATTTTGGATACTATGCCTAGGCATAGTTCCTTATTTGTTACTGTAAAGTTTTTATCATGTCTACTTTGTTGCCTGGTAGTGACTTTCAGGACTTTATTTTGCATGTCTTTTAGTTCCTTTATATTTATACGCGATAGTGCGTCTGCTACGAAATTATCTTTTCCCTTTAGGTATTCTACTGTGAAATCGTATTCTTCAAGTTCTAGCCGCATGCGAGTTAATTTAGAACTGGGATTAGTCATAGAAAATAGGTACGTTAATGGTCTGTGGTCCGTTTTAATGGTGAAATGTTTGCCATAAATGTATGGTCTAAAATGAGTAATTGCCCAATGAATTGCCGCTAGTTCTTGTTCCTTTTGTACTCTTATTGCTTTCCCCTTTTGTGAATGAACGAGACGCATAAGATATTGGGAGCTGAATACCGTCACGGTTCTTAGTTAGAACCGCTCCGCACGCTTGTTTACTAGCATCCGGATATTGTATGATGTGGGGCATGATGATATAGTCATTATTCTCTGAAATGAATTTGCTGCTATTTTAAGACCTATTTAATGGTAATCGCGTGAAGCGATATGAGCCATTGCCCATTGAAAGTATGTTATATTTCTTGAGTTTTCTTCAAGTTACATTTCAAGACATGAAAAGTATTTAGCGCGACAAAGTTGATCCAAAATGTCATCAATTCTTGGGAGTGGAAATTTGTCAGAAAGAAGTTTTTTGTTTATTTGACGATAGTCAATTACTAATCGCCATTTTTTCTCTTGTGAATTGGGTAATGATTTTTTTGGAACTAACAAGAGTGGGCTGTTGTACTCAGATACAGACGGTTCTACGATTTTGTCGCTAATTAATTTTCTACTTGTTTTTGAATTTCTTCAATATGGCTATGCCGGCTTCTATAGTTTTTTATACAAATGGGTTCATCATCTTTAAGTCTTAATGTTTGTTTATAAAAATTCATTGTTGATATTGGTTCGGTTTCCAGTCCGAACACATCACTATACTTTGTGCAGAATTCAGTTAATTGACTTTTAAATTGCTCTGGAAAATTTTTCTTTAGTTTTGAAAGTACTTGTTCGCTTCTATTTTTGGATTGATGTTATGAATGTCATAATCTTTTAGGTTTTCATATTGGATTTTGTTTACTTTGACCAATTGGTCGAAATTAGTTGTATTTAGAAGTCGAATGTATACATGTTTGGATGCTGCTATTCTATTTGAAACAAAATTCCATTATGTATTTCCTGATTAGGAACAAATATGTAACCATTTACGGTGTTTATGTTTATTTTCCGAATATCTTGTGATCTGGCAGAAGAACTGTATTGTTGCCAGCGCTATATGTTATCGGTACATATATTGGATAATTCAAATTTTACGTTCTAATTATAAACCAGTCTTCACTCGGTTTGAAATCTAGTTGACAATTGAATACTTATTATTAATAATAGGCATTATTCCATCACATGGTATTGACAAATTTGAGTCTACCAAATGAAATTCATTTGGAATAATATATTTTGTTAATTGAAGTTCTATTGAGGTTGTTCCTCGAGACCTTATTACACCTTGGCCTATGCCTTGGATGTTTATTATTTTTTCATCAGAATTTACTTTTAAAAGTGAGATATCTGCTCCAGTATCTATGAGGAATGTTAGTTTATTTTCAGTTGAATGATTATAGAAAGTTACGAATATATTAAGACTATAATTGATAGATTGAACTTTTGCATTTATTGATTGTTTCCTAAAGGGTTTTGTGATTTTTCCGACGTATCTTGCGTCATTCTCACATAGTTGATGGTTTTGACATCGTCTTCATCCACGGTTATTATAGTTATTATTATTGTTACTATTGTAATTGCTCGGTTGTAATTGTTGTGGTTGCTACTTCTGCCACGATTATAGCCTCGGCCTCCTCTATTATTGTTATTTGCACCACGTCTATAATAGTGTACTGTGTTACTTTGACCTGTTATCTCCGTACAACTGTTTACAAATATGGAAATGGCATCATTCATGTTTGTGAATGTGCATGCATGCATGATAAGTTTTACCTTATCAATGGAGCAATTTTGTGTAATGGTTTTAACAGCTGTTGTAGTGCTGTATTTATTTGCAAGGGGTTGGCTAAGACCTTAACTGATATAGACGCAAGGGCCTTTGTCAGTTTCTCCACCTCTTGGGTGTATTGGTTAGCCGTTTTGTTTTTTTGCTGTAGATTGAGAAGCATGGCAGATATAACATATACCTATTCTCCTTTTACTGCACTTTACAGTTGGTTGCAGCAATTGTCTGCTTATTACTTATAAGATTCCTTGCATGGGCTTTAAGTTTAGTTTTTATAAGGCTTATCGATATCGTCTCGTGCGTGCCTTTTAAAGTGTCTAATAGAATAGGCATCTAAAAAAACTTTGTAAGTTTTCGTGCCTTCCATCAAGCTCTGGGTATCAGAGATGTGGCTAGCTTGATAAATTCTGTCATTGTCTGTGCCATTTCAGAAATTTTTATTGTTTCTGGCTTATATTAAATTCGATCGCTTCCTTCTAGTGTTTCAATGTCAGTATCGGATTCGGCGTCGCTTGATTGAATACATTCGTCTAGTCCTTTGAACTGGTCCGAATCGAATACCGCCAATTGACTTAGACTTTCTGGCACGTTAATCAGAATATGTCTTCTTTTTCTGATATTACTTAATCTTATGTTTAGGGATTTATTACCCTTAAACATTTGTTACAGTGCTCAGGTGAAAATCTATTTTTATAGCTACTTACTAAGGTAACTATATTATTATATTCTCCTACTACCATCTCTGTTTGGTTTTTCAACGTTTCTGCTTTTATTACTGCATCTTTATTTATGCATTTTTACGATTTATCAAACTTGAAGCGAAATTCGTCTACACGTTTCACTATTTCACCTCGATCCATTCTTGAATTGGAGTTTCTTATTTATCTTTTTTTTTTAAATGTTAGCTCTATTCATATATGGCCTTTTAATAATTTTATTGCGATTAACATAAATTGTAAGCAAAAATTGTAAAACTAATACTATTGTTATGATCAATAATAAGATTCGCAACGAATTTATGTCGTTCCTGTGGAATTATTCACTACGTTGGCAGAATCTTTTGCCTCGCTAGAATCGCTAAACCATCCCATTCGTTACAAGAAAAATGAGATTTTCTATTTTGTTAGCTTTACAATTAAAAAAAAATTGTCCAACCGCATTGATAGTAAGAAGCCTAACAGATATTAGTGTTTTCCAAGCAGCGGTTCCCCGCATCGGCTTGGGTTTAGAAATTAAAATTAAGGCAAATTGGGGCATTGGCATTTATGCAGCCCGTTTGCGTTGTTTCGCACCTTTGCGAATCTGGTTTTAAATGTCTTCAGGACGCTCTTTGTAGCGTTATCGGGATTCTCGTCCTTAGTTATTTTGGTCATCTTCTTGAAATTTGGGAAAATTGGGGCTTTGGCATTTATGCAGGCCGTTTGCGTTGTTTCGCACCTTAGCGAAGTTCTTTTTCAGTATTTTCAAGACTCTCTTTGTAGCGTTGTCGGGATGCCTCGTCCTTAGCTAGTTGGGTCATCTCCTTGACCAGTCGTCGTTGCTGTAGCAGTTTAGTTCTTTGTCCACTTCTTTTGTCTTCCTTTGTATTTGACTTTTTCTCTAGTCTTGCCAGGTACTCAGCTATTGTGAGTGGGCGGGAAGCATCGACCGGATTTTCCTTCAAGGCTTCTTCTAGCGTTGGCAAGTCCCTTTGTTTGGTAGGCACTGCCGTCAAGAATTGTGGCTTTTCCGCCATCACTTATTATTTTTATATTATCATTTTTAGATCGAACTTAGATCGACTGTAATTATTCGCACATGACTTTAAACACTATGGACACTGTCACGGTCGCCAAGTAAAATATTAATTTTTATAAGAATAGAAGAGCTTCTGCTCTGTTTGAGGCTCTTTATTTGAATAATCAAATTGTGCTGAAGTTGGGTTCTGCTAACCCATAAGCACATACATTGCTTATATCTATGTATTAACCGGACCGCTCGTCCGCTGACCAGCACCGGTCAAATTGCTGACCAAGCATTTGGCCGGAAGCTCGAGCATAGCCGGCAAAGCTCTGCACTTTGGCAGAGGCCGCTATAAAGCTCTTTCTTTGTTAGCCTTAAGTTCAGTTTGAATTTGCATTTATCAGAATAAAGAGCGGCAGCTCGTCAACTCCGACTAAGCGTCGTAAAATATATTCTTATTACTTACTCTGCCAGACCACAAGGCTGGCAGTTAAAAGAGGAAAGTTCCTCTCAACGTAAAAAATACACTTCTGCTCCCCGGACTCCACGGAGCAGCCAGCGAAGGAAGCCCTTCACCTCTGGAGGAATCCTGACGACGACAGTATCGCAAGACGGTGCGATCAATCATTAGATTAATTGGCGCCCCACTAAGGAAACCCACAACAACACACACGAACACACAGATTATGTAAGTGAGCGCCTATCTCCAAACCCCAACTGCATTTAAATAAAGTTTATAACATTTAAAATATTTGTGCGGGTTACACTAACAATAATCTGTATTTCCATGACAATCCTAATCTTTGTATGTGTTGTGAATTTTAGTTATATTAACATATGAAATTTATACATGGAATTTTAAATTTTGATTGACTGTGCTTTAAATTATTCTTTGACACTGTCGCAGAGATTTATTAATTTACAATTTACATTGTGTGCATTATTTCGTTCCACTTCTGCATATGTCTGGACACCGTCGTTCCACTTGAACTTGAAATCCCTCCCCACAGCCGTCTCGGGCCCTCCTATCGCCGCCCCGACATATCTATATACATATATAGACATATTATATATCTCTTTGTCTTTGCTGCTACGATTTGTTTGTCATTTATATATTTGTTTGGCTTAGCGGATGCGAGCTCCCCGCAAGCCCCTCACCTTACCGTTGCTGGACGAAACTACGGCTCCGCTCAACGAGCCCTCGGCCAATGTTATTAAACGCCGACTCAGCCCCCGCGTCCCCTCGCCGTACTAATACACCCCATGGGCAATACGACTTGAGTACTTATATACTCAGCTCCTCATGAGCAACTCATTCCGACAATATAGGAATTCTAAACCATTCGCTAGCGACTCAGAGTCAGAAGGCGACGATTCTACAGAAAACTCTGTACATAAGAACACCCCAAAACACATTTGTTGCATATAAAATGTCGCTCGAAACGGAACAAATTAAAGTCCTCATAAGGGCGTTACAAGAGCAAGCCCTAGAAGGTCAACGCAGGGAGGCTGACCTGCGTAATACAGTTCAGGAACTTGCCGGCCAGCTCGCGGATATGCAGGTTGCCCCTGTGCGAGCAGAAACTCCACAAATTAAAGTTTACAAACCGGTAGATATCACCGGAGAAGTCCGTTGCGAAGAAACATTAGACGCTGTAAAATGCCTCCCAGATTTTATGGGCACACAGGAGACATACGTCTCCTGGCGGCAGGCGGCGAAGGCCGCTTACCACATGTTCAGAAACTATGAAAATAGTTCGCGACACTATCAGGCTGTAGTTATCATCAGGAGCAAAGTTAAAAGCCCTGCTGATGCAGATCTGTCATCCTTCGGAACTGTGCTAAATTTCGATGCAATTATAAATCGCCTCGATTTTACGTACAGCGACAAATGCCCGATACACGTTATCGAACAGGAGTTAGGCACTCTCAGACAGGGAAAGCGTCATGCTTCAGTATTATGACGAGGTTGAGAAAAAACTCACCTTGTTCACCAATAAAGCAACCATGTCTTATGAAGCGTCGGCAGCAAAGGTGCTGTGTGAAAAGTTCCGAGATGATGCTTTGCGAGTTTTCGTCTCGGGACTCAGGCGCAATCTCACGGACGTGCTGCAAAACCGAAGGACATGCCCTCAGCACTCGCCTTGGCACAGGAGGTGGAATCCAATCACGAGCGATACACCTTCGCAACTTCGTTTGCAAGAAGCCAAGAAGATAGGGACCGCAAGCAATATCCCAAAGTGCAGGAGCGCCAGCAGGCCCCTCCACAAGCCAACTCGCAGGGAAGTGCCGGGAAGAACCCGCACTTTACTAGGCAGCACAGAGCACAAGTGCACTCTGCTCCACGTAGCGACAGGATGGCTCGAGAGAACACACCGGAACCTATGGAAGTTGACCCTTCATTGTCCAGGATGCAACCATCTCACGCCCCGGTTTACCCGACATCGAAGCCGGCCACATCTGGCCGCTCGATCCCGCCTAAAAGGCAAAGGGTCAACCATGTTGCCCAGGTCTCAGATGATTCGGACAAGACTTATGCTACCGCAGCCACCAGTGCAGCGGTTAAAGTCAACGATGATGCCATCCTAGAGTATGACTCGGATGCCATTAATTTTTTAGGGGTAGGTCCCTGCTACCCGTCATCAGACGGAGAGTAGCGGGGATTGACATGAAACTGCTAATTGACACGGGCGCGGCAAAAAATTTCATCCGACCTTTTAAGGGGTTGAAAGGCGTCCGCACGGTGGAGTCCCCATTCGCAGTCCATTCGATTCATGGCGTGACTACAATCGCAAAAAAATGTTTTATGTCTATTTTTAACCTTAAAGCTACATTTTTCTTACTACCAGATTTGACCTCCTTCGACGCGATCATTGGCCTAGACCTATTAAAACAGGCCGGCGCGTCGCTTTACCTAGCTTCCGGCCAGCTCAAATGGGGCTCCGAAGCAGAGCAAATTGACTTTCACACTTGCCCCGATGTCAATTTTACCAACGTAGATTGCTCGGAAGCACCGCCCTTTATTAAGGGTGCATTTTTAAAAATGCTTGAAAATAGGAAAAAAGCTTCTGCTAATCCTGATGAGGCTCTCCCCTACAATATGTCGGTGGTAGCAACCATCCGGACGATTGACGAGGAGCCCATTTATGCCAAATTATACCCATATCCCATGGGGGCAGCTGACTTCGTCAACGGCGAAATTCAAGAGCTGCTGAAAAATGGCATAATCCAAAAGTCGAAGTCCCCCTACAATAACCCAATATGGGTAGTAGACAAAAAGGGCACCGACGATGCTGGCAACAAAAAAATGCGTTTGGTACTGGACTTTCGCAAACTACCCCATGCCAAATATCTCAATGATATTGGGGAATCTCGGCAAGGCCAGGTACTTCACGACACTCGATCTGAAATCTGGCTACCATCAAATCACGCTCGCTGAACGCGACCGTGAAAAGACGTCATTCTCAGTAAACGGAGGGAAGTATGAGTTCCGAAGATTGCCATTCGGACTCAGGAATGCTGCAAGCATCTTCCAGAGGACAATTGACGATATTCTGCGAGAGCAGATCGGCAAGTTCTGCTACGTTTACGTTGATGACGTCATCATCTTTTCAGAAGATGAAAATGCGCATGTCAAGCACGTAGATTGGGTTCTGAAGAGCCTGTACGATGCTAACATGAGAGTATCTGCAGAAAAGTCACGCTTCTTTAAGAAAAGCGTGAGCTTCCTAGGGTTCATCGTCACCAACAATGGCGCGGCGACTGACCCAGAAAAGGTTAAAGCCATAAAGGAATTTCCAGAACCCAAAAACGTATTTGAGGTGAGGTCATTCTTGGGCTAAGCCAGTTATTATCGATGCTTCATCAAAGATTTCGCATCAATAGCAAGGCCCATTTCGGACATACTGAAGGGCGAGAACGGGAGTGTTAGCCGACACAGGTCCAGGGGTATCAAGGTAGAATTTTCCGAAGCGCAGCAACGTGCCTTTGAGAAACTTCGCAACATTTTGGCGTCTGAGGACGTCATCCTTAGATATCCTGATTACAAAAAAGCGTTTGATCTAACGACAGACGCTTCGGCCTACGGCATTGGCGCAGTGCTGTCCCAAGAGGGACGCCCCATTACAATGATCTCTAGGACATTGTGTGACAGAGAGGTTAACTACGCTACCAATGAAAGGGAGCTATTAGCCATAGTCTGGGCGCTATCCAAGTTGCGACACTACCTTTATGCGGTAAAAGAAATAAACATATTTACCGACCACCAACCTTTGACGTTTGCGGTATCGGAATCCAATCCGAACGCCAAGATAAAGAGGTGGAAGGCACGCATCGATGAGTCCGGCGCAAGAATGTTTTACAAGCCCGGAAAAAATAATCTCGTTGCAGATGCCCTTTCGAGGCAACAACTCAACGGTGTTGAAAACCAGGAACCTGAGTCGTGCGCGGCCACGGTTCACAGTGAGCTTTCGCTCACATACACAATTGAGTCTACGGACAAACCCGTAAATTGCTTCCAGAACCAAATAATTTTAGAAGAGGCGCGCTCCCCTTGGAAACGCACTTTTATACTATTTGGAAATAAGAAACGACACTCGATTAACTTCTCGTGCAAACAGACTTTGCTAGAGGAACTAGCCAACATCATTATCCCTAATGGTGTGAATGCCTTCCACTGTGATCTTCACACGTTGGCACAAATCCAGGACGAGGTTGTCCGACAATTTCCGGCCACAAAGTTCTGGCATTGTAAAAAAAGGGTCACCGACATTTTCGCGGTTGAAGAGAGGAAAGAAATCCTCACCGCAGAGCACAACAGAGCTCACAGGTCGGCCCAAGAGAATGTGAAGCAGGTACTCTCCGAGTACTACTTCCCCAAGATGACTAAATTGGCAAGCGAGATAGCTGCCAATTGCAAAACCTGCGCCAAGGCGAAATATGATAGACATCCAAAAAAACAGGAGCTCGGTGAAACACCAATCCCGGGCCACGTAGGATAGGAAATACTTCCTCACCTGTGTGGACAAATTTTCGAAATTCGCCATGGTGCAGCCGATCCCGTCTAGAACCATAGAGGATCTAAAGCCACCATTGCTTCAACTCATGAATGTTTTCCCAAAAGCCAAAGCCATCTACTGCGACAATGAACCATCATTGAAATCGCACACAATAGTGGCCATGCTGGAAAACCATTTCGGTGTCAGCATCTCGAATGCACCGCCCCTCATTAGCGTCTCCAACGGACAGGTAGAACGCTTCCACAGCACCTTGGCCGAGCTCGCTAGGTGCCTAAAAATCGATAAAGGCATAAATGACACGGTGGAGTTGATTTTGCTGGCCACAGCCAGATATAACAAATCAAAAATGCCCAAAATGTGACACGAAACCGAGAAAACGCCTCTCGGCGGAACAGGGTCTTCCAGGTCGGCGATAAAGTCCTAGTAAAGTCAAACAGACGACTAGGCAACAAACTCACTCCCTTATGCGAGGAGAGAACTATCGAGGCAGACTTGGGGACCACAGTCCTAATTAAAGGGAGGGTGGTCCACAAAGACAACCTCAGGTGACCCAAACAGAGCTCAGTTGCGGTTCCCCCGGATTTTCTTTTCATTCTTTTCATTTATAGCCACTTGTCATAAGTTTTCATTATTTTTCGCTTCCCATAGCCACTTGGCGTAAGCCTTTCTTATATCCTTCATTACTCATAGCCACTTGGCTTAATTTTTTAACGTTTAATTTACTTCCTCTTATTCGTCTATTGGTGGTGGGCAACTCCATTCCGAGTATTTATTTATCAACCACGCATATTACAGGTCGTTTCCAACGCTTCTACTTTGTCTCCTGGCGGTGGCATCGGCCCACGTCACAGATTACACCCACGCAAATTACATCCCCGTCATTGACGGCCAAGTCTTAGTATGGGAAGAATATGCCTACGTCAGACACTCTGCTAACCTCTTTGAGTATAGGCGAGTAATTGACGAAACCAACGGTATGGTTGATATGTTCCCCGAGTCCCATATGAAGAAGCTCCTGAACATTGACATCGCTCACCTTCGTGACATGCTCGACTCGTTGAGCGTCCATCACAGAGTGGCCAGGAGCCTAGACTTCTTGGGAACTGCGCTAAAGGTTGTCGCAGGGACACCGGACGCAGAAGACTTTGAGAACATAAAGTTCACCGAAGCAAAACTAATTGATGCACACAATAGCCAAATCGAAATTAACACCAAAATACAAGTTCGAATCAACGAACTTACCGACACCGTTAATAAACTTTTAAAGTTTTCAAAAGATAAGCAAATCGACACAGGCCACCTTTGCGAAATGCTATTAACTCGCAATAGAATCATTGTCATGGAACTTCAGAACCTTTTGCTTACAATCACACTCGCAAAGTAGTTAGTCCAGTCTTTCTGGACCATGCAGACTTGGAGAATGTTTGGGGCGAGGAGCCCACCAACACCCCCATAAGGGAAATTTTGTCCGTTGCGTCCGTAAAGGTTTTACAATCCCTTAACGTTTTGCATTTTATTATAAAATTCCCTAAGATTGTTATGGCCTGTAATAAAATCACCGTCTTCCCAGTGGCTAACCATGACACGGTATTGAGGTTAGAAGACAACATGGTGGCAGAATGCAATGGAGAAATTCGTACCGTGAAGAACTGCTCCAGATCACCCGGGGCGACATTTTGCCAGTTATCTTCGGTGAGCTCGTGTGCCCAAGAACTCCACGCTGGAGGCATGGCACATTGCAACACGCAGCAGAGCGACTTACATCCTATCACCTACGTCGATGAAGGAATTATTATCATCAATGATAGACCAGCACTCGTGCGTGTGGATAATGGAACAGCCATCCACGTCAAAGGAACGCACCTAATAACATTCATTGTGAGTGCCATGGTCAATGAGACCGTCTTCACAAACCACGACATGGTCCAAAAGAGGGCACCGGGAGTAGCTAACTCTCCTGTCCTTAATATCTCGATGAAGCACGAGATCCTGAGCCTCCCATACCTTCACCGCTTGAGTGAAAGGAATTTGGAGCAGATCAGGAAATTCGAACAAGACGTCGACGGATACCGACTAGGTCAGATAGCGCTAATTGCAGGAGCAATTTTCTGCGCTCTCATCTGCAACGAGCCATTAGGGTCAAGAAGTCCACAGCCCAGTTTAAGGAAGTACTGGCCAAAATAGGGTCGGCCGAGGACGGCCTCAATCTTGAGGGGGGAGTAGTTAACTAAGTTAACCGGACCGCTCGTCCGCTGACCAGCACCGGTCAAATTGCTGACCAAGCATTTGGCCGGAAGCTCGAGCATAGCCGGCAAAGCTCTGCACTTTGGCAGAGGCCGCTATAAAGCTCTTTCTTTGTTAGCCTTAAGTTCAGTTTGAATTTGCATTTATCAGAATAAAGAGCGGCAGCTCGTCAACTCCGACTAAGCGTCGTAAAATATATTCTTATTACTTACTCTGCCAGACCACAAGGCTGGCAGTTAAAAGAGGAAAGTTCCTCTCAACGTAAAAAATACACTTCTGCTCCCCGGACTCCACGGAGCAGCCAGCGAAGGAAGCCCTTCACCTCTGGAGGAATCCTGACGACGACAGTATCGCAAGACGGTGCGATCAATCATTAGATTAATTGGCGCCCCACTAAGGAAACCCACAACAACACACACGAACACACAGATTATGTAAGTGAGCGCCTATCTCCAAACCCCAACTGCATTTAAATAAAGTTTATAACATTTAAAATATTTGTGCGGGTTACACTAACAATAATCTGTATTTCCATGACAATCCTAATCTTTGTATGTGTTGTGAATTTTAGTTATATTAACATATGAAATTTATACATGGAATTTTAAATTTTGATTGACTGTGCTTTAAATTATTCTTTGACACTGTCGCAGAGATTTATTAATTTACAATTTACATTGTGTGCATTATTTCGTTCCACTTCTGCATATGTCTGGACACCGTCGTTCCACTTGAACTTGAAATCCCTCCCCACAGCCGTCTCGGGCCCTCCTATCGCCGCCCCGACATATCTATATACATATATAGACATATTATATATCTCTTTGTCTTTGCTGCTACGATTTGTTTGTCATTTATATATTTGTTTGGCTTAGCGGATGCGAGCTCCCCGCAAGCCCCTCACCTTACCGTTGCTGGACGAAACTACGGCTCCGCTCAACGAGCCCTCGGCCAATGTTATTAAACGCCGACTCAGCCCCCGCGTCCCCTCGCCGTACTAATACACCCCATGGGCAATACGACTTGAGTACTTATATACTCAGCTCCTCATGAGCAACTCATTCCGACAATATAGGAATTCTAAACCATTCGCTAGCGACTCAGAGTCAGAAGGCGACGATTCTACAGAAAACTCTGTACATAAGAACACCCCAATTAACACATTTGTTGCATATAAAATGTCGCTCGAAACGGAACAAATTAAAGTCCTCATAAGGGCGTTACAAGAGCAAGCCCTAGAAGGTCAACGCAGGGAGGCTGACCTGCGTAATACAGTTCAGGAACTTGCCGGCCAGCTCGCGGATATGCAGGTTGCCCCTGTGCGAGCAGAAACCGGATTCTCCCAATGTGCACTCTACAGGAGATGTGGAAAATGCGTGAATGGGGCGATGGACCGATCCGTAATATGGGGCTTGTATCTTTTTTAAGTGCGATTTAGCACATCAACCGAAGATTGGTTGACCGTAGTCAATTTTAGATAGCATTAATGCGCGCGTAATATCTATGAGTGTCTTAAAAAAGTTTACATCTTTTATTGTGCGGCTGTTAAAGACAATGTCGGAAAGGTTGCAACGTTGTTTCTGACAGATATGTAAAATTTGGCATTTTTTTTTTTCTCGTATATATTCTGCTGAAAAATTTTGGTCAGAAGAGTATTCAGACCAAGATAAGACAAACTCTTCGGCGATATCAAATTATCCAGTTAGAGTTCCTGAGATGGATTTTATATATTTGAACGGTGTGGGAGGGATGCCGGCTAGGCGTTTTTTATCGGACCAGACTTTTTTTGTGGAGGATACTGGAGAGATTTTGGAAGTACATTTTTCAAGGGAGTTACGCTTAGCCGAAAGTACAGCTTTTTTGAAAGGGCGTTTGCTTTTTTCTATCTGATAAGGTTTGAATCATTAATATTGGCTTTGTAGGACGAGAACAAGCGTTGCTTTTGGTCCCTTAGCTGTTGAAGGTTAGCGTTCCACCATGGCACTTTGGCTTTGTGGATCACTCTTTTCGTTTAGGGAATGCTACAGTTTGCAGCTGCTCGTATGACTTTCGTCATTTGTGCGACTTGCTGATTTAGGCAACCGACCGTCCCATATGCTGGTGATTTTTCGCAACTTTCATTAAAGCGTTTCCAGTTTGCTTGGTCTGTCTTGTATTTAGGCAGGGGTAAAGTATTATCGGGACGGGTAGGTGTGTTTATGTGGATGGTTATGGGAAATTGGTCACTTCCATGGAGGTTATCTGATATAGGCCAGCTACACCTATGGGCTATCTGTGGAGATATTAATGAGGTATCGACCTGAGTGAACGTGTTGTGAGTTGAAATGTGAGTCGAGGAACCGTCGTTCAACCGTTTTCAAGAATTACGCTTTCATTTTGTTTACCCCTTGTGCTAGTGCGCGGTGAGCCCCAGAGAGGACTCAATGAGTAAAGGTCACCAAGGAGTATGGGGGATCCATTAAGATTTTGTAGAATTTCTGATATACCAGAGGATGAAAAGGTTTGAATTGGTGGGATGTAAGCATTAACAATATTAATAACCTGTTCAAAATTAAGCTGCAATGCGGAGCAGAGTATGCTGGAGTTAATGTTACGGTATGTATGTGGGACATTCCTTTTAATAAGAACACCAATTCCTTGTTTGGCTTAGGTGTTATAAGAAAAATTGTAGAAGTAACCACTATATTCTTTGGGGCAAATAAAATTTGTAGAACTACATGGAAGGTTGGTTTCCTGCAAAAATACAATATCGGGTGCGTGGTCTTTTATAAGTAGTGTCAGTTTGTTGTAATTATTTAAAATACCGTGGATGTTCTATTATAATATAGTATTTGTCATGACTACATTTTATTAGATTATGTTCTTCTTTATTTGGGGTGTGTATGAGTTTGTGCACATGCAAGTAAGGAAGAGAGGATCGGAAGTAAGATTCGGAATCGTCCTTAGTGTCATCTCAGTCTGTTGCCTTGATTTTTTTGATGTATTATTATTGATGTATTGATTGATGTTGTTGATGTTATTGATGTATTGTTGTCGTCGTTGTAGGTTTGTCCGATTAGAGCGTCGGCTTCCGACCTAAGGGAGCGAGATTATTCCATATATGATTTAAGTTTACTTGTTGGCAGAGGTGCTTGGTGAGGAAGTAAGATTCTCTTTGAGATTCAAAGAGTTGGCACGAGAAGTGGAATACGTTGGTACATTGTAATCGTGTCTGGATTTCGGGTATCTGTGATAAGAACAGCAGATGCTGGCTTTTGGATTGCGACGCTCGAGTAGGTAAGCGTGTTGTGTTTTGTTGATGTTTTAGGATCGTGCGAGCTTTACGGAAACTGCACTTTTTGCTTGTTTTGATGTGGAGAAATTGTTTTTGTCTTTTATATTGTGGGCATTCGGGTGAGAAAGCTGAGTGTTCGCCGGTGCAGTTTGCACAGAAAGTGCAAGTGCAGGGCACGGGAAGGTGGCCCAATAATTGACAAGTCTTACATCTAACCGGGTTGAGTATATATTCTGAAACCTTACCAGGAAACCGTAGCAGGAAACAGTTAGCTTACTGGGAACGTTTAAAAGTTACGAGAATTTTTCCAAATAGTTTGGGAGTGCCGTCGATCATTCTGATTAACAATTTCGTTTTCTAGATTGTTAATGGGTGCGTAAATAGTGCCTTTGACAAAGTTAAGAGTGTTGTGGAGCTTGCACTCGATTTCGCATAAGCCGGGTAAAGAAGCCATTTTGGTGAATTTGTTACTAATTTTCCTGAAGTTGACCAGCAGCAGAAGGTTACCATCGTGAAGATTGATGATGGATGATGGTCTTCGCTGATATACTTAAGGGCTCTATGGACGGCACAGCAGTTATACTCGGATATGGTTTTCGGAGAGTTTTTTGATGAGACTACTAAAAATGTTGGATTCTTGCACTGTGTTTCAGGGAGGTCTGGGAAATCAACTGGTAATTTCTGAAAGGGTCTTTTTTCTTAGCTTTGGGGCTAATGCTGAGGCTGGCAAAGGTTGGTGGCCATGGTTTACTTATTGATATAAAAAACGTGTTTTTGGATTTGTGCGTGCGCTTTGATAAGAAGATCAATGGAAAGGCGATAGCCTGGGCGATGGTAATTTCGCGATAAGCAAAGCATCCACAATTGGTAAAACGTCTGCACTCGAGATAATCGACGACTGTGATGTTAATTTTTTTTTTTCAATTGTATATCTTATACGACGAATATATAGTGTCAAGGCGCATTCAAGCCATAAATTCTTCTTGGGCCTTTGCAGAATGTTCACACATGAAAATAATATTGTATGCAAGATAATATTGTTGTCCTCACACCGTAGACTTAAAAATAAGAATTGTAATTTCTAACACCAAATTATGTGTACACTTGAAAGCACTTAATTAATCTTTATGTAAGCGGTTGCAGCTTATTTAAGAGATAAGCGCTATTCATAGAACTCCCACGCTGGGGTCACCAGATTGCCCGCCTACGGGTTGGTCTCTAGATAATTAGTTTTACGATTCTCATATTTGCTACTTGAGCTAGGACCACTACACAATAAATTCAGTTTATAACTCTGCAAAAGTAGATGTCTGTTATTTAAATCGTTCTAACAATTATTATGTTCTAGAAAAACTTAAAGATCTACGAAGTTTTATATGTTTGTTTATCAATAAGTTTGCTTTCTATTGATAATAGCTTGTGTCTTTACTATTAGTCTTTTGAAGAGTGATTTTCATTTTAGATTTTCGCTTGTTCCAAGCGTTTATTTCTGAGTATAATTGTGGTACTGTACTTTGAATGTCTACTATTTCAGTATTTTTTTCTATAACTTTTTCAATATTTTTGTTAATTTTTTAAAATAGAATTTATTTTCAATTAAAGTGTCCTGCTTGTTACAATTTGGATTAAGTTTTTCTCGAGTCATATTCAACGTTACTAGTATATAAGGTTTAATGTTTTGAATGTAAAATGGTTTACGATATTCCTGGAAAGAACACGTAGGTGTTTCGTGTTTGATTATATAAGTTATCACGCGCAACGAAAATATTGCGAAACTGCCAAGTTGCAGACTGGACGGAAAGGCCACTCGCGAAAGACAGAAACTGCTGAATACTCAGTCCGTGGTACAGTGCTAGATATTCTGCCGGATCACGCTGCCAACCAGTGGCCGTCGTCAAGCGGACGCAAAGTCGAGAATCCGAAACTCCGCCGAAGAACAGCGAAACATTTGGGTTTAGTTTTAGAGAATAAATTGTAGAGAATGCAAAAATTGTAATCTAAAAAATTTGAATAAATAAAGGATAAAAGGCAATTAAATAATTGGGAATACCCGCGCCTATATACTCGAAGAAAAAAGTAAATATGTAAATGGGCTTTTTGTCACAAAAAATTAATTTTTCAAAAAATTACTTATGAAATTGATAAAATAAAATAAAAATTTATTTGTGAGAGTTTAAAAAAGAGTATAGATGGTTGCGAAAATAAAATGCGTGAGTGCAAAGAGATCAACAACAAGCAGGGCCATACACAGTAAGCCATTAAGGTATTATAAGACACAAAGGTATAAGACACGGTATTGAGGTTAGAAGACAACATGGTGGCAGAATGCAATGGAGAAATTCGTACCGTGAAGAACTGCTCCAGATCACCCGGGGCGACATTTTGCCAGTTATCTTCGGTGAGCTCGTGTGCCCAAGAACTCCACGCTGGAGGCATGGCACATTGCAACACGCAGCAGAGCGACTTACATCCTATCACCTACGTCGATGAAGGAATTATTATCATCAATGATAGACCAGCACTCGTGCGTGTGGATAATGGAACAGCCATCCACGTCAAAGGAACGCACCTAATAACATTCATTGTGAGTGCCATGGTCAATGAGACCGTCTTCACAAACCACGACATGGTCCAAAAGAGGGCACCGGGAGTAGCTAACTCTCCTGTCCTTAATATCTCGATGAAGCACGAGATCCTGAGCCTCCCATACCTTCACCGCTTGAGTGAAAGGAATTTGGAGCAGATCAGGAAATTCGAACAAGACGTCGACGGATACCGACTAGGTCAGATAGCGCTAATTGCAGGAGCAATTTTCTGCGCTCTCATCTGCAACGAGCCATTAGGGTCAAGAAGTCCACAGCCCAGTTTAAGGAAGTACTGGCCAAAATAGGGTCGGCCGAGGACGGCCTCAATCTTGAGGGGGGAGTAGTTAACTAAGTTAACCGGACCGCTCGTCCGCTGACCAGCACCGGTCAAATTGCTGACCAAGCATTTGGCCGGAAGCTCGAGCATAGCCGGCAAAGCTCTGCACTTTGGCAGAGGCCGCTATAAAGCTCTTTCTTTGTTAGCCTTAAGTTCAGTTTGAATTTGCATTTATCAGAATAAAGAGCGGCAGCTCGTCAACTCCGACTAAGCGTCGTAAAATATATTCTTATTACTTACTCTGCCAGACCACAAGGCTGGCAGTTAAAAGAGGAAAGTTCCTCTCAACGTAAAAAATACACTTCTGCTCCCCGGACTCCACGGAGCAGCCAGCGAAGGAAGCCCTTCACCTCTGGAGGAATCCTGACGACGACAGTATCGCAAGACGGTGCGATCAATCATTAGATTAATTGGCGCCCCACTAAGGAAACCCACAACAACACACACGAACACACAGATTATGTAAGTGAGCGCCTATCTCCAAACCCCAACTGCATTTAAATAAAGTTTATAACATTTAAAATATTTGTGCGGGTTACACTAACAATAATCTGTATTTCCATGACAATCCTAATCTTTGTATGTGTTGTGAATTTTAGTTATATTAACATATGAAATTTATACATGGAATTTTAAATTTTGATTGACTGTGCTTTAAATTATTCTTTGACACTGTCGCAGAGATTTATTAATTTACAATTTACATTGTGTGCATTATTTCGTTCCACTTCTGCATATGTCTGGACACCGTCGTTCCACTTGAACTTGAAATCCCTCCCCACAGCCGTCTCGGGCCCTCCTATCGCCGCCCCGACATATCTATATACATATATAGACATATTATATATCTCTTTGTCTTTGCTGCTACGATTTGTTTGTCATTTATATATTTGTTTGGCTTAGCGGATGCGAGCTCCCCGCAAGCCCCTCACCTTACCGTTGCTGGACGAAACTACGGCTCCGCTCAACGAGCCCTCGGCCAATGTTATTAAACGCCGACTCAGCCCCCGCGTCCCCTCGCCGTACTAATACACCCCATGGGCAATACGACTTGAGTACTTATATACTCAGCTCCTCATGAGCAACTCATTCCGACAATATAGGAATTCTAAACCATTCGCTAGCGACTCAGAGTCAGAAGGCGACGATTCTACAGAAAACTCTGTACATAAGAACACCCCAATTAACACATTTGTTGCATATAAAATGTCGCTCGAAACGGAACAAATTAAAGTCCTCATAAGGGCGTTACAAGAGCAAGCCCTAGAAGGTCAACGCAGGGAGGCTGACCTGCGTAATACAGTTCAGGAACTTGCCGGCCAGCTCGCGGATATGCAGGTTGCCCCTGTGCGAGCAGAAACCGGATTCTCCCAATGTGCACTCTACAGGAGATGTGGAAAATGCGTGAATGGGGCGATGGACCGATCCGTAATATGGGGCTTGTATCTTTTTTAAGTGCGATTTAGCACATCAACCGAAGATTGGTTGACCGTAGTCAATTTTAGATAGCATTAATGCGCGCGTAATATCTATGAGTGTCTTAAAAAAGTTTACATCTTTTATTGTGCGGCTGTTAAAGACAATGTCGGAAAGGTTGCAACGTTGTTTCTGACAGATATGTAAAATTTGGCATTTTTTTTTTTCTCGTATATATTCTGCTGAAAAATTTTGGTCAGAAGAGTATTCAGACCAAGATAAGACAAACTCTTCGGCGATATCAAATTATCCAGTTAGAGTTCCTGAGATGGATTTTATATATTTGAACGGTGTGGGAGGGATGCCGGCTAGGCGTTTTTTATCGGACCAGACTTTTTTTGTGGAGGATACTGGAGAGATTTTGGAAGTACATTTTTCAAGGGAGTTACGCTTAGCCGAAAGTACAGCTTTTTTGAAAGGGCGTTTGCTTTTTTCTATCTGATAAGGTTTGAATCATTAATATTGGCTTTGTAGGACGAGAACAAGCGTTGCTTTTGGTCCCTTAGCTGTTGAAGGTTAGCGTTCCACCATGGCACTTTGGCTTTGTGGATCACTCTTTTCGTTTAGGGAATGCTACAGTTTGCAGCTGCTCGTATGACTTTCGTCATTTGTGCGACTTGCTGATTTAGGCAACCGACCGTCCCATATGCTGGTGATTTTTCGCAACTTTCATTAAAGCGTTTCCAGTTTGCTTGGTCTGTCTTGTATTTAGGCAGGGGTAAAGTATTATCGGGACGGGTAGGTGTGTTTATGTGGATGGTTATGGGAAATTGGTCACTTCCATGGAGGTTATCTGATATAGGCCAGCTACACCTATGGGCTATCTGTGGAGATATTAATGAGGTATCGACCTGAGTGAACGTGTTGTGAGTTGAAATGTGAGTCGAGGAACCGTCGTTCAACCGTTTTCAAGAATTACGCTTTCATTTTGTTTACCCCTTGTGCTAGTGCGCGGTGAGCCCCAGAGAGGACTCAATGAGTAAAGGTCACCAAGGAGTATGGGGGATCCATTAAGATTTTGTAGAATTTCTGATATACCAGAGGATGAAAAGGTTTGAATTGGTGGGATGTAAGCATTAACAATATTAATAACCTGTTCAAAATTAAGCTGCAATGCGGAGCAGAGTATGCTGGAGTTAATGTTACGGTATGTATGTGGGACATTCCTTTTAATAAGAACACCAATTCCTTGTTTGGCTTAGGTGTTATAAGAAAAATTGTAGAAGTAACCACTATATTCTTTGGGGCAAATAAAATTTGTAGAACTACATGGAAGGTTGGTTTCCTGCAAAAATACAATATCGGGTGCGTGGTCTTTTATAAGTAGTGTCAGTTTGTTGTAATTATTTAAAATACCGTGGATGTTCTATTATAATATAGTATTTTTCATGACTACATTTTATTAGATTATGTTCTTCTTTATTTGGGGTGTGTATGAGTTTGTGCACATGCAAGTAAGGAAGAGAGGATCGGAAGTAAGATTCGGAATCGTCCTTAGTGTCATCTCAGTCTGTTGCCTTGATTTTTTTGATGTATTATTATTGATGTATTGATTGATGTTGTTGATGTTATTGATGTATTGTTGTCGTCGTTGTAGGTTTGTCCGATTAGAGCGTCGGCTTCCGACCTAAGGGAGCGAGATTATTCCATATATGATTTAAGTTTACTTGTTGGCAGAGGTGCTTGGTGAGGAAGTAAGATTCTCTTTGAGATTCAAAGAGTTGGCACGAGAAGTGGAATACGTTGGTACATTGTAATCGTGTCTGGATTTCGGGTATCTGTGATAAGAACAGCAGATGCTGGCTTTTGGATTGCGACGCTCGAGTAGGTAAGCGTGTTGTGTTTTGTTGATGTTTTAGGATCGTGCGAGCTTTACGGAAACTGCACTTTTTGCTTGTTTTGATGTGGAGAAATTGTTTTTGTCTTTTATATTGTGGGCATTCGGGTGAGAAAGCTGAGTGTTCGCCGGTGCAGTTTGCACAGAAAGTGCAAGTGCAGGGCACGGGAAGGTGGCCCAATAATTGACAAGTCTTACATCTAACCGGGTTGAGTATATATTCTGAAACCTTACCAGGAAACCGTAGCAGGAAACAGTTAGCTTACTGGGAACGTTTAAAAGTTACGAGAATTTTTCCAAATAGTTTGGGAGTGCCGTCGATCATTCTGATTAACAATTTCGTTTTCTAGATTGTTAATGGGTGCGTAAATAGTGCCTTTGACAAAGTTAAGAGTGTTGTGGAGCTTGCACTCGATTTCGCATAAGCCGGGTAAAGAAGCCATTTTGGTGAATTTGTTACTAATTTTCCTGAAGTTGACCAGCAGCAGAAGGTTACCATCGTGAAGATTGATGATGGATGATGGTCTTCGCTGATATACTTAAGGGCTCTATGGACGGCACAGCAGTTATACTCGGATATGGTTTTCGGAGAGTTTTTTGATGAGACTACTAAAAATGTTGGATTCTTGCACTGTGTTTCAGGGAGGTCTGGGAAATCAACTGGTAATTTCTGAAAGGGTCTTTTTTCTTAGCTTTGGGGCTAATGCTGAGGCTGGCAAAGGTTGGTGGCCATGGTTTACTTATTGATATAAAAAACGTGTTTTTGGATTTGTGCGTGCGCTTTGATAAGAAGATCAATGGAAAGGCGATAGCCTGGGCGATGGTAATTTCGCGATAAGCAAAGCATCCACAATTGGTAAAACGTCTGCACTCGAGATAATCGACGACTGTGATGTTAATTTTTTTTTTTCAATTGTATATCTTATACGACGAATATATAGTGTCAAGGCGCATTCAAGCCATAAATTCTTCTTGGGCCTTTGCAGAATGTTCACACATGAAAATAATATTGTATGCAAGATAATATTGTTGTCCTCACACCGTAGACTTAAAAATAAGAATTGTAATTTCTAACACCAAATTATGTGTACACTTGAAAGCACTTAATTAATCTTTATGTAAGCGGTTGCAGCTTATTTAAGAGATAAGCGCTATTCATAGAACTCCCACGCTGGGGTCACCAGATTGCCCGCCTACGGGTTGGTCTCTAGATAATTAGTTTTACGATTCTCATATTTGCTACTTGAGCTAGGACCACTACACAATAAATTCAGTTTATAACTCTGCAAAAGTAGATGTCTGTTATTTAAATCGTTCTAACAATTATTATGTTCTAGAAAAACTTAAAGATCTACGAAGTTTTATATGTTTGTTTATCAATAAGTTTGCTTTCTATTGATAATAGCTTGTGTCTTTACTATTAGTCTTTTGAAGAGTGATTTTCATTTTAGATTTTCGCTTGTTCCAAGCGTTTATTTCTGAGTATAATTGTGGTACTGTACTTTGAATGTCTACTATTTCAGTATTTTTTTCTATAACTTTTTCAATATTTTTGTTAATTTTTTAAAATAGAATTTATTTTCAATTAAAGTGTCCTGCTTGTTACAATTTGGATTAAGTTTTTCTCGAGTCATATTCAACGTTACTAGTATATAAGGTTTAATGTTTTGAATGTAAAATGGTTTACGATATTCCTGGAAAGAACACGTAGGTGTTTCGTGTTTGATTATATAAGTTATCACGCGCAACGAAAATATTGCGAAACTGCCAAGTTGCAGACTGGACGGAAAGGCCACTCGCGAAAGACAGAAACTGCTGAATACTCAGTCCGTGGTACAGTGCTAGATATTCTGCCGGATCACGCTGCCAACCAGTGGCCGTCGTCAAGCGGACGCAAAGTCGAGAATCCGAAACTCCGCCGAAGAACAGCGAAACATTTGGGTTTAGTTTTAGAGAATAAATTGTAGAGAATGCAAAAATTGTAATCTAAAAAATTTGAATAAATAAAGGATAAAAGGCAATTAAATAATTGGGAATACCCGCGCCTATATACTCGAAGAAAAAAGTAAATATGTAAATGGGCTTTTTGTCACAAAAAATTAATTTTTCAAAAAATTACTTATGAAATTGATAAAATAAAATAAAAATTTATTTGTGAGAGTTTAAAAAAGAGTATAGATGGTTGCGAAAATAAAATGCGTGAGTGCAAAGAGATCAACAACAAGCAGGGCCATACACAGTAAGCCATTAAGGAAAAGTGCGTTAGACTTTGCAATCGCAGAAAGTACTCAACAAAAACAAAAAATGGAACACGACCAAATCGCTAGTATGGAGGCAGCCATCAGCGCCGCCTTAGATCGACAAAAAATGCAGTGTGACGAAGAGTTGAAAAAAAACAGGAGGGAGTTGAAATTATTAAAAAAAAAAACACGCCACAAGTGGAAGCATTCAAAGAAATTACTATCCTGCCAGGAGTGGACTGTTGTGATACCCTAAATATAATAAAATCTATCCCGGAATTCGAAGGGAAACAGGAAATTTATGTTTCTTTTAGGCAGGCTGCAAAGGCAGCCTATTCGAGCCTTAAAACGGCAGCAGCCGACACTATCAGGCCGTCGCAATACTCAGAAATAAAGTAAGAGAGCCAGCGGCAGCTGTATAAGCCTCATTTAATCCAGTATTAAAATTTGATGCCATACTGGCGCGCCTCGACTTACATATGCGGACAAACCCCCGACACATGTAATTCAACAGGAACTGAGCCTTTCAAAACAAGGGGATTTACCGTTACTCAAGTATTACGATGAAGTAGAAAAGAAATTAACACTTCTAACAAACAAAATCGTAATAACTAACGACGCGGCCGCAGCGGCTGTTTTAAATGAACAGTTCCGAAACGACGCGCTTCATCCGTTCGTGTCAGGTCTAAAAAAATCACTGAAATTACATCGCAACACGCCCAGGGCTTAAAGGCCCTGGCATCGCGGCAGTAGAAAAACTATTTAGCGTTAGGTCAATTCATGGCCATACAAAAATAGAACATAAGTGCCTAATTTCTCTGTACAGTAACATTTTTTTAAGGACTTTGATGGAATCGTCGAGCTTGACTTACTTAAACAAGTGAATGCAAGACTCGACCTTACCAAAAATATACTAGAGACTAGTAATGGGGTAGAAAAAATCCAATTCTCCAAAACCGAAAACGTTACCTTCATCCCAATGCGTCCCACCGGCAATAAAAGCCGCTTTTGACAATATGATAACATATGATTGCTAGATATGATTGTAGGGCCTTCGCCGACTCAGATGGAGCCCTACCATACAACATAAATACAATTGCAACCATAAAAACAGACGGAGAGCTCTAAATCATACCCGCACCCCATGGGCGTAACGGAATTTGTAAACGCGGAGGTGAAACAACTTCTTGCGAATGGCGTAATAAGGCCATCCCGATCACCCTACAACAGCCCGACTTGGCTTGTAGACAAAAAAGGATTTGATAAAAACGGGGTAAAAAAGAAACGGTTTGTTATCGACTTTAGAAAGTTGAACCAAAAAACCGTGGATGATAAGTACCCTATTCCTTCAATTTCGACTGTATTGTGAAATATGGGGGAGTCAAAATATTTCTCAACACTCGATCTTAAAGCCGGCTTTCACCAAATTGAGTTAGCAGAGAAAGACCGAGAAAAAACAGCTTTCTCGATAAACAATGGCAAATACGAGTTTTGCAGACTACCATTCGGGCTCAAGAATGCCCCAAGTTTTTTTCATAGAGCTATAGATGACGTTTTAAGAGAAGTAATCTCGAAGATATGCTACGTGTATGTCGACGATGTTATTATTTTCTCAAAAACAAAAGAGGACCATGTCAAAGACATACAGTGGGTCCTTGGAAAGCTGCTCGAAGCAGGCATGAGGGTATCTCAAGAAAAGTCGAAGTTTTTCAAAAAAAGCGTCGACTACCTGTGAGTACAAGGGGGTCTCCGAACCTCGCCTGAAAAGGTGAAAGCCATAAAAGAGTTCCCCATGCCAAAAACTCTTTTTGACTTCAGATCTTTTCTGGGTTTAGCAAGTTACTACAGGTGTTTTATCAAAACACTTCGCATCAATCGCAGCCCCCCTAGCGGGAATCCATAAAGGTGAAAACGGGAAAACAAGCAAGTATCGGTCCAAAAAATGTATTATAAATATGACTGAAGAACAAAAAACAACATTTAAGAGGCTAAGAGAAATACTGGCATCAGAAGACGTTCTTCTTTCATATCCAGACTTTAAAAAACCGTGTGACTTAACGAAGGAAGCATCTGGGTGCAGACTTAGAGTCGTATTATCTCAAGACAAAGATATCGCACACACTGCGTGATAATGAACAACCTTAACCACCTTCGTAATTACATATACGGTGTAAAGATGCAGTGAATGCGGGAGTTGTCAACGCAATACATTGCACACTTGCGCTAGGATTGGACTAGCATTTATTCAACACCCACTAATAGAAGCGTTCCCAAATACCACATTCAGATATTCAAAACATGTGGTGCAAGATATTATAGACAAAACGGAATAAAGGGAAATCGCCACAGCCGAACACAATAGGGCCCATGGAGCAGCTCAATTTTCAAAATTAGCTATTGTACATCCAATCGCATAAAGGGACGATTGGACGTAAAGTCACCGATATTAAATATAGCCAACTTCTTTCCAAACGTAAAAATCATCTATTGTGACAACGAAAGGTCACTTAATTCAGAAACTATTAAATCAGTCCTCCTCAACAATTTTAACATTACAATCGCAAACGAACCACCCTTACACAGTACTTCCAACGGGCAGGTAGAAAGATTTCACAGCACACTCGCAGAAATAGCCCGGTGCCTCAAAATAGAAAAAGGGATAAACGACCCCGCAGAAGTAATTCTTTTAGCAACTGCCAAGTATAATAGAACCATACATTCGGCGACAGAGAAAAAACCAATAGAAATAATACATTTAATACCAGTAGAATTCGAGAAAGAAATTAGCGACAAAATTTAACAAGCACAGAATAGGAGCTTGGAAAAATTCAATAAAGTTAGGACGGATAAAGATTACCAAGTAGGCGATAACGTTTTCTTAAAGTCAAACAAAAGCTTGGGAAACAAGCTCTCGCCGCTCTGCCTTGAACAAACCATTGAAGCAGACCACGGTTCTCATAAAGGGGAGGGTAGTCTATAAAGACAATCTTCGTTAATCACCCCTTACTAATTTTTATATTCCGTTTAGGTTAGGAGCATATTTTCTACCTCTAGTAATAGCGGCTCGGCACGAACTCGGACTACATCCCTATAACGGACGGAGACGTAGTAATATGGGACAGCAACGGATACTTTCAAGACTCAACGAACATGACGTCATACGAAGACTACGCAGACCAGACGGAGAAGCTTACGGTGGGCTTTACAGATGACCACAGGGCACCAGTGGTAGAGGCGGACCTTCAGCATATTCGCAATTTAGTTGCTACCCTTAAAATACACCATAGGGGAACGAGGAGCATTAATATACTGAGAACAACGTCAAAGGTTATTGCAGGAACTCCCGACTTTGATGACTGGGAGCAAAAAAAATTTAATCAGGAGCAATTAAGTAGAACGGAAAAAATTCAAAACGAGTTAAATATAAAATTTCAAGATAGACTAAACGGGCAACCAACTCGTTAAATAGAATCCAGAAATCAGATGGAGCTAAAGAAGCTCACCTCTTAGAGATCATCTTAGCGAAAAATAGAATAATCATCATAGAATAATCAACTCAAAGACAAACAGCCCACAAATATTATTTTGGTCGAAATGTTAGAAGTATCTAGTGTAAGCGTTTTTCCAAATTATTAACTAATTAATTTCCTCATTAAAGTACCAGACGCTAAGTTAGTATGTAAAAAAATCGCTGTTTACCCGGTTCAACACCACAACCGGGTCCTAGATTTCGGTGACGGAAATCTAGTCGCTGAATGCGCCGCTCGGTTTATAAGCATCGGGGACTGCAAGACAACAGTTGGAGCAACTTTCTGCAAGGAACTCCAAAGCAACACATGCGCACGTCAAATGGTTGCGGGGACTGTGGCACATTGTAAATCGCTTCCGGGACACCTGAACTCAGTCACCATTGTGGACCATGCCAACATCATCGTCAATGATGCCAACAAAACTATCATAGACGATAACGGTCTCGTCCAGACGGTAGCTGGTACCTACCTAGTTAATTAATCTAACAAAGTTTCCGTAACGGAACCTGGTATGTCAACCAGCTAGGGAGCTCAAAAAAACCCGCAGAGGCGGACATGACCTTGGTGAATGTCACTTCACACAAGGAAAGGTTCCTATTGGGATCCCTCGTCAGCTACTCCCTAATCGTGCTAGTTCTAGCCTGCGTCATCTGGCTTAGCCGTCTGATTTGGATAGCTAATCGATAGAGCTAGATACTCTGCCGGATCACGCTGCCAACAAGTGGCCGTCGTCAAGCGGATACAAAGTCGAGAGTTCAAAACTCCGCCGAAGAACAGCGAAAAATTTCGGTTTAGTTTTAGAGAATAACTCCATCAATTAACATAGATGCCAAAATTGTAATCTATTAAATTTGAAAAAATAAAGAATAAAAGGCAATTAAATAATTTATACAATACAATAGACTTTGATAATACACTTTATTTGTGTATTTACTACATGATCATTTTGTAGATAAAATTTGCATCCTATATTTGTCCATTATTGTCATGGTAGGAGGTGATAAGGAAAGTAGGCTGTTCAATTGTATTTGTGGGAATGTGAGACATTAGGAATATGTCGTTAGTAGCGGTGTTATATCAGGCAGAAGCTTTTATGCTCATTAACTGTTCGTAATTAACTCTACAAAGGTTGTCGTGCTTTTGAAGTTTTTGAATAAATATTCCTAGTCGTGTTAGTTAGTTAGTATGCATTTGTCTTTTCAGTTATTCAATTAGGAAATTTATTTGTGCTATGTTTTTAAATTCTTGACTTTCTTTAATAAGATGATAAGATAAGATTAAGCATGTTTCTTCTATTTGTGTTAAGTGTATTGTAAGACAGTGGTTCATAAAAGTAGTAGTAGAAAGTTGTATTGTTCCTGATTATAATAAAATGAATCCTTGAACGTTTTTGATGGCGTTTATCTTAAAACTATGAGTCCGATGACTGCGATGTGTCGTTTGGCTGCAAATGTTTGCTATTCTTAATAATTTTTTATACCCGTTACTCGTAGGTTAAAAGGGTATACCAGATTCGTTGAAAAGTGTGTAACAGGCAGAAGGAAGCGTTTCCGATTATATAAAGTATATATAATCCTGGTTAGAATCGACTCGGCTCGATCTAGCCTTGTCCGTCTGTCTGTATGAACGTGGAGATATCAGGAGAAAGCTAGAAGGTTGACCAATGTTGCCACGCCGACTCTAACGCCCATAAGCCCCGCAAAACTGCCACGCCCACACTTCGCGTTTGTATTAGTCTTGTTAGCTTCTATCGATTTGCAAAAATACACTCACTCTAACGCCCTAAACCGCCCAAAACTGCCGCGCCCACATTTTGGAACCATCTTTCGATATTCTTTCATAATTTAATTAGTCCTGAAACCGATTTACCGATTTAACAAAAGAAATTTTGTAATGTAATGCTGTAATGCCCTAAAACCAACCAAAACTGCCACGCCCACATTTTTGAAAATTTTCTTAGATATTTTAAAAAACTTTTTGAATCGCCGACTCTAACGCCCTAAAGCCGCCAAACCGGTCAGGCCCACACTTTTGAACAATTTCTAAAGTTTTTCTCATTTTTTTCCCATATCTGTCGATATCCTAGAATAATAATAATAAAAAAAATTCTTTTCCTTTTGTTAGAGTCATTTCAGTGCATTTTATAAGGATTTTAATTTTAGTAATTTTAGTTAGCAAATATCTGGGATGCAAATAGACTGATCCCTGCAGACTGGTTATCCTAATGTTGACACTTAAAGCCCATACCTTCTGAATTGCTGGAGCTCCGTACTTTGAATGCCGTGCCTAATGACGAAAAATGAGCAGCGGAGATGCGCAGATCTAGAATGAAGGTGTCGAAAAGCCACCATCGCCATCGGGAACCAGCCTACTGGTGGACCGATGGGAACGCGGAAGCACGCAGAAATCGCCAACGGGCAAGACGGCTAAAGCAAAGGGAGCAAGGCCACCCCAATAACGAAAACCGACGGACCCTAAAACGACTCATTAAGCAGTCAAAGAGAAAATGCTTTCCGGTGTCCCACAAGGTAGCCACATGGCTCCGCTTCTTTTTACCTTATTTATTGACGACCTTCCTTTAGTAATAAAATATTCGCGTGTACTTATGAACCCAGAGGATGTTAAAATATGCCTAAAACATAAAAACATTTCTTGCCATTTGGACTTACAATCCGATCTACATAGCTTTCAAATATGGTGCCGTGATAACGAACTAAACTTAACTGGCTCCAAGTGTAAAGTTATGGCCTTTCGTCAACATCATACATTCTTAAAGGGGCGCTCTCTGGTCAGAATAACACGTGTTGATGATCTTGGAGTTCTTCTGGAGCCCAAACAAAAATTTTTAGAGCATATTTCGGCTCTTGTCAATATGGCCAGGGCTGTGCTTGGTTTTATAAAAAGGTGATCAAAGGAATTGGATGATCCTTACCACCTGTTCTCAATAAGTAGTTCACTCGGACCGCATAGAATCGGTCCAAAAAAAACTTCTTACTGTTTGCCTTGCGGCGTCTGAATGGGCATGCAAATCTTATATTACCTCCTTATTTCAGTAGACTACTTTTAATTAATTTACCCTCCCTAGGTAACCGTAGAACGATGCTTCGAACAGTCTTTATTTGTAAGCTGGCGCACGTGGTGAGAATCTACATAATCTTAAACCATCTTAAACCATCTAACTATGAGTGGCGTGACCCTTATTATCTCTAATCTTGTTTCAGTTCTACCTAATTCTTATATTTATATTTCTAATATTTATTATTATTATTATTTTATTTTAGATTCTTTGAAAATTATGTAACAGCAAAAAGGAGGCGTTTCCGACCATATAAAGTATATCTATTCTTGATCAGGACATGTCCGTCATATGAACGTCGAGATATCAGAAACTATAAAAGCTAGAAAGTTGGGATTAAGCATACAGATTCTAGAGACTTAGGCGCAGCGCAAGATTGTTGCCACGCCCACTCTAACGGCCCCTAACCGCCCAGAACTGCCGCCACTTGTGATTGTCATTTCTTGTGTATAAACTGATGAAATATTTTGGTTTTTTCGAACTACGTTGTGCACTTTAATATTTTATTTTATACCTAAGTTACGGTCTCACTTTGCGAATCGGGCGATTAAATACGATACTTAATATAATTAGGACACACCGGTTCCTAGTCTATACCGTACGGACCAAGCCACTTTAATTATTAAAACACTACCGATTCACTTCGTTGGCGCCAATTCACGTGCACAATCTAAAGCATACTCTTGCAGGTTACATTTTCACTTGATTGTGAAAGGACTGCGGATATACTACGATTTCCGCCAGCGCCAATGAAATATTTTGGTATTTTTGTATTAAATATATTATTTGTAATATATTTTTATATAATGTATTTGTCGTTGTTTGTTATACCAAATCTATTTAAGAACTAATTACATATAAAACCAGAAGCCATTCCCCGACTATTAGATAGCTACCCGTTACTCAGCCCCTAGATAAAAAAAAAACAATATGTATGTATGTTAATGAAGAAGTACGTTTTCATGAAGAAAAAGTTTTCAGCATTTCGATAGAAATTGGCTAAACAAATATTATAATCAAAAAAAAAAAAATTAACACATTATTCAAAAGTGTGGGCGTGACAGTTTTGGGTGACTTGTTGCCGTCAGAGTGGGCGTGGCAAAGAGTTTTGTGGCCAATCCATAGAAATTTTAAAGCCTAATAAAAATATGAAAAAATGAGTGTGCGTCCTTATCTCTAGAAACTGTATGGTTAATTTCAACCTTCTAGCTTTTATAGTTCCTAAGATCCCGACGTTCATTCGGACGGACAGACAGACAGACTGAGACAGATCGAACCGGCTATTGATCCTGATCAATAATATTTATACTTTATATGGTCGGAAACGCTATATTCTACCTGTTACATATTTACAACGAATCTGGTATACCCATTTACCTCTACGAGTAACGGGTAGAAATATACACAAACCAACAAAAATGTTCCTTACAGAGCAAAATATATAAACAAAAAAAGGATAAATTTCGTCAGATCACAAAACACATATATTAAGAAACATTGCCGTTAGAAGATATGTTGAGATTATTTCTTCAAAATATTTAATAATGCATGATGAATTTATAGAAAGTAACCTTGCAGAACTAGACGATTCAAAGCCAACATTTCACACTGAGTCGGTAAGTGATAGTGAATTAAAGCCTCCCTAAATTAGCCAATTCCCTAAATTTGCCACATCACTCATCACTCATCACGCTGTTTACCCGGTTCAACACCACAACCGGGTCCTAGATTTCGGTGACGGAAATCTAGTCGCTGAATGCGCCGCTCGGTTTATAAGCATCGGGGACTGCAAGACAACAGTTGGAGCAACTTTCTGCAAGGAACTCCAAAGCAACACATGCGCACGTCAAATGGTTGCGGGGACTGTGGCACATTGTAAATCGCTTCCGGGACACCTGAACTCAGTCACCATTGTGGACCATGCCAACATCATCGTCAATGATGCCAACAAAACTATCATAGACGATAACGGTCTCGTCCAGACGGTAGCTGGTACCTACCTAGTTAATTAATCTAACAAAGTTTCCGTAACGGAACCTGGTATGTCAACCAGCTAGGGAGCTCAAAAAAACCCGCAGAGGCGGACATGACCTTGGTGAATGTCACTTCACACAAGGAAAGGTTCCTATTGGGATCCCTCGTCAGCTACTCCCTAATCGTGCTAGTTCTAGCCTGCGTCATCTGGCTTAGCCGTCTGATTTGGATAGCTAATCGATAGAGCTAGATACTCTGCCGGATCACGCTGCCAACAAGTGGCCGTCGTCAAGCGGATACAAAGTCGAGAGTTCAAAACTCCGCCGAAGAACAGCGAAAAATTTCGGTTTAGTTTTAGAGAATAACTCCATCAATTAACATAGATGCCAAAATTGTAATCTATTAAATTTGAAAAAATAAAGAATAAAAGGCAATTAAATAATTTATACAATACAATAGACTTTGATAATACACTTTATTTGTGTATTTACTACATGATCATTTTGTAGATAAAATTTGCATCCTATATTTGTCCATTATTGTCATGGTAGGAGGTGATAAGGAAAGTAGGCTGTTCAATTGTATTTGTGGGAATGTGAGACATTAGGAATATGTCGTTAGTAGCGGTGTTATATCAGGCAGAAGCTTTTATGCTCATTAACTGTTCGTAATTAACTCTACAAAGGTTGTCGTGCTTTTGAAGTTTTTGAATAAATATTCCTAGTCGTGTTAGTTAGTTAGTATGCATTTGTCTTTTCAGTTATTCAATTAGGAAATTTATTTGTGCTATGTTTTTAAATTCTTGACTTTCTTTAATAAGATGATAAGATAAGATTAAGCATGTTTCTTCTATTTGTGTTAAGTGTATTGTAAGACAGTGGTTCATAAAAGTAGTAGTAGAAAGTTGTATTGTTCCTGATTATAATAAAATGAATCCTTGAACGTTTTTGATGGCGTTTATCTTAAAACTATGAGTCCGATGACTGCGATGTGTCGTTTGGCTGCAAATGTTTGCTATTCTTAATAATTTTTTATACCCGTTACTCGTAGGTTAAAAGGGTATACCAGATTCGTTGAAAAGTGTGTAACAGGCAGAAGGAAGCGTTTCCGATTATATAAAGTATATATAATCCTGGTTAGAATCGACTCGGCTCGATCTAGCCTTGTCCGTCTGTCTGTATGAACGTGGAGATATCAGGAGAAAGCTAGAAGGTTGACCAATGTTGCCACGCCGACTCTAACGCCCATAAGCCCCGCAAAACTGCCACGCCCACACTTCGCGTTTGTATTAGTCTTGTTAGCTTCTATCGATTTGCAAAAATACACTCACTCTAACGCCCTAAACCGCCCAAAACTGCCGCGCCCACATTTTGGAACCATCTTTCGATATTCTTTCATAATTTAATTAGTCCTGAAACCGATTTACCGATTTAACAAAAGAAATTTTGTAATGTAATGCTGTAATGCCCTAAAACCAACCAAAACTGCCACGCCCACATTTTTGAAAATTTTCTTAGATATTTTATCATAATTTTATTAGTCGTGTAAATTTCTATCGATTTGCCAAAAAACTTTTTGAATCGCCGACTCTAACGCCCTAAAGCCGCCAAACCGGTCAGGCCCACACTTTTGAACAATTTCTAAAGTTTTTCTCATTTTTTTCCCATATCTGTCGATATCCTAGAATAATAATAATAAAAAAAATTCTTTTCCTTTTGTTAGAGTCATTTCAGTGCATTTTATAAGGATTTTAATTTTAGTAATTTTAGTTAGCAAATATCTGGGATGCAAATAGACTGATCCCTGCAGACTGGTTATCCTAATGTTGACACTTAAAGCCCATACCTTCTGAATTGCTGGAGCTCCGTACTTTGAATGCCGTGCCTAATGACGAAAAATGAGCAGCGGAGATGCGCAGATCTAGAATGAAGGTGTCGAAAAGCCACCATCGCCATCGGGAACCAGCCTACTGGTGGACCGATGGGAACGCGGAAGCACGCAGAAATCGCCAACGGGCAAGACGGCTAAAGCAAAGGGAGCAAGGCCACCCCAATAACGAAAACCGACGGACCCTAAAACGACTCATTAAGCAGTCAAAGAGAAAATGCTTTCCGGTGTCCCACAAGGTAGCCACATGGCTCCGCTTCTTTTTACCTTATTTATTGACGACCTTCCTTTAGTAATAAAATATTCGCGTGTACTTATGAACCCAGAGGATGTTAAAATATGCCTAAAACATAAAAACATTTCTTGCCATTTGGACTTACAATCCGATCTACATAGCTTTCAAATATGGTGCCGTGATAACGAACTAAACTTAACTGGCTCCAAGTGTAAAGTTATGGCCTTTCGTCAACATCATACATTCTTAAAGGGGCGCTCTCTGGTCAGAATAACACGTGTTGATGATCTTGGAGTTCTTCTGGAGCCCAAACAAAAATTTTTAGAGCATATTTCGGCTCTTGTCAATATGGCCAGGGCTGTGCTTGGTTTTATAAAAAGGTGATCAAAGGAATTGGATGATCCTTACCACCTGTTCTCAATAAGTAGTTCACTCGGACCGCATAGAATCGGTCCAAAAAAAACTTCTTACTGTTTGCCTTGCGGCGTCTGAATGGGCATGCAAATCTTATATTACCTCCTTATTTCAGTAGACTACTTTTAATTAATTTACCCTCCCTAGGTAACCGTAGAACGATGCTTCGAACAGTCTTTATTTGTAAGCTGGCGCACGTGGTGAGAATCTACATAATCTTAAACCATCTTAAACCATCTAACTATGAGTGGCGTGACCCTTATTATCTCTAATCTTGTTTCAGTTCTACCTAATTCTTATATTTATATTTCTAATATTTATTATTATTATTATTTTATTTTAGATTCTTTGAAAATTATGTAACAGCAAAAAGGAGGCGTTTCCGACCATATAAAGTATATCTATTCTTGATCAGGACATGTCCGTCATATGAACGTCGAGATATCAGAAACTATAAAAGCTAGAAAGTTGGGATTAAGCATACAGATTCTAGAGACTTAGGCGCAGCGCAAGATTGTTGCCACGCCCACTCTAACGGCCCCTAACCGCCCAGAACTGCCGCCACTTGTGATTGTCATTTCTTGTGTATAAACTGATGAAATATTTTGGTTTTTTCGAACTACGTTGTGCACTTTAATATTTTATTTTATACCTAAGTTACGGTCTCACTTTGCGAATCGGGCGATTAAATACGATACTTAATATAATTAGGACACACCGGTTCCTAGTCTATACCGTACGGACCAAGCCACTTTAATTATTAAAACACTACCGATTCACTTCGTTGGCGCCAATTCACGTGCACAATCTAAAGCATACTCTTGCAGGTTACATTTTCACTTGATTGTGAAAGGACTGCGGATATACTAGGATTTCCGCCAGCGCCAATGAAATATTTTGGTATTTTTGTATTAAATATATTATTTGTAATATATTTTTATATAATGTATTTGTCGTTGTTTGTTATACCAAATCTATTTAAGAACTAATTACATATAAAACCAGAAGCCATTCCCCGACTATTAGATAGCTACCCGTTACTCAGCCCCTAGATAAAAAAAAACAATATGTATGTATGTTAATGAAGAAGTACGTTTTCATGAAGAAAAAGTTTTCAGCATTTCGATAGAAATTGGCTAAACAAATATTATAATCAAAAAAAAAAATTAACACATTATTCAAAAGTGTGGGCGTGACAGTTTTGGGTGACTTGTTGCCGTCAGAGTGGGCGTGGCAAAGAGTTTTGTGGCCAATCCATAGAAATTTTAAAGCCTAATAAAAATATGAAAAAATGAGTGTGCGTCCTTATCTCTAGAAACTGTATGGTTAATTTCAACCTTCTAGCTTTTATAGTTCCTAAGATCCCGACGTTCATACGGACGGACAGACAGACAGACTGAGACAGATCGAACCGGCTATTGATCCTGATCAATAATATATATACTTTATATGGTCGGAAACGCTATATTCTACCTGTTACATATTTACAACGAATCTGGTATACCCATTTACCTCTACGAGTAACGGGTAGAAATATACACAAACCAACAAAAATGTTCCTTACAGAGCAAAATATATAAACAAAAAAAGGATAAATTTCGTCAGATCACAAAACACAGTGATATATATTAAGAAACATTGCCGTTAGAAGATATGTTGAGATTATTTCTTCAAAATATTTACTAATGCATGATGAATTTATAGAAAGTAACCTTGCAGAACTAGACGATTCAAAGCCAACATTTCACACTGAGTCGGTAAGTGATAGTGAATTAAAGCCTCCCTAAATTAGCCAATTCCCTAAATTTGCCACATCACTCATCACTCAAATTTTAAAAGCTTCTTAGATTTCCTGAGCTTAGTAGTTTCGCTTAAGTAATCCCATTTAGCTATAGCAGTTGGCTTAATAAAGGTTATACCAGGAATTAGCTAACGAGAATTAAGTCCGAGAAATAGTAATCAAAATAAAAGAATATAGTCGAGGGAGAATCATTAGATGTAATTTCATCATTACACCCAAGAGGTGGAAAAATTGGCAAAGGCCACAAAGTACAGCACAACACTTTCCGTCAAAGAAATGCAATTAACTTATCAGGGATGCTGGCACATTCAATACTCTGGATGGTGCTATGTCCAAATTTTTAAATAGTTGCACACATGCAACTGGCCAACCAAAAACTTTACTGTACTATGAACAGCGCAATTATAAAAGTAATTGTGGAAATTACCACGGAAGAGGAAATTTTGTCCTCGGCTAATATGCCCCATGCACTCATGTTATTCTCGATGGGGCCTTATCAGTCCTACAGTTCCGGTGGAGACCTTCATTCTTTTTTTTTTATTAATTTATTTATTAAGGCATACGGGGAAATCTTGGAGCCCCTTTGTGTCCTTCTTTTCTTTTAATTCAGCAGTCAGACCTAGGCTAAGAAATCTTTGTATGCAAATCATGCAGTCAATTACGAGTTGACTTCGAATGGAACGGGACCTTCCCTGCTCCTAAAAATTGATCAAATAAAGAATATAATTACAAGAGATATGCGCAGTTGACTTCGAAATAAGCGGTAAATGGACGACCATACGGTACTTGTTACAAAAGACGAAAACAAGTTACCGTTTACTGGTCAAAGGGAAAGATAAGACGAAAACCAACCGTATTTTGGAATTAAAACAACTACAAACAGCCTCAAACCTTCGTTCCTTGAAAGCAATCCTCTTCCCATTTCCCAGTGTCATGGTCAAATTTCCTAAATCTGTGCTCCCATTTCTTTCAGGGTGTCTTTGTCGAGAATTGCGTCGAATGTCGTAAGAGATGTTAATAGGAAAAATTTTATTTCCCAGTCAATAAGGTCTGCTCTCTTGTGTTATTTTTATATCGCCACCCGGAGTGGCAGCTATGAAAGGCTTGATATTTAGTATTGCGTTCGACACCAGGTTGGGCTGAATATAGTTTTTGTTGGAGCCCGTGTCGATAAACACTTTTAGAACCTTTGCACTCCTCACTCTACATTCGAAATATGGCAGTGAGAAGTCTTCTAATCTAAAAAATGCAACACTGGTTGTTGTTGCCATTGGTGCCATTTATGTTGTTCTAGGTTTCATATTCTTGGATCGACCGTTGATAGTCTGTCATGCTTGAACTGGGCCCTGCTATTTCGACACTTGGCTGTCCCATGCCCATTGTTTGGATATTATAATTTCTTTGTCTTTTGTTTATGTCTGTAATATGCCGGCGTCAAAATGTGGTCTGTTTATATAATTGACATTTCTCGTCTGTATACAGCGGTCCACGTCCATTGGTTCTGGTCTTGGTTGCGGTTTGGCCGCGAAAGGACGGGGTGGGGCATTATATTGTTGCCATTGTTGTTGATAATTTTGTCGGGGTGCGACGAACGGTGCATTACCGAAATTGAGCACGTGTTTTCTTGGCGCAGCGAATGGCTGGCCTAAGTGTTGTGGTGGTCTTTTCATGAGGTTTCGTGGAGGGACCGGTGGATGCTGTCGATGGCCAAAGGCGTTCGACGGCTGAAAATTGCGGGGTGCCGGTATGGGTTTTTCGTTTACCCTGAAGCCCGACTGTTGCCCCTTATTTGCCGCATGGTTTGATCTGTATGTTTGTTTTGCAAGTTTTAAGTAATAATGCACAGCTGAAGGGAGATCAGCTGGCTCCTTTATAGCCAAGAGGCGAGGTAAGTCTCCTCAAAGGCCTCTAATAAAAGGGTCCAGAGCTTTATCTCTGTACATTTTTGTAATGAAATGCTCGGATTCTGGGGTCATTTGCATGCAGCTAAGCTTGGTGGAAGTCTTCAACCGACTGTTGGTGACCTTGGACCAAAATTGACATTTGGTATTCTAATGTAGCTATGTCTCGTTTGAGTGAGACATCTTGACATGGCATTCCAATCCAGCGGAATGCTGTAGGACTCGAGTGCCACGTCGGCACTTCCGACAAATTTATTTCTTATGGTCTTATGTACCATAATATTTTGGAGTACCCACTAATGGGGTATAAGTCTCCATGATTCTATCAACGCTCTTTTTATCTTATCAAGAGCCGAATTCTGCTGGGCCCCCAGAGAACTCCCTGAACTCAGGTACCCTGTCAAAGTGCCCTAAATTGTTTCTGTATTCGGGCTCGACGACCTGATCACTCATGTCAGTAAAGTCAAGTGTGTCATTGTTCATTTGTTTTATCAGTCCAGGTAAAATTTGGGCTACCGTTTGGCCAATTTTTTTTTATTAATTTATTTATTAAGGCATACGGCGAAATCTTGGAGACCCTTTTTGTCCTTCTTTTCTATTAATTCAGCCCATTTGGGCGCGCCGGCTAACTATAGTTAGCTTTTTCAAGTTTACAGTAATTTTACTACAATTACATAACAATCACATATACAAATAGGATTTAAGATAAGCGTCAGCTTCTGCTTCCAGTTTTGGTGATCTGTTTGTAAATTGTCAGCTTGTTGGATAGCGACAATTTAGTGCGCGAACAAAGTAGCCAGTAGTGCTTCGCCACCTTAGCACGTAGGCGCGTTCTGACGTCGGTCACATGCTTGGCAATGTGAGCATGCGATCAAGAAGCACTCCATGGTACTTTGCAAGGTACTGTAGACGGGCGGTGGCGTTCTCCGCTTTAAAGTATAGCAGACGTTGTTGGATTTACTGCTACTGATGCCAATGTCCCAATGTCTTGCCCATTCCGAGAACCGGTCTGCAAAGTCCTGGATACCATCGCCTGCGTCGTGCTCGCATCGGGACCTGTAGGTGACGCACGCGTCATCGGCAATAGGGCCAACATTGATTTTCCGTAAAGGCTTACATCCGGCTGCGGCATGTCGTGGCTATACGGCAGTAGAGCAGGTGGCCGAGGACACTACCTTGTGGAACACCAGCTGCCACGTTGTGCTCGGTGGAAATGAAAGCGCACAGCGAACCTCCTTCCTTCCAAGTACGATTTAAGCAACCCAAAATATGGAGCAGGCAGCGTCTGCTTAATTTTCGATTACGAAAATCGATCGATCGATCACTCGATCAAACGCTTCTCCAATGTCGAAGAAGAGGCTGTTACAATATTCCTTATTGTCATTGGCAGTCACATTTTGCTCGTCGACCCGATGCAATCAGTCTCTCAAACACTTTCGAAATTGAAGGGAGGAGACTTATCGGTAGGTAGGAGGCGGGCTCCCTTTCCGGCTTGCCAGGTTTTGGATCATGGAGATTATCCCGAGCTTTCACTGATAAGGGAAGTATTGCAACCTAACAATAGCGTTGAAAACTAACGTTATGTAGAGAATCGCTTGCCTGGGCAGGGCCTTCAATGTGGCGTTGCAGATGACGTCATGTCCTGGGGCTTTGTTTCTACTCTGGCACACAATGACTTCGGCTACCTCGCAGGGTTCAAACGGCGTGATTGTCAGATCCATTTGAAGCGCTTGGCTTAACTGGTCCTTAGTTTCTTCAACCTGTTGCAGACTGGCAAGCTTGAATGGTTGAAATCGCTCGGAGAGGTGCGCAGCGAATACCTCCGCTTGTCCCAAGTTGGTCCGACACCATGTCCCGTTGCTATCGACTAAAGGCGCCTTCCTCGTGCAACGCCTTTTGATTGCGCGCGTGCCCTTCCGCAGCGAATGCGTCGCTTCGCTTTCGACTCCAGTATTGGCAAGCCTTTCGTCGAACCATGCGGATTTGTGCAGCACCAACGCGCATCGGAGCCTACTCAGCGCTCGATTCCATTCCGTCTTGTCTAACGGGTGACGAGACCTCATCCACCTAGTGCGTAAGCGCCTCTTCTCAGATATAAGCAGCAGGATCTCCTTCGTTATTGGGATTCGATCTGCCGGGGGCTGCCGAGATATGCTGCGAGTGGCCAACCTAGCTGCTGACTTGATATTGTTGGTGAGCACTTCAATAGCATCATCAACGTCCTGTCCAGAGTTTAACGCAGTGTTGAGGGGCAGTGTGGACTCCAGTTGCGATTGAAATACCTCCAGGTTAGTACGCCTAGTGATAAGCCCCCGCATCCAGCGTAATTACCAGAGGCAGGTGGTCGGAGCTAAGCTCAACAACCGCACTTATGTTAGCGTATGCCCAGCACACCCTTTGTCAGTGCAAAATCAATGTACCCTGGTGAGCATCTACTGCCGTACAGGTATCTTGTTAGTCCTCCTGTTGCTAGCGAGTCCACCTCCGAGTTTAGGACGAGATTCACTATGCAATGCCTCTTTGGTTGCTCCTTCCCGCACCCCAGAGCCAGTGGGACGCGTTCCAATCGCCCGCAACGATGAATTTCGTCTGGAACTCTTCCAAAATGTCCTTAAAGTCGTCCGTAGTCCATGCAAATCTCGCAAGTTGCACCTTGTCAGTGGCTATTGGTGTTAGCGGGAAGTAGGCAAGGCTAGATTTGATCAAGATAGCTGCCCCGCCTTTGACGTTGCCAGCACTCGGATCATTGGCAGTGTAAGCTACAAAGCCGACTAGCTTACTCATACTCTTCGCTCTCGAGCCAGTTCACTATGGTGCGCATTTGCCGATACTTGATTTAGGTTTTTTCCTTTCAGTCTCCGGAGAAACACGAGACATTCGCTTTCAAAAAAAAATCGCTGCGTGGCAGCACATGGGGGGGGGGGGGTCGAGAGAACCGCAGTAGCCACTGATTCATCAACCGCAGCAGTTTCATTTAAGTAGTTCATACTGTAAGTGTGCAGCAAATCACCAGGGTTCTAGCCAAGACTTGAACCCTGGGATAGAAAAGCTTTAAGTTCGCCAACAGATGTTTGTGCGATCGCGTGGCAGCTGGGCAGCGAAGCCCCAATTCGAGTAAATTAACTTTATCTTTTTGAATGAAAATGTTTTAGTTTCACTATTATTTCACTGTTAGTGACTTAGGGGGTTACTATTTGCGGTATGTGACAGTATTTTGGACTTGTCCATAAGTTTATTACCGCGAAAACTAATTTCACTTTATCCACATCGTCAGGTGCGTATTGTTAGACAACCTTTTATCATCATTCTCAATAATTACGAGAAGGAACTTCAAAGATTCGAATTGTATATCTCTTGGATTAACCGGCCCAGGCTGTCCTGAATGATTACGATGTTGTTAAAGAAAAGCCATTGTTCCGCTCAATAGTGTATCATTTTGGGCAAAAATAAGGCGCGAAGCTGAGGAAGCACTCTACTCTTATTAGGTAGGCAATTGGCAGGAGATAAGGAGAGTTCTAGCGCTACATTAAGCGGAAAAGCGTGATGTGCGGACGATAGAATACCAGCTTAGCAAGTTTAGTCAGGACAACAGGACTGTGGAGGAATACTATTTGGAGGTTAATATACACCTCTCTCGTGTATCCTAAGCGGACTAAAAATATGGGTCACCCGACGGAGGGAGTTAGATCATTGGCCGAACATTCTAGGGACAAGGCTCTCGATATTTTAATAACCGGAGTCGGTAACGAGGCATCGTGGTTATAAGTAATGTGTAGGACTTGCAAGAAGCTTACTTCTTGTACCGTTGGTGGGGCAAATGTTCCTTACAGAGCAAAATATATAAATAAATACAAGAATAAATTACGTCAGATCACAAAACACAGTGACATATATTAAGAAACATTGCCGTTAGAAGATATATTGAGATTATTTTTTCAAAATATTTACTAATGCATGATGAATTTATAGAAAGTAACACACTGAGTCGGTAAGTGATAGTGAATTAAAGCCTCCTTAAATTAGCCAATTCCCTAAATTTGCCACATCACTCATCACTCAAATTTTAAAAGCTTCTTAGATTTCCTGAGCTTAGTAGTTTCGCTTAAGTAATCCCATTTAGCTATAGCAGTTGGCTTAATAAAGGTTATACCAGGAATTAGCTAACGAGAATTAAGTCCGAGAAATAGTAATCAAAATAAAAGAATATAGTCGAGGGAGAATCATTAGATGTAATTTCATCATTACACCCAAGAGGTGGAAAAATGGGCAAAGGCCCTAGAAGGGGAATATATAAATGACCTGTCCTCAGACATAGCCACAAAGTACAGCACAACACTTTCCGTCAAAGAAATGCAATTAACTTATCAGGGATGCTGGCACATTCAATACTCTGGATGGTGCTATGTCCAAATTTTTAAATAGTTGCCCATATGCCAGAAACTGTACTGTACTATGGACATTGAAGGGAAGGGAATTGCCTTCAGGAGTGTTCGCTCATTCCACGGTCACTTTCGGAGAGGAATTCCAGATAAGAGCTGTTCTCAACTCCTGAATGCCTAAAATAGCGTCGGTGTTTGTATGCGCTTCTGCCCGAACGTCCTTCACGTACATATAATTTGAAATTATTTTTTGATATCGTGTAGCTTGATCACTTGATGTATTTATGTATGTTATGTAGTTGTTGGTGGTCTTTTGGGTATTTGTATATTTATATTTATTATGTCAGTGTCACAATGTTTTGCGCTAAGTTATACCCAAACATTTATTGTATTGGTAGAGTAGATATGCTACAATATGCTACAATTTTGCGCCATTTGGACTATCAATCCGATCTAGATAGCTTTCAAATATGGTGCCGTGAAAACGTATTAAACTTAACTGGCTCCAAGTGTAAAGTTATGACCTTTTGTCGTGTCAACCCAATACAAACGACTTACACTCTAAATGGTTGCCCTTTGGATAGAATAACACGGGTTGATTATCTTGGTGTTTTTCTGGACCCTAAAATAAATAATAAAATTTTCTGACCATATTTCGACTATTGTCAATAAGGCCAGGGGTGTGTTTGGTTTTATAAAATTTTTTTATTTAACTTCTCTGTTCCAAGTAGATTGACTAGAAACTATATACCCCTTATCTTAAATAATTGTAGATCTAACTATGAGTTGCATGCATACTTTATCCTATTATCTGTAATCTTGACTGTCTGCCGCTCTTAAAGCAATCAATTTAATTTTTTAGTACATAATTAGATCCTTTTAACACTAATATTAAATATAGTTAATAGAGTTATTTTACATTATATTCCTTTCCTCGTTTCTGTTCCCTTTTCTATATCGCTTCTATCTTCTCGCGAATCGAGCAGTACGATACACGGCAGCGCCCGTCGGTCGGTTGCGAAAAAAAAAAATATATACTACACCTCCCTTTTTATAGAAATAACGTATACACCTAGTCATTTAGTTTTAGTGTTGATATATTGTGTTACAAAATATATATATTTTTTAAATGATGACAAACATTTTTTTTATATATATTTTTTTTATATTAAATTACGTTATGTTTTGTTTTATGTTCAACTTTCTTAGAAGAATATTTTTTTTTGGGTTGATCCTCTTCTTAAATGAATTGTTTCATTGATCATATATTTTTAACCTATCCTTATGTACTTTTTGTTTCTTTTTCTTCTTATCTCTAATTATAATGTTATCTCTGTCTTCTATGGTTTCTACCGTATAAGGACCTAAATATACTGGACCTAACTTATGACCCGCTTCGTTTCGTAGTGTAACTTTATCTCAAGACAAGAGACTCGAAGAACTCTGCAGGTACAGTGGTACTCCTATGCGTGCATGGCTTGTCGCTGGTGACAGGCGGAAGCTATCAATGCCGTGTGCGGTTCGCTCCAAAATAGCGAAATTGCACCGACAAAGTTTGTAGCATTGTCACTCCTAATGGTATGTGGACTGCCACGAAGTCTGATAAATCATATCTGCGCTGTGATGAAAAAATCCGTTGTGAGATGCTGGAAAGCTTCCAAATAAGCCGTCTTCGTGGAGGACCAAACGAAGAAGATTATAAGCTATAGCTTATAATAGAATGGTGCAAAATAGTCCACTCATGTAGTGTGAAATGCTGGATTAGGCTGCACTTGATTTGCAGCAACGAACTTGTGGCCTTTAATCGGCCAGAACCTTTGCGGTAATGTTGCAAGTAACGCCTGCAGTCTGAAAATGCCCGGGGGAAGGGAACCCGGAGAAGGGACCGTGGAGCTGACTCACACCAGGTGAGCCGCCGCCGCCACCGAAACTGTCGTGGAAAATTTCTTGCAGGCAGAAGTTGGCCTTCGGGGCGCTCGGGGACAAGCCACCCCGGAGCATGATGGAGCATACATACATACATAGGTGGAGCTGGAAAAAAGAGTGAGTTGGGTCAACATGGAGGTTATACGCAGAAAACCGTAATACTTACCTTCATTAAGCTGCTACACCGAAACCGCGTGCAATAGAAGATCGGAATGGGGGCGCTTCATCAATGGCGGTCGATCGATAGTGAGATCGATAGGGAGCAAAAATACTGTATACGCACGGATTTTCAACATTCGGCCGCACTATGGGCAGCAATCCGCACAACATGGCAGCACTAGAATATCAATAGATAGAGGCAACGCCGCTCGTCGATATCGGTAACACATTAGTGATGAGTTCGGCGGAGTTGCCAAACACGAGAGATCGTGGATTTAAGAACGGAAGACGGAAAGTTCAAATACCGAGCTGGTGGGGAGGAGCAGAGGACAGCAGCAGATGGAAGCTGGAGAAGGGGGCAAGGATCGAGGTGCGTGGCGAGAGGCCAAGCGACAGGGTCTGATAGGCTGAGACTCCCGGGCCGAGGTCGACGAGAGGAGTTTGGAGAGGTGTATGTGAAGAATCGAGATGCCACGTCAAGATGCTAAACGAAAGGGTCTACTAGGATAAACGGAAAGGCTGAGATCAGGAAGGTGCATGACAACAGAAGGAAGATGAAGAAGGACGCGATGAGGATCGGCGGAATCTTCATCTTTTTCCCCAAATTTGAGGAGTCTAAAAACTGCCCAAAATCTCGTTGAAGCGGAGCGTCCTCGCAACAGCGAAGAGAGCTAGGATGCAAGAAGAGTCAAGGGCGGTCAGGTCGACCGGTAATTAATGGACCTTGGACCCTGGCGAAGCGGAGAGACCGTGAGCTAATGGTACATTCCAGCCGGCAGGTGGTCCTTCGAAGGAGACGACAAGGACCTGGCGTGCTTGAAGGGGACAGGGGATTCAGTGGTCGGCAAAGGTGCTCCCAGGCCGAGCGTTGCCTCAATCGTGGACAGGCAGGGAGTAGCCCCCATAACATCCCAAACCCTTTCGAGCCGGCACGTTGTCCGTCGACAAGAAAACACAGAACAACGAAGGTAAAGCGCGCAGGAGTAACGCCGCAGGAGCAACGCGATCACCGGAGAAGTCAGCAATAAAAGAGAGAGCTCGACACGCGAAGGGAACGATTCGATCTAGAGCAGGCTTACAAGGCCCGCCAGCAGCGAGATTTCCCAAGGGTAGAACAAAACGCGGTGTGCAGGAGGTGCCAAGATGACACCGCAGGTCCGTCGAGGTACAGCAACACAGGCGAAAGCCGGAAGCCAAACCCGGCACAAGTCTGCCCTAGATGTTGTGGCCAGGGCCATTGGACTCAGGAGTGCCGGAACAGGGCGACCAATTTTTGTTTGACCCGCGGTAGAATCGGTCCCAGAACTGCGTAGAACAAGATCGGGAAAAGCCACACGGCCCCAGACTCAGAGGGGCAACCAGGGTTCTCAAGGTGCAGCCCCTCAAAATTAATGGGCAATCTGAAGGCGGAAGAAAGGCGGAGGAAGAGGTCCTACCTACAAGGAGAGAAGTAAGGATGGCAAATGGACTGTATGAAGAAGTCGAATCGCTGATCGAATTAAACATAAGACTCGGGCAGAGGACTGTCCGAATGCAACTGCTGATTCTACACAATATAATCGACGTTCTAGTACTGGGTTGGGATTTCCTGAGCGTAACGATACCGGTTGGCTAAGGTTGTAAGTAGCAATCGTGGAGAGGGCTGCGGACTTCTCGGTGATATTGCTGAATCAGTCAAACTGCGGTATTACCCGAAGAACCCTTAGTTGCAGAATCAGATTATATGTAGGTAGAAATCAACACCAAAGTCGACGACCTATTACAAAAAGGACGTATCGCGCCGTCTAGAAGCCCGTACAGCTCACCAATAGTAATTGTTAAAAAGAAGACGGGACAATGTAGGTTGTGCAGAAATTGCCTGTTTCAACGGAAAGTGATGCCATTCGGACTGCACTCCGCGTCGGCAACGTTTCAACGTGCATTGGACCAAGTAAGAGGGCCCGAAATGATGCCGCACGCCTTCGCATATCAGGACGATAGTGATCGGGTTGACGCTGCAGGACATAACGCAACCAGGAAAGTGAAGACGGCTCACATCAGCAACTTGAAGTCGGAAGCGCGGAGGTTACCGAATCTGCTATACAGGGTATATACAATTCGAAACCAACCGCCAAGCATCCAAGAGATTCATTGCCCACACGAATCGAACTCTGTGACAATACTTTGTTGCAAAGCTGATGGCACTACTTAGTTGCAATGCTTTCGTAAAAGAAACCAGAACGGACGACACAGCACTTTCGCAGATACAAGTCGCCAACAGAATCTTTGTATACATCTAGCCTAACTGAAGTAAGGCAGCTAAAAACGTAAAAGGAAAACCCTGGAAAACTCAGCCTGGAACCGAGATCGTGGCCTACAACTGGTAACTCGGGCGCCGGGGGTACAGGGGACATCGAGTGCTAAACGGTACCAAAAACCGTTGGGTGAAGAAGGGGAAAGACGATACAAGGTATCGAATCAGGACAGGAGACGCTCACACACACACACACGCGATACAAGACATAGAATCAGCACAGAATTCACTCACACACACACTTAGGCCCGTTGAAGCGCCAGAGCGGCACAAGGAGGTTACGCAGCCAAGAACCGTTAACGGTTAACGCACACAGCTGCAAATTCCGTGGAAGGCGAGTACGCGGACGACGAAAGCCCCGTTACCGGTACGAGCCCCACGGAATAACGGCGCAAGAAGCAGAAGGGAAAAATTGACATTTCGTCGCGGAGAGTGCGGCTCGAGTCCGTCTTTTCAAACGAGATTTAATCATGGCAGCACGCATCGTTCACGCCCGAGAGGAATCAAGCGGTCCGCACGATCGAGATGGGAGGGCGCCTATGGCACCAGCAGTCGGTAACGTGGACGTGACCCGCGCCGAGTGAAACTATTGAAGTGTCGGACAGTAAAAAGCGCGCAAGACACGGAAGGACGAGCAGTGGTAGAGCGGGTCTGTAGAGTCAGTGGTCAGCAGAGGTGGTCCCAGGCCGAGCGTTGCCCTATCCCGTGGATAGTATCCTCCTTGTCTGCCGGAGGAGACGACGGCGTGCTTCAATTCAAAGGTCGGCAAAGGTGGTCTCAGGCCGAGCGTTGCATTAACCCGTGGACGATACATCCTGCCCCCTGCAAGTAAATCCGCAATGTTTAAGTCACAAAAACTGGCTTTATTATATCCGTTACTCGTAGAGTAAAAGAATGAAGCTTTTCCGACCAGGATCAGGATCAAGAGTCGATCTAGCCCTGTCCGTCTGTCCGTATGAACGTCGAGATCTCAGTAACTGCTACAGCTAGAAGGTTGAGTTTGAGCGACAGTTTGTTAACCCATGTTGCCACGCCCACTCCAACGCCCACAAGCCACACAAAACTGCAACAACACCACTTTTGAAAATGATGTTGATATTTTTTCATATGAAAGACTTATAAATTTCTATCGATTTGCAAAAAAAAATTGACATGCCCATTTAGCGCTCTTAAACCGACTAAAACTGCCACGCCCACATTTATAAAAAAATTTTCGATATTTTTTCATAATTTCATATTATTTATTTTACGCCCTAAAAGCCACGAAATCGGCCACGCCCACAACATTGAAAAATTTTTAAATTATTTTTCATTTTATTCCCTATCGATATCCGAGGAAAATTATGAAATTTCGCGTTCGCATTCACACCAGCTGAGTAACGGGAAGCTGGTCTATAGCATTTTCTCTTGTTTTTTATATTTTACGCTTTTATATTTTCTGAGGAGCTATCCGGCTCCTACAGAACTCACCACGAAAAAGCGTGTGAGAAGTCTGAAAACTTCCCACAAATCTGAATGCAAGAAAGGCCAAGGCACAAAGGTCGAACGGTAATTTTGCGGACACATAGAAGACCGCGCTGGACATTGAACTCGACCTGGTCAAGGGCACAGAGGTCGACCGGCGTCTTTCGGGTCGTTTATTGCATTTTTGCATGGGAGAGCCCTCAGCGATACCACTGCTTGTGCATGTGGTGATCCATATGAGGACTGGATGCACATATTATGCGCTTGCCCCCATATGCAGATTTGCGAGACCTTGATGGACTTGGAGTGCAGCGCGTTGGCGAATACTGCAGGTTCGACAGAATTCCCGAGGATCAAGAGAGGACTGAGTAAGCGTTCCGGAGGAGGAGGGGTGTTTAGCCCAATGTCTTAGCAGTGAGGTTAGCGGGCGAGAATACTATCACAGCCCGGTGTTGCTTGTCGTACTAATAGGTTTCTCTAACCATGCTTGTCGAAGCAAAAGGAGGAGGCCCACCGAGCCTATTTTTTCGGTACCACGGGTTGCGCAGCTATCCAAGACTGCTCATTGAGGTAGGCCCCCTGGTGGGAGTACCGTGGTGCCTGTGGTTGGTACCAATATTGCGGGTAGAGCCTTCGTGTTCGACGTTTAAGTTACGGCGCTGGTTGCGCAAAATTCGGGTGCTGTGACCCAGAGATCAGTAGATATTTTAGGTAGATCTCGCTCCTCAGCAAGGGGGAGTGCTTGCCCGGCAAGCAAGTACTCGAATTGCTACCGGGGTGGACGCCATGTACATAGCTATAGACACAGACACATGCACCATATGCTCACTTGTGGGTGTATAGGATGTCATGGTTGTAATCCCTTCAGTGTGGAACACGCCACGTAAAACAAGTTCGGAGGGATCCGAAAGTTATTCTATGCTAACACCCATCTGGCTATTCTTCCAGAAGGGCTTTCTCCTAGCACTCCTTCTCTCTCAAAAAAATATTGAAGTTCGCGTTCGCATTTCCACTGGCTGACTAACGTGTACTCTATCTGTACAGATTCCGTTTCTCTAAACGCCCTCTCCAACCCTCCGTTTCCCACAGCCGTTACTGCTCTCTGATTTCTTGCGAAACTGGAAACAGACACGCGCTCCTTTCGACATTTGCATTTGTTTGACTCCTCACATTCTCCCCATTCGTCGGGAGACAATGAAACCGTTTTTGTTGAACCCTCCTGAGATTCCCTCGGTGCTCAAAGCTCCGTCTTGAGTTCCACAGCGCCAATTTCCTCCCAGCGCACTGTTCCACTCCTTCTTTTAAAATTTTCCCCCGATTCTCATTTCCGCTTTTCTGTTCTTCCATCATCTGGTCACACTGCCTTCTTTAGATTGAGTGTTGCCGCCTTCCGACATATCCCCCTGGTGCGGTGTTGGGTAATCGTTGGATTTCATCAGTGTGACACGTCATGTGCCATCTTGGCCACAAATCCCTTGCCCGCTTTTGACAAATGGTGCACGACGTCACCAATCCTTGGCTTCCATTGATTTCTTCGCATATTGTAGTGTCTTGCCTGTTCTTGGGAGACTCTCTCTTGGTTTCTCCGCACTATCTCAAAGATCTCCTTCATCTTCTCGAACTTTCCTTTCGGTGACTCTGTCTGCTTTCCTGCGTTTTTCTGTCGTATAGTGGTCCAGTGGACTGGCTCGCTGCTCTGTGACAAAAACGACGGTGAGTAACCCGTACACTCTAATATACTGGAAATTACAGCCAACATAATTTCGGGCCAACTTTAATCCTCTGTCAGGCGTACTTTGCTATCTTTATCTTTACAGCACGATTCGCTCTCTCAGTTGGATTCTCCTGCGGGGTGTATGGTGCCGTAAACTGCTGCATTTTCCCCATGTCGCTGAGATACTTCTTGAAAGCCCGACTCATAAACTGCACGCCTTTGTCTGAAATAACCCCTTTCGGGACTAAAAACTTCACGACTATGCGTTCCCTAAACGCTTTCTGCGACGTTTCCGCAGTGGCTGTTCGGTACCAAGGCACCATCTCAGTCCATTTAGAAAACAGGTCGACCAGCACTATCAACATATTGTTTCCGTGCTTCTATCTCGGCAATAATACGACGAAGGCAGCACACACTGTTTCCCAGGGTTCTTCCAGAATTTGCGTCAACATTTTTTACGCTGCCTGCCGCTGATATGGTTTGATCCGCAGTCTTCGTATTTCCGCACGTACGCCGTTTCCTGGCCAGTAGTACTGCGCTATTGTCTTTCGACTGTCCACATAGCCGGCTGCTAGGGAGTCGTGGCTTTCACGCAGGACGGTTTCCCTTAGTTCCCGCGGAACGCATAGCATCCAGGTAATCACATCTTCGTTCCCTGGACCTCGCATAACTTCCCGTTGTTTATTTACATATACTGTTCCTATTCTCTTAATCAACTTAGCCTCCACTTCTATTGATCTGCTTCCCATACATAATCTGTTTGCTAGGTGCTGTCACTAAGAGTTTCCAGTGTTGGAAGATAAATTTGCAGCAAATTATATACTTGCTTTTGAGTTTGTGCGCGTTGACTGGAAAAGTGCCGTTACCAGCATGATCCAATTACACAGGTCCCGCCACACGCGTGGAAAATGGATTCGATTGGGGGCAGCGCAGAACATTACGAGTTTCAGTCGGAGATCACACACATAGAACATATTGAACCGGGGGAAGCTTCCAACGGACAAAGTTGCAGCATAAACATCAGCGACCTTGTACCAGAGAATAATGTTGGGACATAAGCATCAGCGGCCGGTCAGCCGCCGACATCCGCCCAAAAAGTTTGACACCGCATTCTTTTCTTGTAGATAGGGCAACATATGCATACACACACACAAATCAATGTTAGCTTATTTAAGTCGAAGAATATATACGGTAGTAAGTTAATAGCGAACAGCAAACATAACAGCAAGTGCCTTTTCCTTCTCGAAAACTTCACAGCGACGATAACAAAAGCGAAGCCCAAGTCAACCTCGACCCACCTACAAGCTACATTAATACCTACCGTTGACTCCCCGGAGGTAACTGGTGCAGCCGGAAAACTGTAATGGAAAACCTTTTAAACCTATTATTAATTTTACTGTAAGTAGTTATGAGAAAAGACTAAAATGAAGAAAATGTCTAAAAATGTTAAAAGTGATTACAACAAAAGTTCAACTACAATATATTGGGTTGCCCAAAAAGTAATTGCGGATTTTTCATATAGTCGGTTTCTTCTGTCAGTTATCAGCTGTTACTTTTAGCTCGCTTCAGAAAAAAAGTGCGCGAAATTTTGTTTACATTTGTTTGTTTGGCGTCAATTTTAATATGGAGCCCACAAAGGATCATTTTCGTCATATTTTATTTTATTATTTCCGTAAAGGAAAAAACGCGGAGCAGGTTGCTAAAAAGTTACGAGATGTGTATGGTGATGAAGTCTTAAAAGGAAGACAGTGTCAAAATTGGTTTCGCAAATTCCGTTCTGGAGATTTTTCACTTAAAGATGAGCCACGTTCAGGTCGTCCAAATGAAGTTGATGACGACCAAATCAAAGCATTAATAGAATTGGATCGTCATGTAACTGAGCGTAAGATAGGAGAGAAGTTAAATATACCATAATCAACCGTTCATTATCATATAAAAAGTCTTGGACTGGTGAAAAAGCTTGATATTTGGGTACCACATGTATTGAAAGAAATTCATTTAACACACCGAATCAACGCTTGTGATATGCACCTTAAACGCAATGAATTCGATCCGTTTTTAAAAGGAATAATAATAAAACAATAATTTAACAAACATACAAAACGATCATAAAAAAATCAACACCTTACTAAGCTTAAACATGCTGTGTTCGTGAAACATTATATGTGTTGTACTTGTGTGAAATCAATCGTTAATCATCACAGCAGCAAACTAGGTAAAGCCAAGTACCATATCCCCGTATACGTAACATGATATGTGTTGTACTTGTGTGAAATCAATCGTTGATCATCACAGCAGCAAACTAGTGTAAAGCCAAGTGCCATATCGCCCTATTCGCGAACATATAATACATTAAAAAAAGAAATAAATAAATAATATATATATATATACAACAAATATCATACATATACATATATATGTACACACGTGTAAAAGTGAAGTGTAATGTACTTGTGTGAAATTAATCGCTGATAATCACTGACGAAGTATATAGCTAGCGTTGAGGAAATAATTATGCTATTAGGGGAACCGACCAAGCACCACTCAGGGCAATAAGGAATAAAATAGTTGGAAGAGCAGACGAAGCCCCTAACTTAGCTAACACCAAACTTATATGGGACGATATCAAAAATAACTTGCTGTTTTTATTCTTAAAAAAAAAGCGAAGCCAAGAAGACACTATATGGCAAAGTTTGTCTAAATGCCTTCATTTCAGGAATTAGAGAACCACTTAAAACAATCATCATACATCATACAAGCTATGACAGATAGAAGGGGCTCGATGCCATAACAGAAATCCATACCCCCCAATCCAAAAAAAAACACCGAACGACGAACGACTAAAAATTACAATGACAATATTAGCAACAATCGCAGTTACAACAACGACCACAAGACCCGTAATTTATCATACACCCAAAATATCATCTGCCCAACACTGGCAATAAAATTGATAACCCGTTATGGGCTACACAACATAGAAGAAGGAAAACCCACCATAGACAACACGCCTATCCATCCAAAATCCTATAGATACCCCTTTGTCCAACAGAAGTCAAAAAACAAATTGAATCAGCAAAAAAATCTCTATAAAACGATAGACCCGTATGCTTTGCCAGCAGGAAAAAAATAAAAAAAAAGGTATATGGGCAGTAAAATACTTCAGACCATATTGTAGGGGTATTATATATCCTCTTAGTTAACTAAAACACACAAAGGCAGGAGTTGGACTCTTTGATTTATTTGTTACTTCCCGTGTTCAGCTTTAGCATTCGACTGCCTCCCTCTCCGTTTGCGATCTGCCTCTATGCTTGTTGCTACAGGGCCGATGTTGCGAAACAGAGAGAATGCCACCCGAAAGCGAACAAGTACTTAATGTTTATATACTATGTTGCTATTATGAACTGAACTTATGTATGTGTACCTCTAGCCTACTACAATTCGACCATCCTGACATTTAAGATCACCTGATCTTGTCGAAATTTCCAACTTATAACTATTACATTGTTCTTAGCCGCTATTTGTTAAATTTTTTTTACTTTTCTTATCTTTAATTATACAAATTTACTTTCTACTCCCTATCCAATGTTTAATATTTTGACTACTCCAGACACCTTGATATGGATTTCGCGCCAATTGAAAACCTTCAACATCTTTAATTAAAAACCTATCATTTTTCAATACCTTCTCTATTTCATATGGACCCTTATGTTTAGGTATTAGCTTTCTAGCAACTCCTCCTGTACTATCGAAATTCTTAACCATAATGTAATCTCCTACTTTGTACTGCGTACTTTCTTTTTTCTTATTATTATATCTTTTTTCATTATCCCTCTGTGCTTTTAATTGCGATTCCGATCCTTTTCTTCTAATTTCTTTCAAGTCTCTAATTTCACTAACATTATCTAACTCTTCTAATTTTTGTCTTAATTCATCAACAACTTTTCCCTTTTGTTCAATTCCAAACAACATCTTGCTGGGAGATTGCGCTACACTTCTTTGTTTGGTATTATTCAGAGAAAATTCTACGTCTTCAATAACTGCATCCCAATGCAATCCCTTTTCAATGTCTGTTAATTTAGCTATCATAGGCCCTACTATTCTATTGACTCTTTCCACCTGTCCATTGGCCTGGGGTGAACCTGTCGCTATCTTTATGTGTTTAATATTATACTCTCCCATAAATTTTGCAAAATCTTCGGATGTAAAACAGGTCCTCTCATCTGATACTATAAATTTCGGCCTGCTATATGATCTAAAATAATCCTTTAACGCTAGAATCACTTCCTTTGTGTTCGTTGTTTTTGTTGCGTATAACCTAACATATTTAGTGAATCCATCTATTATTACAAACAGATGTTTCTTTATTCTACCGTTATCTACTGGTCCGTAATGATCGATGTGTATTATCTCAAACGGCACATTTCCCTTTGGGATGCTATGCAGCATTCCTTCTTCTTTTCCCGACTTCGGTGAAAATGACACACATCTCAAACAATTTCCTATATGCCTAACAACTTTTTCTTTCATATTCGAAAACCAATAAATCTTACCAATAGCATCTATAACCTTATCTCTCCCTAAGTGACCTAATTCATTGTGATATTTATATAAAATTTTTTCTACCATTTCTTCTGGTACACAAAACAACAATCTTCCACCGTTTGCCTTCCTATAAAGTACACCATTTCTCATTTCAAAAATTTTATCTTCCGTTTTCTCTAACTTTTTCCTAATATCTTTCAACTTTTCATCTCTTGCTTGACAAATAATTAAATTATCTTCAAAAGTATTAGTTTCTATCACTAATATGTTCATATTTCTGCTCAATGCATCCACATGTTGCATATGCTTTCCTGCTTTATGAACTACCTCGAAATCGTACTCTAATAGTTCTAATGCCCACCTCGCAATCCTAGGGTTTAATTCTACTTTATTTAACGCTAGACTTAATGCGTTGCAATCCGTAACAATTTGAAATCTCTTTCCTTGTACATTCTAAAGCTTCTTAATGCATAAACGATGGCCAATGTTTCAAGTTCAAAACAATGATATTTGGCCTCATCCTTTGTTGTGGCTTTCGAGTATAAAATATAGGGTGCCATTTCATATCCTCTTTCTTTTGCAATAACACTGCACCAAAACCTTGTGCACTTGCATCTGTATGTAACTCTATTTCATCCTTATAACAATATAACCCTAACACTGGAGCTTCCACTAACTTTTTTTTAAGTGTCTCAAAACATTCTAACTCTTTTTCTTCAAACGAAAATTCTTTATCTTTCTTTAATAAGTCATATAAAGGTTTTGCAATCGTTGAAAAACCCTTAATAAATCTTCTAAAATATGAACACAATCCTAAAAAGCTTCTGACACCGTGCTCCTTATCTGGTACTGGAAAATCTCTAATTGCTTCTATTCATTTGTCATTGGCCTGTATTCCCTTACTTGTTATTAAAAATCCTAAATATTGTACACTCGATTGCAGAAACTCACATTTATCCATTCTCAGCTCTAATTTGTTCCTCGTCAACCTGTCAAAAACTTCCCTAAGTACTTCCATATGTTCCTTAATTCCTTTGCTAGCTATCATAATGTCATCCATATATATAATAACTTTATCCTGCCTTATCATATCCTCGAAAATTCTATTAATAAATCTCTGAAAGACCGCCGGTGCATTTTTCAGCCCCATTGGCATCCTTAAAAATTCAAACTGTCCTAAAGGCGTCATAAAAGATGTATATTTCATTGATTCCTTATTAACAAAAACATGAAAGTATCCATGTTTAAGATCTAACTTCGAGAATATCGTTTTATTTACTAATCTATCGAACAGATCATCAATCAATGGTAAAGGATAATTATCTTTGACCATTGTTTTGTTAAGTTTTCTGTAATCAACACATAATCTTAGGTCTCCTGTTTTCTTTTTCACTAACACTATCGGAGATGCATACTCTGAATCACTCGGTTTAATAATTCCGTTTTTTAGATATTCATCTAAGATAATCTGCAGCTTTTCTTTTTCAGTATATGCTAATCTTCTAGGAGAACAACTAAACGGTTTTAGGTCATTTAATCTTAATTGTATTTCGCACCGAATTTCCGGTTCTTTCGGTCTTTCTTTATTAACATAACAGTTTTCTACAAAGTCAATAAATTGACATTTTATACTATGATCCACCTGATCACCTATTTTGTAATCAATTGAGTCATCTATTACATTAATTTCAAACATTTCCCTCTCCACTTTGCTTATTTCAGCATTGACAGCTTTCTCTAATTTATTTTTAACCGTGTCACTACTCATTTGACTTTTACTACTACCTTGGCTAACACTATCGCTAACTGTTTTATTATTGTTGTACATATTTTCTTCCTTTAACATTTTATCGCTTTTCTTGTTACATCGACTTTCAATTTTATCCACTGTAATCATTTTCAAGGTGTCCAGATTCAAGATTAAATTACATGCTTCCATAAAATCTCTTCCCAATACTACATCATGATTCATAGACTCGTTTGCCACCATTATTAAATTAAAGTGTATTTTATTCAAATTTTTCATAATGTAACACAATATTTTTCCATATGTTTTCAAGGGACTTTTGTTTAATCCGTAAAATGAACTTAAAACTGGTACTCCAATAACATCTTTGGGTACTTTACTAATTTTTATGAACGAAATGGGGCTTCCCGTGTCTATGAGGCATGCTGTAATAAATTTTGATTTAGCATTGTTCATAAAATTAATTTCAAAATATCTTACGTAATTGTTTTCATCCCCATTCTTGTTTTTCAGGCACTTTGCTGCAAAGTGCCCCATCTCACCACAGGCATAGCATGACCCTTTTTCGCGCTTTGGCTTCATGCACTCTTTGGCCCAGTGTCCCTTCGAATTACAATTGAAACAACGCAAGAGTGTGCTGCTATTATTGTTCACCGATGCCACCTTCTTGTCTGCTTCATCCACTTTCGGTAGTTTCACTTCCGCAAATGCCTTCTTTATGTGCTGGATATCTTCAAATCATTGGATACGCGCTTGGTTACGTAGCATTTGATTCGGAATACCTTCAATGAGGAGCGCCACCAATTCTTCCTTATCCATTTTTATTCCATGTGCAAGCATCACCTTATCGTCTGCATAAGCAACAAAGCTTTCGCTCGCTGTCCACTTTCGTTCCTCAAATTTTCGCCTTGTTTCTAACTTCGACTTCCTCTTACCAAACATTGATATTAGCTCAGCCGCCAACTGCTCCGTTGGTAGCAATACACGTTCTGGATCTGCATGCAACCACATGCATGCTTTTCCTTTTATCTTACTGACAATCAACATCTTTATATACGGTTCCTTTATTCCATAAACGCTGGCTATGTTTTTCACCTGTAAGATCCATTTGCGCGCACATGTATCTCCCGAAAATTCATTTACTGCCTCGGTTGCCATACGCAATAATAAATCCATATTTTGCACAGCTTGTCCCACTGTATTTCGTTTATTCTTGCCACATTCTTTGTTCATTTTCTCACCGCCGCCGTCTTCGCTGTCGCAAACTTCGTTTTCGTCGCTATTCCCGTCGGCGCTGTTGTTGTTGCGGGCGCCGTCTGCACTGTTGTTCTTGTAACTGCGTATCCCGCTTTTGTCGTCATATTCGCCGTTACTTTTGTGGTTGCGCACAGTGCTCTTCTCATCGCCGTCTTCGTTGCTATCTCCAGCTTCGCTGTCACTTTCGTCGTCTTTATGCTCTCCGTCTTTTCCGTTATTTCTTTTTCCTTTTTGAACATTATTATTGCTGCTTCCGTCGAAATCTTCTTCCTCGCTTTTTAATAATAATTTCAATTGATTTCGCTTTTCGTTTGTTAAATTATTTAAACGCAAAATCAATTCTCTTTTTGTTCCCGTGGTTGGTTCTTTTACTTCACTCAACCATCCTTTCAATTGCGCCGTCGATGCATTGCTTATATTCATTTTTTTTTCTCTTTGGCTCGTGATCGGCCCACTTCTGATATTGTAGGGGTATTATATATCCTCTTAGTTAACTAAAACACACAAAGGCAGGAGTTGGACTCTTTGATTTATTTGTTACTTCCCGTGTTCAGCTTTAGCATTTGACTGCCTCCCTCTCCGTTTGCGATCTGCCTCTATGCTTGTTGCTACAGGGCCGATGTTGCGAAACAGAGAGAATGCCACCCGAAAGCGAACAAGTACTTAATGTTTATATACTATGTTGCTATTATGAACTGAACTTATGTATGTGTACCTCTAGCCTACTACAATTCGACCATCCTGACATTTAAGATCACCTGATCTTGTCGAAATTTCCAACTTATAACTATTACATTGTTCTTAGCCGCTATTTGTTACATTTTTTTTTTTTTTACTTTTCTTATCTTTAATTATACAAATTTACTTTCTACTCCCTATCCAATGTTTAATATTTTGACTACTCCAAACACCTTGATATGGATTTCGCGCTAATTGAAAACCTTCAACATCTTTAATTAAAAACCTATCATTTTTCCATACCTTCTCTATTTCATATGGACCCTTATGTTTAGGTATTAGCTTTCTAGCAACTCCTCCTGTACTATCGAAATTCTTAACCATAATGTAATCTCCTACTTTGTACTGCGTACTTTCTTTTTTCTTATTATTATATCTTTTTTCATTATCCCTCTGTGCTTTTAATTGCGATTCCGATCCTTTTCTTCTAATTTCTTTCAAGTCTCTAATTTCACTAACATTATCTAACTCTTCTAATTTTTGTCTTAATTCATCAACAACTTTTCCCTTTTGTTCAATTCCAAACAACATCTTGCTGGGAGATTGCGCTACACTTCTTTGTTTGGTATTATTCAGAGAAAATTCTACGTCTTCAATAACTGCATCCCAATGCAATCCCTTTTCAATGTCTGTTAATTTAGCTATCATAGGCCCTACTATTCTATTGACTCTTTCTACCTGTCCATTGGCCTGGGGTGAACCTGTCGCTATCTTTATGTGTTTAATATTATACTCTCCCATAAATTTTGCAAAATCTTCGGATACTATAAATTTCGGCCTGCTATATGATCTAAAATAATCCTTTAACGCTAGAATCACTTCCTTTGTGTTCGTTGTTTTTGTTGCGTGTAACCTAACATATTTAGTGAATCCATCTATTATTACAAACAGATGTTTCTTTATTCTACCGTTATCTACTGGTCCGTAATGATCGATGTGTATTATCTCAAACGGCACCTTTCCCTTTGGGATGCTATGCAGCATTCCTTCTTCTTTTCCCGACTTCGGTGAAAATGCCACACATCTCAAACAATTTCCTATATGCCTAACAACTTTTTCTTTCATATTCGAAAACCAATAAATCTTACCAATAGCATCTATAACCTTATCTCTCCCTAAGTGACCTAATTCACTGTGATATTTATATAAAATTTTTTCTACCATTTCTTCTGGTACACAAAACAACAATCTTCCACCGTTTGCCTTCCTATAAAGTACACCATTTCTCATTTCAAAAATTTTATCTTCCGTTTTCTCTAACTTTTTCCTAATATCTTTCAACTTTTCATCTCTTGCTTGACAAATAATTAAATTATCTTCGAAAGTATTAGTTTCTATCACTAATATGTTCGTATTTCTGCCCAATGCATCCACATGTTGCATATGCTTTCCTGCTTTATGAACTACCTTGAAATCGTACTCTAATAGTTCTAATGCCCACCTCGCAATCCTAGGGATTAATTCTACTTTATTTAACGCTAGACTTAATGCGTTGCAATCCGTAACAATTTTAAATCTCTTTCCCTGTACATAGATTCTAAATCTTCTTAATGCATACACGATGGCCAATGTTTCAAGTTCAAAACTATGATATTTGGCCTCATCCTTTGTTGTGGCTTTCGAGTAATAAAATATAGGGTGCCATTTCATATCCTCTTTCTTTTGCAATAACACTGCACCAAAACCTTGTGCACTTGCATCTGTATGTAACTCTATTTCATCCTTATAATAATATAACCCTAACACTGGAGCTTCCACTAACTTTTTCTTAAGTGTCTCAAAACATTCTAACTCTTTTTCTTCAAACGAAAATTCGTTGTCTTTCTTTAATAAGTCATATGAAGGTTTTGCAATCGTTGGAAAACCCTTAATAAATCTTCTAAAATATGAACACAATCCTAAAAAGCTTCTGACACCATGCTCCTTATCTGGTACTGGAAAATCTCTAATTGCTTCTATTCCCTTGTCATTGGCCTGTATTCCCTTACTTGTTATTAAAAATCCTAAATATTGTACACTCGATTGCAGAAACTCACATTTATCCATTCTCAGCTCTAATTTGTTCCTCGTCAACCTGTCAAAAACTTCCCTAAGTACTTCCATATGTTCCTTAATTCCTTTGCTAGCTATCATAATGTCATCCATATATATAATAACTTTATCCTGCCTTATCATATCCTCGAAAATTCTATTAATAAATCTCTGAAAGACCGCCGGTGCATTTTTCAGCCCCATTGGCATCCTTAAAAATTCAAACTGTCCTAAAGGCGTCATAAAAGATGTATATTTCATTGATTCCTTATTAACAAAAACATGAAAGTATCCATGTTTAAGATCTAACTTCGAGAATATCGTTTTATTTACTAATCTATCGAACAGATCATCAATCAATGGTAAAGGATAATTATCTTTGACCATTGTTTTGTTAAGTTTTCTGTAATCAACACATAATCTTAGGTCTCCTGTTTTCTTTTTCACTAACACTATCGGAGATGCATACTCTGAATCACTCGGTTTAATAATTCCGTTTTTTAGATATTCATCTAAGATAATCTGCAGCTTTTCTTTTTCAGTATATGCTAATCTTCTAGGAGAACAACTAAACGGTTTTAGGTCATTTAATCTTAATTGTATTTCGCACCGAATCTCCGGTTCTTTCGGTCTTTCTTTATTAACATAACAGTTTTCTACAAAGTCAATAAATTGACATTTTATACTATGATCCACCTGATCACCTATTTTGTAATCAATTGAGTCATCTATTACATTAATTTCAAACATTTCTCTCTCCACTTTGCTTATTTCAGCATTGACAGCTTTCTCTAATTTATTTTTAACCGTGTCACTACTCATTTGACTTTTACTACTACCTTGGCTAACACTATCGCTAACTGTTTTATTATTGTTGTACATATTTTCTTCCTTTAACATTTTATCGCTTTTCTTGTTACATCGACTTTCAATTTTATCCACTGTAATCATTTTCAAGGTGTCCAGATTCAAGATTAAATTACATGCTTCCATAAAATCTCTTCCCAATACTACATCATGATTCATAGACTCGTTTGCCACCATTATTAAATTAAAGTGTATTTTATTCAAATTTTTCATAATGTAACATAATATTTTTCCATATGTTTTCAAGGGACTTTTGTTTAATCCGTAAAATGAACTTAAAAATGGTACTCCAATAACATCTTTGGGTACTTTACTAATTTTTATGAACGAAATGGGGCTTCCCGTGCCTATGAGGCATGCTGTAATAAATTTTGATTTAGCATTGTTCATAAAATTAATTTCAAAATATCTTACGTAATTGTTTTCATCCCCATTCTTGTTTTTCAGGCACTTTGCTGCAAAGTGCCCCATCTCACCACAGGCATAGCATGACCCTTTTTCGCGCTTTGGCTTCATGCACTCTTTGGCCCAGTGTCCCTTCGAATTACAATTGAAACAACGCAAGAGTGTGCTGCTATTATTGTTCACCGATGCCACCTTCTTGTCTGCTTCATCCACTTTCGGTAGTTTCACTTCCGCAAATGCCTTCTTTATGCGCTGGATATCTTCAAAGCATTGGATACGGGCTTGGTTACGTAGCATTTGATTCGGAATACCTTCAATGAGGAGCGCCACCAATTCTTCCTTGTCCATTTTTATTCCATGTGCAAGCATCACCTTATCGTCTGCATAAGCAACAAAGCTTTCGCTCGCTGTCCACTTTCGTTCCTCAAATTTTCGCCTTGTTTCTAACTTCGACTTCCTCTTACCAAACATTGATATTAGCTCAGCCGCCAACTGCTCCGTTGGTAGCAATACACGTTCTGGATCTGCATGCAACCACATGCATGCTTTTCCTTTTATCTTACTGACAATCAACATCTTTATATACGGTTCCTTTATTCCATAAACGCTGGCTATGTTTTTCACCTGTAAGATCCATTTGCGCGCACATGTATCTCCCGAAAATTCATTTACTGCCTCGGTTGCCATACGCAATAATAAATCCATATTTTGCACAGCTTGTCCCACTGTATTTCGTTTATTCTTGCCACATTCTTTGTTCATTTTCTCACCGCCGCCGTCTTCGCTGTCGCAAACTTCGTTTTCGTCGCTATTCCCGTCGGCGCTGTTGTTGTTGCGGGCGCCGTCTGCACTGTTGTTCTTGTAACTGCGTATCCCGCTTTTGTCGTCATATTCGCCGTTACTTTTGTGGTTGCGCACAGTGCTCTTCTCATCGCCGTCTTCGTTGCTATCTCCAGCTTCGCTGTCACTTTCGTCGTCTTTATGCTCTCCGTCTTTTCCGTTATTTCTTTTTCCTTTTTGAACATTATTATTGCTGCTTCCGTCGAAATCTTCTTCCTCGCTTTTTAATAATAATTTCAATTGATTTCGCTTTTCGTTTGTTAAATTATTTAAACGCAAAATCAATTCTCTTTTTGTTCCCGTGGTTGGTTCTTTTACTTCACTCAACCATCCTTTCAATTGCGCCGTCGATGCATTGCTTATATTCATTTTTTTTTCTCTTTGGCTCGTGATCGGCCCACTTCTGATATTGTAGGGGTATTATATATCCTCTTAGTTAACTAAAACACACAAAGGCAGGAGTTGGACTCTTTGATTTATTTGTTACTTCCCGTGTTCAGCTTTAGCATTTGACTGCCTCCCTCTCCGTTTGCGATCTGCCTCTATGCTTGTTGCTACAGGGCCGATGTTGCGAAACAGAGAGAATGCCACCCGAAAGCGAACAAGTACTTAATGTTTATATACTATGTTGCTATTATGAACTGAACTTATGTATGTGTACCTCTAGCCTACTACAATTCGACCATCCTGACATTTAAGATCACCTGATCTTGTCGAAATTTCCAACTTATAACTATTACATTGTTCTTAGCCGCTATTTGTTACATTTTTTTTTTTTTTACTTTTCTTATCTTTAATTATACAAATTTACTTTCTACTCCCTATCCAATGTTTAATATTTTGACTACTCCAAACACCTTGATATGGATTTCGCGCTAATTGAAAACCTTCAACATCTTTAATTAAAAACCTATCATTTTTCCATACCTTCTCTATTTCATATGGACCCTTATGTTTAGGTATTAGCTTTCTAGCAACTCCTCCTGTACTATCGAAATTCTTAACCATAATGTAATCTCCTACTTTGTACTGCGTACTTTCTTTTTTCTTATTATTATATCTTTTTTCATTATCCCTCTGTGCTTTTAATTGCGATTCCGATCCTTTTCTTCTAATTTCTTTCAAGTCTCTAATTTCACTAACATTATCTAACTCTTCTAATTTTTGTCTTAATTCATCAACAACTTTTCCCTTTTGTTCAATTCCAAACAACATCTTGCTGGGAGATTGCGCTACACTTCTTTGTTTGGTATTATTCAGAGAAAATTCTACGTCTTCAATAACTGCATCCCAATGCAATCCCTTTTCAATGTCTGTTAATTTAGCTATCATAGGCCCTACTATTCTATTGACTCTTTCTACCTGTCCATTGGCCTGGGGTGAACCTGTCGCTATCTTTATGTGTTTAATATTATACTCTCCCATAAATTTTGCAAAATCTTCGGATACTATAAATTTCGGCCTGCTATATGATCTAAAATAATCCTTTAACGCTAGAATCACTTCCTTTGTGTTCGTTGTTTTTGTTGCGTGTAACCTAACATATTTAGTGAATCCATCTATTATTACAAACAGATGTTTCTTTATTCTACCGTTATCTACTGGTCCGTAATGATCGATGTGTATTATCTCAAACGGCACCTTTCCCTTTGGGATGCTATGCAGCATTCCTTCTTCTTTTCCCGACTTCGGTGAAAATGCCACACATCTCAAACAATTTCCTATATGCCTAACAACTTTTTCTTTCATATTCGAAAACCAATAAATCTTACCAATAGCATCTATAACCTTATCTCTCCCTAAGTGACCTAATTCACTGTGATATTTATATAAAATTTTTTCTACCATTTCTTCTGGTACACAAAACAACAATCTTCCACCGTTTGCCTTCCTATAAAGTACACCATTTCTCATTTCAAAAATTTTATCTTCCGTTTTCTCTAACTTTTTCCTAATATCTTTCAACTTTTTCATCTCTTGCTTGACAAATAATTAAATTATCTTCGAAAGTATTAGTTTCTATCACTAATATGTTCGTATTTCTGCCCAATGCATCCACATGTTGCATATGCTTTCCTGCTTTATGAACTACCTTGAAATCGTACTCTAATAGTTCTAATGCCCACCTCGCAATCCTAGGGATTAATTCTACTTTATTTAACGCTAGACTTAATGCGTTGCAATCCGTAACAATTTTAAATCTCTTTCCCTGTACATAGATTCTAAATCTTCTTAATGCATACACGATGGCCAATGTTTCAAGTTCAAAACTATGATATTTGGCCTCATCCTTTGTTGTGGCTTTCGAGTAATAAAATATAGGGTGCCATTTCATATCCTCTTTCTTTTGCAATAACACTGCACCAAAACCTTGTGCACTTGCATCTGTATGTAACTCTATTTCATCCTTATAATAATATAACCCTAACACTGGAGCTTCCACTAACTTTTTCTTAAGTGTCTCAAAACATTCTAACTCTTTTTCTTCAAACGAAAATTCGTTGTCTTTCTTTAATAAGTCATATGAAGGTTTTGCAATCGTTGGAAAACCCTTAATAAATCTTCTAAAATATGAACACAATCCTAAAAAGCTTCTGACACCATGCTCCTTATCTGGTACTGGAAAATCTCTAATTGCTTCTATTCCCTTGTCATTGGCCTGTATTCCCTTACTTGTTATTAAAAATCCTAAATATTGTACACTCGATTGCAGAAACTCACATTTATCCATTCTCAGCTCTAATTTGTTCCTCGTCAACCTGTCAAAAACTTCCCTAAGTACTTCCATATGTTCCTTAATTCCTTTGCTAGCTATCATAATGTCATCCATATATATAATAACTTTATCCTGCCTTATCATATCCTCGAAAATTCTATTAATAAATCTCTGAAAGACCGCCGGTGCATTTTTCAGCCCCATTGGCATCCTTAAAAATTCAAACTGTCCTAAAGGCGTCATAAAAGATGTATATTTCATTGATTCCTTATTAACAAAAACATGAAAGTATCCATGTTTAAGATCTAACTTCGAGAATATCGTTTTATTTACTAATCTATCGAACAGATCATCAATCAATGGTAAAGGATAATTATCTTTGACCATTGTTTTGTTAAGTTTTCTGTAATCAACACATAATCTTAGGTCTCCTGTTTTCTTTTTCACTAACACTATCGGAGATGCATACTCTGAATCACTCGGTTTAATAATTCCGTTTTTTAGATATTCATCTAAGATAATCTGCAGCTTTTCTTTTTCAGTATATGCTAATCTTCTAGGAGAACAACTAAACGGTTTTAGGTCATTTAATCTTAATTGTATTTCGCACCGAATTTCCGGTTCTTTCGGTCTTTCTTTATTAACATAACAGTTTTCTACAAAGTCAATAAATTGACATTTTATACTATGATCCACCTGATCACCTATTTTGTAATCAATTGAGTCATCTATTACATTAATTTCAAACATTTCCCTCTCCACTTTGCTTATTTCAGCATTGACAGCTTTCTCTAATTTATTTTTAACCGTGTCACTACTCATTTGACTTTTACTACTACCTTGGCTAACACTATCGCTAACTGTTTTATTATTGTTGTACATATTTTCTTCCTTTAACATTTTATCGCTTTTCTTGTTACATCGACTTTCAATTTTATCCACTGTAATCATTTTCAAGGTGTCCAGATTCAAGATTAAATTACATGCTTCCATAAAATCTCTTCCCAATACTACATCATGATTCATAGACTCGTTTGCCACCATTATTAAATTAAAGTGTATTTTATTCAAATTTTTCATAATGTAACACAATATTTTTCCATATGTTTTCAAGGGACTTTTGTTTAATCCGTAAAATGAACTTAAAACTGGTACTCCAATAACATCTTTGGGTACTTTACTAATTTTTATGAACGAAATGGGGCTTCCCGTGTCTATGAGGCATGCTGTAATAAATTTTGATTTAGCATTGTTCATAAAATTAATTTCAAAATATCTTACGTAATTGTTTTCATCCCCATTCTTGTTTTTCAGGCACTTTGCTGCAAAGTGCCCCATCTCACCACAGGCATAGCATGACCCTTTTTCGCGCTTTGGCTTCATGCACTCTTTGGCCCAGTGTCCCTTCGAATTACAATTGAAACAACGCAAGAGTGTGCTGCTATTATTGTTCACCGATGCCACCTTCTTGTCTGCTTCATCCACTTTCGGTAGTTTCACTTCCGCAAATGCCTTCTTTATGTGCTGGATATCTTCAAATCATTGGATACGCGCTTGGTTACGTAGCATTTGATTCGGAATACCTTCAATGAGGAGCGCCACCAATTCTTCCTTATCCATTTTTATTCCATGTGCAAGCATCACCTTATCGTCTGCATAAGCAACAAAGCTTTCGCTCGCTGTCCACTTTCGTTCCTCAAATTTTCGCCTTGTTTCTAACTTCGACTTCCTCTTACCAAACATTGATATTAGCTCAGCCGCCAACTGCTCCGTTGGTAGCAATACACGTTCTGGATCTGCATGCAACCACATGCATGCTTTTCCTTTTATCTTACTGACAATCAACATCTTTATATACGGTTCCTTTATTCCATAAACGCTGGCTATGTTTTTCACCTGTAAGATCCATTTGCGCGCACATGTATCTCCCGAAAATTCATTTACTGCCTCGGTTGCCATACGCAATAATAAATCCATATTTTGCACAGCTTGTCCCACTGTATTTCGTTTATTCTTGCCACATTCTTTGTTCATTTTCTCACCGCCGCCGTCTTCGCTGTCGCAAACTTCGTTTTCGTCGCTATTCCCGTCGCCGTTGTTGTTGTTGCGGGCGCCGTCTGCACTGTTGTTCTTGTAACTGCGTATCCCGCTTTTGTCGTCATGTTCGCCGTTACTTTTGTCGTTGCGCACAGTGCTCTTCTCATCGCCGTCTTCGTTGCTATCTCCAGCTTCGCTGTCACTTTCGTCGTCTTTATGCTCTCCGTCTTTTCCGTTATTTCTTTTTCCTTTTTGAACATTATTATTGCTGCTTCCGAAATCTTCTTCCTCGCTTTTTAATAATAATTTCAATTGATTTCGCTTTTCGTTTGTTAAATTATTCAAACGCAAAATCAATTCTCTTTTTGTTCCCGTGGTTGGTTCTTTTACTTCACTCAACCATCCTTTCAATTGCGCCGTCGATGCATTGCTTATATTCATTTTTTTTTCTCTTTGGCTCGTGATCGGCCCACTTCTGATATTGTAGGGGTATTATAAATCCTTTTGTTTACTCTCCGTTTCGTGCGTTGTTCGCAGTGCTGTTTGGTGTTGTTTTTGTTTGCACATAAATATGTTAGCTTATTTTAGTCGAAGAACATTAAGATTAAATACATATATCCAGATTAAACTCATAATACAACTGTTAAGAAGCCATCGAGATGATCCTGATAGTACAACGGATGAAGTATTAAGAGATGCAACAGTCGTTGCAGAGTCAATTGGGTTGGTGGAGGATATGCCATCACTTCCTCGTATATTTGGTAAGCAATGTAACCGAAATAACCAAAACCAAGCCTGGCTTTGATGAGTGTTCACCGACGACTACTTATGGACGATTTGGATGAATTCAATAACAAAGTTTTAAAAGAATTTAGAAAAACCCCAGAAAGTTATATTTGCTTCAGCTTTGTTCCATTTAAAATAAAAATTGCAGTTTAAAAAAAACTTATTTGTTTTGTATTTGTATATACCCTTCACTCAAAAAGTGAATATTTAGTTAGGTATGAGAGGGTTTGTAATTTACAAAAGGAGGCGTCGCAGACTTATACTTATTTGCACAGATGCCATATATGCCACAAAGCTGTTATTTTCGAAAATATCTTAACCATATTATGCCTCATGAAATCGGGTTATCCAACCGCCAGCAAGCAAGGCCAGTTTTTCCAATGGTTAAGAAACTAATAACGATCCTCATAGACCCGACTTTTGTTTTTTGTAAGATTTTCGAGAATTTTAAATTTTTATAAGCGTGTAAATAATAAAGTTTACTATGTTGAGGAATAATTCACTGTCTACAAATAGAAATAGAAGTTTTCAAACTGTTCTCACTGGCTACTTAAGCGCAACTTGAATTCAGATGTTTTGCTGAAAACATTACCTAAGAGGATAAATTTTATTTAGTTGGAGATTTCTTTGTTTTTTTCATGTTTTTAAAAGCCCCCCAGCTATATTTTTTTTATGGCACCAAGTAGTAAGGAAATATCTTAAAATTTTAAATTTATTCACATTTTTTTTTTTGAGAACAAGTACAGAAAGTTAAAAACAAAAGTTTCAGTTTTTATTTTTAAATTTTGCATATATCTTTAACTTCTCTGGAGTCTCCAGCTGCTTTACACACTTCAGAAAGTAAGTCTTTTAATATTGATTCTTGCCTTCCTTGGGAGCCATCTATTGTGATTGTTGGAATAAACGTAATAGGAGGCCTTAGTGAGTTAGTTGATTCTCCAATTACTTTAAGCAAATCCACACCACGATAACTTTCAAAACAATTTTGGATGACGCTATCGTCAAAATTGATTTGACTTGTGCACTGAAAGATATAAAAATTTATATTGAATATAAGTCCGAAAAAAGTTGTAATCAATTGTTCTTAGAATACCAGAAAGTTATTCCTTTCTTTAAATTAGTTATTTTATTATAAATTTGTTTATGTAAAAATAATAATAATACTATTAACTATTTCCCTTGTTATACCCGTTACTCGTAGAGTAAAATGATATACTAGATTCGTTAAAAAGTATGTAACAGGCAAAAGGAAGCGTTTCCGACCATATAAGGTATTGTAATATGAAAATCCTTGTAGTTGTTTGTTCTTTGTGGAGCATAGCTCCGTTTATTTGATTGACAGGCTCGTGTCAATGGTAAAATTCGACTGATTCTTAAAGCTAAAACAATATTCTTAGGCTATTAATTGCGCCTTCGCTGCCTGGTGAAGTCGGCAGAGAAGCGACTCTTATGTATATATGTTAAAGAGTTGAGCGAAAATGATATGTGCGCACATTATGTATGTATGTATGTATGTAGCTCATAAGCGGGCGATCATATAACGCTTCCACTTGAACATTATTGTTTATGCTAGTATTCTAAATATATGTGTACGCATACCACATCTCCTTCCTTTTAAAAATAACGTAACATAGTGTAGTTATTTTATTCTATTATTGTTATTATTATTTTTTTTTTTTTGGCTTCTTAAATTGTATTTTTCCATTATTAGAATGCTATTTGTATTAAATCATGACGTCATTTATGAATAAAAAACTTTTAATCGATCTTTATGGACTATTTGTCTTTTTATTTTTATTCTTTGATATTGTTATATTGTCTCTTTCTTCTATCTTGTTTACCTTATAGGGTACCGTATATTTAAAATTTAATTTATGACCTACTTCATTTCTAAATACAACTTTATCTCCTACTGTTATTTCTATATTTTTGGTTTGTAAATCATAGTTTTCCTTATCTTTTTTTTATGCTCTTCAAGCATAGTTCTAGCTCTTTTATATGCTACTTCTAATCTATATTTTATATTCTTCGAGTAATCTTCTACATTATACAGTGGTTCTATTCTATTTGTTTTATTAACATTTGCGAACTGCCTTGGTAATCTTCCAAAAACTAGTTCATATGGACAGTAATCATGCATGACTCATGGTGTTGTGTTGAAACAATATACAAAATATTGTATCCAAACGTCCCAATCAGTTTTGTCTGCAGAAATGTATGAACGAATGTATTCATTGAATGTTCTATGACTTCGTTCGATTGTCCCTAAAGTACGGTGGTGATATGCGGTGGATGTAAGATTTTAAATCTTCATATATTTACACATATCTTCAATTACCTTTACCTTATTACCTTTTTATACTCGTTACCCATGTCCGAAATGAACGGGTTCATTGGACCGTACTTTAGTATACAATTTTCGAATATAGCTTGGGACAGTATTTGCGCTCTTGTTCGCGACAGGTATGCCTACCAGATATTTTGTTAAATCACATATTAGTGTGACGATGTATTCATTGCGATATTCTGTTTTCGGTAGTGGACCAACTGTGTCCGCTATCACTAATCAAAAGCATTTGTTGGGGTTTCTGTATGAGTCATTGGGGTCTTCGTATGTGTCGTTGTTTTCGACATTTGGCATTTATGACATCTACGTAGGTACTCTTTTATATGACGAGTCATATTTTTCCAATAATAGTGTCTTTTTATTTTTGCTAGCGTTCTTGTCATGCCTGTATGACCTCCTTGAATTGGATCGCTACTGGATCGCGCTACTCTCAATTTTATATTGCCCATATTTTTGAAAGTATCTATTGAAATGGTTTCAAAGATTTTTTTTACTTGGTGCCAATTTGAGTTGGCTGATTTTTAGTATAACGGCTTGCATTTCAAGCCTGTGGAAGAACTGACCTAAATTGAAAATTCCATTGGTATATAAATCGTCAACATCAATTCTTGCAATAACTTTATTTCCTCTTTTTAGTAAACAAATAGATTCAGTTATTCGCAAGGTCACTACTTTTCGTACTTCATCATTTGTTATGACTTCGTGTCCGTTGGGCTTAGATACATTTTCGATACTTTGCCTAGGCAATAGTTCCTTATTTGTTACTGTACAGTTTTTATCTTGTCTACTTTCTGATTGTTTCGGCTTCCTCTATTTGAGTAGCCACGGCCTCTATAATTGTTACCATTATTTTGGTTACCGTTATTGCCGTAATTGTTCTTGTATTGGTTATTGTAATGGCCTCTGCCGCGACCATTACCTCTACAACCTTGGCCTCTAAAGTTAGAGTTAGAGTAACCTCTCTTTGAATACATTACATGATTCACATTTCCGGTTACTCTGGTGCTAGTTCTTCTGTACGCACCTATGGCAGCATCCATAGTTGTGCACGTACCTGCTTCTAGCACAGTCTTCACACTTTCGTGTTCGGTCTTTTTTATCATAACATCGATGGCATCCCTAGTACTCAATCTATTGGCTTGCTCACTGTGTAAACCTTCATCGATATACGAGCCTTCTAAGAGCTTACGTAAATTATCAACTTCGGTTGTGAACTGTGTAGCTGTTTTGCCTCTTTGTTGTACTGTAGATAATTTTGCCTTGATGTTTTGGGATGTCTCCCCAACAATTGAAGTTTGCAGTTTATTAATTATTGCTTCAATTGTAGATTCGCTCAGTACCAGATTCAGAGTAGTGCCAATCAATTTTGATTTTATTACTTGGACTGCAATGTCCTCAAATGGTCCTTTTGCAAGGTCTACTAATTTGATGGCCATAATAAACCTCTGAAGATGGATCTTTTGTCCATCAAACTCCGGAACTGCCGCTGTCATTTTGCTTAAAGTTATTTCCTGTTCTTCTTTTTTCCCTGAATCTTCTGGCAATTGCAACATTGCTGGTATTGTTAGATCGTTCAGATCTTCTTCTTTGATTTCTAGTTCAGTCAGAATCATTGAGTGATTCTGTTTCTTCTTCACTTAGAGTCAAGAGGAATTAAGAATTGTTGGTATGGATATGTTTAAATCGAACCTTTCTTTGATATTTATTAGATTATTATATATTCTATTATTATTCTATATTATGCTATATTCTTATTAGCAGTTTGCTTATCAAATTTTTCATTTATTCCATTTAAGATGGCTGCTAAATTTTGCCAATCCATAATTTATATGTAGAAAGTAGTAGTAAAGTAGAAAGTTTTTTTTATTATTTTATTATTATTTTTATTTCATTAGTGACCTCATTATTTAAAAATTAAATTGTTTCTAGGCCATTGGCCCTGCTATTATATCTTTTCTTTAAGCATTTATTATGGAGTTTGTACACTTTTATGAGTGCATGTATCATCATTAATATAAAAATTGCTAACAAGAGTAGAGTTATATAGCTTAAATTGTTTGACTCCATCTCCACTTTGTTTATTACATTTGCAGTGGAATCCGCTGTTGTATCAATTAAACCCATATTGGGTTTAAAGATTTCTTCAATTTTTTTCGCAAATTTCTTCCTATATATTCTGGGTGTTACTATTGACATTTACTTTAAAAATGGTATTGCTATTAGTATTTTTATTTTTGAATTTTATGTTAATTAATTCTTTGTTAAAGAAAATTTAGTTTTTTTTTATAAGTATGTATATACAGCTGTGTTCAGAAAAATAGCAGTGCTTTGGACTTGAGAGTTTAAGATAAAAAATACCTATGATTTACAGTTTTAATGGGAATTTTTTTTTATAATATCATTAGGTATTAAATTTCAAACAATTTAACAAATGTTTCACTTTTATTTCTTCAATAGTTTCGAAAATATAGATTAAAACAACATAATAGGCAGAAATTCTGGTGTTCAATGAAATAGCAGTGCTAAGAAAAAATTGTAACAAAATTCAACTTGACTTAGAACGAACTTAGTTTTTCTTTTTAATATGTTAATTAGGGCCTAATACTTGGCTGGAAAGCCTTAGTTAGCCAGCACAGCCAGTAGTCGTCTCCGAATAGTAACGTCACTGATTCCCAAGTTCAGCTCAGACTTTATGTCCCTAGAGGATGCAAAAGGATAGGCGTTGCTCTAACGAACTATGCGTCGATCCTCTATATCTGTGGTTTTTTGTTTGGTACCACGGGTTTCGGGCTTCCATTCATATTTAATGGCATTGGATACCATTTTGGAAAACATTCAAGGGTTTTTTGAATGTCCCTATATGTTTTTCCTTCCTTTCTAAGCTTATGAATTTACATTCTTTTCTGCTGGGAGCAGTGCTTTCCTCTAGCCACTAAAATATATTTTTTTTATTTTTTTTAATGTATTGCCCTTTTAAATATACTAATTAACTTAACCAAACTCACTTTTTAGAAAATATTGACAATTTCGGGACTTTACGTTGGTCAAAACCAGACACTGCTATTCTTATGAACAGCCTAAAAGTTGTGATTTTGCTCAAGAATGTAAATAAAAAAAGGATAACAAGAAAAACTAACCGGATTTTCTTTTTTTCCCTATCTACACATTGCATTTAACAAAAATAAGTGGGATAAAAAGTCGATTCCGAAAAGGGACATGGAAAAATACCTTTGTATTACTTAGTTTCCTTCGCACTGCTATTTTTCTGAACACAGCTGTATAAGTTAACACGAGCAAGTCAGAGGGGTGCAACGACCAGCCGAAATGCCATCCAACACCGGATGTTCCAACAACAACATCGACGACGCTGAATCAGCCCAGTTACGCATTTCGCTTTAGCGAAAGCGATGTGCAAGGATCAGCGTGATGCGAGGCGGGCATGTGCGCGCTGGGTGATCGTCGAAGGCATGTAACTCCAGACGGCACGAGGCGCCTCCAACCGAAGACTTGGCGGCCTTAATAAATTCGATTTGTAGTTACTTCGTAACAGACCAGAATTCAGAGCAGTTGGCTCTAATAAAAGAACCATTTAATAATACAAACGTATTTGGTTTTATTTATATATTTACTTGTTTCTCGTTTATTCTGTTTTCTTTTGCTTAGTTTTTCTTTTTTCATATGTTCCTGCCTATTATATTTGTATAGCTTTACAGGCTATACGGCTCATCGGGAAGAAATATTTCCGCTCAATGTTACAATTTTTGGTTTTTTATAGTTAGAAAAAAAAAAAAGCATCGCAGTGAAATTGAAAAAAAATTACGCTTTCTGAAACGCTGTCGGTTCCCTTGCTGGCTTAACTGGACGCGTTGCAGTTTTAGTTTTTATATTATTTGTGGTTTCGATGAATGAGAGAGTTGGGCTTTGGGTTTTTATTGACGCCTTTTTTAATTCTTGTTGTAAGAAATCAAGCTCCGCTTGTAGTTTGTGAGCAGTTGACCAGGCTGGTGGTGGCCATCTTAGGTGAGCTATTCTCTTTTTTTTTGCCGCACACCGCCACGCTTGTTTCCCATTGCCTCACTCTACTCACTCAAAATTTTGTTTTTTTCATCCGTGTCTCCAGTCCAGTCCAGATCAATTTTTGATTTTATAGGGATTTTAGGAGTCCTTAATCCTTTGTAGTTCTAAGGCCCCTTGTCCTTAGGCCTTAGATCCGACGTCCTGTCACGGTCGCAATGTAATATGAAAATCCTTGTAGTTGTTATTTGTGGAGCATAGCTCCGTTTATTTGATTGACAGGCTCGTGTCAATGGTAAAATTCGACTAATTCTTAAAGTACAATATTCTTTTTAGGCTATTAATTGCGCCTTCGCTGCCTGGTGAAGTCGGCAGAGAAGCGGCTGTTATATATGTATGTTAAAAAGTTGAGCGAAAATGCTATGTGCGCACAGTATGTAAGTATGTATGTAGTGGCATTTGGTTAGCGTGTGAATGCTGACCATGCACTTATGTATGTAGCTCATAAGCGGGCGATCATATAACGGTTCCACTTGAACATTATTGTTTATGCTAGTATTCTGAGTACATTGTACTCTATGTAACTATGTATTCTAAATATGTGTGTACGTGTACCACAGTATATATATTCTTGATCAGGATCAATAGCCGAGCCGATCTGGTCTCAGGTGCTAAATAAAACCTTTAAGGTGGAGATTCAGCATACAGATTCTAGAGACACCGCAGCGCAAGTTTGTTGACCCATGTTGCCGCGAACATTCTAACGTCCTAAAACCGCTCAAAACTGTCACGCCCACACGCGTGTGACTTCGAACTATAATAATCATGAGTCCCAGGTTCTGCCGACTGAGCTAGCCAGGCTATTGGTATATATATATATATATATAATATATATTTTGATATAAAAACAAATTTAGCTCATGGGGTTTTTGTATAATTATTTATGCGTAAAAGTATATATATATAGTATAGTATATAAGTATATATATTATATATTTGTATACATCTGTTTTATATTGAAAGACGCCTACAAATTGTTTAAACCAGCCAAACATTTAAGAATGTTTCTTTTTATTATTTGTCTTTCCGATTTCAAGCACTCGAACCGCCCAAAACTTTCATGGCCACATTTTTTTAACAATTTGGGATATCGTTAATTTTAATTTTTCATGAATGATATGCCGAAAACATTTTGTCCACGTCCACTCTGACGCCTAAAACACGCATTAAAATTATTTATTTTTTCGCCGATTTCTACCGATATTCCTTAAAAATTTTGAACATTTTTGGTCTCACTTGGGTAACGGGTATCTGATAGTCGGGGAATTCGCCTATAGCATTCTCTTATTTTTATATTTTATTTAATGCCTCAATACTTCATTTTATACTTTACTTAAGATTTCTTGAAACAAATAAAACCGGTAAAATATAGTAGCTTAGCAGCCTTCCACTCAAAGAAGGCAACATCTGATCAGCATTCAGGATCCTTATTTCATCATCACCAGCTCCCCGAGGACCGGCCGTATAGAATCGTATTGCGTAACATACCCCATGGAGTATGTCTACAGAATGAAGGCCATATCGTTGTACGTGTATATACTCCACGCAATAAGTCGACCTCCCTCCCCCTTAATATGAGGTTTATTGATCTCAAAAAAGCGGGAAATAACAAGCTTGTTAAGAATATTCTTGTCTTGAGTGATATGGGAGAAACCACGTAAGCAAGTCGAGCCTGTACAATGCCATAGATGTCAAGGCTATGGCCATACCAAAACGTATTGTTCTCGGCATTTTATTTGCAGAGAATGTGGAGAAAACCACCCCATTTCGGAGTGTAGGCTCAAGCAAGATGATGCCAGATGCTGTTATCACTGTGGAAAGCCCCCTGCAGCTAACTTTAAAGGTTGCATTAAATACCTTAAAGAAGCTTCTACTCGTAAGCATCATTTGAAGACCAATGAACCCACTGCTGCTGGTCCTATTAACGGATCCCCTGCCCTTGGCGTTGGAAGGCCGTCTTTTGCGTCCGTTGTCAGAGGAAATCAGCCTGCTGTTCAGCCAATTCATTGGCCTGCCGCTACTGCTACTAATGTAACTACCAACCTGGACTCCAAACTGGAACAGCTTTTTTCTAGGCTTGACAGAATGATGTAGTTAGTGTAAACGTTGATGCAACTACTTCTCCAGACCCGTCCTTCGCCCTCTGCATTTAAAAATGGGTCTTCTTAAGATAGCAGCATGGAATTCAAATGTGGCCTCCTCGAAGACCAATGAGATCCTCGCTTTTATTGAGCTTCACGACATAGACATCCTCCTGATATCAGAAATCCTTTTCTCCTCCCGGTCCAACTTCAGGATGACAGACAACAAGGTGGTGCGGTGATCCTTGTTGGATCAAATATCTCTCATCAACCATTCGACACTCTATCCAAAAATCATATCCAGGCAGTAACTATTCAGCTGACTGCAAGCAGAGGAAACTTTAATGTTCCCTCTGTATACTGCCCTCCGACTCTATTGTTGGGCAGTATACACACAATTTGGCACAAAGTTCCTTGTGGCAGGTGACTGGAACGCAAAACACAGATGGTGGGAAAATTACAGTATCAGAGGTAGGGTGCTGTATTCTTCACGTGCAGAAAATCGAATCGACATCGTTGCAACTTGAGAAGTCACATAACATGTGCCATTGATTTTGGGATCTCCAAAGGCTTTAGACAGCAATAAATCAGGGTGAATGTGCTGACAGAACTGTCATCTGATAATCTCCCTTTGCTCTTTGAGCCATAATTTAGATCATTTTTAAATATTTAGAAGTGTTACAAAAATGCTGTCTCCACAAGCGGACGTTCGGATCTTTAAAGAGCACATCGAGGCTACTGTAGAACTCAGAATATTACGTACGTACGTCGACTACTTCACATCTGCAATCATTGAAGCTGCCCCAACCCCTTCCCAAGTTGGTCTCACGACCATAAGGAGGCCTCCCATTTTAAGCTTGGAGGCTAGGGACTTGCTCAGCCAAAAAAACGCCTCAGAAGGCTATACATCACGACAGGAGATCCAACAATATTCAAGTACTACTAATAGACTGTGCCGTCCGCTAGCCAATAACCGTAAAGCAAACCAAAAATAAGGTATCATTGGAGAGTGCTGGATTCTCAATATGGAAACTCACGAGAGGCAAGAGACAGCTTTTGTGTCAATCACCAATTCAGGACCGAGGTGGCATCTGGCTTAAGACGGATGATGAGAAAGCGAGTGCTTTTACTTCGTACCTGGCCTCCACTTTCATGCCCTTCAATTTAACGGACGACACCAATCGTGAAACCATCGTAAATTTTTTGGATACTCCGACTACAATAACTACTACTACTATACCTATAAGACATACCTCACCGCAGGAAGTAATGATGCAACTAAAGGCTTTGCAACCTAAAAAAAACCGCTGGTTACGATGGCATAGACAACAGAACTGCGAAATTTCTACCACGCAAGGGAGTGCTTACTCTTGTGAAAATATTTAATGCCATGCTTAGTTTAGGTTATTTCCCCAGGCAATGGAAGCGTGCGCGCATTTTAATGATCCACTAAGCTGGAAAGTCACCAACCCAGTTCGACTCATACCGCCCGATAAGCCTGCTACCAACTTTCTCCAAAGTTTTTGAGAGAATTTTGCTTACCCGCTTGATGGAACTGCAGCAGGTAACAGAACACATCCTACAACACCAATTCGGCTTCAGGAAGTCTCATGGTTGCCGCGAACAAATCTATCGCCTTGTAATGTACATCACACATGTCTTTGAGCACAAGCTTAACACAGTCGGCAAGCGTGTGGCATGAAGGTCTGCCATTTAAAATGAAAGATCTCCTCCCAGCAGCCCATTATGCCATCCTCAGCGACTTCATCGCTGATCGGACCATCGATGTTGCAGTACGAGACTGTCAGGGGTTCCCCAAGGAAGTGTGCTTGGACCCTTCCTGTATACCCTGTACACTGCTGTCTGCTGTGCACTAAAACACCGATAAAGCCTCTCCTGCTCAGCTGCTCCTGGCCACCTACGCTGATGACAACGCCATGCTTTTGTACTCATCGCACTCATCCTTGCAATTCGCTTCCAATGCAATCGATGAACTGCCTAAGGGAACATAGCCATTAACTGCAGCAAGTCGGCCAGATTTACCATGCGACCTCAAGCCTGCCTCGGCCTTCTCTTCGACGGAAATACCATTGACTACGTCTCACCCAACTGCTACCTCGGAATTCACCTTGATCGGACGCTGAGTTGGAAAGCCCATATCACGGCAGTTAGAGCCAAATTCTCATAAAAACTGAAAAACTGGACTGGCTTCTACACTCAAGAAAACTACATTTGGCAAGTAAGGCTCTCTTAATAAAAGCGATATTAGGTCCAACACTGAGCTACGCTATCCAAGTTTGGGGAACTGTCTCTAAGACTCAGATCAATACGTTTAGAGTAATACAATCGCTAGCGGCACGACATGCATCTGGGCTACCCTGGTATGTGAGCAACCGAGTTAAAAGTTGTCCCACTGGGAGACCAAGTAAACTTCCACAGCAGCCGATATGCCGATAGAGTTAGCGTCCACCCGAACAAGATGGCGAATGAACTTGTCGACCCTATTTCCCACCGACGCACTTCGTTTTTTTTTGGGCAGTCTAAGTATTTATGTCAATATATCGTTCTTTGGCAATAATTTTCTAAAAATTGACCGAAAGCTTCACTAAATCGTTTTATGAGCTTTTAAAGGTGAAGTGTTGAACAGCTGATTGAGAGAAAGCAATTCCCGCCAAATTATTTCCTTACTTTTGCACTTACGATCGTTAATACGCATCCATAAATTATAGTAAAATATGGAAAATAAAGGCCAAGGTATGTTGTTTTTAACGTATGTAGTTAATATATGTGTAGTTGTACTATATTTTTGTGTTGTGTAACATCCAATTTATGTGTATTTTAGCAGAAAATTCTAATGTGTCCCCTGTGTTTTCAGGAGTATAACTAATTTTCTGACAAAAGCTAAAAACGTCAGTTTGTATCTTTAACTAGTGTCTTTGACGGTAAAGTAATATCTTTTGCCTATTTTTGCTCGTTTTCCTAAAATTTGATTTTATATAGGCAAGTTCGAGTTCAGACATAGCGACCTCATGGACATTTGGAGGCGTAACAATCGACAAGTAAGTTATGTTTCAGGTTACGTTTATTCTGCAATTAACAACAATAATCTGGAATCGAAAAAGACAGAAGAGGTTGACAAAAAAAATAGTACATTTTCAATTATTCATTAAAAACTTCCCGAGTGCAACAGACAACTAGCCCGATTTATTTCCAAACATACTAAGTGGATGGCGTCCAAGATAACAAGTCCTGTTAGTGATTTTGAAAACTCCAAGACACCACAGCAGATGGGACGCAGAAACTTATCTTACCAAAATGCAGGAGAAAGACTAAAAAGGAAACTGGCATCCAATCTGGCAAGTTAAAGTGATCACGACACAAGTCTTATGATCCATGCAGCCCCTGTTTCTGGTAGAAATAAATGCAAGAGGGACGTTGCCTTTGTTCTTATTGAAACTTTAAAAACACCAGAATTTTCAAGCGAATCGAGGATGCAAATTCAATGGCAAAAACCAACCCCTCTTTCACCAGATGAGCCTCTAGCTTATCTCCTGGAAATCACGCTGACAAAACAGCAATATATAAGCACCAGGCTTTTAAATAAAAGCCATAACAGCGACATATGTCCGCCCTACAATGAAGTGATCGAAGCAAAATTAAGTGCCGACCAGAGGGTATAGAAGTAATGGAAAACACTGCTCAAGTGCTATTACAAAATCTCTTGGATCATACATCGCAAAGATTAATTAAGTTGCAATCTGATGTTTTCAACCAATTTCCAGATATATTACAAGCAGAAATTTGAAACTGAAGCTCTTGGCACACCAATTTCTGATCAATCATTATTTTTAACTTATGTCATACCCATACAAATTATAGATTCATTTTATCGGCATATCTGGATAAACAGAGCACCGCAGTCCATTTGATTTTGCAGGCCTCTAAAAATTGAGTTGATAAAGGAAACTGCTGTTCGGCTTTGATTCCACTTAAATGCCTAGGCGAAAATGCGAGTGAAGCCCGGAATAAACTTTACAAAAGGGACCGACTATCACATGCAAGGAAAATAGTCGGATCAATACGATGAGTGATATTTTCCACATAGCGCTTGATTCCTCGGACCCACAATAGTGGGTATAATAATCAACAATTTGTTTAAAAGAAAGAGAGAGAAAAAACAGGAAAAAAACACTTCCGAAGGCAGTAATAAGTCTTTTGGAAATACAGTCTGTCAGACAAAATATTGGATTAACATTCTGATTCTGATTCGAGTTCAGATTCGGAAATCTATAAGGTATAACCAGAAGAAGAAGAGGGCGATTATTTTTAAAACAACAATATACACACTTTTATTAAAAAAAAAAAAAAAACAATCAAATTTCGTTGACTCATGAGACATACCAGTAGTTAATATGGGAGGCAAGAGAGGTGCATGGTCGCACAAACCAAATTTTGTGTGCAAACATTGTGATTTAACAACAAAATGTACAAAGTTTCAAGTCTGTAGCTCAATTTTTAGACTTTATGCCAAATCGAGTACTGGACCACAGTGCGACGTCTGAAGAGAATACATCCCCATGAACTCCTTGCACGTAGGATAGCATAATCTCTCCACGATATATACATTATAATTAAGGAACGATATCCATAATATTATCTTTTGAGCTACACATCACATTTGACAAAAAAATGTTTGTCATGTTCACTTTAACATCTACAAACCGCCCAAAGCTATTACGACTTTACATTTTTCTCCAAAATATATAAAGGTAAAGGTTACTAAAATGAAGTATTTTTTTTTAGCAAACTGATATGCTATCTTGGCGGATTCTGCGACCGAACAACCCAACGAAATAACGCTTGGGGAACCAAAAAAGACCAGGCCTCCACCTATATTCGTAAGAGAAAAGATTACAATTCATTGCTTTGGTTGGTGACACCAAATTCCAAATTATCACGTTTAAAAAGGAGGTAAAGCTGGTAAAAACTACTACACCCACCAATTAAAGATGCAAAGGGCTATAGGTAGTACTTAAGGGCATTGAAGCAACAGCGACACCTGCAGAAATAATTGAGGCTCTGAAGGGTAAAAACTTTTCTGCAAAGACAGCTATTAATATTTTAAACAAAGACAAAGTTACGCAGCCACTATTAGAATAGAACTTGGACCACGAAAAACGAAGTGAATCCAATATACAATCTATAGCACTTGCTACATGTAAGGATCAACGTGGAGGAGCCGCAAATGCAGTAATTGCGCGGAAAAACGTGCTGCAAACTAGTGGTTTGTAAAGGATTAAAGAGCCGCCTAAACAAACGTATTGCCACAGCACATACATACAACAAATTCAATTTCTGCTCTCCCCAACCGATGTTTCAACCACCATTAACTGTCCCAAGCACTACCCCTAAAATTTCCTTTGCTAGCGCCTTAAAATCCGGACTAGAAGAACCCGCCCCACCGACAAGAACTGCATATTCCGAACAAATACCAAATACAAATACATCGTCGTAATGATACTATCAGAAACGAACCTCACAAATAAATACAATTTTCATATGCCAGGATACTTGCTTGTACTTGGTACAAATCATCCAGATGGTTAAGCCAAAGACACTAGACTAACAAGATGCGTAACGCCATACGATTTTTTGGCACACGATTTTTTCGCCGTGGCTCTAGAGGTGGCTCCAGGCTCTCTCGAATTTTTGTTGGAGAGCGGGAGAGCGGAGAGGTCTACAGCGAACAGTTCTTTTCTACGGATACAGTGATAGCAGATAACTGTATGTGTGCACACGTATGCTCATGCATTGTAAATTTGACAAAATATGCCCTTCACCTTAGAAGTTCTTAGACTTTTAATCTATATTATTTTTGATCAATGAACACCAAATTCTTGTTTTATTTCTCAATGTAATGTCTTCATTTTGGAAAATTTATGTTTTAAATTACAGTAGTTATAATATTTTCCTTTGTATTTGCTTTAAATATTTAGTATATTTATTAAGTCATTTGACTTTTTTTTCTTTTTTACTCACACAAGCAAGCAAATTCTATTTTTAGAATTCATAAGCTCTCAGCGTTAGCGAGCGGACAGAGGGCAATTTTGGCCGTAAAAACCACAAGCAGGCTTACAAATGCTCTTAAACAAGAGGAATAAAACAGCCAACGTTCATATATCTCCCATCAGCACTAAGAACCCCCTTTGTGGAGAGCTCACAGAATTCACAGAATATTTTTAGAATTCATAAGCTCTCAGCGTTAGCGAGCGGACAGAGGGCAATTTTGGCCGTAAAAACCACAAGCAGGCTTACAAATGCTCTTAAACAAGAGGAATAAAACAGCCAACGTTCATATATCTCCCATCAGCACTAAGAACCCTTTGTGGAGAGCTCACAGAACCCTTAAGTCTCCAATAGCTTCAATTATGCCACTACGAAGTCCCTCTGGCACCTGGTTTCGCCATTTACAAAATAAAAAAAAAAATTTCGACGAAATCCCGAAACCAACTCATTTATTCTCCCTCCTTTAATAGAAGCAAATTTAGAACCTCAAGAACCCATTGAATTCCGACTATGTGAATTAGCAAAGGTTACCAAACAGTAACTTAAGCCAAAGAAATCGCCTGGCATCGACTTTATAACTCCAAAAACGCTCATTGAACTCCCAAAGTGTGCTATAGATAAAACGCAGCCATTATCATATAGACCGATAAGCTTATTAACTTGTCTCTCAAAGTGGTTTGAAAAATGCTACTCCTACCAATTAGCCCTCATATTAAAATAAACATACTTCCAACATATCAATTTGGATTCAGGGAAAAACATGGAACCATCCACTCGAATCACGTCAGAAATTTGTACTGCTTTTGAGCATCGAGAATATTGTACAGCCATTTTTCTAGACGTCGCGCAGGCATTTGACAGAGAGTGGCTTTTGCCCCAAAACACACATAGCCTACTGAAGACATACCTATACAACAGAGTGTTTGCAATAAGATGCAATACAAGCACCTCACGCGATTGCGCAATCGAAGCTGGAGGAAATGTTCTGGGTACACTCCTATACACCGGATTTCCCCACAGACTACAATATAACAACCTCTACGTTCGCTATATATACCGCGCTACTCAGTCGCTCCAAATGCCCAACAAAAGCCACGGCACTCCTATCTCGAGACTTAAAATCTGTAAAACGATGGCTTTCCAACTAGAAAATCTCAATTAATGTACAAAAAAAGCAAGCAAACAAACAAATATGCCCACCACTGGTCCTGAATAATATGTACATCCCACAAGCCGACAAGGCAACATATCTGGGTATTCTTCTAGACAGGCGGCTCACTTGGTGCAAAAATATAGAAGCCAAGACAACTTAAACTTAAAGAAAAGAGTTCAAAGCTCTCATATACAACTCCGTCTTAAAACCGATCTGGACTTATGGCTCCGAGCTGTGGGGCAACGCATCCAAGAGTAACAAATACATTATTCATTATTCATACATTATTTTGAGAACCATCACTGGAGCGCAGTGGTACCTTCGGACCGAAGACACACACAGAGACCTAAAAATCAAATTAGTAATCGAAGTAATAACAGAGAAGAAAATGAAATACCTAGAAAATCTGACCACCTATCCAAGTACCCTTGCAAGAAAACTAATCCGAGTATACAGTCAAAGCCGGCTGCACCGCAACGACCTCCCAGCCTAGAATTAAACTTATTAGAGTATTAATCACAAACACTATCACTTAGTTTTTTTTTTTTTTTTTTTTTTTTTTATTTTACTTTGCTTTTATTTATTGAATCTTCTTGTATAAGAACTAACAATAAGTTTAAAAATCTTAACTATAACAAGTATTTTTTGAACAGTTGTATTATTTTTCCAACTGTTCTATGTTTAAACGGCCCTAATAATTTATTCGCTGGGTTGGTAGGTCCTTTCGCCGGAGACGGGAACGGCTGCTGAGCTGGATTAGACCTCGCGCTAGGTGGTTGGGGTGCGTGTGAAGCTTGCTATGGTATTTTTCCTTAAGTTCCGTGATTGCGTTGGTAACTGATGGGATATTTAAGTCTCTTTGGATGTTTTCACTCCGAACGTACCACGGTGCCCCAGTGATGGTTCTCAGAATCTTTGATTGTGCTCGCTGAATGATGTCAATATTGCTGTTGCTGGCATTGCCCCATAACTGTGAGCCATAGGTCCAGATTGGTTTCAATATAGAATTGTAGAGCAAGACCTTGTGATCTAGGCTGAGCGGAGAACCAGAGTTGATGAGCCAGTGTAAGTTGTTGGCTTTGAGTTTAAGTTGGGTTTTTTTGGCTTCAATGTGCCTGCGCCATGTGAGTCTTCTGTCTAGGTGTACTCCTAGGTACGTTACCTCGTCTGCTTTCGGGAGTGGTATGCTGTTCAACAAGAGCGGAGGACAGTCTTGTCTGTTTAGCGTAAACGTCACGTGCTTGCATTTTTGCTCGTTTACTTTTATTCGCCAGTCAGAGAGCCACTTCTCAATGTCGATGAGGTACAGTGCCAACTGTGCTGTAGCTTGGATAGGGGACCTTGAACGGCTAAGGATAGCTGTATCGTCGGCAAATGTGGATACCGTTAAGCGACTATTTGTAGGGATGTCGGCTGTATAGATGAGGTATAAGGTTGGCCCAAGAACGCTGCCTTGGGGGACTCCAGCCTCAATTGTATGAACAGTGGAAGTGCCAGTGTTGCACCGCACTGCAAACTTTCTGTCATAGAGGTAAGACTTTAGAAGTTTGTGTGTGCTTTCGGGTAGGGATGTTTTAATTTTAAACATTAGGCCGTCGAGCCAGACTTTGTCGAATGCTTGGGATACGTCTAAAAATACTGCTGTACAGTATTCGCGATATTCAAATGCAGTTCTTATTTCCGTTGTAATACGATTCACCTGTTCAATGGTTCCGTGGCTTTCGCGAAATCCAAATTGGTGGGCTGGGATTATATTGTGGTATATCAGATGTTGATTAAGTCGGATCAGCAGGCATTTTTCGAATAGTTTCGAAATGCATGAGAGTAGACTTATTGGTCTGTAAGATGAAGCGACTGTGTGGTTCTTACCAGGCTTTGGAATCATTATGATCTTCATCATCTTCCATCGTTGTGGAAAGTAACCAAGTTTGGTGATGGCATTAAAGAGCTTGGTTATGTAGCGAACTGCAGAATGTGGCAGCTGGATGATCATTTCCGGTGTTATAAGGTCGTAGCCGGGGGATTTTTTCGGGCTGAGATTGTCTTTGATTATTTTAGTTATTTCTTTAGGACGAAACACAATTGGGGTGTGTTGCTGATGGCGGTTTACGGGATAGGACGGTAGCGCGAATGTGCTAGTAGCCTGGTTTGGCGTGAACACATTTTGTAGGTGAGCGGCAAATGTGTTGGCTCTGTCTTCATCACTACGGGCCCAGCCACCTGATGAATTCCTTATCGGCAAAACGGTTTCAGTCGGTGGGCGAAGAGTTGAGTGGGCTCGCCACAGTGACTTTTGTTTTGTGCCTGTTGGTGTGAGTTGCTCTATGTATCGGCGCTGATCGTCGTCCTATCACTTAGTTAATGTTAAATAAGCTAGATTAAGATTTGAATACTTATTGTTAGTCTCTTAAAACAAAGGGAAGATTCAATAAATAATATATTATATGTAAAAAAAAAAAAGGAAACGATTCGTAAGAAATCTAAAAAAATCTAAGAAACAATCGATATTTAGCCCTAAAAACAAATAATATATAGTGATGTTTTTGCGCCACCCAAACCGGACATTTCAATATTTCGAAGAACTATAAACAATAAGTCACTTAATTGATTTCCATTCTCTATGCCATCTGCGCAGTATGCGTTTTAATAAACATTTCTTTGGCAACAGCACTTAGCCGTTCTTGTAAAAAAAGCCTGACCAAAGCAGCTTTGTCTGCTATCTTTGATCTTCTAAACTTTAGGATCCAAGAGCAATGCTCTCCCGAAAAACAATATTCTTAAAACATTGAGGCTTCTCGTCAATCCCACTTAGTCTCTGTAAACCAAGGTAAGATTTAATAAATAATATATTATATGTAAAACACATAAAAAAAAAAAATTATTTTCTTTCAAATTCACATAGAATTCGGAATACCACGAATAACATAGCGAAGTAGTCCCCGTAAAAATACCATACACAATAACTGTATTGAAGAATTGGTTAAGCCAAAGAGTTTTATGTGTTTTGTGGTATAGGGAGTCTCGAATTCATTAGGTCAATGTTTGGCGGTTGCCCAGCCCCACTTTGCTTTACTGAGAATTATACCAATGTGATCGATAGTTTTTAGGCTGTGGCTAAAAAAATAATTTCAAGAGAAATTGTCTTGTTTATCCCACAGGAATAGATAATAGTATTTGGCTGAGTATGATGAATTCATGTAATTTAATAATTAATTTGTGAATAAACATTTATCCCTGTCAGGGTAAACGCTCTTTTAGAATGCGTAGGCTTAATCGGCGAATTCTTTCCATTGCCATTTAGGTTAAGAAAACAATTTGTTTCTGCGCCGATTCAATTCGGGTTGCAGGAAATGTTTAAACCAGAGAGTTCGATTGGGTGCTTGTGAATAGTGATCCGCAAATTCCTTTATATTGAATTTTAATTCAACGGGAAAACGTAACCTTCTGTCAGCGGTATTATCAGGATAGTACTTTGCTAGTCTGGCTGCTATATACCAGAATTAAGAAGGTGGTGCCCGAGACTTACGGACTAAAATTACAAGATTATAACTGATTTCCGATTTGGATTTTTTTGTTTTGGTAAAAAAAATCTTTCTTGCAGCATTACCAAAAATACGTGTAACTCAGAACGGTTATTAATCGACTCTACATCAGCCATGGGCTAGGACCGTTTCGATTAGATACAAATTTATTATTTAGTTTCAGTTTTTTTTAACGTGAATGTTTAAAAAAAAATGTTAAAAATGTACCTTAATGTGACTTTAAGGAGAGAAATTAGTGCAGCTAGTAGAGTAAGCCTACTATAACTTATATTATACGTTATAAAATTATACTAGAACGTAATGCTTGTAGTTCGCTTAGACTATATTCTTAATATAGTAATCTAATCTTAACATAGATCCTATATCTAATTATTTTATACATATACATCGTATACATAAATATATAGTCAATTCTTCTTATAGTGATTGAGTAGTGAAGTGTTCTGACAAGTCTGCTTCGGTGCTTCCCTTATTCCTGCTGGAATGAACGATATCTATTCTTCGACAGCAGACAGATTGAGATCATGGTGCAGCGGTTTATTACTGACGTACCATTCAGAGCCAATAATAATGGAATCATGGAATCTAAGCCGTGAAAATATTTTCTTAAATGGACACACACTTATCACTTTATAAGGAGATCCTGGAAATTAACGAAGTTCTAAAATAGTATTTTCATTTATAGATCACAGGTGTAACTTCAATCAGCTAGTGTGATTTAATTGGCGATTCGATGGAAATTTTCAAAAAAATTTATAAAATAAAAAATATTTAAAATGTTTGAAATGTGGGAATGACAGTTTAGAGAGGGTTTTGACGTTATAAGGGGCGCGTTCAAAGTTTTTCGGTATATCGATAAATACTGGCATGCAAAAATTTAAATTATCAATATATCATATCGCATGAATACAAAATCTTGTTCGCTAAACTCAATAACAAACATTTAATTGCTCAAAACCAGAGTTATACAATAACTTTTTTGACAATTCAATAGAAAAGTAAGCGACAAATAAAAATGGTTCCAAAATTCGGGCGTGGCAGTTTTGGGCGTTTTTTATAACGTTAGAAAATCGATAGAAATTTACAAGACTAATAAAATTGTAAAGAAATATCCAACAATTTTTAGAAATGTGGGCGTGGCCGTTTGGGCGGTTATAGGGCGTTAGAGTGAACGTGTGCAAAACGTTTTTGTCAAATCGATAGAAATTTACAAAACTAATTTAATTATGAAAAAATATCCTAATATGTAGGAAACATTTAGGCGTGGCAGTTTTTGGCGGATATGGGCGTTAGAGTAGTCGTGGCAAAAAGTTTTTTTTTGCAAATCGATAGACATTTACAAGACTAATAAAATGTGAAAAATATCAACACATTTTTCAAAAGACAGTAAAGTAGATACGGGACACCTAAATCAGGTGGTTTCTTTTCTTAAGATGCATTTTCAAACAGAAGATAGTTGATGGTGATGATTCTTTCTTTTCGTCATCCCCTACCTGTAGAATCGGGAAATTTATATGATCCTACCCATATCAAGGTGAGTACCTCATTTAAGTTCTTTAATCCTATAATAAACCGGTACAGGCTTTTTTCGCATGGCGACAATTAAATGGAATTTCTTCTTTTTATAAACTAGTTTTTTAAATAATTTCCAACACAAATACGAGAAAACCCTTTGACTTGGATTATTATTCTAATTCAGTTGTCTAACTTAAAAAGTGGAAGTGGAACTAGAAAACTAAAAACAAATACAAGACATTAAGTCCGAAAGGAACTAGCAATTAAAGCCAACATATGTTTAAAATTCTACGAAAGTTAAGTTAAAAAACTTGTATATTAAGGTAATAATGAAATCAAAATAAAAATATTAATATAATATTTAAAAGAAAAGGATATTTTCTAAAACAATAAAAATTAAAAATCTACAATAACAATGTCACAATCATTTATTGCCGCAAACCGTGGCGCTGAACGATAACAACCTTGCCGAAGCCCGTCGGCAGGTAAAAGACATAATGTAATTTAATGGTGATCCAGAAAGCCTAATCCAGAAATAAAAAAAACTAATGCTTCTGGAAAAATTAAATATAAAGTAGTAGTGGATTATAGAAAACTCAATGAAATAACTATTCCCGAACGATATCCAATACCAAACATGAGCAAAATCCTTGATAAACTGGCAAAATGTGAATATTCTACAACTATTGATTTGGCAAAGGGAGTTCACCAAGTAGAAATGGACCCAGAATCAATATTTAGAATTTCATTCTCCATCAAAAGCGTTCATTATGAATACATTCGAATGTCATTTGGCCTTAGGAATGAACCTGCTACCCTTTAAAGGTGCACGAATAATATCCTTCGACCTTTGCCAAACAAACACTTCAAAAAACTTAAAGCTTTAATAATAAGAGATTCTCCAATTACTCGATTGACTTTACTTTAACCACAGATGCCAATAATTTAGCCCTTGGGGCAGTACTTTCTCAAAATGGTCATCCCATTGCCTTTACTAGCTATCGAAAAAAAAATACTTGCTATAGTTTGGGCAACCAAAACTATTCGACATTATTTTCTGGGACGACAGTTTATAATTGCTAGTGACGATCAACCTTTTAGATGGAGAGCCAAATTAAACGATTACCAATTTTAAATCGATTAGATTAAGGGGAGGGAGAATTTATTGTAGTTGCATTACGTAGAATTAAAATTGAAGAAAACCATCATAGTAACGTTACTCAACATAGTGCAGAAGAAGACAATACCATTCTTATAACAGAAAATCCAATAAATTATTTCAAACAACAAATGATTTTTGTAAGTCCGATAAAAAGAAAGTAGAGCATTCAATATTCGGTAACCTATTACCACAATTCAATATGATGTAATGACACTCGAAAGGGCCAAACAAATTTAATTAATCATTTTATTCATAGAAACATTACCAATTATATTGAGAGCGACGTTGATTTTGAATTTATTCAAAGAGCACACAGAGAAATTATAAATACCACTTACACTAAAGTAATTCACAGTCTCTTCCTATTAAAGAATGTTAGTTCATAAGCCGAGTTCAAAGAAATTATACTTCAATCACATAAAAGACTTTTACATCCAGGTGGAAATGACAAAATTATTTAATGAAAATCTCTTATTTCCAAATAGCCTATTACTAATTCAGAATATAATTATTCTAAATTAAAAATGACCTTTATAATAACTCAGAATCCTGAACATCGTCGAGACCAATTTGTGGTAGATATTAATTCATCTGAGGGAAAACATTACATCAGTTGCATTGACATTTATTTTAAAATCGATACACTTGAGCAAATTAAAACAAAGGACTGGATAGAATGCAGGAAAGCGTTAATGCGCAATTTTAATCAGTTACGTTTACGTTTACACTAAAGGCAGACAGCTTTCTCCAGCTTGACTCTAAAGCGATGGCTTCAAGAAGAAGGAATCGAATTGCAACTCAATACGGCAAGCAAACAATAAATGAAAATTCGTATAATCAATTTATCTGATGACGAAGAAACAAAATAAAGCAAAATAGAAACAACCCTTTACACATAATAAAAATAAAAAATTAAAGAAAAGAAAATAAATAAAAGAAATCAAGATCGACAGAAATATTATATTGACAGGAAAATTAGAAAACCCTGGTGTATAATGATGTGGTGACTATTGTTCACCACGGGCCACAGTCTACTCACTCTTTTCAAGCAATCCAATTCATATACCAATATGAACATCACTGTCTAAGAATCAATTTAACGGAAATCAATGTAATCACTTATTCTTGTGGTAACAAAATCACAGACTCAAATGAAGTACTTATACAATAAACTACCGAAAGAATAAAATGTTTTAACTATACACCAGCAAAACAGGCAGAAACGCTGTCTATTTTAAATTCTTTTAAATTCCTTTTTGGCACACTTGATGAAAATGATAGAGTAAAAATAAATAAAAAAAGGGATCTAATTGCAGAAAATTATATCCAACTTTATAAACTAAATTATGTCGAAAGTTTTGTGAATGACTGCACAAGCTTACTTACTACGAAAATAACCGTAAAGTATTTACTCGTTTATAAATGCAATTTATTAAATACATAAAAGACATAGAAATGGGCATGTAACTTTCACGTCTTGGGCTTTTTATTCCGAAATTACTCAATTACGACAAGTTAGAAATTAATAACCAAAATATACATTCAATCAATATACTTTCAACTTTTGACCACAAAAATAACAAATTATTACATATCCTTATTAAACAAAAAAAAAAAACAACACCATCAACACTATTAAACCAACTCTCTCAATGGAAATCATCCACTGTGTTACTTTGTAAATATAATACTTACATACTTACAATTCTCTCAAAATTGTCAAGAACTAAATGGCGATATAAAAGTAAATGGAAGCAAAATTTGATAATAAAACAATGTAAAGTTAGGATTGGAAATGTTACTTTAAGCAAGAATCCTTTTCATACGATTTAACTCCATTGTACATGGTGCGGCAGCATAATTTTCTCTTTTCAAAACTCAATGAAAGCTAGGCATTGGAAAATATTTCTTTATTTTTATAATGAAGGTACATGTCTAAAGTTTCCTTATATATTAAATTTAGAAAGCAAGAAAAAATAATCAGGAACCACAACAAGAAATAGAACCCGCACAAAACCAGTTGCCTACATTAACCCTATAATGCCAGCCCAAGGAATCCAATTTATATACCAGTAGTATATGAACATCATGTACGTGGAATCCGGCTTGAGAGGTCTTCTTCATACGAATTGGAAACACTTGTTGTGGTTAATGCAGTTAAGCATTTTCGACAATATTAACATGGTAAAGGGTTTGCTATATTCACTGACTGTAATTCCTTAAAATCATCTCGAAATAAAAATGAGTTGTTACCTAGAGTTTACCGTTGGAGGGCTTATTTACAGACATTCGACTTCGACAGGCTCATGCTTATTTCTTTTCGAATTAACCGAAGTCGAATTAACCGAAGTATCTGAAGATTGGATTCGTGCAGCGCAACAGAAAGAAAGGTATTGTAGAAATCACTTCCAAGTTGAACAATGAAGGAATAATCCGAGGACTCAAGACACAATATTTTGTTTTCGTAAATTGCGCGGCCGGCGTGTAATAAAATTTTATAATCTGTTCCAAAAACACCCGGTTGGTTTCCCAAACGTTTCCACGCCTTCCCATTTCCAAATTTCGTAGGTGATTGATGTATTTCATATTCATATGGAGGAAACTAAAGCCCTTGAATAGGTCAATAGTTCCGCATAAACGCCAAAAAATCAGGGGCAACTCAGATGTGGCCTTTCTGTTCTATAGCGTCCAAGACGACAACTGGTGGGAAGTAAAGCGAGATCTCGCTCTACAATATGCAGACCAACGAGATTTAGGAACATTAGAGCACCAGTTGAGTCAAATGACCCAAGGTAACAGTACATTATAAAAATTTTTCATGGAGGTTTTCGCTGATTTAGGGAATGGAAGTCACGCCCTTGAGGTAATGAACGCGTTGAGATAGGGCTTTGGATGTGTTCATCCGGGGGGTTAATGGGTATTGTTCCAAGATTTAGTGATTCGCCATCCAAAAAATTTGCCGGAGGCATGCTCCTGTCGCGGCATGTTGTCTCTAGGGTGGCAACCAATCCCACTACGGACACGTTCTCTCATCAGCCCACGACGCCCCGCCCCCACCCCACATCAGTCTTCCGGTCCTTCCTGATTTTCGGGCCCATTCCAATTGCACCACAGACAACCAATGGGACCATCCTATAATCCGGGATCGGGAAGAGGCTATCAGAATGCACCTAGATTCCAAGGACGGCCATAAAAATAGAGACGATCCGACCCGGCCAATCGTACTGGTCAGGCTACAGCCAAGGGAACGGCTCCAGTACCAAAAGAGCTTGAGGAAGCCGAAACCCCTTCCGGAAGACGCAAAGGTTGTATCACACGCTAGCTCCCGACAACGAGGGAACCCATGGCTTCCCAAGTTCTACTTCCCGAGGATGACGAGCACAATACGCCCCCAATTATACTCTTGCGAATGTTGCAAACTCTTTAAATACAAAAGAGATTCAAACAAACGTGAATTACAAACCATACTGTTCCAACATATCCGTGTGAAATACATCACATTATTAATATCTTCACGTTGAAGGAAAATGTGTACTTAAAGCTGTATAAAAAAATTCCCCAAATTTTCCAAACTTTATCCCTTATAATCTAAATTTAAAAGACTGGTAGGGGTTCTTCACTATTTTACTGTCTCAAAAAGGGTAGTGTCAGACAACGAGAGGGGACTTTAGTGCCCAACAGTCCTGAGTAAGTCCAGAAGAGTAAAGTCAATGGCCAAGTCGAAAGGTTTCACTCCATCTTTTTGAAAATATATAGGTGTCTCAAAAACGAGCAAACAAGCTTCAAGAATCCCGAGCTACTCCAAATTGCTGTAGATAGATACACTTTTGTCCACTCAGTGACTTACAAGAAGCCAGCCGACATCTTCTTCGGCAGACCTAGCAGAGTATCTACCACATCTACAATTATGAAGTCCCGCTTTAACACGGCAATATCTGGGAGATCAAAGGCGTCTTCAAGATGACGCACGTCGTTGACCTTGTAAAAATGGGACAACTTATGGAGGAACTCGCTCAAGAAAGCGCTACCCTGGCGGACAGTAGTATCTCAATGACCCAACGAAGGGTATTGACCGAATAGCCAGTGCGCCCGTGAGGAAACCTTGCTTTATAAACTGGTTTGGATCTGCTTGGAAATGGTTAGCTGGGACTCCCGGCGCAGCTGACTGGAACGCGATTCTGGCAACTCAGGAGGTCGCCTCGAACAACTGAGGAAAGAGTCAATTAAGAGAATAAACGAGGTCATCGCAAGAGTAAATGTCATCGATGGGGACATCTACGCTACGACTGCTGTCCTAAGCAAAGCTATCATCCTTGCCAACCAAGTCTCGGAATACACAAGAGCTTGCCAGCTAGCTAAGACGGAAATTCGAATCTCTTGGACCTTGTGGAGGTCGAGAATAAACTGGAGGATGAGGTTAGCAATTTGCCTTACCAGAATGCGGTTGATGCTATCGAATTCTCCAGCCCCTCGATTATGACGAATGAGACTTTACCCTTGTACATACTGGCGTTCCCAAAGGTAGAGGAGAAACCGTATCGACTTACGCAGCTACATCCCACGATCCACGAAGAGAAGCAGGTAATGCTGCAACACCCCACCTCCAACGCAGCGTCAGCACCGGACACAGGCCAACGACTCTGTAGCGCTGCAGCGTATCGCTGACTAAGTAGCATACGCTGCGCGCGTGACTGCAGCGAAATGCGCTGACGCCGTGGGATTTGGCTAAGCGTTAGCCTATAAGAATCTAATAGCACTTGTATGCAAGAGCAATTGCACTTGAATCCAAGAGAAACGCAAAACTTTTTCTCTTCATGATCAAAACCCTAAAGTCTAAAGTCCATATCAGAAAAGCTCGATACCGAGGCTTGAACGTCAATCAGATCAGAATAATTATCAGAATTCAGTTTGAGACCTAATTGTAAAAGGTCGGTGTTCTTTTGAAATAAAAATTTTGTAATCATTTAGTGAAATAAAATTTTTATTTTTTTCACTTATAAACATTGCATTTAATTGGTGCAGTCGGTAGAATCCAATAAAATAAAGAGTCCTTTTAGTAAGGTACTGATCAACTGAAGGATATGATATACGACTAGCTATCCAAGATCAGCGAATCAAAATAGTGATTCGAAAAGATTTTAGAGATCCGCAAAAGAATCTACGTGAAAGTAGTATTCAAAAGAAAATCATGTACGGTCGGAAACAAAAATTAATCAAAATTTTTTAATTCCGAAAATTAAAACCAAGTTTAAATAAAACTTAAAGCCAAGTTTAAAACAAAATTAAAACCAAGTTTAAATCAAATTTAAAACCAAGTTTAAAACAAACTTAAAACCAAGTTTAAAACAAACTTAAAAACAGAACTCAAAACCAAAATAAAAAAACACCATGGCGGTTCCACAACTCTTAGAAACCCATCTAAACCAACAATTAAACCAAACCACCAGGCAAGCTAAATGGATTCGTTAACCAAGTAGAACAACTACTCAATTTATATCCAACACAAGATGCCAGACAAGCACACGTCATATATAAAGCAGTGAAGCGGTTATTAGTGTATTCAGCCTTAGAAGTCGTAACCCAGGAAAGAGCTAACACATGGCTGGACATGAAGAAAGCACTGGCAATGGCATTTAAAGACCATAGACCTTATGTAACACTCATCAGACAATTAGAAGACACATTATATCCAGGAAGAATCTGTAAATTTATAGAAAAACTAGAATCACAATACTGGATTATGTTTGATAAGTTAGAATTAGAAAGTGACCCTGTTGACAAATCGAATTATACAGAAATGTTAAACAAATACCGAATAATCAAAGAGGGAATTATTATGCATTCAGACGAGACTTAACACAATCTCAACAGAACAACCCACTTAATAACCCCCTTAACTTCCAACCTTCGACATCAAATAATATTAACAGACAAGGGCCAGTAAAAAGACAACGCGAGAGTCAGAGTGACCAAAGCAGGATGGATGTACATTTTCATCAAGCTGCCTCGGACACTCAAATGATAGTGAAGGACACACAAGTCCCTATGTAAAAAATAAGTCATCATAGTAAAAATTACAAGGGAAAATTTCGAGAATTTAGAAGAAAAGGAAGAAAACCTAACAGTGTATACTACAATATTAAGGGACTAATAAAACTAAAGAAAATTATAATAATAAAACCTACTTCAGTATGTCCGTCTGCTCAAAAATTCTACATTCACAAATTCTCCGATAATTATGATTTTCTGTTAGGTCGAAAGTATCTAGAAGATACAAAAGCTAAAATAGATTATGCTAACGAAACAGTAACACTAGGCTCAAAAGTATTTAAGTTTTTCTATGGAGAAAAGAAGGGCGAGACCGCATCCAAATGCCTCGACCCACAACAAAGGAATGATTCTGCTCCAGTGGACAGAATCAAACCAAAAATGCAAAAGATTAAGACCGCACCTAAGTGCCTTAAACCAAAGCATCAACAACAGAAGAAGGAGACCGCATTACCAAAATGTCTCACTTCAAATGTTTTTAAAGATACAGTGGACAATTTAACACATCTCGATCCCATGTCCGTTGACAACGATATAGTCAACTTCGCGATTAACAATGAGTTACGCGAATGTAACGAGTATAGACTCGAACACTTAAATGTAGAGGAAGTTGAATGTTTAAAGAAGGTCCTATACGAATATAGAGACATTCAGTACAAAGAGGGCGAAAATTTGACCCTCACCAGTTGTTCACACATGAACACGAATATATTTAAAGACTTTGGGCAATTTTGGGCTCCGTTCATCATATGTAAATGAATCGAGAGCGATAAATTATATTTAGGATTTTGTTATCTCAGGCGACATGGGTGCAGTGCTCAAAAACATCTAATCTAAGTGCACACTACATGAGTCAGTCACTTGAGATCGTTCCCCGCCTCCTAAAAAGTCCCTTAGTGGGAGACCACAGATAAGGTCCTCGCCGCTCAAGATAGGCAGATGTGCCGGAGCGTGGGACCCCGATGAGTCGGGGACTATTTACTTAGGCCTCTGCGTAGGCCATTTACTCTAAGATGCGATTCTCATGTCACCTATTTAAACCGAAGATATTTCCAAATAAAACGAGTTTCTTACAAAAACTCAACGAGTAAAGTCTTCTCATTTGGGATTTTACACCAGTACTATTAAACATTTCATCCAGACTCAACGCGAAAACCCAGTATACCGTAAACTCACAAGTACCCCCAAAGCGTTGACCAAGAAGACAACAAATAAATTAAAGAAATGATAGAACAAGGGATTGTTCGCAAATCGAAGTCCCCTTATTGTTCTCCTATTTGGGTGGTCCCCAAGAAGGCAGACGCCTCTGGGAAACAAAAATTCAGGTTGGTAGTCGATTACAGGAATCTAAATGAGATAACTGTTAACGACAAATTTCCCATTCCCCGAATGGATGAGATACTGGACAAATTAGGTAGATGCCAATACTTTACAACTAGAATCTAGGATCTAGCTAAGGGTTTTCACCAAATCCAGATGGATGAAGATTCTATTGCAAAAACAGCATTTTGAACTAAGCATGGGCATTATGAATATCGTATGCCTTTGGGTTAAAAACGCTCCAGCTACTTTTCAGAGATGCCTGAATAATCTTCTGGAAGATTTAATCTACACAGATTGTTTAGTATATTTAGACGATATTATTGTTTATTCCACTTTATTGGAATAACACATTTTATCTCTAAAGAAAGTCTTTGGAAAACTAAGAGAGTATCAAGTTGCAGCTTGATAAATGTGAATTCATGAAGAATTGTCACAACAAATGGCATCAAACCAAATCCAAATAAAACTAAAGCAATTACAAATTTTCCATTACCCAAGACACCTAAGCAAATAAAATCATTTTTGGGATTATGTGGGTTCCATCACAAGTTTATTCCTAACTTTGCCAAAACAGTTAAACCCATGACCCTCAAATTAAGGAAAGGTGCTATAATAGACACCAAATGTAAAGCCTAAATCGAATCATTTGAAAGACTAAAGGTATTGGTAACTTCAGGCCCGATATTAATCTATCCTGATTTTTTAAAACCCTTTTCTCTGACAACTGATGCCAGTAATGTAGCTAACGGTGCAGTGTTATCACAGAATCACAAGCTGGTTTGTTATGCCAATAGAACGCTAAACGAACAATAAATCCATTATGCTACAATTGAAAACGAATTGTTAGCTATAGTTTGGGCTACAAAATATTTCAGGTCATACCTATTCGGCAGGCCATTTGAAATATTAAGTGATCACAAGCCACTGGTATGGCTCAACAACATCTAAGAACCAAACATGAAATTGCAAAGATGGAAAATAAAACTTTGATTGCAAAATCAAATATCTTCCAGGAAGATTACAAAAATCATGTCACGGATGCTCTTTCCCGCACAAAGATAGAAGAAGTTATGGTTGGCGAGGTCGCAAACAGCGCAGACGCAACTATACACAGTGCCAGTGAAGACAATCTAAATTACATATCTATAACAGAAAGATTAATTTCTTCTCTAGACAAAAAAAGGCGATAACGATACAAGTGTAAGAGATTTCTTTCAAAAATTAAAGATTAAAATAGTCTATTAAGAAATTACACCTGAACTCGCCAAAAACCTCATTAAGGAATATGTGTGTACCAAAAAGAGTGCAATTTATTTCCCCAATGACGAAGATTTTCTGATCTTCCAACAGGCATTTACCGAAATTATACGCCCTAACAATTTCGCAAAACTGTTGAAATGTACCACAAAGTTAATTTATATACTAACTTATGCAGAATTCAAAGATTTAATCTTAAAGAAACATAATGAACTTTTACATCCGGGTATAGAAAAAACAATTAATTTGTTTAAAGAAGAATACTACTACCCTGATAGTCAAAAGCTTATTCAAAACATTATCAATGAATGTGAAATTTGTTATCTGGCGAAGACAGAACATCGAGACACAAAGCTGACATATGAAACAACACCAGAAATATTAAACACAAGGGAAAAACACGTGTTATACGTATCCTGTACGTATATAATCATAAAACTAAACATAATAGTACCCAGCAGACATTTTCATATATGCAGGCAGCCCAGACTTTAACGTACAACAAAATAAAATCGATAAGATAGAATACCTCAATAAGAATAGGCACGATTTTGAAGTTGATGCAAAATATAGACAGGCCACTTGTAAAAGTAAAATCACCAATCCATTTAAAAGGACAGGAAGGATTGAGCAAGTAGACAATAAACATTTTGAAGAAACAAACCGCGGGAGGAAAATCCTTCACTATATAATTTAAGAAACAGAAAATTTAATAAGAGCAAATATGATAATTCCAGACTAGCCAAAGAAGCACAAAGTACACAACATACTTCTAATAATGCTTAGTTGCATATTATCACTTATCACCATGGTCAAGTGCAACGATATAGAAGTAAATCCAATAAGCGCGAAGAACGGATATCTTATATTCCAAACAGGAACAATGGAGATTCCAACCAGCTATGAATACCAATATTTAAGCATAACAAAGACTCATATTCGAAAAGTGTTCGATAGTGATTAACTAAGAATGAGAAAGTGCACATTCATTCATTCAGCTTTTTGGTGGAGAAAGCAGCACCTTTAGCTACCTTCTGGCCGATCTGAAGAATGGGCAGGCCGTGATCATTGATCCTGTTTAGAAGCAGGCGAAACGAGGTGCCCACGTAATCTCTACGAGAATGTGCACAGCAAGATCTTCACACTCCCGGAAAACTTCCGCATATATCCGGCGCACGACTATAAGTGAGTGGGATCTGGAATGCTATGTGATATAAATCTGATGGCGGTCATTTCCAGAGGTCAAATGGAAAGCAGTGTGTGGGAGGAGAAGCGGTATAACCCCAGACTGACTAAGGATATTGAAGAGTTTGTCAAAATCATGGAAAACCTGAACTTACCATATCCCAAGAAAATAGGTGGGGATCAGAAAATATTAAGCACTGCGTCTTTTACTTAGTTAAATATCTTTTAGATGCCTCGCTGCCCGCCAATCGAGTAACTGAAGCAAACAACTATCCCAATGTACCACAAATATAATATTTAGTCGACAAATAAAAACGAGAAATAAATGGGTTAAGAATTATTAGTCGAAGCAAAAGAGGTCTTTTAAACGTAGTAGGAAAAGCATACAAATACTTTTTTGGTACATTAGATGAAGACGACAGAGAAGAGTTAGAAGAATGAATAAACAACATGTCAGAAAGCTCTGTAAAAACTCATGACCTAAACACGATTATAGATGTAATCAATAGTGGTATAGATATAATTAATAAGCTTAAAGTAGAAAAAGAACAACACCAACAAATTGCAGTACTCATATTCAACCTACAGCAATTTACAGAATACATAGAAGACATAGAATTGGGTATGCGATTACCTAGACTAGGAGTCTTCAATCCATAGTTACTAAATCACGATTATTTAAAACGCGTAAATTCGGAAAAAAGGCTAAAGATAAAAACGTCAACTTGGCTTAAAACAGACACAAACGAAATTTTGATTATTTCCCATATTCCTAGCGAAGTCACTAAAGTTCCAATATATCAAATTGTTTCGTACCCAGGTGAACATAATTATATTCTAACCGAGCAAATATTCGATAAGTTCTACATATTTGATAACCAAGTATTCCATAAAGATACCAATAGGGTAGTATTCGACAAATGTATTATTGGAATCATCAAACAAGAGCAAACTCAGTACAAATATATTAAAACCCATAAAAACTACCAAATAAGTTGTATAGAACCAAATATACTTTTGACAAGGAATATTCCTGAAACAGCTGTTAACCAAGACTGTACAAACAATAAAATATTAATATCAGGAAACAACATCATTAAAATTAAAAAATTTACCATGCAAATAGATGAATTCCTAATTTCTAATAATCTAGCAGACTACACAAACAATTTATATCACCAACAATGTCACACGTTTAGAACCAATAAATCACTTACAAACGAGAGAAATGATAGAATCCCATGTAAAACACTATAACTTTTTCCCACATGCATTACAACATGTAGTTGGACTCTGTATGTAGCAAATAAGATTAAAAATATACCTAAGAAAATTATTGTCAAATAACGTAAGCAAAAAGAACACACGCACCTTGAAAATAATGTCAATGAAAATATTCGACAAGGAAACAATATTACCTTATGCCCAAATTTAACGACCTGAGGACAGGCCAAATTTAAAGGTTGGGGGAGTGACATATCCATAAGTCCCTAAGACTTAAGCACATGCCTACATACTAATACACATACAACTTGTGCATACACCCCAATACAACATACACTACTCCGGATGTACCCAACAGATATCAGATAAGAATAAGGTTGTTATATGATCCTCGATAATGGAAAAACTCCAACTCTAGATAAGTCACCCACTGGTAGACTAAACATCCAATCCCTGATTTAAACAATTCCTTGCTTAAGCCCTCACCCCATCGTCACGTTCCCACGTTCAAAGCTCGGACTCGCCATCCCGAAAAACGAAAGTATGGATTTCAATAAACAAATTATAAGAATCTAAGAGCACTTGTATGCAAGAGCAAATACACTTGAATCCAAGAGAAACGCAAAGTTCATGTTCAAAACCCTAAAGTCTAAAGTCCATATCAGAAAAGCTCGATACCGAGGCTTGAACGTCAATCAAATCAGAATAATTATCAGAGTTCAGTTCGACTGTAAAAAGGCCTAATTGTAAAAGGTCGGTGTTCTTCTCAAATAATAATGTTGTAATCATTTAGTGAAATATGAAAAAATTCAAGCATTAAATTATATATATTTTTCCATATATATATATATTGTAATATATATATTATGTGTAAATAAATATATATAGTAGCATATGTGCCATAGTATAAGACCACATATACTTACACACACACACACATACATAACCACATAGGAACAGCCATACACAAAATCATAGAATGCCTTAGGATATAAGTCATAAAATCATGTATCCAATAAGAACCCAAATTCTGGTGACAATAACAAATCCAGCCTACCCTAGTGTAAACATTAACATCCGCTGCCGAATCAGTTATTCCCACCAAAGGGTCAAAACTTTCCACGTAGCTCAAACTCGGCTGATCTATATCCATGCGCAATCCACTCAAGAGAGCGCCTTATTAACGTAAACATAAATGAGAGCCTGTGTACGCTCAATATGAAGAAGTAAATAAGCTCAGCCAAGGGTTTGCTAAGCGTTCGCTTTGCAAATTAGATTTAGATTTTATTCATACTTTAATTGTGTAAGACGTGAATTTGTCTCCGACATTCGCTTAAGTTTTTGATCAATAAAAATACTTTTTTTTATAAACCAACAAACCGCGAAATTGTAATTGGCGCAGTCGGTAGGATCCGCGTGTGAATATAATCTCTTAGAGCTAATAGATTAGTTCGAGATTAATAAAGCGCAACTCGTGACGAACAAAGTTTCGCTTGTTTATACAAAGCAGATCCGCAAAAGAACTTATGCGACAAAATATTTGTGAACAGTTATCTAACTCTCGATGTTGGATACTATTAATACAAATATAAATTAAAAAACTGCAAGTGACCATTAAAGTGTGACCCACCAAAATAAATAAAAGGTGTGACTGTTACCAGGTCAGTGTTGTGTAGCCCACCCGACAACAGACAAGAGGCAACATAGTGTACTCTACAGTGCCATCGAGAGGCAGCTGTCCCAACATGCACGATCAGTCCTCATTGATGAATTTAAAACCCAAATCCCATACGAAGAGTTGCTAAGAAGACTTTACAACACCTACTGGAGTGGTAGTATTCGTAAGTTTGTAGAAGAACTAGAAAATAAGATGTTCGAAATTTCAAGTAAATTATCATTAGAAAATAATTATACAAATACAACTCTTTATACCGCCGCAATGGCTAATACTATAAAAGATGTAATTTATAAAAGAATTCCAGACAAAATGTTCATGACATTAGCAAGATATGACATTACAACAACAAAATTATTAAGACAAGTAGCTCAAAGGGAAGGCCTTTACGATACAATTGTATTAAATACAGAAAAAGCTAAAGCTAAATTAAACAGTCCATCTACACCACAAAGCAGTAGTAAAAATAATGATTCTCAGAAGAATAAAGGAAATAATAATGACCAAAGTATAAAACCTTATTATATTCAAGCACGGCAAAGTCAAAATCGAAATAATTATGCAAGTAATAATTCAAAAAAAGTTGAAAGCAACCAAGCGACATACAATGTGTTCAAACAAAAGTTAGACCAAGGTAGAGCGCAAAACGCTCTAAATTTTCAAAAACCCACATCTTATTCTACTACTAACCAGCCCCAAAAAAGGCAGCGCGAAAGTTCCAGTGGTCAGTCTAAAATGGATACCAGTGAAAATTTTCATCAACTTGCCTTGGGATCGGAATCAGAAGTAGAAGAAGAACATACCCATTCATACAAATAACTATGAACGATATCAAACTCAAATGTTTGATTGACACAGGTTCATCAATAAATTTGATGGGTAAAAATTTTTTCAATTGTCCGATCAACTCAAAAGCTCCATTAGATGTACACACAATAAACGGTCAAATTATTTTAAAATCAAAAATTACAGTAAAACCAAAGACACTAGAATAACAAGATGCGTAACGCCATACGATTTTTTGGCACACAATTTTTTGGCCGTGGCTCTAGAGGTGGCTCCAGGCTCTCTCGAATTTTTGTTAGAGAGCGAGAGAGCGAAGAGCGCTACAGCGAACCGCTCTTTTCTACGCATACAGTGATAGCAGACAACTTTATGTGTGCACACGTATGCTCATGCATTGTAAATTTGACAAAATATGCCCTTCACCGTAGAAGTTCTTAGACTTTAAATCTATATTATTTTTGGTCAATTGGCACCATGCGAAAAATTCTTGTTTTGCATTGCCTTAACGTTATTATTATTTGAAAATAGATTAGAAAAAGCCAAATCTATGTACATATTATCACAAAAATCAATTTCAAAAATGACTTTATATAAGAATATTTGTCATTAGAGTATTCATCTTGCGGCGTGTGAAAAATTAATAAGGCAATGATTGTTGAGTGCTTGTGTCCGCACTTCGTGCCTCAAGATATGACCAAAACAAAGACACTAGAATAATTCTAGTGTCTTTGATGTGACTTTTGCAATAAACAGTTTTCATATTTAATGTTAAACATTAAAATATTTAAAGTCGACTCGAAGGTCATATACGTAAATATAAGACCCCATTACAATTGTAATGGCCTCCCCGTGGTGTTCCCTGGGTACCGACTATTACACATATTACACATAAATAATTATCAACATAAATATAAATATGTAAACGGTAGCTAATTCGAGCGGCGATTTTAACAAACGAATTTAAAAAGCTTTAAAATTAAAAAAATTTAAAATTAAAATTAAAATTTTAAAATTATAATAAGAAGGGCGCGAATTTTTAAAAATTATTTTATTTCATCATATTGCTACGAAATTGGAAAAAACTACCCTAATATGTACAATGTAAATTCATTTCTTTGATCAGAATTGATATCGGCCCGAAAATCGTCTTCTAGCACAACACGCACACATATACGCGTTCTCGTCTCTTGTTTTTACTCACACAAGCAAGCAAATTCTATTTTTAGATTTCTTATGTTCTCAGCGTGAGCGAGCGGAAAGAGAGCAATTTTGGCCGTCACCAAAAAAGTGGCTGCATAGTGCCAAACCAATGTATGGCCGTTACGCATCTTGTTATTCTAGTGTCTTTGGTAAAACCTAGTAAATTATGTCCGACAAAGCAAACATTTTATTTACATAAATTCTCAGAAAAATACGACATTTTGTTAGGCAGGGAATTTTTGGAAGATTCCAAAGCAACTATATGCTATACATCCAATACAGTGGCAACGCTTATTAACGAAAAAAACCGAAAAGGAGGGGCTTCGAGTAGAATGGTGAACGAGAGCAGTCGCAAGTTTTTCAATCGCGCCATATACTTATACAACTAGACCTAAACAATTGTCATCAAACAATAAAATAATAATAAACAAGAACTATTGTCATTAAACAATATAAAGTGTACTATAAACAATTGTCATTAAACAATAAAGTAACACTATAAATAAAAGAAGGCCACGCCGTAGAAATTGCAAGCAGACAATTGAAGAAGAACGGCAAAACGACGGTTACGGTGTAGCAGAAGAAGAAGAACGGTGAAGCAATCAGAAAACGACAGTCGCTTCAGTGGCAGAAGAAGCAGAAGAAGAATAACGGCGGAGAAAGAGGCGAGGCAGTAGGAACGAAAGAGGCGAGGACAACGAAGAGGCGAAAACGACGCGGCAAGTTGTGTATCGTTTGCTGTTAACATAGATTTAACAGAGTTGGCTAAGTAGTTTTGAAAACTTTAAAGAGAGGGTATGTTAAGTAGTTTTGCAGCTTGACGGAAAGAATATACAGTTGATTTTATTTCGTATTAAGAATTTTGTACTGATAAATTTTATAATGTTTAGAACGGTTCGGGTTGAAATTCTTGGGCTGCGCGTTGATGACCTACGAAATAAGCTGTCTGAGTTAAATTTGCAGACAAGTGGTACTAAAAGCATGCTGCAGCAGCAGCTCCTTGCTCACTACAGATTAAACAATGAAGAACAAAACATTTCGGACGATGAGTCAATAGCAACTGCACCAATGATGACAAATGAAAATAATAGGTCATGGTTTACTCTAAAAGATGTCGAAGGTAGTATTTCTGAATTCTCAGGTACTATAGGTAGTGTTGATGTTGACCAGTGGATAAATGACGTAGAAGAATGTGGGAGTACAGTTCAGTGGAACCAATTACAAATGTTTGTCTATGCGAAGCATCTTTTACGAGGTGCTGCTAGATCGTTTGTCAAAAGTCAACAAAACATTCGAAGTTGGGAAATATTGAAAACTGTATTGCTAGATGAGTTCGAAGTTAGTGTCATCAGCAGAAATACATCGAAGATTAAATAGACGGCAAAAGAAAAAAGATGAGAGTTTACATGAATTCTTGTACGCACTGATGGAAATAGCTAAGCCAGCAAAGCTTGAAGATGAGAGCATTATAGATTATTTCATTAGTGGCATTCAGGATTCCCCTGCAAGCAAAGTAGTGCTGTATCAAGCAAAAACATTAAAAGAGCTAAAACTTAGTTTGGATGTTTACAAACAAGTTTGTAGTTCAAGCAAGTCATTAAACAAGCCTGGATCATTCGTCGATAAACAGATTTCTGAGTCCAAGAAGATTAACAGTGACAACAAGACACGTAAATGTTTTAAGTGCGGTGATGATACCCATTTGCTAAAAGATGGTAGGAAAAAAGATTTTGTTGGTTTTAAGTGTAACCAACCAGGACATCGCGCATCAGAATGTAAAATAGATGGAAAATTTAAGCAGGATCAAAATACAAATGTTGTACAAGATAGGAAGGAAGAGTTAAAGCCATTAAGCATTTTCACTTCTTCAGGTTTAGAGTTAAAAACTGTGCAGTATAAGTCAATGATGTTTCAAGGATTAGTTGATACAGGTGCTGACCTTTGTCTTATACGCAGAAGTGTTTATACTAAGATGGGCAGAAATAAGTTGACAGGCTTAGCGAAGTGTTTGACTGGCATTGGTGATAGCCAGGTGCTTACATTCGGTAGCTTTGTAATTTCGGTTGAGGTAGATGGTATAGACATGCAAGTTGAATTTCACGTAGTTCCTGATGAGGATATGGGTTTTAATTCGATTTTAGGAAGAACAATCTTAAACAGCGTGGATATGAAAGTAACCAAAGGTGGCACGGAGTTTATAAGTCAAGTTGTAAACCAAAAAAAGGTTGAGAGTCAGAGAATCCAGACATTGGACAAAGGATCATGTGCTGAGTTGTTTGTTGAATTCAAAAGTATGTGCATGTTGGGGGTGGAGCAGGCTGACATATTGGATGAGGTTGATTTATCACATTTGAGTAGTGTTCAAAAAGAAAAAGCTTTAAGTCTAATTGGAGATTATAAGCCAATTCGAAATTGTTCGACACCAGTGAAGATGAAAATACTGTTAACCGATGATTTACCAGTATTCCAACAAACAAGACGTTTGGCAGAGTGTGCAAGTTAACACGCGCAGGGCCAAAATCGCTAACTCCACGATAAGACCGGACGCGGCCGCAGTAACGTCAGCGCGACTGCAACTAAGTCGCGAAATATGACTCCTGCATTCCAACATTCTACTGCCCGGAGCGTGTGAAGCGCAATGTCAGCGTTCTGCCGTGAGCGCTGCTTCAAAAGACGGGCTACTTTATATTAAGCTTAAGTTTTCTGTCTTCAGTTTTAAGAACTCATCTGAACGCGCATAGTCGCAGAATAAACCACAATAACTAAAATTGTTGTCTGTTAATTGGCGCCCACGGCACTCTTATAGAACTCACAATATTTGTTCACCAGCCAAAGCTGTGACAAATAAACGAAAAAGTGCGAAGTGAACTGTGACAAGCAAATTATAAGTGCAAAGCTAATTATAGAACTCAGAATATTTGTTCACCAGCCAAAGCTGTGACAAATAAACGAAAAAGTGCAAAGTGAAGTATTTTTCCGACCAAGAACACAGCAAACAAAGCGAAAACAAGAATAAAAATAAAAAAGCTAAACAAACCGTTAAAACAACATACAAATTAAAAAGAAAAAAACGGTTAAAACAACATACAAGTTAAAAAAATAGAACCCCAACACGAAGTGTCGAGAGAGTAAAGAAAAAATCAACAAATCAACAAGTGCACGCATCGGCAGTTTAAGCAGTTACCCAGAAATGAAATACATGTAAGTGATTTGTTCATTGTGCCATTATAAATGCAGAAAAGATTTAGCGACAGTAGTTTAGAAGGCTATATCCCCTCTTACCGAGAATACAAAAACCGCACAATGACGCAACAAGAATCAGTACAGATTGACCTTCACATACGAAATTGTCTGGCAGAGCAAGCACAAATATTTGACCAAAAAATAGCAACTTTAACAGAACAACTGAACGCCTTAAAGGTTACTGCGCCAGAGGTGACAGCTTATAAGCCTATAGAAATCATACCAGAAGTTAGATGTGAAGAGCCCCTAGACATAGTTAAATCTATTCCTGAGTTCGACGGCAAACAAGAACATTATATCTCTTGGCGCCAAGCGGCCAACGCCGCATATAAAGTCTTCGAAGCTTATGACGGAAGTTCTAGGCATTATCAGGCTGTTGCCATAATACGCAACAAGGTTAGAGGATCTGCAGATGCGATCTTAGCATCATTTAATACAGTTTTAAATTTTCACGCGATAATTGCTAGACTGGATTTCACATATTCAGACAAAACTCCGGTTCACGTAATTCAACAAGATTTAAGTACTTTAAGGCAGGGTGACCAGCCCCTTTTGAAATATTACGATGAAATAGAAAGAAAGCTGACGCTTTTAACTAACAAAACTCTCATGACCCACGACGCAGCTTCGGCAGCTGTGTTAAATGACAAATATAGAAACGATGCACTTCACACATTTATCTCAGGCCTGAAGAAAAAATGGGCAGTTTTTCCAGCCCAACCTCGAGACTTATAGACTGCCCTGGCATTAGCACAAGAGGCAGAATCAAGTAACGAGAGAAGCATTTTTGCCGCAAACTTCGCTCGGCACATAGATGAAAAAGCGCAAAAATCTGGGAATCAGAGGTCCCAAGGTTCGCGTCAAAACTCCCAGCAAGAGAGCGACGCTCCCACTATCTTTAGGAAAAATCCCCATTACCAGAAAGGTAACGGTCAAAAGCCGAACACTTCAGGTAGCGCTAGACAGAGATATTACCAGAAGCCACAAGAATCAACTTCCGAACCCATGGAAGTAGACACGTCATCACGCTTTAGACAGCCCACTCAAGCAACAAATTTTAAAGGTGGTCATTCAGCGAAAAGTCGCCAATCATTGAACCACATGCCCCAAGACCAAAAAACCGAATACGAAGAACAGGGAGAATCCGAGGCAAATGCGGCTGAAGACGATTTGTCTGAGGTCGAAAGCTGTAATTTTTTAGGGGTCACTCCCTGCTTCCGTACATCACACGTACAGTAGCGGGGCAGACCATAAAAGTTCTTATCGATACAGGGACTTCGAAAAATTACATTAAGCCACTTCTAGGGCTGCCACACTTTGTGCCAGTCGACAAGCCATTCCAGGTAAAATCACTACATGGTCATACAAGAATTGAACGGAAGTGCCAAATTCAACTTTTTAAAACTAAAACATATTTTTTTATTTTAGAAAATCTAAGTGATTTTCACGGCATTATTGGCCTAGACTTACTAAAAAAGATTAACGCCAATGTTGATTTCGAAAAAAATTGTATCACTTATGATCGCGGTTCAGAGCCAATCAAGTTTACAAAATGCCAGAACGTAAACTTCATTAAAATAGACGATGGCGATGTTCCTGAAGTCATTAAAGATGACTTTAACAAAATGATTAATAAAAGAACAGGGTCATTTGCAGATGTTAATGAGTCCCTGCCCTACAATATCAATACAGTTGCCACAATACGAACTGACGGGGAGCCAGTATATTCTAAACTGTACCCTTACCCAATGGGCGTATCCGAGAGGTTAAACAACTTCTAGCGAATGGCATAATAAGACCGTCCAAATCACCTTACAACAACCCGATCTGGGTTGTCGATAAAAAGGGGGTAGACCAATCGGGCCACAAGCTAAAGCGTATGGTCATCGATTTTCGTAAACTTAACCAAAAAACGACTGATGATAAGTACCCCATCCCAAGTATTTCAACCATATTATCAAATATGGGCGAGGCACAGTACTTTACTACTCTTGACCTCAAATCGGGATTTCATCAAATCGAATTAGCGGAAAGGGACCGGGAAAAAACCGCTTTCTCCGTAAACAACGGAAAATATGAATTCTGTAGACTCCCTTTTGGTTTGAAAAATGAGCCAAGCATATTTCAAAGAGCCATTGATGATGTCTTAAGAGAGCAGATAGGGAAAACCTGCTATGTCTACGTCGACGACGTAATTATCTTCTCTAACAACAAAGAAGACCACGTTAAACACATCGATTGGGTGTTAAACAGTCTTCAGACGGCTGGCATGAGGGTGTCTCAAGAAAAATCCAAGTTCTTCAAAAAGAGCGTGGAATATCTGGGATTCACGGTATCCCGCGGCGGGATTCAAACTTCGCAAAGTAAGGTTCAGGCCATAAAAGACTTCAAACCGCCAAAAACCTTGTTTAGTCTCAGATCATTTCTGGGGCTAGCAAGCTATTATAGGTGCTTTATAAAAGGCTTTGCCAACATCGCACGACCCCTAACGGACGTCTTAAAAGGCGAAAATGGTAAAATAAGTGCCAACAATTCAAGGAAAGTAAACCTTGAATTAACACAAGATCAACTAAAGGCTTTTAATAGACTAAAAGACGTATTAGCCTGTGAGGACGTTATTTTAGCATACCCAAACTTTAAAAAACCATTCGATTTAACTACGGATGCCTCAGGGCACGGTCTTGGAGCTGTGTTGTCTCAGGACGGACGTCCAATAACCTTGATTTCTCGAACATTACGAGACAACGAAGTAAACTTTGCAACTAATGAGAGGGAACTCTTGGCCATTGTTTGGGCCCTAAAAAATCTTCGAAATTATTTATATGGCGTAAAAAATTTAAATATCTTCACGGACCATCAACCGTTGACTTTTGCCGTGTCGGATAGGAACCCAAATGCGAAGATAAAACGCTGGAAAGCTTTTATTGACGAGCACAACGCAAATATTTTTTACAAGCCTGGCAAAGAGAATTTCGTGGCAGACGCCCTATCTCGCCAGAATGTAAATGTACCTATACTATCGAAACGACCGAAAAGCCTGTAAATTGCTTTAGGAACCAGATCGTAATTGAAGAATCTAACGCCCCATCAGTTAGATCTACTATTTTGTTCAGGGAAAAAACCAGGCACGTTATAAGATTTTTTGACCGTAACACACTTTTGCAAACAGTACAAGACGTCGTAAATGCCAAGGTAGTTAACGCAATACATTGCGACCTACCCATTTTGGCATTCATACAACACAGTCTAGTAAAAGCGTTTCCGTCAACCACATTCCGACACTCCAAAAATATCGTGATAGACATTGTCGATAAAACCGAACAGAGAGAAATAATTATTGCAGAGCATAACCGAGCGCACCGAGCAGCGCAGGAAAATGTGAAGCAAAATCTCCGGGACTATTTTTTCCCAAAGATGAATTCGCTGGCAACAGAGATTGTCGTAAACTGTAAGGTTTGTTCAATGGGTAAATATAATCGACATCTGGTCAAGCAAGCGATGGGTGAGACCCCAATCCCATCATATGTTGGGGAAATATTGCATGTTGACATTTTTAGTACCGACAAAACATTTTTTTTAACATGCGTCGATAAACTCTCAAATTTGCGGTCGTCCAATATATTACTTTACGCGCAATTGTGGACGTAAAGGCCACAATAAAAATAAAATAAAAAACAATAAAAAATATACTAAACAATTTTGATATTCAGATTTGTAATGCCCCACCACTCCACAGCACCTCTAATGGTCAAGTGGAAAGATTCCACAGTACCCTTAAAGAAATAGCCCGTTGTCTAAAAATAGATAAACACCTTAACGAAACCAAGGACATAATCCTTTTGGCGACCATTGAGTATAATAGGTCAATTCACTCAGTAACAAACAGAAAACCGACAGAATTAATTTGCTCCGCCCCTTCGGATTTATTAACAGAAACTAGGGATAAAATTGTACTTGCGCAAGAAAAACAACTTGGGTACATGAACCGAGATAGAATCCATAAAAAGTATAAAGTAGGTGAAAAAGTATGGCTAAAATCAAACAAACGATTGGGTAATAAACTGTCACCACTGTGCACGGAAGAAGCCATTGATGCTGATTTAGGTACGACGGTTCTAATAAAAGGGAGGGTGGTCCATAAGGACAACCTTAAGTAAACCCAAGAAAAAAATTAAAAACAAATATAAATAAATAAAAAATTTCATCGCTTATAGTACTTTTAATTTTAATATTTTTATTACAGGTTAGGATATTTGTGTGTGCTGGCTTCCGCAATCACCTTGACAATAACGACTATGAAACTTAATGACTATTCACACGCAGACTACATACCTATAATAGACGGTGACTTAACGATATGGGACAGATACGGATATCTCGGACACACTTCTAACATAACTTCTTATGAAACTTATGTTGAAGATACCAGACGGCAACTGAACTACTTTGGAAAAAACCATATGCGAAAACTACTGACTTGGGGCACATAGAATCACTAATAGCTACGATTAGGGTACACCATAGACATGCTAGCAGTATAAATCTACTAGGTACAGCACTCAAGGTGATAGCCGGAACCCCAGACTTCGACGACTGGGAACAGATTAAATTTAAACAAGGGCAATTAATAGATTCAGCAAATAGACAGATCGAAATAAATACGAAACTTCAATCTCGACTAAACGAAATTACAAGGTCAATGAATGCAATAAGTAAAACAGACAACGCGGACTCAGAACACCTATTTGAAAGTATACTTGCTAAAAATAGAATAATTATTACAAACCTAGAAGACTTGATACTGTCGGTAACTCTAGCTAAAATAAATTTAATAAGCCCACTTATTTTGGATAGTGTTGACATTCACGAGCTGGCCAGTGAACTTCTCACAAATACGAGCGTAGCAGATATTTTAAGAGTATCTAGCGTTAAAGCCTTTCAGAACAACGATTTATTGTATTTCTTAATCAAATATCCTAAACCAGAAACAGTTTGTAAAAAAATTAACGTTTTCCCAGTTCAACATAATAAGATAATATTAGACTTTGAGAATAATAATGTAGTAGCCGAATGCGGTGCACGCATCTACGCCGTCAAGGAATGTAACGCAGCCATGAGTACCACCTTCTGCAAGAGATTGCAGAACCCGACTTGCGCTCAACAATTGGTGTCTGGAACCGTCGCACAGTGCACCACTCTCCTTGGCCATCTGGATCCGGTGACACTTGTTGAAGAAGGTGTCCTGATTATCAACGACGCAACCTTCAGGGTCGAAGATAGCCTAGGCAGCAGTAAGATGATCTCGGGAACCTACTTAGCCACATATGACGATCGTATATCTCTAAACGGCACCCACTACGAAAACCACCAGGGCGTCCTAAAGAAGAAACCCGCTGCGGCAGTGGCCTCTCAGATCAATGTGACTAGCCATCGAGATCAACTAAGCTTGTCGTTCTTGCACGAGCTGTCGCTGCAGAACCTCCAACATATTGGTAGTCTGAAATCTGACATCATTTCGAGACCCATTTTAAGCAGTGGCATCACCATCGCCGTGGTCCTAATTGTTTATGGGATCATCCAAAGCATCCGTTACTGTCGAGTCAAAAGACGACACCCCGACTCCAGCATCGAGATGACGATACCTTCCCGAAAAGCCGAGGACGACTTTAACCTAACGCGGGGAGGAGTTAACACGCGCAGGGCCAAAATCGCTAACTCCGCGATACGACCGGACGCGGCCGCAGTAACGTCAGCGCGACTGCAACTAAGTCGCGAAATATGACTCCTGCATTTCAACATTCTACTGCCCGGAGCGTGTGAAGCGCAATGTCAGCGTTCTGCCGTGAGCGCTGCTTCAAAAGACGGGCTACTTTATATTAAGCTTAAGTTTTCTGTCTTTAGTTTTAAGAACTCATCTGAACGCGCATAGTCGCAGAATAAACCACAATAACTAAAATTGTTGTCTGTTAATTTGCACAAAAGATTGTGGATGATCAAGTTCAGGAATGGTTGCGTGACAAGATTATAAAGCCGAGTGTGTCGGAATACGCACCTCCTTTGTAACACAAAAGGGACAGTACGAATTTCTGTATGTGCCCTTTGATATTACAAACTCACCTGCAGTTTTTACTCGTTTCATAATATAATGACAGTCTTAAGGGAACTAATCAACAGTGGAGATGTAGTAGTATACATGGACGATGTGATTGTGCCCAGTAAAAATGTGTGTGAAGGATTGGTAAAGCTGGAGAAGGTGTTTAGTGTTGCCAGTGAAAATGGATTAAAAATAATTGTTGTACCGTCGCAGATGGAAAATGAAATAATCGTGATTGCTCATAAGCAAGGACATTTTGCTGCGAAAAAAACGCAGGATTTAGTTGAGAAATCTTACTTCATACCAAAACTTAAAGAAAAGGTTGTTCGTGTTGTGTACAGTTGTGTGGAGTGTATTGTATTTAATTCGAAAGCTGGGAAGAATGAAGGTTTCTTGACCCCGATTGAAAAGGGAGATAGACCGTTCATGACGTATGACATTGACCATGTTTAAGTTGTTAAGTTGTATTGTGAGGAGCAGAAAATTCAGCATCTAGTGATTACAACAGGAGTACCACGTGGAAATGGTCAGGTGGAGAGAATGCATAAGACAGTAGTGTCGATGTTAAGTCATGAAAGTGCAGAAGACTGGTATAAGCATGTCAGTAAAGTGCAGCAAATAATCAATAGCACACCGCCTAGAAGCACTTTAGTGTCGCCTTTTAAAATCTTGACTGGCACTGAAATGCGTCTTCCGAATTTGTTGATAAAGGAATCCTTAGTGAAGGATTTAGATGAGGACAGAGAGCTGGTGCGCGTAAGAGCTTCCGAAAACATAAAACAGTTGCAGACAGGGACTTCGAGTAGAATGGTGAACGAGAGCAGTCGCAAGTTTTTCAATCGCGCCATATACTTAAACAACTAGAGCTGAACGATTGTCATCAAAAAATAAAATAATAATAAGCAAGAACTATTGTCATTAAACAATATAAAGTGTACTATAAACAATTGTCATTAAACAATAATGTAACACTATAAAATAAACTTACTACATAAATACACATTTAAATTGCGACTTGAAGATATTAATGAAGAGGAGGGAACTCCTAAAGAGAGTTTAAAAGAAAACTTATTACAAATATTGAGTGTGTCAATTATACGAGTTTAGTGACATATGGTACAAAGAAGGTGAAAATTTGACCTTCACAAGTACAACTAAACATGTCATAACAACTAAACACGAAGACCCAATTTAGAGACGTCTATATAAATACCCACAAAGCTTCGACGAAGAAGTCGAAAACCAAATGAAAGACATGATACGACAAGGCATCATAAGAAAATCGAACCCTCCATATTGCTCTTCTGTTTGGGTAGTACCCAAAAAGCCAGATACATCGGGAAAGTCGAAATTTCGCATAGTCATTGACTATCGCAACCTCAACGAAATAACCGTTGATGACAAATACCCAATAACAGTAATGGATGAAATATTGGACAAGCTTGGAAATTGCCAATACTTTACAACCATTGACCTCGCAAAAGGTTTTGATCAAATACAAATGGATGAAAATTCTATAGCGAAGACAGCTGACCAAAAATGGTCATTTTGAATATACTCGAATGCCATTTGGTTTAAAAAATGCACCCGTAACTTTTCAACGTTGCATGAATAATCTCTTAGCAGATTTAATATACAAAAACTGTCTCGTATATATGGATGACATAATTGTGTATTCCACTTCATTGGAAGAACACATAATGTCTGTGCGAAAGGTATTCTTAAAGCTCAGAGAAGCAAATTTAAAATTACAGCTAGATAAATGCGAATTCCTAAAAAAGGAAACTGAATTCCTAGGGCACATAATTACAACAGATGGTATTAAACCAAATCCCGCAAAAATTAAGGCCGTAGTGAATTTCCCTATACCAAAGTCCACTAAGAAAATAAAATCATTTCTTGGTCTTTGCGGTTTTTACCGCAAATTTATTCCAAACTTCGCTAAAATAGCAAAACCAATGACATTACGACTAAAAAAAAGCTCAATAATAAATATCAAAGATTCAGACTATTACTTAGCTTTTGAAAAATTAAAAGTGTTAATAACGTCCGATCCCATATTAATACACCCAGATTTTAAAAAGTCTTTTTCATTAACTACTGATGCTAGCAATTTTGCTATAGGCGCGGTATTATCGCAAGAGCATAAACCTATATGCTATGCTAGCAGAACTCTGAACGAACATGAAGTTAATTATTCCGCAATAGAAAAGGAACTCCTTGCTATTGTTTGGGCCACTAAATATTTCAGGTCCTATTTATTTGGTAGAAAATTCAAGATCCATAGTGATCACAGGCCATTGGTTTGGCTTGATTCTATTAAAGAGCCAAACATGAAACTTCAGAGATGGAAAATCAAATTAAATGAATTTGACTATCATATCAAATATCTCCCTGGTAAAGAAAACCATGTAGCAGATGCTCAATCGAGAGTAAAAATTGAAGAAAACTTCCTAGGAGAAACCTCCAGTAACATTTCGTTACCAACACAAGCTACTTTCACAGTGCTCAAGAAGATAACCAAGCTTATAAAATATTTCCTTGACGGAAAGACCAATTAATTACTATAACAGGCAGATATAATTTATAAAAGACGATAATAATACCCTATACAAACAAATACAATACAAACTAACCTTTTCAAAGAAAAATATTATTATAAAAATATACCCAGACAACCAAAAGTTAATACAGAACATTATTATTAAATGCGAAGTATGTAACATATCCAAAACAGAACATAGGTATACTAAACTAAACTATGAGTTAACACCAGAAACTTTTAATCCCAGAGAAAAATATGTTATAGATTTTTATTTAATCAATAATAAAACGTTCCTGTCATGCATTGACATTTATTCAAAATATGCCGCTTTGATTGAAGTCAGTAGTAGAGACTGGCTGGAAGCAAAAAGAGCTCTCCTTAAAATTTTCAATGAAATGGGAAAACCGTCCGAAATAAAGGCCGATAAAGATTCAGCTTTTATATGTTCCGCGTTACATTTATGGCTTAGGTCCGAGAATGTGAATATAAATATCACAACAAGTAAAAATGGAATTTCTGACATTGAAAGATTCCATAAAACAGTCAATGAAAAGTTAAGAATCATTAATAGTGAGTCCGACCCAGAAAATAAGATAACACAATTTGAAACTATTCTCTATGTATATAACCACAAAACTAAACACAATACAACTGGGAGAACACCAGCTGATATTTTCCTTTATGCAGGAACACCTGCATATGACACCCAAAAAGAGAAACAATCAAAAATAGATAAGTTGAATAAAGATAGACATAGCTATGAAGTAGATACTAGATATAAACAAGCACCATTGGTAAAAAGTAAAACAACTAACCCATTTAAGAAAACAGGACACGTAGAACAAATAGATGAGAAACATTACGAAGAAACAAATAGAGGAAGAAAAGTTGAACATTATAAATCTAAATTTAAAAAACAAAAGAGAATTAATAAAAGTAAATACAATTCCAGCTCAACTCCCGAAAATCAAGTGGGGTCCGATTAAACAGTTATTCATAATAACACTTATAATATGTTTCATCCGTGCCGTCCGTGGTCAAAGCCTAGAGGTGAACCCGATACAAGCTAAAAATGGATATCTTATATTTAAAACAGGATCAATTAATATACCTATAAACTATGAATATCACTATTTGTCCGTAAACTTAACAAAGACCGAACAAACTTTTGCAAATTTAATTAAAAAAGCTGAAGAATATGGTACTATAGCCCAAATCCAATATTTAACTGAAAAATTAGACAGAGAAATGAATGGAATAAGAATAATAAAACGCAATAAACGTGGTTTAATTAATATTATAGGTACCGCATATAAACACCTTTTTGGCACTTTAGATCAATATGACAAAGAAGAATTAGAACAAAAAATATACGATCTTTCTCAACATAGTATTCAAATTAATGAATTGAATGAAGTAATAGAAGTAGTCAATAGAGGCATTGAAGTAATCAACCATTTAAGCGCAATAAGTGAAGGTGACAGAAGACTAGAACTTTTAGTATTTAACTTACAACAGTTTACCGAATACATTGAAGATATAGAACTTGGTATGCAATTAACAAGACTTGGTATTTTTAATCCCAAATTATTAAGACATGATCCATTATCACATGTAAATTCCGAAAAATTGCTAAAAAATAAAAACTTCTACGTGGTTAAAATCAGATGCAAATGAAATACTTATTATTTCCCATATTCCTAGAGACATTATAAAAACTGCACTTTTTAACATCGTACCATATCCAGACAAAGATAATAATATACTTATAGAAAATGTAAATGATAAATATTATATTCAAGATAATCAAGTTTACAAACAAAACTCAGGAAAACCAATAATAAACAAATGTATTACAGGAATATTAAATCAAATACCAACAGAATGCAGATATTCAAAAACACATAACAATATTGGAATAACTTATGTAGAACCAAACATAATTTTAACTTGGAAATTATCAAAAATTGTATTAAATCAAAACTGTATAATTAATAGAGAAATTATAATAGAAGGAGACAATATAATAAAAGCTTTTAATTGTTCTGTTCAAATAGAAAACATATTAATTACAAGCACAACACTAGACTACACACAAACGGTCTATATCAATAACAATGTAACAAAATTAGAACCATTATCATATCTAAATGCTAAAGAAATAATTAAAGAACACACTAATACATACAACACATTACAAATTATTACATTAACTATACTTGCTATTATAATACTTACACTTATACTATATTTTATTTATAAATATAAAGGCATTCCCAAAAAACTAATTGTTAAATATAAAAAAGAGAACCCAAAACAAATAGAACAACAAAATAACACAACAACAGAAAATATAAATACAGTACTTGATACTAATCCTGTATTGTATCCTAGAATATCCGCCGGAGGACAGGCTAAATTTAAAGGATGGGGAAGTAGCATATGTGCCATAGTATAAGACCACATATACTTACACACACACACACATACATAACCACATAGGAACAGCCATACACAAAATCATAGAATGCCTTAGGATATAAGTCATAAAATCATGTATCCAATAAGAACCCAAATTCTGGTGACAATAACAAATCCAGCCTACCCTAATGTAAACATTAACATCCGCTGCCGAATCAGTTATTCCCACCAAAGGAATTTGATATTGAGATGTCATCAATTTGTATGGAGCAATTAAAAGCTTATATTATGTTATCTCCCTATATTATTATATCTCTATTCATGCTATTTTGGTTAAGTATATTTTGGTAAGTTCCAGGTTAATATAATATTAGGTTCGACATAACTGATTTCAAATTTCTTATGAGTTTTTACATATCTACATTCTGTATTGAATTGATTCAGTAAGCCAGTTAAACATTTATTTGTTATCAAAGTTTTTGAAGATGATAAGTAAGTGTGATTATTTTGAACATAAAATTCATTTTGTACATTTTCTATTAAAATGTTTTGATCACTGTCTGAATATGGAATTATTGAAAGGATTGGGGTTTTACTTAATTCTTTAGGAATATGGGAAATTATAAGAATTTAGTTTGTATTTTTTTTTTTGACCAAGTGGAAGTTTAAATATGGAAAAGTTTTTTCGAAATTTATATGCGTTAAGTAATCATGTTTTAGTAATTTGAGATTAAAAATGCCGAGTCTTGTTAACTGCATTTCAAGTTCAATATATTGTACATTCGGTAAACTGTTATAAATTGAATAATAAAATGTTTAATCTTTGATCACTTATATTCATCGCACTTAATAAATTCATTAATTCTATGCACTTATTTACTGTATTTATGACTTCGTTGAGTTCGTTAGCTTGGACGATGTTTTCGGACAAATTGTAAGTTTTTAATTCTAACTCTTCTTTATCTGTTTGATCTAATGTTCCAAAAAGATATTAATACATTGTGCCTATAATATAAGCTAAGCCCCGTTTGCTGCGCTTTGCTATTCTTATGCCATTTATTTCTCTTTTTAATTTTTCTACTAAATATTGAACTTGGTTCAGATAAGTAATGATACTCGTAATTAGTTGGTAAGCTTATTGATTAGGTAGCCATTTTTGGCTTTAATTGGGTTATCTTCAAGGCTTTGTCTTTTGGCATATCGGGTAGAACATAGTAACAAATAGTAAAGGATCGTCAAGAATGTGTGGGTTATGTTAAATTGTCTTGATCGTTTGGGTTTGTGCTGGAATTATTATCATATTTAGTTTCATTAATTTTATTACTCTTTTTATATTTCGATTTAGAGTGAGTAATTTTTCTTCCTCTGTTCTTTTCTTCATAATGTTTACCATCTATTTGTGTAATTTTTCCTGTGTTCCTAAATGGGTTTGTTGTTTTAGTGGTGCTTGTCTATATCTAGTATCTATTTTGAATTCGTTTCGTAATTTATTTAACTTATGTTACCTACTTTATTTTTCTGGGTATCGTATGCTGGTAAATAAAAATATTGGCTACAGTTCTTCCAGTTGTGTTACGCTTCATTTTATGATTGTATATATAAAGTACGGTTACGAATTTGGTTTACTTAGTTTCTAGATTATTTTCTGTATAAATTATCTTTAGTTTCTCATGAAACTTTAACTGCCTTGAATTGTACTGGCTTACCCATATGGGTAAACACTAAAAGTATAGCTCGCTTAGCTTCGACCCAATCTCTGCTATTAATTTCTATTAAAGAGGCGAATTTGGAATAAACGTCAATGCAAGATAAAAATTGTTTATTGTCTATCATATAAAAGCCCATTACGTATTTTTCTCTTGGGTTAAATGTTTCTGGGGAATGCTAATTTGGTGTTTCTATGTTCTGATTTTGCAATGTTACATATTTTACATTCGTTTAAAATATTTTGAATTAATTTTGGATGATAAGGGTAGTAAAATTTTTGTTTGAAAATGCTAATGGTTTTTTCTTTTCCTGGGTGCAAGAGCTCTTTGTGACTTTTAAGTATAAATTTATATTTATTGTTTTTTTTTTGTAGATCTCATAACTTTTGTTAAATTATTCTTTTGGGCATAAGTAATCTTATATCCATTGTTTTGCCTGATCGGGTGTCATTTCTTTATACGTAATATGTATTATGGTTTTATGAATATATTATTAGTTAATTGCCATCAGAATTTCCTTTACAAAATTTAATTTGTCGGTTGTAATAATTAATTGGTCTTTCAGTTTATGAAATGTGATTTTGGTTATCTTCATTCGCCGTAGAAGTTTTCTACGACATGGTTTTCTTTTTCTACATAGTTTATTTGGTAATCAAATTCGTTTAGTATTATTTTCCATCTTTGGAGTAGCAAACAGGTTTATGATCCTGTGATAATACAGCACCTAGAGCAACATTGCTGGATCTGTGGTTAATGAGATCGTTTTTTCGAAATTTGGATAAATTAATATTCGTTCGAACATGATAAAAAAATTTAAATTTTTCGAAGGCTGATATATAATCGGTATCTTTAGAATTTAGAACGGAACCTTTTTTTAATTTTTGTGTTATGGGTTTTGCAGTTTTTTCGAAATTAGGGATAAATTTCCGATAGAAGCCGCAAAGTCCTAAAAATGATTTTATTTCTTTATTAGTTTTAGGTAATAGGAATTTTTGTATTGCTTTTATTTTATTTGGGTTGGGCTTTATGCCTTCGGTACTTACAATATGACCTCAGAATTCTGTTTCTCTTTTCATAAATTCACATTTGTCGAGTTATAACTTAAGATTAGCTTCTTGTAGTTTAGCAAATTCTTTACGTAGAGATAACAAGTGTTCTTCCAATGAAGTGGAAAAACTATTATATCGTCCATGTAAACTAAACAATCTTTGTAAATTAGGTCTTCTAATAGATTGTTGATGCAACGTTGAAATGTTGCAGGTGCATTCTTCAATCCGAATGGCATCTTGTATTTTATCTTATCTTGTATTTTATCCATAACTGGAATTGGGTATTTGTCAACAATAGTAATTTCGTTTAGTTAGCGATAGTCGATTACTATCCTAAACTTTGTTTTACCGGAAGCATCGCTTTTTTCGGTACTATCCAGATGGGTAAACAATAAGGTGAGTTCGATTTCCAAACGATGCCTTGTTGAATAATTTCTTTGATTTGTAATTCGACTTCATTGTCGTAGGCTTGTGGTTATTTATAAGGTTTTCTATAGATTGGGTCATCATGTTTAGTTTTGATGACATGCTTTACAGTACTTGTGAAGGTCAAATTTTCGCCTTCTCGGTATTGTATGTCCCTAAACTCGTGAAGAATTTTAGTAAGACAATTTGAATCTTCCTTATTTAGATGGTCAAGCCTGAATTCATTTGATTCGTTTAGTTCGTTTCCTATTGCGTAATTTGTGGCATCATCATTCGTTAATAATGACGGCTCAGTCAATATTGTCTTCTAGGCTACCTTCTCGTTCTGGTGTATACTTCATTAGGAAGTTGTTATTGTTTAACTTTACGCTTGCTTCACCAAAATTTATTTGGGCTTTTGCGTCTTGTAAGAATTCTGTACCTAATATCATATCATATCATATTTTTCTGAAAAATTATGAATATAAAAAGCTTGTTTAGTGGGGCAAAGCTTACTGGGTTTGAAAATATAACTTCTTTTAAAATTATTGCACCGTTGATAGTGTGAACTTGTAGAGTAGTACTTTTAACTGAAGACTTAAAAATGTTTCCTCTTATGATGTTTATTGTAGACCCAGTGTCTATGATACATCGGAGCTGTATATTGTTTAAAACATTATTTATGAAGGAATTTTGTCTTCTTCTTCGTCCGAGGCATGTAGATGAAAATTTTCAGACGTATCCATTTTTGAACGGCGGCTGGTGCTAGCTCTTTGTCTTTTTATTGCCTGATTCGAAGTAGTTGAAGAAACTGGACTTTGTTGATAGTTTACAGGATTTTGCGCCTGTGCCTGGCCGAGTTTTTGTCTAAATTCTTGATATAGGTGGTTATAAGATTGGTCACAGCTGTTATTATTTCTGTTGTTATATTGGTTTCTATTTTGGCTAGTTGATGCTTGGTTATAGTTTTGACTTCTATTTTTATTAATTGAAGCGTTGTTGTATTTTGGACTGTGGTGATTTTTATTTAGGGTATTTTTAGTGTTTTGAAATTTTGGGCGATCGGACCATATATCGTCATAACAACCCTCTTGCTGGACAATTTGCTTTAATTTACTAACTGTTGTTATGTCAAACCTAGCCAAATGCATGTAGAGTTTGTCTGGGAGTTTTTTAATAATTACATTTTTTACTGTATTGTTCATTGAGTTTATATAAATTTGATTATTTACTTCGTTATTTTCTAGGGCTAGCTTATTTGTTATAATAAAGCATTTTGCTTCTAGTTCTTGTATAAACTTACGAACTGATCCATTGAATTGTGTGTTATATAGTCGTTTTAAAAGTTCTTCGAACGATGTTTGGGTGTTTGGGTCCTTCAATTTCGGACGGGTGTTAGCTGCACTGAGCTGGGATATTCTTTGGGCGTCACCTCAATTCGATCGCCGACGTGTGAAGACGTTTTTATCGTGCTCCGCACAAAATCGGTTGTTTTGAGTGAAGTGAACGCCAAATAAAATAAACTAAATAAAAAATCTGAAAGCGAAAGAGACGCTCTATGCGATGCAAGATCGCTTAAATACATAGTGAATTGTTATCTTAAATAATAAAACTATGAGTCAGAATGACACTCGCGCCCAGCGTCAGCGCGAGCATGACGAACGCCGACTCTCAATTCAGCGCAACAACGCGTACTTCTCCTACGTCTCACCGACAATCCCAAACGCAGACATCGAGCGGTCAATAACCCATAGCCCAGGAAACCTTCTTCTACCAACAAATCAAGAAAGAGCGCGCTCCTGCTCTCCCGCTCTATTGGCTCCGACAGAAGCCCCGCTACCTCCAACAACAACAGCTGGAGAGGGACCGGCAGCCCGCTCTGCCTCGTCATCGGCTGCACCCGCTCACGGTCTGACTAAGTCAGCGAAAGCAAAACCGCTAGCAATAAACGGTACTGCTGCACTGCCAGCAAAACAAAACGAAAACGTAAACAAAAAAGCTGGGTCGACCTGGCAGACTGGAATGGACCGCTACATTACAATAAAGCGAAAGCTCAGCCCGGAAAATTCAGATTTGGGAAACAAGCCGAAAAATACACGCGACAACTCTACCTTGATCAAAAATGTAGCCCCTGCAAATACCAACAGATTTGCCTTGCTGGTAGATACCGCTGAGGACGTGCCGCAGGGATCCGTTGATATCGAACCGAAGAAAACAAAGCCTCCGCCAATATACATCCGCGAGAAGAGCACAAGCCGTCTTGTAAATACTTTGATTGGCCTTATTGGGAAAGATAGCTTTCATATAATTCCCCTCGTAAGAGGTACTATCAACGAAATCAAACTTCAGACGAAAACGGAGGACGACTACAGAAAAGTCACAAACTATTTTACCGCACAAAAAATAGGCTTCTACACCTACCAGCTTAAAAGCAGCAAGGGCCTGCAAGTAGTCCTGAAGGGCATTGAGTCTGATGTTACGCCCGAAGAGATAACTGAGGCGCTAAAGGAAAAGGGATTTTACGCCAAAAACGTGTTCAATATCAAAAACAGAAACAGGCAGCCCCAACCACTCTTCAAGATTGAGCTTGAACCAGAAAACAAGCCTCCTAGAAAAAACGAGGTTCACCCAATTTACAAACTCCAGCTCCTTTTGCACCGTAGGATCACGGTAGAAGAGCCGCACAAACGCAACGCTCCTGTACAATGTACAAACTGCCAAGAGTATGGCCACACGAGGTCATATTGTACACTTCGCCCGGTGTGCGTAGTCTGTGGAGATCTCCACGACTCCAAACAGTGTCAAATTAACAAAGAAAATGCATGCGAGAAAAAATGCAATAACTGTGGGGGCAATCACACAGCAAACTACAGAGGCTGTCCAATCTACAAAGAGCTGAAAATCCGTCTTCACAAAAGAATGAACACGGCGCGGGCACACCAAGGATCAGCTACCCTGATACCATCAGAGACAAATCCTGAAGTAATTTTCTCGAAAGCAGCTAGTTTCGCTCCCTGGCCTACATTCAACACTAACAAGACAACATTTGCTAACGTTTTAAAATCAGGTATGACGCCTCCAACCCAAAACTCCCGAACTCCACATGAAGTGCACACAAAATTAGACACACAACAAAACTATCACCCAGCTGCGCAGCAGGAAACAAAAACTGAAGCTATGATGGAATTTATGACATTTATGAAGACCACCATTCAAGACATGATGCGTAATCAAAACCTTTTGATACAAATGCTTGTAGCCCAACAATCAAATAAATAATGGCTACCTTACGCATAGCTACGTGGAACGCCAATGGCGTTTCACAGCGCAAACTTGAGCTAGCTCAATTCCTACATGAGAAGCACATCGACGTAATGCTTCTTTCGGAAACTCATCTCACAAGCAAATACAATTTTCAAATAAGAGACTACCATTTCTACGGTACAAATCATCCCGACGGAAAAGCACACGGTGGCACCGCCATACTCATAAGGAACCGTATGAAGCACCACTTTTACAAAGAATTTGCGGAAAATCATCTTCAGGCCACATCTATCAACATTCAGCTGGATGACAACACTCTCCTTACACTAGCGGCCGTATACTGCCCCCCCCGTTTCACAGTATTAGAAGCTCAATTCCTGGATTTCTTCCAAGCACTAGGGCCACACTTCATTGCAGCAGGTGACTACAACGCTAAACATACTCACTGGGGATCGCGACTTGTGAACCCAAAAGGAAAACAGCTTTATAAGACGATAATAAAAGCCACTAATAAACTTGACCATGTTTCCCCCGGGAGTCCTACATACTGGCCATCAGACCTCAATAAGCTGCCAGACCTGATCGACTTCGCAGTTACGAAAAATATTTCCCGCAGTTTGGTTAAAGCTGAATGTCTGCCGGATCTCTCATCTGATCACTCGCCTGTACTAATTCACCTCCGCCGATACGCAGAAAACGTGAAACCACCAACCAGATTGACCTCTAGCAAAACAAACTGGCTCAGGTATAAAAAATATATAAGTTCACATATTGAGCTAAGCCCTAAACTCAATACTGAATCTGATATAGAGAGCTGCACGTGTGCATTGCAATCCATCCTTACTGCAGCAGCTCTTACTGCAACACCCAAAATAACAAATAATACAATTAATTCAAAAAAGACCAACGTACAAATCGAGCAACTCGTCCACGTAAAACGTCGCTTACGCAGAGAATGGCAATCTTCCAGATCCCCAACTGCAAAACAAAAGCTAAAAGTAGCCACACGGAAACTGGCCAACGCTCTGAAACAAGAAGAGGACGACGATCAGCGCCGATACATAGAGCAACTCACACCAACAGGCACAAAACAAAAGTCACTGTGGCGAGCCCACTCAACTCTTCGCCCACCGACTGAAACCGTTTTGCCGATAAGGAATTCATCAGGTGGCTGGGCCCGTAGTGATGAAGACAGAGCCAACACATTTGCCGCTCACCTACAAAATGTGTTCACGCCAAACCAGGCTACTAGCACATTCGCGCTACCGTCCTATCCCGTAAACCGCCATCAGCAACACACCCCAATTGTGTTTCGTCCTAAAGAAATAACTAAAATAATCAAAGACAATCTCAGCCCGAAAAAATCCCCCGGCTACGACCTTATAACACCGGAAATGATCATCCAGCTGCCACATTCTGCAGTTCGCTACATAACCAAGCTCTTTAATGCCATCACCAAACTTGGTTACTTTCCACAACGATGGAAGATGATGAAGATCATAATGATTCCAAAGCCTGGTAGAACCACACAGTCGCTTCATCTTACAGACCAATAAGTCTACTCTCATGCATTTCGAAACTATTCGAAAAATGCCTGCTGATCCGACTTAATCAACATCTGATATACCACAATATAATCCCAGCCCACCAATTTGGATTTCGCGAAAGCCACGGAACCATTGAACAGGTGAATCGTATTACAACGGAAATAAGAACTGCATTTGAATATCGCGAATACTGTACAGCAGTATTTTTAGACGTATCCCAAGCATTCGACAAAGTCTGGCTCGACGGCCTAATGTTTAAAATTAAAACATCCCTACCCGAAAGCACACACAAACTTCTAAAGTCTTACCTCTATGACAGAAAGTTTGCAGTGCGGTGCAACACTGCCACTTCCACTGTTCATACAATTGAGGCTGGAGTCCCCCAAGGCAGCGTTCTTGGGCCAACCTTATACCTCATCTATACAGCCGACATCCCTACAAATAGTCGCTTAACGGTATCCACATTTGCCGACGATACAGCTATCCTTAGCCGTTCAAGGTCCCCTATCCAAGCTACAGCACAGTTGGCACTGTACCTCATCGACATTGAGAAGTGGCTCTCTGACTGGCGAATAAAAGTAAACGAGCAAAAATGCAAGCACGTGACGTTTACGCTAAACAGACAAGACTGTCCTCCGCTCTTGTTGAACAGCATACCACTCCCGAAAGCAGACGAGGTAACGTACCTAGGAGTACACCTAGACAGAAGACTCACATGGCGCAGGCACATTGAAGCCAAAAAAACCCAACTTAAACTCAAAGCCAACAACTTACACTGGCTCATCAACTCTGGTTCTCCGCTCAGCCTAGATCACAAGGTCTTGCTCTACAATTCTATATTGAAACCAATCTGGTCCTATGGCTCACAGTTATGGGGCAATGCCAGCAACAGCAATATTGACATCATTCAGCGAGCACAATCAAAGATTCTGAGAACCATCACTGGGGCACCGTGGTACGTTCGGAGTGAAAACATCCAAAGAGACTTAAATATCCCATCAGTTACCAACGCAATCACGGAACTTAAGGAAAAATACCATAGCAAGCTTCACACGCACCCCAACCACCTAGCGCGAGGTCTAATCCAGCTCAGCAGCCGTTCCCGTCTCCTGCGAAAGGACCTACCAACCCAGCGAATAAATTATTAGGGCCGTTTAAACATAGAACAGTTGGAAAAATAATACAACTGTTCAAAAAATACTTGTTATAGTTAAGATTTTTAAACTTATTGTTAGTTCTTATACAAGAAGATTCAATAAATAAAAGCAAAGTAAAATAAAAAAAAAAAAACCTCCGATTTGCGTTTCAATCGCACTGAAGAGAATGTGTGACTGACGGATGTCAGTTGTTGGGTAGAGTTTTAGTATGAACTCGATTCTTCTTATGAACGTGCTCAGTTCTAGTGTTGTACCGGTAAATGTTGGTACTTGTCGAATCTGACCAAGAGCCTGGTTCAGACGATTCTCGGAGATTAGTTGCACTTGTTGATGTGGTTGTTCCATTGTTGTTGTTTTGTTTCTTTCCACGTCACGTAGCGGTCACACTTTTTGTAAAGCGCGCTACGCACTGTCTTTATTTAATACACAAAACCTGGAGTTTCAGTTACCCTTTAATGGTCTTGTTCTTGCAGCACTAATGTAATTTTTATCACTTCTAGAAGCGGTCACACCTCTATGGTGGGCTACCAAGCTGAAACGATTTTAATTATAAAGCACTGTCTGACTGGCGGATTAGTTACTTCTTGTAGCACTGATTAGCCTCAAAGTTTAATTTAAATCACACACGAAGGTACTTTTGTTGATCACTGTAAATGTAGGACCACCGACTGAGCCAATAACGAATCCATATATATATACCATATAAATATATATATATCCATATAATATATCCAATATGTATTCAGATATATAATTATATATGTATATATACTTATATATACATATAATATATATATTATATGTATATATATATATATATATATTATATGTATATATATATATATATATATATATACATATAATATATATATATTATATATCAATGTTTAATATACATATATAATTATATAGATTATATGCGATCAAAATGTTGTATGTAAAATCTACTGACTTTATTCATAGCTTCTTGGGGTGAGTGATTGTCCATAATCATGCAGGTTGCTACTTCCAGTCGCAGTAGGGGATCTTCAATTATCTCAGCAGCACATGCGTGGTAAATGTTAGCTTGGCATTCGATAGGACCGTGCTGGCAGTCAAAAGTAATTTTACCGTTGTGCTCTTTCGTTTTTGCTTTGCCATACGGTGCAAGCTTAACCTCCATAATCGATTTAGCGATCTTAAATGTTGGCAGCAGTTGCTTAGTAAGAAAATACTTTGAGTCTGGACACAACGCCTCATAGTACACAGTTACAACCACTTTCATTAGGGCCCCTCCGTGAAGCTGACTCTAAAAAAAAAACGAGCAATAATGAATGCTATAGTTGTACCAAAGACACTAGAATAACAAGATGCGTAACGGCCATACATTGGTTTGGCACTATACAGCCAATTTTTTAGTGACGGCCAAAATTGCTCTCTTTCCGCTCACTCCCGCTGAGAGCGTAAGAAATCTAAAAATAGAATTTGCTTGGTTGTGTGAGTAAAAACAAGAGACGAGAACGCGTATATGTGTGCGTGTTGTGCTAGAAGACGATTTTCGGGACGAAATCAATTCTGATCGAATAAACGAATTTAAATTGTACATATTATGGTAGTTTTTGCCAATTTCGTAGCAATATGATAAAATAAAATAATTTTTAAAAATTCGCGCCCTGACTATTATAATTTTAAAGCCTTTTAAATTTGTTTGTTAAAATCGCCGCTCGAATTAGCTACCGTTTACACATTCATATTTATGTTTAATTCTAATTTGTCTCTCATCTGACAATTTTTGAAGTGCGAAATATTTTTTTTGAAACACTTTTAATGTTAAATGACTTAATAAATATACTAAATAATTAAAGGAAGTACAATAGTAAAATATTATAACTACTGTAATTTCATAAAAATATGATAACTGTTTATTGCAAAAGTCATATCAAAGACACTAGAATTATTCTAGTGTAAATAAAATTAGAATAACTAGAATAATTCTAGTGTCTTTGCTTTGTTCATATCTTAAGGCACGAAATGCGGACACAAGCACTCAACAATCATTGCCTTATTAATTTTTCACACGCCGCAAGATGAATACTCTAATGACAAATATTCTTATATAAAGTCATTTTTGAAATTTATTTTTGTGATAATATGTACATAGATTTGGCTATTTCTAATCTATTTTCAAATAATAATAACGTTAAGGCAATGCAAAACTAGAATTTTTCGCATGGTGCCAATTGATCAAAAATAATATAGATTTAAAGTCTAAGAACTTCTACGGTGAAGGGCATATTTTGTCAAATTTACAATGCATGAGCATACGTGTGCACACATAAAGTTGTCTGCTATCACTTTGTGCGTTGAAAAGAGCTGTTCGCTGTAGCGCTCTTCGCTCTCTCGCTCTCTAACAAAAATTCGAGAGAGCCTGGAGCCACCTCTAGAGCCACGGCGAAAAAATCGTGTGCCAAAAAATCGTATGGCGTTACGCATCTTGTTATTCTAGTGTCTTTGGCTTGTCGCACACCAGTTCTGTTATTCTCCTGTCCCTTATCGTTCTTTGATCGGTTAAATAAAAACAAGAACAATAACTGCATCAGTGAGTTAGTGAGAGCGAAAAAAAAGAGAGCAGAGGAAGAGAGTCTCAATCATCAATAAGTAAATGTGTTGTCGCACCAAATTTAAAAAGAGCGTAAGAAGATATTCGGATACGCAGAGAAATAATGTGTGTATTAGAGTGTTAGAAAATATTCGTAAACGCAAAGAAAAAGAGCACCAAATTTGAAAAGAGCGTAAGAGGATATTCGGATACGCAGAGAAATAATGTGTGTGGAAGAGCTGTTGAAAATATTTGTAAACGCAAAAAAAAAAAATGGTTTACAAGAATTTGGTATAAATAGCCCCAAAATTGAGAAAAATAAAGCTGACTTTAAGTCACGGGCAGTACTAAGAGTACAGGCCTAAACAAAATATTCAAATGGGAGAAGTAACTACGAGCTTTTGAAATTTATCCCATAACCGAGGCTCACCACAGCTATTTGCAAGAGAAGTAAACTTCTTCATCTGGGGGGCCACAGCTTCAAACTGTTGCATTCTCACTACCTGACGCTGTAATAGAGAATATCACTGATAAACAAATAGATATTTAGAAGGTTCTTGTTGATAGGCTATGTGCATATTTCTCACCAAAGCAAAATTTCAGTTTTGAATGGCATTTGTTTAGGCAAAGACACTAGAATAACAAGATGCGTAACGCCATACGATTTTTTGGCACACGATTTTTTCGCCGTGGCTCTAGAGGTGGCTCCAGGCTCTCTCGAATTTTTGTTAGAGAGCGAGAGAGCGAAGAGCGCTTCGCTCTGCCAAAAAATCGTATGGCGTTACGCATCTTGTTATTCTAGTGTCTTTGGTTTAGGAGTCTTGCCCTACAGAAGGGGAGACGTTCGCACAGTTGGTCTTAAGGCTGCAGCATTAAATACATAAATGTAATTTTGGAGTTACTAAAGCAGAAATCGAATAGACTTGTCTAAAGAACGAAATAATGGACAATTGGGCCAGAATAAATCTAAAAAAAATAATTTTTAGAAAAAGAATACACCCTTTTTGAAGCTCCCATTTAAATAGATTTGAACCCTGAGGTATTTGCTTTATTTTTTTGTAATAAAAAACGCAACACAATCATTATTTGGAAAGGATACGGCACTCAATCGATGCAACCATCAAACCGATTCAGCAACCAATAAGAAAAATACCAGTTGCACTTGAAAACAAAGTAATCGCAAAATTGGAAGAAGCTGTGGGTTTTGACATTGTTGAGACAGTAATATGTCATTCAGCTTTGATATCACCTATGGTCATAGTATTCAAAGAGAATGGCGACATCAGAATTTGCATACACAAGAGGCTTGCTAATAAGGCAATCTTAAGAGAGAACTATAAACTTCCTGTACTTAAGACAGAAAATTAAGAGGAGCCAAGTACTTCACACTATTAAACCTGAAAACCTAAAAACAAAGGCATTGAAGTAAATCCGGAAAAATTGACAACTATTCTTTCATTCAGAGACCCTAAGAAAATTGCATACGTTGGCAAATTCATTCCCGACCTGGCCAATCGTACAGAACCCCAAAGGAGATTGCCAAAAAGGGAAAGCAAATTTAACTGGGGCCAGACAGCAACAACGGGTTTTGAAGACCTAAAGCTTGGCGAAAATTCCGAGGTTATCTTATTATGTTGAACTGGGAAAACGTTAATTTTTTTACAAACTGTTTCTGGTTTAGGATATTTGATTAAGAAATACAATAAATCGTTGTTCTGAAAGGCTTTAACGCTAGATACTCTTAAAATATCTGCTACGCTCGTATTTGTGAGAAGTTCACTGGCCAGCTCGTGAATGTCAACACTATCCAAAATAAGTGGGCTTATTAAATTTATTTTAGCTAGAGTTACCGACAGTATCAAGTCTTCTAGGTTTGTAATAATTATTCTATTTTTAGCAAGTATACTTTCAAATAGGTGTTCTGAGTCCGCGTTGTCTGTTTTACTTATTGCATTCATTGACCTTGTAATTTCGTTTAGTCGAGATTGAAGTTTCGTATTTATTTCGATCTGTCTATTTGCTGAATCTATTAATTGCCCTTGTTTAAATTTAATCTGTTCCCAGTCGTCGAAGTCTGGGGTTCCGGCTATCACCTTGAGTGCTGTACCTAGTAGATTTATACTGCTAGCATGTCTATGGTGTACCCTAATCGTAGCTATTAGTGATTCTATGTGCCCCAAGTCAGTAGTTTTCGCATATGGTTTTTTCCAAAGTAGTTCAGTTGCCGTCTGGTATCTTCAACATAAGTTTCATAAGAAGTTATGTTAGAAGTGTGTCCGAGATATCCGTATCTGTCCCATATCGTTAAGTCACCGTCTATTATAGGTATGTAGTCTGCGTGTGAATAGTCATTAAGTTTCATAGTCGTTATTGTCAAGGTGATTGCGGAAGCCAGCACACACAAATATCCTAACCTGTAATAAAAATATTAAAATTAAAAGTACTATAAGCGATGAAATTTTTTATTTATTTATATTTGTTTTTAATTTTTTTCTTGGGTTTACTTAAGGTTGTCCTTATGGACCACCCTCCCTTTTATTAGAACCGTCGTACCTAAATCAGCATCAATGGCTTCTTCCGTGCACAGTGGTGACAGTTTATTACCCAATCGTTTGTTTGATTTTAGCCATACTTTTTCACCTACTTTATACTTTTATGGATTCTATCTCGGTTCATGTACCCAAGTTGTTTTTCTTGCGCAAGTACAATTTTATCCCTAGTTTCTGTTAATAAATCCGAAGGGGCGGAGCAAATTAATTCTGTCGGTTTTCTGTTTGTTACTGAGTGAATTGACCTATTATACTCAATGGTCGCCAAAAGGATTATGTCCTTGGTTTCGTTAAGGTGTTTATCTATTTTTAGACAACGGGCTATTTCTTTAAGGGTACTGTGGAATCTTTCCACTTGACCATTAGAGGTGCTGTGGAGTGGTGGGGCATTACAAATCTGAATGTCAAAATTGTTTAGTATATTTTTTATTGTTTTTTATTTTATTTTTATTGTGGCCTTTACGTCCACAATTGCGCGTAAAGTAATATATTGGACGACCGCAAATTTGAGAGTTTATCGACGCATGTTAAAAAAAATGTTTTGTCGGTACTAAAAATGTCAACATGCAATATTTCCCCAACATATGATGGGATTGGGGTCTCACCCATCGCTTGCTTGACCAGATGTCGATTATATTTACCCATTGAACAAACCTTACAGTTTACGACAATCTCTGTTGCCAGCGAATTCATCTTTGGGAAAAAATAGTCCCGGAGATTTTGCTTCACATTTTCCTGCGCTGCTCGGTGCGCTCGGTTATGCTCTGCAATAATTATTTCTCTCTGTTCGGTTTTATCGACAATGTCTATCACGATATTTTTGGAGTGTCGGAATGTGGTTGACGGAAACGCTTTTACTAGACTGTGTTGTATGAATGCCAAAATGGGTAGGTCGCAATGTATTGCGTTAACTACCTTGGCATTTACGACGTCTTGTAATCTTATAACGTGCCTGGTTTTTTCCCTGAACAAAATAGTAGATCTAACTGATGGGGCGTTAGATTCTTCAATTACGATCTGGTTCCTAAAGCAATTTACAGGCTTTTCGGTCGTTTCGATAGTATAGGTACATTTACATTCTGGCGAGATAGAGCGTCTGCCACGAAATTCTCTTTGCCAGGCTTGTAAAAAATATTTGCGTTGTGCTCGTCAATAAAAGCTTTCCAGCGTTTTATCTTCGCATTTGGGTTCCTATCCGACACGGCAAAAGTCAACGGTTGATGGTCCGTGAAGATATTTAAATTTTTTACGCCATATAAATAATTTCGAAGATTTTTTAGGGCCCAAACAATGGCCAAGAGTTCCCTCTCATTTGTTGCAAAGTTTACTTCGTTGTCTCGTAATGTTCGAGAAATCAAGGTTATTGGACGTCCGTCCTGAGACAACACAGCTCCAAGACCGTGCCCTGAGGCATCCGTAGTTAAATCGAATGGTTTTTTAAAGTTTGGGTATGCTAAAATAACGTCCTCACAGGCTAATACGTCTTTTAGTCTATTAAAAGCCTTTAGTTGATCTTGTGTTAATTCAAGGTTTACTTTCCTTGAATTGTTGGCACTTATTTTACCATTTTCGCCTTTTAAGACGTCCGTTAGGGGTCGTGCGATGTTGGCAAAGCCTTTTATAAAGCACCTATAATAGCTTGCTAGCCCCAGAAATGATCTGAGACTAAACAAGGTTTTTGGCGGTTTGAAGTCTTTTATGGCCTGAACCTTACTTTGCGAAGTTTGAATCCCGCCGCGGGATACCGTGAATCCCAGATATTCCACGCTCTTTTTGAAGAACTTGGATTTTTCTTGAGACACCCTCATGCCAGCCGTCTGAAGACTGTTTAACACCCAATCGATGTGTTTAACGTGGTCTTCTTTGTTGTTAGAGAAGATAATTACGTCGTCGACGTAGACATAGCAGGTTTTCCCTATCTGCTCTCTTAAGACATCATCAATGGCTCTTTGAAATATGCTTGGCGCATTTTTCAAACCAAAAGGGAGTCTACAGAATTCATATTTTCCGTTGTTTACGGAGAAAGCGGTTTTTTCCCGGTCCCTTTCCGCTAATTCGATTTGATGAAATCCCGATTTGAGGTCAAGAGTAGTAAAGTACTGTGCCTCGCCCATATTTGATAATATGGTTGAAATACTTGGGATGGGGTACTTATCATCAGTCGTTTTTTGGTTAAGTTTACGAAAATCGATGACCATACGCTTTAGCTTGTGGCCCGATTGGTCTACCCCCTTTTTATCGACAACCCAGATCGGGTTGTTGTAAGGTGATTTGGACGGTCTTATTATGCCATTCGCTAGAAGTTGTTTAACCTCTCGGATACGCCCATTGGGTAAGGGTACAGTTTAGAATATACTGGCTCCCCGTCAGTTCGTATTGTGGCAACTGTATTGATATTGTAGGGCAGGGACTCATTAACATCTGCAAATGACCCTGTTCTTTTATTAATCATTTTGTTAAAGTCATCTTTAATGACTTCAGGAACATCGCCATCGTCTATTTTAATGAAGTTTACGTTCTGGCATTTTGTAAACTTGATTGGCTCTGAACCGCGATCATAAGTGATACAATTTTTTTCGAAATCAACATTGGCGTTAATCTTTTTTAGTAAGTCTAGGCCAATAATGCCGTGAAAATCACTTAGATTTTCTAAAATAAAAAAATATGTTTTAGTTTTAAAAAGTTGAATTTGGCACTTCCGTTCAATTCTTGTATGACCATGTAGTGATTTTACCTGGAATGGCTTGTCGACTGGCACAAAGTGTGGCAGCCCTAGAAGTGGCTTAATGTAATTTTTCGAAGTCCCTGTATCGATAAGAACTTTTATGGTCTGCCCCGCTACTGTACGTGTGATGTACGGAAGCAGGGAGTGACCCCTAAAAAATTACAGCTTTCGACCTCAGACAAATCGTCTTCAGCCGCATTTGCCTCGGATTCTCCCTGTTCTTCGTATTCGGTTTTTTGGTCTTGGGGCATGTGGTTCAATGATTGGCGACTTTTCGCTGAATGACCACCTTTAAAATTTGTTGCTTGAGTGGGCTGTCTAAAGCGTGATGACGTGTCTACTTCCATGGGTTCGGAAGTTGATTCTTGTGGCTTCTGGTAATATCTCTGTCTAGCGCTACCTGAAGTGTTCGGCTTTTGACCGTTACCTTTCTGGTAATGGGGATTTTTCCTAAAGATAGTGGGAGCGTCGCTCTCTTGCTGGGAGTTTTGACGCGAACCTTGGGACCTCTGATTCCCAGATTTTTGCGCTTTTTCATCTATGTGCCGAGCGAAGTTTGCGGCAAAAATGCTTCTCTCGTTACTTGATTCTGCCTCTTGTGCTAATGCCAGGGCAGTCTATAAGTCTCGAGGTTGGGCTGGAAAAACTGCCCATTTTTTCTTCAGGCCTGAGATAAATGTGTGAAGTGCATCGTTTCTATATTTGTCATTTAACACAGCTGCCGAAGCTGCGTCGTGGGTCATGAGAGTTTTGTTAGTTAAAAGCGTCAGCTTTCTTTCTATTTCATCGTAATATTTCAAAAGGGGCTGGTCACCCTGCCTTAAAGTACTTAAATCTTGTTGAATTACGTGAACCGGAGTTTTGTCTGAATATGTGAAATCCAGTCTAGCAATTATCGCGTGAAAATTTAAAACTGTATTAAATGATGCTAAGATCGCATCTGCAGATCCTCTAACCTTGTTGCGTATTATGGCAACAGCCTGATAATGCCTAGAACTTCCGTCATAAGCTTCGAAGACTTTATATGCGGCGTTGGCCGCTTGGCGCCAAGAGATATAATGTTCTTGTTTGCCGTCGAACTCAGGAATAGATTTAACTATGTCTAGGGGCTCTTCACATCTAACTTCTGGTATGATTTCTATAGGCTTATAAGCTGTCACCTCTGGCGCAGTAACCTTTAAGGCGTTCAGTTGTTCTGTTAAAGTTGCTATTTTTTGGTCAAATATTTGTGCTTGCTCTGCCAGACAATTTCGTATGTGAAGGTCAATCTGTACTGATTCTTGTTGCGTCATTGTGCGGTTTTTGTATTCTCGGTAAGAGGGGATATAGCCTTCTAAACTACTGTCGCTAAATCTTTTCTGCATTTATAATGGCACAATGAACAAATCACTTACATGTATTTCATTTCTGGGTAACTGCTTAAACTGCCGATGCGTGCACTTGTTGATTTGTTGATTTTTTCTTTACTCTCTCGACACTTCGTGTTGGGGTTCTATTTTTTTAACTTGTATGTTGTTTTAACCGTTTTTTTCTTTTTAATTTGTATGTTGTTTTAACGGTTTGTTTAGCTTTTTTATTTTTATTCTTGTTTTCGCTTTGTTTGCTGTGTTCTTGGTCGGAAAAATACTTCACTTTGCACTTTTTCGTTTATTTGTCACAGCTTTGGCTGGTGAACAAATATTCTGAGTTCTATAATTAGCTTTGCACTTATAATTTGCTTGTCACAGTTCACTTCGCACTTTTTCGTTTATTTGTCACAGCTTTGGCTGGTGAACAAATATTGTGAGTTCTATAAGAGTGCCGTGGGCGCCAATTAACAGACAACAATTTTAGTTATTGTGGTTTATTCTGCGACTATGCGCGTTCAGATGAGTTCTTAAAACTGAAGACAGAAAACTTAAGCTTAATATAAAGTAGCCCGTCTTTTGAAGCAGCGCTCACGGCAGAACGCTGACATTGCGCTTCACACGCTCCGGGCAGTAGAATGTTGGAATGCAGGAGTCATATTTCGCGACTTAGTTGCAGTCGCGCTGACGTTACTGCGGCCGCGTCCGGTCTTATCGTGGAGTTAGCGATTTTGGCCCTGCGCGTGTTAACTTGCACACTCTGCCAAACGTCTTGTTTGTTGGAATACTGGTAAATCATCGGTTAACAGTATTTTCATCTTCACTGGTGTCGAACAATTTCGAATTGGCTTATAATCTCCAATTAGACTTAAAGCCTTTTCTTTTTGCACACTACTCAAATGCGATAAATCAACCTCATCAAATATGTCAGCCAGCTCCACACCCAACATGCACATACTTTTGAATTCAACAAACAACTCAGCACATGATCCTTTGCCCAATGGCTGGATTCTCTGACTCTCAACCTTTTTTTTGGTTTACAACTCGACTTATAAACTCTGTGCCACATTTGGTTACTTTCATATCCACGCTGTTTAAGATTGTTCTTCCTAAAATCGAATCAAAACCAATATCCTCATCAGGAACTACGTGAAATTCAACTTGCATGTCTATACCATCTACCTCAACCGAAATTATGCCAGTCAAAAAACTTCGCTAAGCCTGTCAACTTATTTCTGCCCAACTTAGTATAAACACTTCTGCGTATAAGACAAAGGTCAGCACCTGTATCAACTAATCCTTGAAACATCATTGACTTATACTGCACAGTTTTCAACTCTAACCCTGAAGGAGTGAAAATGCTTAATGGCTTTAACTCTTCCTTCCTATCTTGTACGACATTTGTATTTTGATCCTGCTTAATTTTTCCATCTATTTTACACTCTGATGCGCGATGTCCTGATTGGTTACACTTAAAACAAACGAAATCTTTCTTCCTACAATCTTTTAGCAAATGGGTATCATCACCGCACTTGAAACATTTACGTGCCTTGTTGTCACTGCTAATCTTCTTGGACTCAGAACTCTGTTTATCGACCAATGATCCAGGCTTGTTTAATGACTTGCTTGAACTACAAACTTTTTTGTAAACATCCAAACTAAGTTTTAGCTCTTTTAATGTTTTTGCTTGATACAGCACTACTTTGTTTGCAGAGGAATCCTGAATGCCACTAATGAAATAATCTATAATGCTCTCATCTTCAAGCTTTGCTGGCTTAGCTATTTCCATCAGTGCGTACAAGAATTCATGTAAACTCTCATCTTTTTTCTTTTGCCGTCTATTTAATCTTCGATGTATTTCTGCTGATGACACTAACTTCGAACTCATCTAGCAATACAGTTTTCAATATTTCCCAACTTCGAATGTTTTGTTGACTTTTGACAAACGATCTAGCAGCACCTCGTAAAAGATGCTTCGCATAGACAAACATTTGTAATTGGTTCCACTGAACTGTACTCCCACATTCTTCTACGTCATTTATCCACTGGTCAACATCAACACTACCTATAGTACCTGAGAATTCAGAAATACTACCTTCGACATCTTTTAGAGTAAACCATGACCTATTATTTTCTTTTGTCATCATTGGTGCAGTTGCTATTGACTCATCGTCCGAAATGTTTTGTTCTTCATTGTTTAATCTGTAGTGAGCAAGGAGCTGCTGCTGCAGCATGCTTTTAGTACCACTTGTCTGCAAATTTAACTCAGACAGCTTATTTCGTAGGTCATCAACGCGCAGCCCAAGAATTTCAACCCGAACCGTTCTAAACATTATAAAATTTATCAGTACAAAATTCTTAATACGAAATAAAATCAACTGTATATTCTTTCCGTCAAGCTGCAAAACTACTTAACATACCCTCTCTTTAAAGTTTTCAAAACTACTTAGCCAACTCTGTTAAATCTATGTTAACAGCAAACGATACACAACTTGCCGCGTCGTTTTCGCCTCTTCGTTGTCCTCGCCTCTTTCGTTCCTACTGCCTCGCCTCTTTCTCCGCCGTTATTCTTCTTCTGCTTCTTCTGCCACTGAAGCGACTGTCGTTTTCTGATTGCTTCACCGTTCTTCTTCTTCTGCTACACCGTAACCGTCGTTTTGCCGTTCTTCTTCAATTGTCTGCTTGCAATTTCTACGGCGTGGCCTTCTTTTATTTATAGTGTTACTTTATTGTTTAATGACAATTGTTTATAGTACACTTTATATTGTTTAATGACAATAGTTCTTGTTTATTATTATTTTATTGTTTGATGACAATTGTTTAGGTCTAGTTGTATAAGTATATGGCGCGATTGAAAAACTTGCGACTGCTCTCGTTCACCATTCTACTCGAAGCCCCTCCTTTTCGGTTTTTTTCGTTAATAAGCGTTGCCACTGTATTGGATGTATAGCATATAGTTGCTTTGGAATCTTCCAAAAATTCCCTGCCTAACAAAATGTCGTATTTTTCTGAGAATTTATGTAAATAAAATGTTTGCTTTGTCGGACATAATTTACTAGGTTTTACCAAAGACACTAGAATAACAAGATGCGTAACGGCCATACATTGGTTTGGCACTATGCAGCCACTTTTTTGGTGACGGCCAAAATTGCTCTCTTTCCGCTCGCTCACGCTGAGAACATAAGAAATCTAAAAATAGAATTTGCTTGCTTGTGTGAGTAAAAACAAGAGACGAGAACGCGTATATGTGTGCGTGTTGTGCTAGAAGACGATTTTCGGGCCGATATCAATTCTGATCAAAGAAATGAATTTACATTGTACATATTAGGGTAGTTTTTTGCCAATTTCGTAGCAATATGATGAAATAAAATAATTTTTAAAAATTCGCGCCCTTCTTATTATAATTTTAAAATTTTAATTTTAATTTTAAATTTTTTTAATTTTAAAGCTTTTTAAATTCGTTTGTTAAAATCGCCGCTCGAATTAGCTACCGTTTACATATTTATATTTATGTTGATAATTATTTATGTGTAATATGTGTAATAGTCGGTACCCAGGGAACACCACGGGGAGGCCATTACAATTGTAATGGGGTCTTATATTTACGTATATGACCTTCGAGTCGACTTTAAATATTTTAATGTTTAACATTAAATATGAAAACTGTTTATTGCAAAAGTCACATCAAAGACACTAGAATTATTCTAGTGTCTTTGTTTTGGTCATATCTTGAGGCACGAAGTGCGGACACAAGCACTCAACAATCATTGCCTTATTAATTTTTCACACGCCGCAAGATGAATACTCTAATGACAAATATTCTTATATAAAGTCATTTTTGAAATTGATTTTTGTGATAATATGTACATAGATTTGGCTTTTTCTAATCTATTTTCAAATAATAATAACGTTAAGGCAATGCAAAACAAGAATTTTTCGCATGGTGCCAATTGACCAAAAATAATATAGATTTAAAGTCAAATTCTAAGGTAATAGGGCATATTTTGTCAAATTTACAATGCATGAGCATACGTGTGCACACATACAGTTGTCTGCTATCACTTTATGCGTTGAAAAGAGCTGTTCGCTGTAGCGCTCTCCGCTCTCTCGCTCTCCTAGCCACGGCGAAATAATCGTGTGCCAAAAAATCGTATGGCGTTACGCATCTTGTAATTCTAGTGTCTTTGGTTGTATCTACTATCCAATTCAGCTAATGGCAGCTAAGGCACGGGAAAATTACAAAACTTGCACAGATTTAGCGTTATTGCAATCCGTATGCTTAATCAACATTCTAACCCTTATAGTTTCTAAATCACAATGCTTATAATACGTTTTATGCAACTGCTAACCTGTTCCATTAACGATCAAGTCCCCCAACCCCTGTACCACAAAGTAATGACGCCTAGGACGAAATCAGTCGATTTGCAAACATATTGACAATTGTCAAATTAGTACCACATAAAAAAACAACGTCTTATCCACATTCCCAATTATCATAGATATACTAGAACCACAAAATTTTGCGCATCTCTTCATGCCGCATTCCAGCTAGTCGCAAAAAAAGGTGATAAGTTTCCATAAGTTACAGAAATTAGCTTTACGATCTTTACTGAGTTATAGGGATCTCGTCCTCACACTATGAGATCTAGAGTGCGTCCAATTAGGATGATGTCGTCCTGGGACGTACAGGTATGTGAAGACATTTTCGGTGCAGAAAATGCTAATGTCAAGTTCCCCGACTATCAGATACCCGTTAATCAGCTAGTGTGAATGCGATGGCGAAATTTTATCATTTTCTGGGATATCAATTTTGGGGAATCACATGAGAAAAAATTTTAAATTTGTTCAAAAGTGTGGGCGTGACCGGTTTGGCGGCTTTATGGTGTTAGAGTGGGCGTGGCAAAAAGTTTTTTGGCAGATCTGTAGAAATCTACAAGACTAATTTAATTATGAATAAATATCTAAAAATTGTTCAAAAATGTGGGCGTGGCAGTTTTGTGCGGTGTTGAGGCGTTAGAGTTAGAGTTAGATTTTGCAAACCAATAGATTTCAAGACTAACAGAACTAACAGAAACTAACAGACTAACAGAAATATGAAAAATATCAATTTAGGGTGCGTAAAAATCGATTTTTGTAAATCGATAGAAATTAACAAAACTAACAAAAATATGAAAAACTATCAACACATTTTTCAAAAGTGTTGGCGTGGCAGTTTTGTGCGGTTTGTGAGCGTTAGAATGGGCGAGGCAACATGGATCAACAAGCTTGAGCTGCGTCTTAGTCTCTAGAATCTGTATGCTCAATCTCAACCATCTAGCTTTAATAGTTAATGAGATCACGATGTTCATACGGACAGACGGGCATGGCTAGATCATACATACTTTATATGGTTGGAAACGCTTCCTTCTGCCTGTTACATACTTTTCAACGAATCTAGTATACCCTTTTACTCTACTCTCTCTAAGGCAAATAGTTAATAGTATTATTATTTTTACATAAAAAAATTTATAATACAATAACTAATTTGAAGAAAGGAGTAACTTACTGGTATTCTAAGAACAATTGATTACAACATTTTTCGGAGTTATATTCAATATAAATTTTTATATCTTTCAGTGCACAAGTCAAATCAATTTTGACGATAGCGTCATCCAAAATTGTTTTGAAAGTTATCGTGGTGTGGATTTGCTTAATGTAATTGGAGAATCAACTAATTCACTAAGGCCTCCTATTACGTTTCAAGAATCAATATTAAAAGACTTATTTTCTGAAGTGTGTAAAGCAGCTGGAGACTTCATAGAAGTTAGAGATATATGCAAAATTTAAAAATAAAAACTGAAACTTTTGTTTTTAACTTTTTGTACTTGTTCTCAAAAAAAAATACGAATAAATATGAATAAATATGGAAAAAAATAAAGGAATACATACACTAGTGGGCATAAGTATTTGGACAATTAATATATTCAATATATTTGTTTGTAACTCATTGTTTACTGAAAGCGAAATTGTTTAATAATTTTAGTAAATAGGTAGGCTTTCGTAGTTAAATTAGGTAACATAAACATATGTATAACTTCATTGTTGATTTTAAAAAAATTACGTTTTTACAAATTAGCAGTGGCATAAGTATTTGGACAAATTATTTAAATGTTATAAATTGAAAAGAAAAAAAAGTCAACTAAAAATCACTTTTTGAAGACGTTTTGGTACAGACTACACCAAGCTGTGAATATAATCTATTGAAATATCCTTCACTAAGGTTTGAATTTCCAAAATTGTTTGCACGCCTTTTTTTTGTTATATATGACCAGAAGTTTTCTATTATGTTGAGATCTGGACTTTGCGGTGGCTAATCCAATGTGTTTACGCAAACATCTTCAGAAACTGCGTAATCAGTTTGGCCTTATGACAGGGAGCATTATCCTGCTGGAATATGAAGGACTCTCCAATCAATTTATCACCAGAGGGGAATGCATGATTATTAAGGACATCTAAATATTTTCTTTTATGGTTCCATCAACAGGAACCAAATCTCCCAAGCCTGTGAAGGCTACGCATTCCCAAAATATAAAAGATCCTCCGGAACGACTTATTCTATTATAATTATTAAAAAAAAATTTTTGAGCAGTAAAACTCAAAAGAGCTTTCATCGCTCCACAAAACATTGTTCCAGAATTATGCAGGCTGACCAACATATTTTTTATTTTTTAACTTTTTTCGTAGTTATTAGTGATATAACTCTAACAAATGTTCCAAAATCGGCTTTCTTAAGACGTCTGCGAACCGTTCTTTCACTGATATCGATTTCTGCTCCGTCTTTTAGTTTTTTGGCAACCGATCGGGGAGTTCGTAAAATATTCTGCTTAAACTTACGTAAAATATAACCATCGTCCTTTTGAGTTGTTTTACGTGGTCGGTCACTACGCTCAACGTTTTTGGTTGTGTTTTTTTTTTATATTTATTGATTTGGTAATACACAGTTGCCCGTGGAATTCGCTCAGTTCCTTTGTTTTCCCCATGTTTAACAAATTTATGCATGAAATAAAAGTAGGTAGTAACACGTTATAAAGAACAAATGTTCAATTGATCTTAAAAAAAGTCAAAAGTTTTAGATTCTTCGAACAACAGATCAATGCGAACTAATTAAATGAGATGTCAAAATACTTTTGCCACCGCCAAAATCGTTGTCTGTCTAGCTTTCTTATCAGCAGAAGGAAAATTGAAAAGGTAAAAAGCAAAACATACCTCTCGCGTGTAACTGTAATTGCACTCTTTGTTTTATCATCAATAGTTTACTTATTTATTTGACTGTACTATGAAAAGCACAGCCCGGCAGTTGGATGCTAATGTTGTCTAAATACTTACGCCCACTACTGTATGTAATTAATATAGTCGGAAACGCTTTCTTCTGCCTGTTACATACTTTTCAAATTATCTAGTATACCCTTTTACTCTAAGAGTTGCGGATATAATCAATCCACACGGAAGTCGTCCTCATAAAATAAAAAACCGGAATAAAAAAATTTTATATTTTACCTAAACAATAATACTTACAGTTAAAACTGGCACAGGATAGTACCACAATACTACTATGAACAAACAAACTAATGCAACGACCACAAATAATCTGATATGAATACGATTACGTACAGAAATCATTTCAAAATATTAATTTATCAACTATTCAGTTGTTTTTAACTAAACACTTGAAACTTACATGGCCAGCAGTTCCTTGACCTAGAGATAAAAACATTTTTAAATTATACCTTACTTCCACCCTGCTCCATCTTTAAGCTGAATGGCCCAACATTTATTGACCATGTTTTTCATTTTACGCTTCGGTTTTCTTATTACATCCGCGACAGAATGATTATAACATCATTAAATTAGTTTCAACCGACTGCTGTAAATCCTTTAAAATTTATTCTTCATATTCGCTTATATATACAGGCATGTAAACAAATTCGTAAGAATTTTACGATATCGATTTGAAATAAAAAAAAACGGTTCTCCGGTTTTCGAAATCGTAAGAATTTTTCGATTTGTAAGACGGGCACTTTTGTCTGGCCGAAATGAAATGTATAAGTATATCTAAACGTTTTATATCAAATCAGATCTTCTTAACTAAAGGAAAATGTAGTTTAATCAGTGGTCATTCCGCCACTTAGCTATTTAAGAAAAAATTTATTTCTGATTCCGCCTCAACTTAAATAAACAAAATTTGGCCGCCGACAACAAAAGATTTCGATTTGGCAAACGGTCAAATATATGTCGACAAAAATGGCTTGGCAAACAGGCATGTAAAATACTTATAATACATAAAAGCCGATTATACATTAATAATTTAATTCAAAAAAATAACAATATTTTAAAAAGAATTTTACCTAAACAACAAAAATTAAAAATCTGCAATTACATTGGCACAACTAATTATTGCCCCACCCCAGGACAACAACCACGCTATAGCCCGTCGGTAGTTTAAAGACATTTAAGGGTGATCCAGAAACCCGCTATACCTTCATAAGCCGAGTGGACTACGTGATTTCACTCTACCAAACTAACGATGTATCGAAAGATCGAAAGTATCTTGGATGGACACATAACGCGATCTTTGGGACTTCCGAACGTCGAAAATTCGCCTACCCTCAATGAGAGACTAATGCAGAAACAAACACCAAACTAGAAGCTATTGGAGAACTTCAGGGAGACACCTTATAAAAGAAATCTGAGAGCATTCTGCGTAGAGGCGGAAAGGCGACGGTTACACCTGGAAGTAACCAACCAGAATTTTTTATTTATATTCAAGCAATTAAAGATTCCATTAAAATACTGATTAGAGAACTACCAATACAAATACTATTTTGGATGATATTACAGACGATATTAAGATCGTTAATTACTATTGCACGAAGTGAGGGGAATTTATGAAAAACATATTCACATATATTGAATTAATTAATATATAGACATATTTTGAATTAAATAAACTTTCCGAATTACGTAATAAAAAAATCCAAATCCTAATCTGAAATCAATATCACACAATTTCAATACAAAAACCCAAACACAATATCGACCAAGTTACCAATCGAATACAATATTCTCAACCCTTCCAACCCAATTTTGGATCAGTACATGCAACTATTTAGACCCGCAGACAACCGATACATGAACTGCAACAAATCTGCGCCAGCACATCTAAAAATACTAACTTCCCGATTACCAAACGACTCAGAATATCGGACAGTGAAAAAACCAAAATGCAAATAGATGAACTGAGATTTCAAGACGCGCTCGAAAACGACGAAATTCAATCTTCTTATTATGAACAATAGTATTATGCCCAAAATCATTACCATGGGATAATTAATGAAGGGAAACAGATACAACAAAATATGCCCTTCACCCAAGTTTTTAGACTTTAAATCTATATTATTTTTGATAAATTGGCACCATGCGAAAAATTCTTTTTTTGCATTGCCTTAAAGTTATTATTATTTAAATATAGCTTAAAAATAGTCATAAATAAAATAATAAATAATAAATTTTAAAAATGTATTTATATTATATTATTTGTCATAAGAGTATTCAGCTTGCGCCATGTGAAAAATATATAAGGCATTGCTGAGTGCTTGTGTCCCCACTTAGTGCCTCAAGATATTACTTTTGCAATAAACAGTTTTCATACTTTTATTTATTTTATAAATTTTTATTTTCTACTACAAATTATTTTCATGAAATATTTATTTCTTAATGTAATGTCTTCTTTTTGGAAAATGTATGTTTTTAATTACAGTAGTTATATTAATTTCCTTCGCATTTGCTTTAACTAAACAAGTATATTTAAGTATATTTATTAAGTCATTTGACCTTATATGATGTATGTAAATGATCCAATTTTATTATTTAAAATGCACATTAGATTCAGTTGTTTTTTATATTAAGTTTTTTTTTTATATTCTAATTTGATATTTTGAAACAATTTCATCATATTGCTACGATATTGGCCAAAACTCCCCAAATATGTAAATTCGTTTTTTCGATCAGAATTAATTTCGGCCAGAAAACGTGGTACACTGATCGTTAGGAAGACGGGTGAGCAGAGATGCTTCGGAAGCTAAGATCGGACCCGAGCCTTAGCGAACTGGGCAGAGGGAAAAGCCACGGAAAGCGTCTCCAAGTTTAAGGGCGATCTAGAAGCGGCGCTCAATGACTTGTAGGCACGGGAGCGCAAAGAATAGCAAACGAGCTCCACAGCTGCATGGTCGCCCAATTCCAGGGCCTACAGATAAATCCAGAGGATGTCAGGGGCCTTCGCAGTATGCGGGATGGGACGCAGATACCCTCGGTGCTGTTGAACGCGAACGATGTGATAGCAGTCCTAAAACAGGGCACCTTAACCGTTGGATGGTAAAAGTGTCGCATTACCCAGGACGTCCGGCCCACGAGATGCTACAGGTGTCTAGGCAGACTGCTGTCTTAGATGCGGTGAGCGTGGCCAGAATGCCTGATCTGCAGCAGCGAGGTGGATAGTAACCACCTGACGGATAGTTTTGCGTGCCCGACCTACAGAAATTGGCCAAAACTCCCCAAATATGTAAATTCGTTTCTTCGATCAGCATTGATTTCGGCCCGAAAATCGTCTTCGAGCACAACACGCACACATATACGCGTTCTCGTCTCACACAAGCAAGCAAATTATATTTTTAGATTCGTTACGCTCTCAGCGTAAGCGAGCGGACAGAGGGAAATTTTGGCCAAACCAATGCGAAACCAATGTATGGCTGTTACGCATCTTGTTATTCTTGTGTCTTTAGTTGTACGAAGGTGCTACTAGTGAGAACCGCTTGACGAGCAATACTACCCAGACTGAGGCACAAAAGCCTACCAAATAGGCTCCTCACAATGCGCAGGTGCCCAAGGAGCACCTGGGCTTCGAACCAAACTGCAAGGAGACTGACAGAACAGACTGCTGTCTTAGATGCGGTGAGCGTGGCCACAATGCCTGATCTGCAGCAGCGAGGTGGATAGTAACCACCTGACGGATAGTTTTCGTGCCCGACCTACAGAGCGAGCCTAAAAAAAGCCAAGAGCCACCATAATGCACGGCCATATTAGCGTAATGCGGCTCAATGTTAATCATTGCGCGGCTGCTCAAAACCTCCTGATTCAGACTGCGGAGAAGCGCAATATAGACTTCATGCTCGTAAGTGAAACTTTCGTCACTAAAAGGGGACAATCCTCCATGATCCCAGACGAGTCAGGTAAAAGAGCTATCATGCTCTGCACCTCTCTTCACGTCCAGGAATTGGCTGCATCACCTATGCGGGGAGTTGCATATGCGAAGATAAAACACATGCAAATTAACTTTTTGCGGTATAAATTATTAAAAAATAATAATTTTTTATTTTTCAATATCTTTATTGGTGTTAAACTTTTCAACTTATCACTTTATTAGAAGACACTTATTCTTCTTCTCTATTGATACATTTGTAAACCGTTCTTTTAATCCTCCCGAATCAGACTGATCTTCAAATGCTGAGTCCTAATCCTTTTTTTGAAACTTTCTGAACTTTCGGTAAAAGCTTTATGCTGAAATTATTCCACTGCATTGTGAAATTCAATTATGCTGATCGATGCAGTTTTTGATTGAAGCGCAATAAGTTGGCCGTGGTTTGGTCTCAAAGCGGAAGCTGTGTTTACGTTAAGTTTGGCTTGTTTATATTAGCGGGTAGCTAAGCGCTGGCAAAGGCAATGACAAAAACAAAGACAAAGGAAATGCCGACGAGATTGAGAATTGAAATTTGTTTATAAGCTATGCTTAGTAGAAATTGGGAAGTAACCATGCCAAGAAAAAAAAGGTACAGCGCAAACCACCCAAAGCCAACTACGGTCTGATTGCCTCAGGGCTAGGAGATTGGCGCAACGAGGCAGAGGCAGTTCCCACCACGCGGAGCTCATGGAGGCTTTCGGAGTTTAAGCACGGCATAGTGGATGCCAAAACGCGGTCGTATGAGGAACTGCTGGATAGTTAATAGACAGCGAGATCTGGGGACTCGCCTACAAGCTTGTTACCAACAAGCGAAGGAAGAGAGCGGTAACCCCATCTGACCCTGGGGTCCTGGCTAACATTGTAGGGAAGCTATTCTCAAATCAGACAACACTGTGGCTGCCAACAGAGGTAGCCCCTGCCCCGGATTACCCGTGCGTCATAGAACTTGAAGTCGGCGAGGCAGCAAAGCGCATCAAACCCAACAAAGCCCCTGGACTAGATGGCATTCCTGGAGTTGTTATTAAATCATCGTCAGGGCCACCTTCCAGCAATGTCTTCTGGACGGAATCTTCCCAACAAGGTGGAAAAGCCAGAAACAAGCCCTGTTTCCGAAAGGCAAGGGACCAGCACATGCTGCAAACCTACTATGCCTACTGGATATAGTTGGAAAACTATTTGAACGTATCCTGTATACTCGAATCACCGAGAACATCAACGGCCTAGGAAGTCAGCAATATGGCTTCCGAAAAGGAAAGAGTACCCTGGACGTTTTGCTGTTTTGCTGACGATGTAGCAATTACAGCAATCGCCAAAACAATCGCATGGTTGCAAAATAAATGTAACACTACGATTGGTGCTGCCATCCGCTGGCTCGAGAAAGCCGGGCTAGCAATAGCGGCTCACATGACCGAGGTAGTCCGAATAAGCAGCAGGAAAAAGGTGGAGAATATGCTAGTCTCTGTCAATGGCACACAGGTGACCTCCCAAGAGTCCCTAAAGTACATGGGTGTAATAATAGACCACAGACTATCGTGTGTTACGAGTTACGCCAGCAAAAAGGCAGCAGTCACAGCCTCTTCATTGGTCAAACTCTTGGCGGTAGCAAAGGCTTCGCTGCTATACGCTGAACCAATCTGGAGCAATGCCAGGGGTTCAGCAGGTGCTATGGTCCATGGCCCACAGGCTCATTAGAGGATTGAGGACCATTTCCGAAGACGCGGTGCTAGCACTGGCAGGCCTGCCGCCCATTGATCTAGAGATCAAGGCTCTCAGCCTAATGCGGCGTGGTGCTTCCGGCTAGAGGCACACGAGGGGCAGATGGCAAACGTCGCGACAGGGGAGGCGGTCTTACCAGATCATCCCTGAATTGGCGGTTTGGGCAGTTATCCCAGTTCCTCATGGGCCTATCTACTCCGGTTCCGCCACGTAGAGTCAGCTCAAAGCTTGTTCTGCTTCGATTGTGAAGAAACAGCAGAACATGTGCTAATGCATTGTTCCAGGTTTACGGTGGAGAGGGAGCATCTGTAGACGCTGTCTGGTACCCTGTTCAGTCCTATTGGCTTGTTCACGGCTATGCTGGCGAACAGCGAGCAATGGGAGCTGGGACACAGCCTAATCATTAATATGATGAAGCGAGTCGAATCAGACGAGATGGCACCAGCGTGAGTGGCTAAGCCCAAACAGGCGTCCTGAGTGGTGGCGGGCGAAGAATTCTACCTCATCGTTCCCGGCTAGTCGTAAAAGGCGACTAAAGGTTGGAAGGAGGAGCCCTCATGGACTACACTGATGGAAGGGAGTGGGAGCCTCACATCCTGCTCACCGAAGTCATACCTTGACTGGCAGTCCCGGTGAGCGTGAAAGGACTGAAGATCACGCGGAGGTTTTTGTTTTAGTACGTAGGAAAAATACCATTAGGGTTTATGAATCGTGCATGCCACCCACGGTAGTTGGTACGGTAGTTAGAATTTTCTTATTTTCCTGCCGTAAGTCGATTAAATGCAAAAAAAAAAAACAAAAGACAAACAATAAAACGAAAAACAAGAGAGAATGATATAGACGAGTTCCCCTAATATCAGATATACTTTACTCAGCTGGTGTGAGGGCGAACGCCAATCTTTATCATTTTTCGATAGATTTTAAGGAATAAAATGATTAAAATTTTAAAATTGTTTGAAGTGTATCAACAATTATTTAAAAATGTGGGCGTGGCAGTTTTGGGTGGTTTTATGGCGTAGTGGGCGCGGCAAAAAGTTATTAGGCAAATCGATAGAAATTTACAAGACTAATAAAGTTAGTGCAAAATATCCAAAAAATTTTAATAAATTTGAGCGTTTTAGGGCGTTAGAGGGCAAAAATGTTGTTGGCAAATCGATCGAAATTTACAAGACTAAAAATTAAAAAATTTGGACTTGGCAGTTTTGGGCGGTCTTGGGGCGTTGGAGAGCGCAAAACTATTTTAGCAAATCGATAGAAATTTACAAGACTAATGAGGAGAAATAATGAGGTATGAGGAAAAATACCAAAACAAAAAATTCCAAAACGTAATTTATGTAACTTTCATTCAACAATGTTTCAAAGGCTTTATCAATTGGAGTTATATCGTCGATGGCTACTCTAGTTATACAGTTATAACGGTATTCTTAAACTCCGACTATTCCATCGCTGTCTATGTCAAGAAGCTTGAAATTTGTTTATAAGCTATGCTTAGTAGAAATTGGGAAGTAACCATGCCAAGAAAAAAAGGTACAGCGCAAACCACCCAAAGCCAACTACGGTCTGATTGCCTCAGGGCTAGGAGATTGGCGCAACGAGGCAGAGGCAGTTCCCACCACGCGGAGCTCATGGAGGCTTTCGGAGTTTAAGCACGGCATAGTGGATGCCAAAACGCGGTCGTATGAGGAACTGCTGGATAGTTAATAGACAGCGAGATCTGGGGACTCGCCTACAAGCTTGTTACCAACAAGCGAAGGAAGAGAGCGGTAACCCCATCTGACCCTGGGGTCCTGGCTAACATTGTAGGGAAGCTATTCTCAAATCAGACAACACTATGGCTGCCAACAGAGGTAGCCCCTGCCCCGGATTACCCGTGCGTCATAGAACTTGAAGTCGGCGAGGCAGCAAAGCGCATCAAACCCAACAAAGCCCCTGGACTAGATGGCATTCCTGGAGTTGTTATTAAATCATCGTCAGGGCCACCTTCCAGCAATGTCTTCTGGACGGAATCTTCCCAACAAGGTGGAAAAGCCAGAAACAAGCCCTGTTTCCGAAAGGCAAGGGACCAGCACATGCTGCAAACCTACTATGCCTACTGGATATAGTTGGAAAACTATTTGAACGTATCCTGTATACTCGAATCACCGAGAACATCAACGGCCTAGGAAGTCAGCAATATGGCTTCCGAAAAGGAAAGAGTACCCTGGACGTTTTGCTGTTTTGCTGACGATGTAGCAATTACAGCAATCGCCAAAACAATCGCATGGTTGCAAAATAAATGTAACACTACGATTGGTGCTGCCATCCGCTGGCTCGAGAAAGCCGGGCTAGCAATAGCGGCTCACATGACCGAGGTAGTCCGAATAAGCAGCAGGAAAAAGGTGGAGAATATGCTAGTCTCTGTCAATGGCACACAGGTGACCTCCCAAGAGTCCCTAAAGTACATGGGTGTAATAATAGACCACAGACTATCGTGTGTTACGAGTTACGCCAGCAAAAAGGCAGCAGTCACAGCCTCTTCATTGGTCAAACTCTTGGCGGTAGCAAAGGCTTCGCTGCTATACGCTGAACCAATCTGGAGCAATGCCAGGGGTTCAGCAGGTGCTATGGTCCATGGCCCACAGGCTCATTAGAGGATTGAGGACCATTTCCGAAGACGCGGCGCTAGCACTGGCAGGCCTGCCGCCCATTGATCTAGAGATCAAGGCTCTCAGCCTAATGCGGCGTGGTGCTTCCGGCTAGAGGCACACGAGGGGCAGATGGCAAACGTCGCGACAGGGGAGGCGGTCTTACCAGATCATCCCTGAATTGGCGGTTTGGGCAGTTATCCCAGTTCCTCATGGGCCTATCTACTCCGGTTCCGCCACGTAGAGTCAGCTCAAAGCTTGTTCTGCTTCGATTGTGAAGAAACAGCAGAACATGTGCTAATGCATTGTTCCAGGTTTACGGTGGAGAGGGAGCATCTGTAGACGCTGTCTGGTACCCTGTTCAGTCCTATTGGCTTGTTCACGGCTATGCTGGCGAACAGCGAGCAATGGGAGCTGGGACACAGCCTAATCATTAATATGATGAAGCGAGTCGAATCAGACGAGATGGCACCAGCGTGAGTGGCTAAGCCCAAACAGGCGTCCTGAGTGGTGGCGGGCGAAGAATTCTACCTCATCGTTCCCGGCTAGTCGTAAAAGGCGACTAAAGGTTGGAAGGAGGAGCCCTCATGGACTACACTGATGGAAGGGAGTGGGAGCCTCACATCCTGCTCACCGAAGTCATACCTTGACTGGCAGTCCCGGTGAGCGTGAAAGGACTGAAGATCACGCGGAGGTTTTTGTTTTAGTACGTAGGAAAAATACCATTAGGGTTTATGAATCGTGCATGCCACCCACGGTAGTTGGTACGGTAGTTAGAATTTTCTTATTTTCCTGCCGTAAGTCGATTATATGCAAAAAAAAAAAAAACAAAAGACAAACAATAAAACGAAAAACAAGAGAGAATGATATAGACGAGTTCCCCTAATATCAGATATACTTTACTCAGCTGGTGTGAGGGCGAACGCCAATCTTTATCATTTTTCGATAGATTTTAAGGAATAAAATGATTAAAATTTTAAAATTGTTTGAAGTGTATCAACAATTTTTTAAAAATGTGGGCGTGGCAGTTTTGGGTGGTTTTATGGCGTAGTGGGCGCGGCAAAAAGTTATTAGGCAAATCGATAGAAATTTACAAGACTAATAAAGTTAGTGCAAAATATCCAAAAAATTTTAAAAAATGTGAGCGTTTTAGGGCGTTTTTTTTTCTTTGCAAATCAAAATACTGAAATCTTGGCAGTTTTGTGAGGTTTTAGGGCGTTAGAGGGCAAAAATGTTGTTGGCAAATCGATCGAAATTTACAAGACTAAAAATTAAAAAAATTGGACTTGGCAGTTTTGGGCGGTTTTGGGGCGTTGGAGAGCGCAAAACTATTTTAGCAAATCGATAGAAATTTACAAGACTAATGAGGAGAAATAATGAGGTATGAGGAAAAATACCAAAACAAAAAATTCCAAAACGTAATTTATGTAACTTACATTCAACAATGTTTCAAAGGCTTTATCAATTGGAGTAATATCGTCGATGGCTACTCTAGTTATACAGTTATAACGGTATTCTTAAACTCTGACTATTCCATCGCTGTCTATGTCAAGAAGCTTGAAGTTTGATTCAATGAATGCTCTCATTGCCTATAAAATATAAAATAGAAAATGGATAAAAGCGCCATAACATATATATAACATATACATTTTTATCATTTGATTTTAACTTAAGAACTATATTTGTCAGATGTGAAGTATTAACTCTGAATATTCCGTACAAATGGAAAAATTAAGAAAAAGCTTTTAATGACTTTTACATTAATTTTTTGTCTTGTAAACCTTCTAGCTTAGCGGAAAACTCTTAAAAAAGTGAAATATCCCAAACAACTTAAACACTTGTAGTGTGTAAAGTAAAAGTTAAAAGGATAGTTTTATACATAAATACATATAATATATAATAAGACAAATTTAAGCAACAAAGACTATCAGATACCCGAAATTTAATTATTGGAAGTAAGAGGAAGAATTTTCACAATGTGCTTGGTATATCGATAGGAACTAGCAAGACAGATAGGTATGACCAGAAGAACTTGGCTGGCGATACCGATGAAAACCGGTGTGGTAAAAATGCTTCTTTTTGTTTGTCAGAGTTTAAAAAAAACCAAAAATATGTCCTCTAAGATCAGATCCCTGTTGCTCAGCGGTCAAAACATTTTTCAAAATTGTGCGCGTTACAGTTTTGGAAGGTTTGTTGGCGTGGGCGTGGCATACACTTTTATGCACTGGGCATCCAATATTAGATAATCAAAAAATTAAAGAAGGGAAAATAGATAAAATAAATATAGACCGACAGGAATTTGATATTGACACTTGTTAACAATCAACCCTAGTTCGATATATCGATAAATTACGACTCTGGTATGAACTGCAATGCACGCATCTTATACATACATATATTTAATGCTGTATGTTTGTGCAGTAGTATAAATTGAAGTGTAAGAAGACAAGAAGATGCTCGGTCACAAATAAACTTTCATAGTGCTCACTTGTAAATAATCAACAACACTAAATACAGAAAAGATCCTCCAATTAGAAAATCCATTTGAGCCAAAAAAATTGTAGAGCAGACAGACCCTGACTGTTCACGCCAGAAGGGCGCAAACAGTTGAGCGGCAGTGTAAGCGGCCAATGCTTGTACTCGAAGCTCCTCCACGGCTCGCAAGCACCGCTGCTCGCGCTCTCCTTCTCTTCTCCCGCTCTCCTCCCTTCCCGCAAGGTATTCACCACTCCGCGGTCCCGCGGTATTTCTACTGTTAGTGTTAAGGTAGTTGTAATTTACCAGTGCGTGAATAAAGAACGAAAGGTTGAAGTCCACCCCGCGCGTTTTTAATTTCGGGGGAAAATTTCAGCAGCCGCCGCAGCAACCACAACCAAAGGAATCTTTCCGCCCACTCCATTTCATGGTCCTTCGAGCCGGATGAGCTCTGATCCTGCCAGCGCTCCTTGCGGAAAATTCAAGATAAGTACGGCTTTAAATCCTATTCCGTCCGTGGTCGCCAGTTTCGTTTTTTCCAACGGCGTTTATTCTTTCCGTCCATCCGTATCAAGTGAAAAGTGAAAATATATAAGTACATGCGCCCAGCCACCGTGATTACTTTTTTTAAGTGCATAAACAAGCACTTTGCCAATACCGGCCCCCTAATTCGTCTCACGGTGCTCCGCTGATATCCAAGCGCATGTACATATATATATATACACACTGTCCAAAATTCACTGCTATCGTCCGCTGCTAAACTGCTGTTTTTTTTTGTGCCTCAATAAAATATACAATACAATACAATATACAAATTTAATTAAATTCAATAAAATATACAATACAATACAATATACAAATTTAATTAAATTCAATAAAATATACAATACAATACAATATACAAATTTAATTAAATTCAATTAAATATACACATACATATAATCACCAAAAATTTCACATACACACAAATATACATAGCCATATACATACATTACGACATATCCATTGTCATCCAACGATATTCACATACACACAGTCGCGACGTACACAGACTTGCCAAGTGCAAGTTCTTTCGTCTCCTCTTTGTTCGTTATTGCCCTGACAAAAAAAAAACCAGCGCATAGCGACGAGAGAATACCCTATTGTCGAGACATAAAACAAAATAAATAAGTCCGACGATAAAATTTAAAAATAAATTTTAAAATATTTTATTTATTTATTTTTATTATTTAATAAATAATTTAATAAAAAAAAGGGAGAGAAACGATTGTTTTAATTATTATTATTATTGATTATTATTTAATAATTATTTAACCCAAATAATAATTTTTTTTTTTTTTTTTACAAGCTATTTCTGGCTCCCATTTCTGGTTCCTAAATTACAATAATAAAATTGTGGTCCTAAATCCGGTAGCTATTTTTATAAATTTAAACTTGAATTTTCTAGCTATTTTCCATATATTAGCTATTGTTTTTCGGGATTTCCAGTCGATAGCGATTTTTTTATAAATCCTTGGCTATTTTCCAGACTCCAGCCGGTAGCTATTTTTTTTTTTTGCTTTTCGGGATTTTCAGTCGGTAGCGATTTTTTATAAATCCTTGGCTATTACCCAGACTCCAGCTGGTAGCTATTTTTTTTAGCTATTTTTTCAGAAATTGCAATAAACTGAATTTTAGCTATATTGTGCTCAATCTCCAGATCCCAATTGCAACTTTCTCAATTTAAGTTTTTTTTCCAGTTGATTTAAGATCTATTGGGGCCTTATTTCACAAAAATTGAGATTTTTTTTCCTTCGTGCTCCAATCTCCTTCTTGACTTCCTTCTCCTAGGGCATAGCTGAGCATGCCCCTAGAGGGAGACAAGAAAAAGACACCCGCACCTGGAAAAGAACAAAAGTTCAACCCGCAATCTCCGATATCCACTCGCGGTAGGCCAGCACCCAAGTCCGTTAGTCCCAGGGTCAAAACCGCGACTCCCACTCCGAAACCAAAGGTTTTGCCATCGACCAGTTCGAAGACAACTCCTAGGTTGGTCATTTCCCGACCAGTGACGCGAGCGTCTAGTGAGTCTTCTCTATCGAGAAAATCCGAGAGTCCCTCCGCTGTCGGGACTGATTTCCTCCGCGTCACACGCTCTACCACAAAGAGAATGGCATCCTCTGAACAGCCGACGCCCGCAAACGCAGCGTTGCATAAATTCATCGCCGTCAGCGATCGCGTAAGCCTTTTCGAAGCGAAGATCAACACTCCAGATCAAGCCTCTCCGTCCCTACACACGTTACAAGTCCGTCTGCAACAGGTGCGAGCCTTATGGGACAAAGTGGAAAGAGAGTACGAAACATGCTCTGACCTAATGGCCCAAGAAGGATCCCTAGACACAGTGCCTATTCTCCAGGCCAAATATGACTACTGCTACTCAGTATACGAGTCATGTGCAGCACAAATTGGCGAAACAATCGACAGAGCAACGCCTCAAGTCGCGCAAGCACCCTCTCAGCCGCTAATTTCGTCCGGCTGCCGCTTACCTCCATGCGACACGGAAGTCTTCGATGGCGACTACCTCCGATGGCCCACTTTCCGGGACCTATTCACGGCAATTTACGTAAACAACCCCAGGCTGACTCCGGTCGAGAAGCTATTCCACCTCCTTACCAAAACAAGTGGCGAAGCAAAAGCCATCGTGGCGAAATCTCCTCTCACGAATGATGGTTTTGCTTCGGCTTGGGAGGCGCTTCGAGATCGGTTCCAAAATAAGCGACTTTTAGTCAACAGCCAGCTCAAGCTTCTTTTTAACTTGAGCTCAATTTCGCAAGAATCTGGTCATGCTCTAAAAGAGCTACAATCCACGATTCAGGGGTGTTTAACAGCACTAGAGCATTCCCAGGTATCCACAGAAAACTGGGATTGTATCTTGGTTTTCCTTTGCGCGAGCAAACTGCCCAAGCAGACCCTGTCCTTATGGGAACAGTCGCTAACTGCCAAATCCGAGATCCCAGCTTGGGAAGAAATGAATGCCTTCCTGAGCGAAAGGTATCGGACATTGGAAGCCATCGAAGATATGAAACCGACTCAGGCGGTTCCCAAAAGGCTTCAATCCTTCGAGACAAAGGTCAGCACCAAACAGAAAGGGTGTGACATATGTTCTAAGGAGAACCATCCGGTACGATTGTGCCCGCGTTTTCTTCAAATGTCTGTTGACTCGCGCTCCGGATATATAAAAAAGAAGCAGCTATGTCTGAATTGTTTTGCCAGAGGTCATCAGCTACGTGACTGCACAAGCATGCACAGCTGCTTTACATGTAAGGGCAGGCACCATACGCTGCTGCATCGCAGCCCCCCAAATTCCGAAAATGCGAGTTCCTCAACCTCGCCCCCTACACAGCAACTTCCGAGACCCTCTAGCAGAAATGCATCGGCAAGCACCTCAGCGGTGCAAAATTTCTTCGCGTCCGGCACTTCAGCCGTCCTACTGAGCACAGCGATGATAGACGTGTGCCATTTGGGGACGAACTACCGAGCCCGAGCCTTAATCGACTCGGGATCCGAGGCGACGTTCATTTCAGAACGCCTGTTCAACCTTATCAAGTTGCCATTCCGCAACACCCGGACCCAAGTCTCCGGGTTAAATCATTCGGTCTCCGCGAAATCCTCGAAGCTGTGTCACTTCGGGATTCGCTCTCCGACTAAGCCAGGTCTACAGTTAGACACTGAAGCGTACGTCCTTCCGGAGCTCTCAGGCAAACTGCCCTCCTATCCGATCCCTCGGAATTCTTTGAAGGACCTGCCCGCACTCCGCTGGGCAGATCCTACCTTTTTTGAGAGCTCTCAAATTGATGTACTGATCGGGGCTGACATTCTACCATCCATAATGATGGATGGCACCCGACAAAATATTTGCGGCTCGCTCCTGGGCCAAGAAACTATTTTCGGGTGGGTGCTAACGGGGCCGATTTCCAAGGGTAAGCCGAAACGGGTCGCATCCTTCACGACCCAGGTGCACCAAACAGGCGACCCTGATTCGCTCAACTCTAGACCCCTCTCCCCTATGTCCGAAGATCCCTCAGATTTGCTGGCCCTCACACCAGGCCATTTCCTTATTGGAGGGCCGTTGCTTTCCACGGCGGAACCCGAGATAAAGGGCGAAGCCAAGTCGATAATAAATCGATGGCAACACCTCAAGGCACAACATCAGCAGTTTAGTGCACGGTGGAAAGAGGAGTATCTTAAGGAACTCCATAAACGAAGCAAATGGCAATTTCCGACCAGGAATCTCCAAGCCGACGATATGGTAGTTGTCAAAGAGGACAATCTACCACCGAACGAATGGCGGCTCGGCAGAATCGTTTCGGCCTTTCCAGGAGCCGACGAGCGCATTCGAGTCGTCGAGATCCGTACGTCTCGCGGCACCATAAAACGCCCTGTCCACAAGGTTATTCTGCTACCGATGGAGGACAAAGAGTCATCCGTTCCTGGGGATTAGGGCACTTCCCCCATTCCGGGGCCAAAATAGTAGTCGGCTCATACTAAGCTTCTTCATTTCTTTTATTGGCAGACTTACTCACTTCCTCCAATAATGGCTCCTCGTCCTCGTGCCACCCAGTCGTTGGAGAGCAGACGTACTCGAGGTATTAAATCCTACCGCTGCCGAGTCTGCTCTGGAATCCATCCTCTTCGAAAGTGCACGAGGTTCCACAAACTGAGCGTTGAAAAGCGCCTTCGGGCAGTACTTATTAATAAGTACTGCTCGAACTGCCTCGCCCATCAGCACTCAGGAGGAGACTGTCGCAGCCAAGAGGGATGCAAGAAGTGTGGAGGAGACCACCACACCCTACTCCACATGCACGAGGTCCTCCCCGCTCCGAACCCGGCAGCGCTACCAGCTCCGACGCGCAGAGAGCGCCATCCCGCTGCACCTCGTCCGGTCCGGATTTCCCGCACTCCGCCACCAGCCCCAGTCGCCAACAATCGCCCGCGTCAGCAGCAGCAGAAGGCTGTCCCCATACTGCCTACAGCCATCGTCGTGCTGGACACGGGCTCGAAGACCTTCGAGACCGGGGCCATGATCGACCCATGCATGCCGGTGAGCAGCATCGACCGGTCGTTAGCGGCTGCGTTCCGGCTGCCCATCACTCGGCTGGGAGGCAACGAGATCTGCTCGGTGACACTCCGGTCCCGAACCAGCACCTTCCGACTCAACGTCGTCCTGAAGATCGACCCCAGCCTAAGGATCCGGACACCCATCCGAGCTCTGAGCGACGCCGCCAGGGCCAAGTTTGACGGTGTTCGTCTCGCGGACGAGCGCTTCCACCGGCCGGCCTCCATCTCCCTCGTGTTGGGATCGGATGTATATGCCAATTTGATCCAACCGGGGTTCCTAAAAATTGAGGATGGGTTGCCCGTCGCGCAGAACACGGTGTTCGGATGGACCGTTTCTGGAACGTGCGCGAAATGAAGAGGACGATCCTGATGTCTAGCCGGCCAGGGATACCTTTGCCTACGCAAGGGGGGGGAGAATGTTCACGCCAGAAGGGCGCAAACAGTTGAGCGGCAGTGTAAGCGGCCAATGCTTGTACTCGAAGCTCCTCCACGGCTCGCAAGCACCGCTGCTCGCGCTCTCCTTCTCTTCTCCCGCTCTCCTCCCTTCCCGCAAGGTATTCACCACTCCGCGGTCCCGCGGTATTTCTACTGTTAGTGTTAAGGTAGTTGTAATTTACCAGTGCGTGAATAAAGAACGAAAGGTTGAAGTCCACCCCGCGCGTTTTTAATTTCGGGGGAAAATTTCAGCAGCCGCCGCAGCAACCACAACCAAAGGAATCTTTCCGCCCACTCCATTTCACTGACCATTACAGAAATTACTAAGAGAAATGGAGTAAACACAATGGAGGAAACACATGGAGGAAATACAATTAAAATAAAACATAAAATACATAATCAACTTCCAATTTCACAGGCACCTGGCACCAGATAACATTATTGCTTATACTGATCACAGCGGTTTATGGACAACAATTTGAAGTTCATAATTTTTTCTAATAAGCTAGTCCAGATACCATCTTCCTACGAACCGATAACCATAAACCCCAGGTCAAATTTTATACAATAAAATGAAAAGAGAACTATCAGGGATAACCCTGCAACGAATATGTTTCAAAAAGTTGCATTCGGTATTCCAGTTGAAACCTATCGAACGAAATTGATTTTTTCCTCAAACGCAGTTCTTATACGTCCAATGTCGCTCATAACCCTGTCGCGTTTTTGCAAAGTCAAATTAATTTAGTATTTGGCTTTGCCAGTATTTCCTTCTCCTTTTCCATTTTAATTTAATTTGAATAAATAAAAATATTCCAAATAATAATAAATGTCCGACACCAGGGTTGAATAAATCCTTAATCCTTAATTCCTTAATTAATCGAACCCAAATGCGGTCCAACGCTTAGCCAAACTCCACGGTGTTAGCGCATTCCGCTGCAGTCACGCGCACACCGTATGCTACTTCGTCAGCAGCCTTGGTCTGCCCTGTGGTACCGGGCGGATCAGGAATCACGGTGATGTGATATTGCCAGGTTTCGGTAGTCCATGGGTTGAGGTCAATTTCCTCCACAGGAAATACAAGAGAGAAAGGATAAGCAGAGCCAAAGATGCCTCCGTTAGGAATGAAGCCAACAACTGTCCGGTTACCTCTGACATCTTTTCCAAGTTTTTTAAACTCACGTCATGTACGTACTCCAGAGATAGCCGGCAGTCGTTGGCAATTAGCTCGTGTCATTTCGGCCACCAACTGTTACGGCCTCGTCGCCATATTGGACAACAAAAGTCCCTACTAGATGATGTTTCTCAGAGGCAGCTTCCAGAGTTCTATTAAAGTTGGTCAGGAACAGCGTTCATTCGTCGACTGCTTCAATTAATTGTCGGTTATTTCGCTGGTAGGAACAAGCAGCGTGACCTCGCTTTAAAAGGCGTGGAATTGATCCGACTTCCTCCAGCTGTTGCAGCTTCTTGACTCGTGTCAAGGAGTTGTTGGTCGCTATTCTTCGAGGCCACCTCCTGAGTTGTCAGAATTGCTATCCAGTCAGTTGCGTCGGAAGTCGGATTTCCATGCAGATCCCAACCAGTTTATCGAGCGATGTTTCCTCACGGGTGCACTGGCTATCCTGTTAATACCCTCCGTTGCGTCTTTAAGATAGTACTCGAAGAAGATGTGTTATGTGTTTATGTTCTTCTGATAGTTTGTTATTTGTAGTAGTAGAAGTAATTGTATATAAGTATAGTAGTATAAGCCCCATTGCAATATTAGAATGTAAGAACTAATTATAAGAGTCGTGAATGTAAATAGTATATACACACGTGCTGAATAAATGAAGAGTCGTCAGTCGTCGTTGAAGTGTCACGGAGCGCACACTAAAGCTCAGAAGTGGTCGGACTTACCCAAGTTATTTGTTTCAAAAGAAAAAAAAGATCGGCATTAATGAATTGTAATCCTGGCAATTATACATTAAAATAAGTAAAAGCTTTGTGCGTGCAAAACAAACTTAAAAGTAGTGGCAGAAAAATCGAATTGATTAAAAGTCTTGAAAATATTTAATTTGAGTGGCGGGCATATGAAAAAAATAAAACAGTAATGAAAAAAATCAACGCCACAGAACAAACCATTAAAATGGACAGGGATGAAAACAACGACAAGGGCGAAGAACAAAATAGCGAAATCGAGACAGCAAGAGGCAGTGACAACGACGGCGACGTTTGCACATACATACAAAGGAATGCAAGAAACAGAAGGTTCGCGAAAGTAACGGGATCTTGTGAAATGAATGTCAACAACCAAAACGACATCGAGCAATGTTCTGAGAGGCAGATGGTGAGCGCCAGAAACAATGAGTCCAACAAATGTTTGGATGGCTAGCAACAATGATCCTGGGATGCAAATGGCTGGCAACAATGAGCCGGAACAATGTTTTGGAAACCAAATGATGCGCAACAATGTAACTATGCAAGGCGGCGATGTTCAAAGACTGGAAAATTAGTTGAAAATATTGAAGCTGCAAAATGAGATCGACCAGTTAAAAAATCAACAACAACAAAGTGACTTAAGCATTTCTTTCGAAATTTTAAAGGAGATCGTTAAGGTATATGATGGCGGAAACAATTTCAATGTTTGGCTATTTCAACTTTTGAATGTCCAGAAAAATTTCAAGGTCGGTGCCAATACGACGCGTGAGTTACCGACCCATCGGTACAATTCACCACCCCTCCCTCTAAACCACCACGCCTACACAAGTGAAGACATCGAACCGGGAAGCGTTGCGATACAAAGTCGCAACATAAACATCAACGACGAGTCAGCCGCCGACATCCGCCAAAAAGCTGACACCGCATTCCCTTCGCACAGACAACGCAGCGCATACAATCCCATATACATACATACTTGTTAACATACTTTCCGCTGCGTCAGATACTTTATTTCTAAGAACTCCAACATTGTAATACACATACATATTCACTGTTAGTTTATTTAAGACCAAAAAAGACGACTGGCAGTAGAGATCTAGCAGCAAACACTTGTAGACGTATCCAATATTCAATCCGATCGAATTCCCTGACAGCCGTAGCTACTTTCAAGATCGGCTCCTCTCTTCTCTGCATCTGAATATCCCACGAAGCTCTCCGGAGGTCACTGTGGCTACCTTCTGGATCAGCTCCTCTCTTTTCTGCATTTGAATACCCCGCGAAGCTCCCCCGGAGGTAACTCGTGCGCTGATTCACTACAAAGTTAAGGGCGATGCTGAAATATGACTGTATTCAAGCACAAGCGCTACCATGGAGACAGCGGATAAAATGTTAAGCCACCTGGAGAAAATGTTCGTAATGTCCAAAGAGTCAAAGTTGAGTATGCGGCAGAAGCTACAAAACTGCGTCTGGATCAAAGGTGAGGAGTTCTCCAAGTGCTAGAACGAGAAGTGGCAGCTGGCGGATAATTTAGCACTGGCAGAAGATGAATTTTTGGAATATGTCATTGACGGCATACACGATGTCAATCTACGCAATCTGGCTAAGTCGCTTTCGTCCAAGACCGGATTGAAGCTTTTGGAGGCATTCCGAAACGTTGAGTTGGGCTACGTTCCTAAGCCCAAGTTACCATAAGACCGGCGAGCAGGAGATTATCAGAATCAGAGTGCCGCAAGCCTAAGAGAGACAAGATGGTGCCTGTTCCGCATGTGGCTAAGGAGTGTAATAATATGCTGAACCCCATTTTCATATAATGTCAGCACGATAAGTATTATTAAAAAACGTTTTATACCAAATCAAATAAAAATGGAAAATACACCTCTTTAAGTTACGTTGGATTAAATTTAAGTAAATTAAAAATACATGAAAGTGTAAAATGTTCAGTTAAGTTCTCAAATAAAGATACTCCTATGTTACTATATGTCGTGAAGCTATGGGATATGCTATGTTATTGGGAAGGGATTTTTTAGCAAGAGTAAAGGCCAAAATTGTAATTGAAAATGAACATGAAAAAATATCTGAAATAAAAAAAGATTCGATAGTTGAAGAAAATCAAAATTAAAATAAAGAATTTAAAAGTCATTATAAGACAAACGCAGACGGACATAATAATTTTGAAAAACAACTATTATTAATTGATTACAATAATAATGAAAAGGTATATGAGATAGGTTCACAATTAAATTTTAAACAAAGATGCGAATTTATAAATGTTATTGAAGAATATTATATTAAACCAAATAGACCGAAAAAACCGAATTTACAATGTGAAATGAAGCTAAAGTTAGAAGAAGACAAGCCGTTTAGTTATTCGCCAAGGCGCCTGGCATATGTAGAGAAAGAAACATTAAAAGGTATCATTGATGATTATTTAAAAGATGGTATTATACGACAAATTGAGTCTAAGTATTGTTAGCCAATTGTACTGGTAAAAAAGAAATTGGGTGCTCTTCGGATGTGCATAGATTACAGGAAACTAAATAAGATCACGGCGAAAGTTAGATATCCGAAGCCATTAATTGATGATTTATTAGATACCCTAGCAAACAAAGTTGTGTTCTCGAAGTTAGACCTACAAAAGGGGTACTTCCATGTTTATATGGATATGGATATCGATAAAGTATACGTCATTTACCACGCCACTAGGACAGTATGAGTTCACAAGAATGTCTTTTGGGCTGACAAATGCTCCGTGTGCTTTTTACAGGTTCATCAGCAAAGTATTTGAAAGAAATTGAAATACCTCGATGACATAATGATAGCGACAAAGAATATAGAAGATCACCAAGCTATATTAAAAAAAGTATTTGAGCGATTAGTTAAAAACAAATTAGAGCTGCGAATCGATAAATGTATGTTTTTCCAAAGTGAGGTGAAATATTTAGGATATATAATATCAGAAAAGGGTATTAAAGCAGATGATGACGGTGTGAAAGCAATTGAAAATTTTTCCGTGCCACAAAAAGTTCATGATGTTCAAAGTTTTTTGGGGATGTGCTCGTATTTCATGATTTGACAAAGAAAGACAAAAAGTTAGAGTTTGGCCCAGCGCAATTAGAAGCATTTGATGAATTAAAAAGCAAGCTGTTAAAAGCGCCTATTTCGGCATTGTACAGTCCTGAGGATGATACAGAATTGCACTGCAATGCCAGTTTTTTTTTTGCAAAGGAAAGCAGATGGTATGTATTAGTAATTGTTGATGGATGCACTTTGTGAGATTGTATCCAGCGAAATCAACAAACTCAAAGGAAGCAATGGAAGCCTTAAGTGATTATTTTAGAGCGTATAGTAGACCAACGACCATTGTTTCAGACAGAGGGACATGTTTTACATCAGATATGTTCGAAGAATTTTTGGAATCAAGAAAAATTAAGCACGTCAAAATTGCAACAGGCTCACCACAAGCAAATGGACAAGATGAGCGAATAAATAGAGACCTAGGGCTAATGATTAGTAAGCTCGTAGATGTAGAAAAAAACGTACAGTGCCACAAAGTTTTGGAAGAAGTAGAGTCTGCAACGAATAATACAAAGCACAGAAGCATAAATGAGCATCTAAGTATAATGCTGTTTGGGGTGAATCAAAAAGGAAAAATGCTAGATTGTTTAGAAGAAAATGTATTGGAGTCAAGGCTAAAAAGAAAAGAAATTAATTTAGAGAAAATTAGAAAAAATGCAGAAGCTTCGCAGGAAAAAGTACAGAACTATAACAAGAAATATGTTGACGCTAAATGACTAGAAGCAAATAAATACAAATTAAAAGACTGCGTTGTGGTCAAGAATTTTGATTCAACTGTTGGAACGCCTATAAAGGCCTTATGAAATAGCCAAAGTACTAGATAATGATAGGTGTTGTATCAAAGAAGTGGAAGGTTTTCAGTTTTTTCAGACACAAAAACCATACGATGGAATATGAGCGGCTCATAATATTAAACCATGGCTTCGAGAAAAGAATTCGGTATCAAATAATAAAAATACAGATAAGAAAAATGATAAAGAAAAACAAAAGTCTAAAGTAAATGTAAAAAAGAAAACCAGTTAAATGTAGCACTCAAAAAATTAAAGAAAAGAAAATAGATAAAATAAATAAAAATATATAAATAAATAAATAAAAATAAATTACAGAAAAGGTCCACTACAGAAAGGCAAATGAGGCTTTTTATTTGTAACCGAGTGGACAGTTCTGTTATGATCTATTGTTGTGAATAGAATAAGGTCGGTCGCTTCGGTTATGTTTTGATCTATCTTGATGCACCGTGAGATTTCCGCTAGGGTGCTATGAAATCTCTCATCTTGGCCATTATATGTGCTGTGCAACTGGGGCGCATTTGAGACCTTCATACCCTACCTATTTTCTAGGATGGTTTGTATGGTTTGTGAGTTGATAGACCTTTCATTGTCGCAGTAAGCTGTTTTTATTTTGGGGAACAGATTTATTAGTTGTAGTATCGGAGTTTTGATATCTACGATTGCTCTTGAATCGATTGGTTGGACTATAGCGAATTTTGAAAACTTGTCGATACAAGTAAGAAAATGCTTTTTATCAGTTGAAAATATATCTATGTGGATAATTTCCCCAGTATAACCGGGAATTGGTGTTTCCGCTATGGTTTGTTGCACTGGGTGACGATTGTAATTTTTGGAACACGTTCTGCAGTTTGCGGTGATTTCCGCCGCTAGCTGGGCCATTTTGGGAAAAAAGTAGTCTCGAAGGACCTGTTTTACGTTTTCCTGACCTGCTCTATGGGCTCTATTGTGTTCCGTGGTCATAATTTCCCTTTGTTCGGTACTGTTTGTTATATCAATGACCAAGCTCTTACAATGTCTAAATGTCGAATGAAGGCGAGTATAGTTAGCTCGCAGTGGATTGCATTGACGACATCTATTTTTACTAAATCTTTTAGTGAGCGAAGCAATGTTTTGCGGTCTGTAAGTCGCACAATATGACGCGTTTTTTTATTTAAAATTGACTGATTGACTTTACAGACAGGAAATACGCCTGTTCGATCAGTATTTGGTTCCTGAAACAATTTACAGGTTTTTTGTTGACTCTAAAGCGTTTACGTTTTGCGCGACAAGGGGTCGGCTACGTGGTTTTCTTTCCCCGGCTTGTAGAACACTTGTGCGCTATGTTCAACAACAAACGCTTTCCACCTTTTGAGCCTGGGATTCGGATTTTTATCCGACATTGAACCGGTCAGTGGTTGATGGTCGGTGAAGATGTTTATCTTCTTTACGCCATATATATAGTTTCTAAGATTTTGAAGTTCCCATACTATTGCTAGTAGTTTTCTTTCATTTCTTGCCATTGAAATCTCGGTTCCGGGTTACGTGCGAGAAATCATGGTGATCGGACGACCTTTCTGTGAAAGAACAGCCACTAGGCCACTATCAGAGGCGTCAGTGGTCAAGTCAAATGGCTGAGTGAAATCTGGGTATGCCAACATGACATCCTCAGATCCAGGATGTTTCTTAGTTTTTCGAATGATTTTCGCTGCTCGTTGGTCAGTTCCAGTTTGACTTTCTTTGAGTGGTTTGCACCAATTTTTCCGTTGTCACCTTTTTCGACAGAGGTCTTCGACAGAGGTCTTGCGATGCTATCAAACCCCTTTATGAAGCTTCTATAATAACTGGCCAATCCCAGAAATGACCTGAGACTGAACAATGTGGATGGAGGTTGAAATTCTTTTATAGCCTTAACCTTTTCAGGTGCAATTTTAATTCCCCCTCGGGACACTATGAATCCCAAATATTCGACGTTCTCTTCAAAGAACTTAGGTTTTTCTACAGACACTCTCATACCTGCATCGCACAAAGTTTTTAGAACCGTGTTTAAATCGTTGACATGACTCTCCATTGTTTGGGAGATAATAATTACGTCATCGACGTAGACATAGCAAGTTTTACCGATGAGTTCTCTCAGAACATCATCTATGGCCCGTTGGAATTTACTAGGGGCATTTTTTAAACCAAAGGAAGTCTGCAGAATTCATACTTCCCGTTGTTGACCGAAAAAGCTCTCTTTTCTCGATCGCGCTCCGGCAGCTCAATTCGATGGAAGCCCGACTTGAGATCAAGAGTCGTGAAGTACTGAGCTTTTCCAATGTTCGACAGTATGGTCGATATGAATGGTATAGGATACTTGTCATCAATTGTTTTCTGATTCAGTTTCCTGAAGTCAATAACGAGACGTTTCTTCCTATGACCTTTTTTGTCGAAACCCTTCTTATCAACAACCCAAATTGGGTTATTGTAAGGCGACCGGGATGGCCTTATTATTCCGTCTGCTAGAAGTTGTTTAACCTCCGTATTGACGAAATCGGCTACACCCATCGGATATGGGTAAAGTTTTGAATATACGGGTTCCCCGTCAGTGCGGATCGTGGCGACCGTATTTATATTGAAGGGGAGGAACTCGTTTCGGTCCGCAAAGGCTTTTGATCTGTTTTTGATCATCTTTTTCAAATTTTCGTTTACGGCATTTGGCACGTCCACGTCATCGATGTTAATAAAGTTAACATTCCTGCATTTTGAGTAAAAAATTTGCTCCGTATCATGATCATGCTCGATGATGTTTTTTGTTAGATCAATTTTTGCATTGACCCTTTTTAGCACACCCAGTCCAACAATTCCGTCATATCCGTTCAGGTTGTTTAACAAGAAGTAGTATGACTTAACATTGAATAGATGGATCAGACATTTTTGTTCTATTTTTGTATGACCATGGATTGATGGAACTTTAAATGGTGTTTCCACCGGTTTAAAGTGTTTTAATTCTGTTAGAGGTTTTATGTAATTTTTGGAGGCTCCTGTATCCAACAGTAGGGTAATTTCCCGCCCCGCTATCGTACGAATTATGTACGAGAGCAGGGACGTTCCCCTAAAAAATTACATGATTCGGAATGGGACGCTTTATCTGCCTCGATTTCCGCTGCTTCGTAGGATGACTTTACTCTATACTCATTTGACTGCTCTTGAGTCGTATGGTTCAACCGAGCTGTCTGCTCGCCACTGAATTTAGAACTTGAATCGACGTCCATTGGTTAAGGACCTAGGTTTTGCGTATAGCCTTTTCGAGGATTATTTGATTCATTGTTCTGATGTGTTTGGCCTTTATATCTTTGGTTTTTAGAAAATTGGGAGCCATTAGCTTTTATTATTATGATTACTAGTGCTCGGTGCATTATTGTTTTGGTTTTTATTGGAAAGCACCATGGGAGTTGTTGTGGTTATTACCTTGTGGGGTGTTCTGAATTCTGGTCTGTTACGAACTAACTACAAATCGAATTTATTAAGGCCGCCAAGTCTTCGGTTGCGCTTAGTCGGCGCCTCGTGCCGTCTGGAGTTACATGCCTTCGCCGATCACCCAGCGCGCACATGCCCGCCGTGCATCACTAATTCTATTTCGCTAAAGCGAAATGCGTTAATGGGCTGATTAAGCATCGTCGATGTTGTTGTTGGCACATCCGGTGTTGGATGGCATTTCGGCTGGTCGTAGCACCCCTCTGACTTGCTCGTGTTAACTTATATGCAAATTAACTTTTTGCGGTATAAATTATTTTAAAAAATAATTTTTTATTTTTCAATATTTTTATTGGTGTTAAACTTTTCAACTTATCACTTTATTACAAGACACTTATTGTTATCTATTTATACATTTATAAACCGTTCTTTTAATCCTCCCGAATCTTTAATTTCTGAATCCTAATCCAATCAACCTTGGCCAGAAGCTTTTCTCTGACACTTTCTGAACTTTTGATAAAAGCTTTATGCTGAAATTATTTCACTGCATTGTGAAATTCAATTATGCTGATCGATGCAGTTTTTGATTGATGCGTAATAAGTTGGCCGTGGTTTGGTCTCCAAGCGGAAGCTGTGTTTACGTTAAGTTTGGGTTATTTATTTTAGCGGATAGCTAAGCGCTGGCAAAGGCAATGACAAAAACAAAGACAAAGGAAATGCCGACGAGATTGAGAATTGAAATTTTTTTATAAACTGTGGAAGGGTGCTATGTTTAAGGGTTGGATAACTTGCACACGTGCTGAATAAATGAAGAGTCAGTCGTCGTTGAACTGTCATGGAGCGCACACTAATCTTTTTTAATATTTTTCGTTTATGTATTTCTCGCTTTTGGTCTATTTTATAATTTTTTATGTTAGTCACCTGGAGCTAGTGAAACGTATCGTCTTTGTTATACGTTCGATAACTTCCACTCACCCGGGTTGGGACTTGTTCTGTTATATTCGTCATGGTTATCTTCAGTGTTTCCGTGTTCAGCGTTCGCCGCCAAGTAGGTAATCCTGTTTACAATATGTGCATTATAGCGGAATAAAATATTAGAAGATTAATAGAAGATTTAATATTACTGTTGGAAACGTGTTTGAACGAAATAATACAAGACACAATATTTTGACTTTGAAGTTTCGCGGCCGGCGTGATGTTTTTTCCTTTTTTTTGAACAACTATACCGGAGCCCATCCTCTCGTACTACATTTTGTTGTTCGAGCGAGGTCGCCTGGGTGCGCTGGGTACTGTTGCCCGTACTTGTCCGTTTGGGCATTGCCTCTCGGCGTTTCTGGTAGTTGACCACACGATAGCGATTCCCCGTCGACTGTCTTTACGCTTTGCCACCGCGGTGCGTATCAGCACGGTATTTATTTTTTGGATTCTTTTCTGGCTTGATTTTTCACACTCGTGAACTAGCTTTACGCTGGATTCTTTTCTGGCTTGATTTTTCACACTCGTGAACTTGCTTTACGCTTTGTCACCGCGGTACGTCTCAGCCAGTTAAATTTGGCGTTGTGTATTTTAATTGGCACGTTGATAGGGTTCGGATCTTCTCATATATTACAATATTTATCACATTATCGGAGAACTTTCCTCTTTTTCCTATTACGTTTTTTTTTTTAAAATGCATTGTTGAAATTTAAACGCGGGGGTACTCTCGTGATGAGACTGTTCTAGTGCCAGTTAATGTAGTACGTATACTACCTTGGAATAACTCCTCAGATAATTCAGACAGGTTCAAATCAATTACAAGGTTTGGTCCTTTCCGCTGCCGGAATTCGACTGACTGACTAGCGTTTTACCGGCCGCTCGTAAACTACGCGGCTCAACGCTAAGCCAAATCCCACAGTGTCAGGGCATTCCGCTGCAGTCAAGTATTTCAATTTATAAAGTATAGCTGGTTTCTTCATGTACATCTATTTATTTCTTTTAGTATTTTTCGTTATTCAGTAAATTTCATAGACTGCTAACTAAATAAAGGCCTTTTAAGGCTTATCGGAATAAAGCGGGGAATCTATCTGACCATATTAAATTCGGCATTAAAGATACATTAAATCAAATCGTTTTAAATCTTATCACGGGTGTTATGTTTTAACGTATATACATATAATACATTTTAGATATGTAAAACTAAAAACATGTGTTGTCCGGATATTTAAGCCGGAAAACACTCAGAAAAAATTGTTAGCTAGGTCTCACTCAAAGCAAAAAAAGTTAATTTATCCTTTCTAAACAATTCAAAAATGTAGTTTTGCGGCAATTGTTATGATTGCAGAGGTTATTATTGCAATGTACATACGCATACATAAGATATAAACAATCCTTTACACATACAACCATAAAATTAAACATGACACTACTGGACAGACACTTGCTCAAATTTTCTTATACGCTGGGCTTCCAATATTAGAAACTCAAAAAATTAAAGAGAAGAAAATAGATAAAATAAATGAAGACCGACAGAAATTTAATATTGACACTAATTACAGAAAAGGTCCACTACGACAAATTAGAAAATCCATTTATACCAACCAAAAATGAAGAACAGACAGACCCTGTCCATTACAAAATCACTAATAGAAATGAAGTTACGCACTACTACAAAAAACAATTCAAAAAACAAAAGAAAAATAATCAACTCTCAATTTCACATGCACCTGTTACCCGATAACACTATTGATCACAGCGGTTCATGGACAGCAAATTAAAATTAATAGTATTGACACTAACCACGGATATCTCCTTTTTCTGATAAGCCAGTCCAGATACAATCCTCCTTTGAACTTCATTGCTTAAAAATCAATTTAACTGAAATAGACATCGTGGTTGACTATTTTGAGCACAGACTACGAACCGATTACCATGCACCCCAGATCAAGATGCGGATCGTTAGTACGACGATTCCGGTGACGCAGCCAATCAGTATCGGCTGTGTGGGAGGTTGTTTTTAACATCTCCAAGGTTTTAGTATTGTTGACATTAAGTTCCTTGACGAATTCTAGTGATAGTTTCTCTTCTAGGTTTTTAATTGTCATCTCGGTTTGGAGGATTGCCGGCATAGGTTAATGGTGTACGGTGTACTTGTTCGTAAAGGCTTGTTCATCAATTTCTATGGTGGTGTTGCTAAAGTTAATGACCAATAACCCATTAAGTGTTGACGTTTTTCCGTTGACTGAGATCTTGCCGCTGAATTTGTTGAGTAAGATAACTCCGGGTGCGATTTCATCAATTGTGGAGGTGTGTTGGTTGTTGATTCTAATGCAGGTAGCAGGGCGACTTTTTAGGAGATTTGATAGGCAAGATGAATTACTAATATCTATCATGTTTTTATGTTTACAAATTAGAAGTAGATTAAGATTAAGAATTTCTTCTTTAAGCATTTGAATTTGAAACAATGATGTAGTGCTTTGAGCGTCTCCTTCATAATTTAGGCGGTTTATTAAATTTCTATTGGCCAGAGTGATTTTATTTATTTTGTAAATGATAAGCCTATTAAGAATAACCTGGTTATTGTTAGATAAAGCTGAATTTATTTTTTCTTGAATTATTTTAAAATCTCTGCTACCTGGGGATCCAGCCAGCCATTTCCAAGTACTACTTATTATATCTATATGGCTTCTCCTTATACTCCTGACTTTCAAGCTATTGATTAGGTTTTTAGAAATCCTGACTTCCTCTTTTTCCTGTTTCCTGTTTTGTGGTTGAGTGTATTGAATAATTATATTTGACAACTGATCTCTCTATAAGGTCGTTTAATGAACTGTGTAATTTCTCGGCTTTTTGGCATCTAATAATTTCTGAAAGAGTTGAATGAAAGCGTTCGATCTGACCGTCGGCTGAGCTGTTGTAGAGTGGTGCTTTATAGACCTTTATATTGAACTGGTCTTGTAGCATCCGCATTATGGGACCTGATCCAAGGGACTTTTCGTTATCTATTATCACTACTTCAGGAATACCGAAGTTTTTTAATATTTCTTTCAGTGGTTGTTTAATGTCTTGGGTTGCTCGTAAGTTGACTATTTTAGCTTGTGGGAAGTTAGAAAATTTATCTATTGCTGTGAGGACTACTTGTTTACATGTGAGATAAAAGTCGACGTGAATAATTTGCCCTGGGTATTGTGGTATAGGTGTACTTTGTAGCTCTGGCTTATTTGGGTGTCTTTCGTATTTTTGTTCTTTGCAGGTCTGACATTTTCGTTATTTTTGTGATTTTAGCCCTCATTTGTGGAAAATATATTCTTTCTAACAGCTGCTGTTTGTTTTTTCTGCTATTGCGGTGTGCTCTCCTGTATTCCGATATAATTGCGTTTTCTTGGTCATTTTCGTCGGTCAGATCTGTAACCATTTTATTAGAGAATCTGGTTTTGTAATTATTAAAAAGTGGATAAATTTCTTTTAGTTTCCCTAAGGTTGCCTCTTTCCATTATGACGGACGGATTGAGTCTTTCTTTTAGAATTTGTAGCAAGTTGTCTGAATTGAATATTGGTTCTGTAATAGTGTGTCTGTGATATGTTGGAAAAACAATTTCAAATGTGTAAGATTTATTTCCCAAAGATAGCAGTATTTGATTTTTAAAAACATTTATTAGTTCTTCCGCCATAGCTATTAGTTTTTCGGGAGAGCACGGTTTCTGTCATAGCATTTAGTTCTCCATGCGTTTGCAAGGGAGATCTACTCAATGCATCGGCAACCACGTTTGGTTTGCCAGGTTTGTGCAAAAGTTCGTGGTTGTATTCTTCTAAAATTGCTTTCCATCTTTTCATTTAATCGTTAGGGCTTTTTGGATTGGTTGGGTGTGTCAGAGACTCGTGATCTGTATAAATCTATATAAAAAAAATTTCGAAGAGTTGGTATTGACCAAATTATGGCCAACATTTCTTTTTTGTTCGGTGCGTAACTTTCTTCTGCCTTACTTAAAGTTCTAGAAACAAACATTATTGGTTTGTCTTCCTGAGCTAATACGGCTCCTATGGCATAATCGGAGGCATCGGTGGTCAATTGGAATTCTTTACTATAATCTGGATAAGCCAGCATGACTTGTTCGGAAGCTAGAGTTTGTTTTAGTTTATTGAATTTTTTGAAATACGGCCTCGGCCCTCTTAAGAGGGCTGTAAGTCCTAGAAAGGAACGAAGATCTTTGAGGGTCTTTGGTTTGGTAAATTCTACGATAGCCCTTACTTTTTCGGGATTCTTCTTTATTCCAGTATCAGCCACTAAAAACCCTAAGAATTCCACTTCTTTTTTGAAGAATTCGCATTTGTCAAGCTGGATTCGCATATTTGCTTTTCTAGAATATTAAATATTTTCTCGATGTCTTTTAGATGGTTTTCCTCATTTTTGCTAAAGATGATGATGTCATCGATGTATACGAAACACCTAATTCCTATATGTTCTCTAAGGATATCGTCTAGCGTCCGTTGAAAAATTGAAGGAGCGTTTTTGAGGTCAAACGGTAGTCTGGTAAACTCGTATTTTCCTTGGTTAACTGAGAAAGCCGTTTTTTCGATATCTGATTTCCTTAGTGGAATTTGGTGGAAGCCGCTTTTAAGGTCAATGACTGAGAAAAACTTATTCTGTCCTAGTTGGATTACATTACATTACATTACATTACATTAACGTTGTTAATGTCCGGTATGGGGTATCTGTCTGTAATGGTAACCATGTTTAATTTCCTATAGTCGATTACCATTCTGTGCTTTCTCTGTCCTCATGCGTTCATTTTTTTTGGGACGATCCATATTGGGAAATTGTATGGGGATCGTGAGGGTCTAATTATGTCGTTTCCGAGTAGCTTCTGTATTTGTTTTTCTAGTTCTGGTCTAAGAGCCTCTGGGTACGGGTAGTGTCTTAAGTATATTGGGCTCTCGTTTGTACTCCTTATAGTTGCTTCTACTCTTGTTGTGTATGTCAGTTTTTCGTCCGGGTTTCTTTTGAGTTTCTGTAGCGTGTTCGACTTGAGTATCTAATTTGTTGACTTCGCGTGAGGTTTTCTGTTTTATTTTAACTCTTTTGTTATTCTGTATTGAAATATACCCCTTTTGTATAATAATTTGGGCTTTTACTTCGCGCAGTGTATCGTTTCCGATAATGGCATCGAAGGTTTTTAAGGAGGGTAGTATAAAAAATTTAACAAAAGTATTTTTTAGGTCGAAAGGTGGCGATTGTATGGTGTGTTATAAGAATTTTACCGCCTACAGAGTTAACGAAAAAGGGTTGGTTGTTTTTGATCGGTTTCTTAGCTAATCTTGGTTTGATGTAATTTTTGTTGGATCCGGTGTCTATCAGAATGTTGATCATCTCTCCATTACCTGCTTTAGATTGGAAGTAGGGTAACGAAGAGGGTTCCACTCTAAAAAAATGTAATTTGGTATGTTCTGCCTCGTCTGTATCGTGATCGAAATCTGATAATTCTGAAGTTTCTGTTAGTTCGTCTGTCGTCTGTTTTTTGTCTGGCAGTCCGTTAGTCCGTATTTTGCGTAATTGGTCCAAAATTTTTGGTTTTCCAACTTCTCGCATAGCTGAAGTGCTGATGGGAGATCTGCGGGCTCTTTGGTTCCCAACAGTTTGGGCAAGTCGCCGTTCAGGCCTCTGATAAAGGTGTCAAGTGCCTTGTCTCTGTAGGATTTGGCAAAGAGATCTATTGATTCTTTTCCCATTTCCATGCAAGTAATTTTGTTCAAAATAAGGGATAGATGGGTATAAACTTGCTGGTAGAAATCTGCTGTACTTTGATTTCCTTGCACCAGCGAGGTCATTCGATATTCTAGTGTGGTCACATCGCGTTTATCCGCGTAGTGTGCTGTCAAACATTTTGAGATAGCTGTCCAATTTAGTGGGGTGTTGTAAGACTCGAGTACTGAGTCTGCGTTACCTACTAGTTTGTTCCTGATAACATTAAGAATTCCGTAATATTTGGGTGATCCTGCTAATGATGAATATATTTTTAATATTCTCTCTACGCTTTTTCTCCATGAGCTAAATTCTCCTGCTTGGCCAGAAAATTCCCTTAAACACTTTACTATATCTGGGATTCGTTCTAGTTCACTCATGTTAACATTATTGATATGGACTGCTTGATCAAGTAGTGGTGCAGTGTCTGAGTTTAATTTTTGGTTCACAATACTCTCTACTATTTCATATATTGCATATTGCATATTGGTTACGTTAAGGGCTTGGTTTACTTCGGGCCTGTGTTATTATTAAGTAGGGCAGGCCTAATTAGATTGTTTGGGTTTGCCATGATTATTTATAAAATATATTTTCTTAATATTTTCTCAAAGTGTTTCTTCTATAGGTTTTGTATACAATATTTTCAGAAAATTTTTTTCTGTATTTTCTTGTAAAGTTTTTGTATGTTTTTAGTTTTTGTTAGAAAATTTTATATTTTAGGGTATTTCTCATATAGATTATTGTGTGTTCTACGAATATTTTTTTCTTTAATTTTGTTTTATATTTTATATTTTTAGATTATTTCTCATATAAATTTTTGGATGTTAAGCGTTTTGGCGTATCGTAATCAGGGCAGCCTATGGGGTGAACTTACTGGATTTTTTTTACGACGAAGGATTTTTTTCGCGGCAGGACCCTTTTAACGTTGGGCGCCAGTTAAAGTAAAACGTTTGCTTTTACGATAAGATATTCAGGACCAGTGGTCCGTCTTTATTTGGACAAAAATCGGAACTAAATTTAAGGTACAAAATTGGGTGATATTTATAGCACCCAGCACCGTCGCTGCTTCTGCTAGCGTCAGTGCCAACTCCGTTGCTGACTCTGCCATCGTCGCTTCCACGGATGCGCTCCAGACGCTGAACTTGCATTTATCGGTTACTGCAGGTGCACGGCCGGATGCGCGTGCAAGCCTTCGCAGATTGTTGTTGCAAGTTCTTTTGGGGTTAACTTATATTAAGAGAACACGTCGGAAAAACTTGTCATGTTTATATGGATGATATAATAATCTTTCCCAATACAATTGAACAAAATTACACTGATTTAATTCAAATAATTAATATTTTACAAAAAGCACATATGAAAATTTCTCTAGAAAAATCTAAATTCTTTAAATTAGAGACAGCATTTCTTGGTTATATTTCCACAAATTTCCACAATTATGAAGTATCCGAATCCACAAAACATTAGAGAGCTTCGAAGTTTTCTAGGCCTCACCGGCTATTACCGTAAATTTGTCCGAAATTATGCAAAAATTGCCAAACCTCTAACCAAATACCTAGGAGGAAATAATTGAAAAATTTCTAGGAGAATGTCTACAAAAATTACAACACAGTTAGATGACCCAGCTGTTAAAGCTTTTAACATACTTAAAGATAATTTAATAGCACAAGTGGAATTAGTTCAACCTGATTATAACAAAAAATTCACTTTAACGACAGATGCATCAGATATAGCTATCGGAGCAGTTTTATCACAGGATAATAAACCAATTACTTTCATATCTAAAACTTTAAATAAAACCGGACAACTTTACGGCACAAATAAAAAAGGATTGTTATCCATAATCTGGAAATGGTATTCTTTCATAGAAAGTTTCACCCAAAAAATAATATATAAACCCGGAAAACAAATGTCGTAGCATTATCTCGAATAAAATTAAATAATATTACAAACAGCGAAATAGAACAATCAAGCTCAGATCAAAATACACAGCATTCTGCCGAAAGTAGTTTTGAAAATGTAATAAATGAGACCCGTAAACCGTTAAATCAGTTTCAGCAAAAACTGTTATTAACAAAGGGGAGGTATACAATACATGAGTCATTGAGAGTTTTTGAAAAAACACAACATATAATCGAATATTATACGCCAGAAAATTTAATAGGAATGTTAAGTGAATATCTACCACCAAACATAACGGTAGGAATTGCACATTAGAAGATCTTTATCATATCCAATTATCCTTTAAAAAATAATTTCACTAACAAATTTATTTTTACCAAAACATTTCTGCAAGACGTAGGGAATAATGAAGATAAGGCTTTAATAATAGAGGAAATACATAGTCGAGCTCACAGAGGACTAGACGAAAATTACAAACAAATCAATAGATTATATTATTGGCCAAATTTATTTGTCAAGTTAAAGGAATACATAAAAAATTGTACAATTTGTAACGAAAATAAATATAACAGGCATCCAAATAAAATTACTATTGGGGAAGCTCCTATTCCAACTAAAGAAGGAGAAAATGTACACCTCGATATTTATTATGCGCAATACCTTATTTTCTTAACTTGCATTGACGCGTATTCAATGTTCCTAGTAGTATAAGAAATTTCAAATAAACTAAACATCGAGAATAAAGTAATGGAAGAATTACTTCAACAATTTCCCCACACCAAAGTAATTATGACTGGTAATCGTTCTTGTGTGTCCGTCTCGACACTCACTGGCTGATTCCATCTATGTCCTGCGCGTTTCTCACTGCCCGAACCTTCTGACTGTCTGCTATCACTGAACGTCACTTTCTGCTCGCGTTTTAGCAGGCTGTCACTTTTTCCGCGAGTCCATCTGACCGTCTCGCCTTCGAAGCGGCAGAAACTGCCATGAGTCTCTATAAAATTGAAAGCGAAAAATATTTAATCGCTTTAACAATTCTACGTAATAAAATCATAGGAGCAGCATATGATGCTCTGACTAACCATGGTACAGTTTTAAACTTTCAAGCAATTCTTTCCAGAATAGAGTTTATTTATAACGATAAAAGACCAATCCATATTCTCGAAACAGAATTAAGCATCTTTAGACAAGGACGCTTAAGCATTACAGAATTCTACAACAAGGTAAACAAGAAAATGACACGAAATATGAAAAAGACAGCGAAATAACCAAGGAAATGAATTAAACAATAAGGAGCAACTCTCTTAGAATTTTTATTTCTGGATTGAAAGTTTCAATCTTAGAAAAACTCTTTTCCCTAAACCCACCAGACTTGGCAAATGCTCTGGCAAATTTTTTTTTTTTGATATTTTTATATATACATATGTCGGAGAAGCCGAGCGCTACTTTTCTTCCACTTCAGTGTCTATATTGTCCAGCACAGCAAGTTGCCTGCGTGTTGTTCTTTCCATCGTTCTCACCATTATCATTTTATTCATAGAAGCATTACCATTTATTTTGAGGCGATGTAAATTTTAATAAAACGGAATTGCGACATAAGCAATTTGAATAAAACAGAACATAGAACCACCTTAAATGATTTTAAAATCACATCTAATTCTGAACATTGCCGACATTGACATTTATTCTAAATTAGCTACACTTGAGCAACTTAATGCTTATTTTTAATCCGGAAAAAAACAGACTACATAACACAATAAGTGACTAACACGTTAAATTAAGTCTGATAAAAATAATCAGATAAAATATATAATAAAAAACGCTAACCCTAGAAAAAATAATGACATAAAGACTTCTCTGGTTCATTAAACGCCACAACCTAATTTCCCATAATCGACTTGCTTCCAAAAAAAATCATAGCACGATGGACGCGTTATTGCGTATCAAACACTTCGCGTCGAACGCTATTTCGACCAAAAATCCCGTCTCTATCTTGGCGACGGATTTTGAAAGAGCCCTAGATTGCGTGAGGATTCATGCCGTACTTTGCAGACTCGAGCGCTGGGGCATTGGTCCAAGGCTTTTTAACCTTATTAAAGCCTTCATGATAAATCGGTCCTTCAGGGTTTTAATAAACAATGTCACATCGAACTCCCACATTTTACACAATGGAATTCCGCCACGTTCGCCAATTTCTGTGTTTTTATTTATGATAGCCATTGAAGATATAAAGGACATTGTAACCCGGCATAAACATATTTACATCTTACTATAAGTAGACGACGCCATCATCTTTACAAAAAAAAAAAAAAAAATAATATAAATATTAGAAATTAACTTTTGGGGAGCAACCTCTAGGGCCTCTGTTGCCATTGAAAAATACCTACTATTACACATTTGTCGGAAACAACGTTGTAAAGTTTTTAAAAATCTTGGGGATAACCTCCAAACTACTTTTCAAACAGCACTATCAGATTCTAAGAAAACAAGTGGTAACTAGATTTAACATTATTAAATTTCTATCATCTAAATATTCTTACATACATATTAAGACACTCATAGCTATTACGCGCGCATTAATGCTATCTAAAATTGACTACGGTCAACCAATCTTCGGTTAATGTGCTAAATCGCACTTAAAAAAGATACAAGCCCCATATCACATAGCGCCATTCACGCATTTTCCACATCTCCAGTAGAGTGCACATTGGCAGAATTCGGTCTACTGAGTATCCAATCACGCGTAGAAGAAACTACATTGATGCTTATCCCTTTGCTAACCAAAGTCTTCGGAGCCATTTTCAAACAAAACCGGAATTTTAATTGCATATCCACTCTAAGACGTTGCGCCAAATACATCAAGCAACTTGACCTCCCCCTGCCTAAGCCCAGGAGGTCCAGCACATTGGGATTCCAAACAGCCTAACATAAACCTTCAAATCTACAATGCTGCTTTTGAGTGCACAAAAAGATCTTGGTGAGAGAAACTGGACTAACACCGATGGTTCTAAAGGCACCGATTCAACCACGTTTGCGGTTGTTGACTGCAAACGTAAAATAATTGCAGGATTTAGGTTCCCGTCGTAAAACTTCATATTCACAGCCGAAGCTTTCGCCATTCTCAAAGCATGCCAATTTGCCTCAAAAAACGCTGGTATATCTGTTATCTGCACAGACTCTCTCTCCTCTCTATCCGCTATGCGCAACTGGAATCACAATGACCCCACATCACAAGTAGTTAGGCACATTCTAAGTTCAAAAATCATCTTACTGTGGGCTCCCAGTCATCAAGGAATCCATGGAAATGAACTCACTGACAAGGGCGCCCAAGGGATGAGACTTACACCATCAATCCTTTTCACTCCGTTTAACTGCAAGGATATGCAAAGTCGAACTCAGCTTTACCTCATAGAAAAGAAACTTTCCGAATGGGCACTCTTCATGCACAGGTACCAGATTATTAACCAAAATTGCATCATGTTCAAGCCACCTACATAAACGGGAATGCGCGATCTTCATCCGCCTACGTGTCGGGCGCACATAATCCACACATCAACACATACTGACGAGAACGGCGCTACCAACATGTTAATTATGCGGAACCGAACTAACCGTTGACCATATTCTCGACGCCTGCAATCGATTGCACACAATTAGATCTCTATTATTTGGTACACATAGTCTTTTAAAATTCTTAAGTAACCCCTCTTGTGAAAATATCTCAAAAATTAGACAATTTGTAAAAAAAGCTAAGTTTCTTATATAATTACCCATAAGTCTCGAGTCGATGGCCCCCGAAGCTAGTACTCATTAAATTTATTAGGTTTAGTATTGTATACTAAATTTAATTTTATTAAATAAAAAAAAAATAAACATGATTATTAATCCTACAATCTTGGCCTGAAATATGGTGAAAAATAAGCCACTTTAATTTATATTGATTTTCTCTTATTTCTTTGAATTACTTTCTTTATTGATTTATTTCTTCTTTATGGCCAACGGCAGACAATTTTTCTGGATTCCAAGCAATAGTTGGAATCTTACTTATAGTCCGTACATAAGACATCATAACCTTCTGATTGAATATAATGATGAGCTATATTGTGCAACCGGGGCCAATAGTGAGAACTCCTTGCTCAGGAAGATCTATTAATTCTTGCGGTAGGTTATTACATTGTATCCTAGCCTTCGTTATTTCTGGAACCTTGAGTAGCCAACCACCTTTCTTTCGCATCTCAACCCAGCTTGTGTGATCCACTTTCTTATAAATGCAATAAGAGTGAGCGAGGTAACTCCTTGTGTAGCTTCGGGAGTTAGAAGTGAGTCTTTACTTTTGCCTCTTTAAAAGAAATAGGTGATTCGCTATCTTCAGCCTCAATTCCAGGTAAGGGGTAAAGCAAACACCTTTGTAATGTGTCTTAAAATTGATCCATCTTGTAGCTTTACTATTACTACCCTGACTCAGTCGTCTTTTCCTTTATGTACTTTTTATACTTTTCCAAAGGGCCATCTTGCGGGGTGACAATTTTCATCTTTCAATAACACAATTTGACCTCTTTTAATATTTTGCATCCCCATTTTTCATTTATTCCTTTGTTGAAGAATGTTTAACTCCCTTTTCATTTTCTGAATTAGTTTCTATCTATCTGAGCTTCCAATCTTCTAAATCGTCCATGTCAGTATTGGCTGTATATAAAGTTCTTGAATTTAATACAGCTTCATTTTGGCATAATAGAGTTGCCATCTCTTTCAAGGTGATATTTTACAGATTTTACAGATTCCTGCCGGGGGAACAAAATGCCATTCATTTTGTTTATTTTCCAATTTTCTGGCGGTGCCCACAAATTTTTTCCCACTATTTGAAAACATTTTTGCACTTTTTCCTATTCTGGAAAAGAATCTCATCAATGAAGCTAAAAAGGCATCAGAAGTCAAATCACTTACAACTACTGAATGAATAGCCATTGTGACCTTGTGAAGTTAACTAACCCGTAAATATAGCACTCTGCCCCAGTTGATAAACAAATTTCAAACTCCAATCTCAGTGGCATTTCTTTTGCCCTAGTTTTTGTCGCCAATACTTAGCCGATAAATAAACACTTAAAACAAACAACTTAAAGTAAACACAACTTCCACTTGGAGACCAAGCCATGATCAACTTATTGCGCAATTTAAATTTCAAAATGCTTTGAAATAATTTCAATGTTTCTATCATAATGCTTTATCATAAACATATTTGAAATCTCAGGAAAACTTTTTTTCGCACGGGTCCCACGACTACACCTCCCGTCCAACCGACTGAGGGGCGCTGCCAAAGACACTAGAATAACAAGATGCGTAAAGGCCATACATTGGTTTGGCACTATGCAGCCACTTTTTAGAGCAAAAATTGCTCTCTCTCCGCTCGCTTACGCTGAGAGCGTAAGAAATCCAAAAATAGAATTTGCTTGCTTGTGTTCGTGTTGTGCTAGAAGACGATTTTCGGGCCGAAATCAATTCTGATCGAAGATACGAATTTACATTGTACATATTAGGGTAGTTTTGCCAATTTCCTAGCAATATGATAAAATGAAATAATTTTTAAAAATTCGCGCACTGACTATTATAATTTTAAAGCTTTTTAAATTCGTTTGTTAAAATCGCCGCTCGAATTAGCTAACCGTTTACACATTTATATTTATGTTCAATTCTAATTTGTCTCTCATCTGACAATTTTTTAAAAGAGAAATATTTTTTTTTGAAACACTTATTATTGTTAATGTTACATCATATTAAGTCTAAGTCATTTGATAAATTGACTAAATAATTAAAGGAAGTACAATCTAAATTATTAAAACTACTGTAATTTAAAATATAAATTTTCCAAAAATTGAGAAGTAAATATTTAATAAAAATAATACGAAGAAGAAAATAAAAATTTATAAAATAAATAAAAATATGATAACTGTTTATTGCAAAAGTCATATTAAAGACACTAGAATTATTCTAGTGTCATTGCTTTGGTCATATCTTGAGGCACGAAGTGCGGACACAAGTACTCAACAATCATTGCCTTATTAATTTTTCACACGCCGCAAGATGAATACTCTAATGACAAATATTCTTATATAAAGTAATTTTTGAAATTTATTTTGTGATAATATGTACATAGATTTGGCTATTTATAATCTATTTTCAAATAATAATAACGTTAAGGCAATGCGAGCACACCCCTGGTCTTATTGACAATAATCGAAATGTGTCGAGAAAATTTTAGTTTAGGGTCCAGAAGAACACCAGAACGCACCCACTTAGAGTGTAAGTCATGCGTATTGGGTTGGCACGACAAAAGGTCATAACTTTACACTTGGAGCCATTTAAGTCTAACACGTTATCACGGCACCATATTTGAAATCGATCTATATCGGATTGCAAGTCTAAATGGCAAGAAGTGTCCTTGTACTGGAGGCATAATTTAACATCGTCTGCGTACACAAGTACACGCGAATGTTTTATTATTAAGGGAAGGTCGTTAATTAATAAGGTAAAAAGAAGCGGACCAAGATGGCTCCCTTGTGGGACACCGGATGTGACTCGGAGAATACAAGATAAAGAATTTTTAAAGAGGACTTGTTGTGTCCTACCATTCAGATAGCTTGAAATCCAATTTAGAAGATCAACAGGGAAACCTCAAAGATCAAGTTTTCTTATTAGAAGCTAATGATTAACAGAGTCAAATGCTTTACTGAAGTCAGTGTAGATGAAATCTGTTTGGAGATTATTTTTGAAACCCTGTATTACGAAAGAGGTTAGCTCCAAGAGGTTAGTGGTTGTTGATCTGCGTTTCATAAAACCGTACTGACACGGTGATATGATTGATCTACAAAGGTGCTCAAATGAGGAGTGATAACATTTTCAAAAAGTTTTGGGATAGCCGACAATTTAGAGATTCCTCTGTAATTGCTTGCATCCAGTTTGCTACCTTTTTTATGAAGAGGAATCACAAGGGACTCCTTCCATATATGAGGGAATTGTGAGGACCAATTAAATCCAGCAATAAAAGTTTAATTTCCACGGGCCCGTTTTTCCTATTTTTGATCTTAGCTTCGAAATCTTTTACCACCATACTATCCGGCCAAAAATCACCCGAACATATGGTCGAAAAAAGCTCGTTTGGGACAGTTATCTTGTAAGATGATATGTCCCTAGCGTAAGAGAAGTTAACTTTTTTCCACTTTTATATTCTCGGCTTTTGTTTTGTCTTGTATATAAGACAATACATCAGACGATGTATGATCAGGGGAAAGCCGAGAAACGAAAATTTAGTGGAACCACCGCGAGGGGTTTGGGCCCTGCAGATTGTATTTCTAAAGTGCCAACTTGTGTCGGTAGTCCGGACTCAATGTTCCCTTGTGGTGGTAAACTAATCGAGACAGGTGGAATCACTAGTTGAGAAACCAGTGCAGACAATTCGGAATTTTTAGCAATCACAGGGTGGGGTCCCTCCACAGCGGATTGATCGGTTTGCTACGAATCTTTTTAGCTGCCGATCTTAGCAACATATGCGGATTTGCTGCGATTGACAGCTGATCAGTTGTGGAGTCCTGTTGATCATTTGCCCGTGGTTGCGGGGCCTTAGGCAGCCTACCACCAGCGGCTTTTTTGCGCTTTGGAGATTCATCTAATAGCTTAAGGCCATTAAACTGTGAATTAAGCGCGGAAAGAAGATCATCGGCTCGACGAAAACTATCTCTAGCTACGCCAAAACTGTTGATCAGTTCTTTCAAGCCATCTTTAGTTTGGCGCATAAACGATTTCATCTCGTTCGCAACCACAAGGCAAGCATCACAACAGTAATTTAGATTTTTACCCTTTGCTAGGTCATCAGTTGTACGGCCATAATGGTATGCACTATTCTATCACATAGCCAACAAGTAATTTTTGGCTGCTCAGGGTTTATAACCTGGCAACAATTTTTATAAAAGCAGGCAACATTTACGGTTTCCATGTTTATCTGAAATCAGACCACTGTCCACGAAAACACAAGACCAAACTTTCAAGCGAGCTGTTAAAAGAACCGCACGAGAGCAGTCTGCACGCTGAGAAATTTAGATTTTGTGTGGAAGAGCGAAAGAAGAAGAGAGAGTGAGAGCGAAAAGTGCAGTTTATGTGCATGCATAAAATAAATGATAAATATATGATAAATGAAGAAGATTATTAAAAACCACGGCTGGTTTGACAGACACAAAATAAAAATCGGGGAGCAAAAAAAACACGACCGTTCGCTTTGAAAGCTAATCTGAGGCTTTGAGAATTAGAATTCAGTCTTAAGCTAACTTCTGAACAGAAAGCATTCTAGATATTGGCCTGTATAATTAAATTACTTAAATAATTAAACTACCCAACTAAGTATTATTGGGAGACCTGGAGCTAACTGGTAAAATGATTAACCGAAGTCGTCTGATTGCTTACCTGGTGTATCGCTACTATCGTATTGTAACTGGTGAGTAGAGTGAGAGAACAAAATGCCAATACACATACAAACTACAAAATGCCAATACACATACAAGTTACACAAAATAAATAAAATTATCATATAAAATTAATTGTTCAAAAACAATACACCGCAAGAATTGATATGATGCAATAATATACAGTGAAATTACATGAGAGATTTTTTTAAATGAAACAAAGAGTGTCTGACCATGTGGGAGTTCAAATAGAACAAATTCATTGGTCCAAATATATATAAAAATAAAACAAGTGTCTGACTATGTAGGAGTTCAAATAGAACAAATACATTGGTCAGAATATATCAAAATACATAAGTTTCTGGCTGCATAAAAGTTCAAATAGAACAATTATAGTGACCAGAATAAATCTTTTAAGTGTAAAAATCTTTATAAAATGATTTAAATATTTAAATCAAGAAGATTAAAAATAAACATTTATGTTGTAGATCAAAATGTGTTACAAGTGTGTGGTTGAGACTCATTGGTTGGAGCATAATAAGTTTACCGTGTCAAACCTGTGTGAAAGTTGGCCTCGACCTGTTGGCTGCATGTAAATTGAGTTCGATATAACCAAATTACGGATTGCCGACGGTCGAGCAGCTCAACGGCTACGATACATACCAAAAGATTTCAGAAAACATGTTTATTACCGGTGGTCTATACACGGCCCTCAACTATTATAGTTGCATGGAAGTGACAAACTACTCGGAGAAGCAAGAAAAGTTTTATCTAGAGTCCCCAATAGAAGTAAACCATTTTAACACGGACGAATTTTTAATAATAAACGACATTAAAGATCATGGCACGGTATGCTCGGACAAGGAAAAAGAAGGAAACAGTAAGCTAAGATTAGAACACTTAAACACAGAAGAAAGAAATGTATTCAAGACGTTATGCAAACAATTCCCAAATATCTTTTACAAGGAAGGAGACAAATTAACCTTCACCAATATAATTAAGCAAAATATTACTACCACTGACGAAGTCCCGGTACACAAAAGACCCTTCAGATACAGTCCTTCAGAAAAGACAGAAATAACCGACCAAATTAACAAACTCCTAGAGCAAGACATAATTAAGCACAGTCATTCACCTTGGAGTGCTCCGATTTTCTGGTCCCCAAGAAATTGGACGCTTCAAATAAGAGGAAGTGGAGACTGGTTGTAGATTTCAGACAACTAAACAAAAAGACAATCAAAGACAGATGCCACACATCAACGAAATCCTAGACCAACTAGGCAGAGCTCAGTATTTTTCGGCCCTAGATCTGGCTAGTGGTTATCACCAAATTAAAGTAGACCCTAAAGATAGATCTAAGACAGCGTTCTCCGAGGTAGGCGGACCCTTCAAATTTATCCGAATGCCTTTTGGCTTATCTAACGCACCTGCAACTTTTCAAAGGATGATGGATAATGTCCTGGCCGATTTCAACGGTCAATTTTGCTCTATTTATCTAGACGATAAATAGTATTCTCAACTTCCTTAGGGGAACACATCGACCACCTAAATGCTATTTTCAAGAAGCTCACTCAGGCAAATCAAAAACTTCAACCCGATAAGTCGGAATTTCTAAAAAAAAAGAAATAGAATACCTTGGTCATATAGTAACCGAGAAGGGCGTCAAGCCAAACCCAAAGAAAATCGAAACTATAAAAGCATATGGAAGGCTAGAAAAGAAATTAAATCATTCTCGGGATTGTTAGGCTATTATAGAAGATTTATCAGAGATTTCGCCAGGTTCACTAAACCTTTAACCCAAAAATTAAAAGGGAAGGCAGACGTGACCATTGACGAGTAGTATATCAAAACGTTTGATTTTTGCAAGACACTCTTATGTAATGACCCCATACTGCAGTACCCCGACTTCACTAAGCCGTTTATCTTAACTACCGATGGTAGTAACGTAGCAATAGGGGCAGTACTGTCTCAAGGAGCTATAGGAAGCGACAGACCAATAGCTTATGCTAGTAGAACATTATCAGAGTCCGAAACGCATTATGCCACTATTAAAAAAGAACTACTGGCATTAATGTGGTCAGTAAAATATTTTAGACCATACTTATTCGGAAATAGATTTCTACTGGTCACTCACCACAAGCCTTTGGTTTGGTTAAAAAACCTTAAATAACCTAATTCTATGCTAGTGAGATGGAAACTCCAACTCCTAGAATATGACTGTAAAATTATATATAAGAAAGGTTCTCAAAACGTGGTGGCAGATGCATTGAGTAGAATTGTCGTGGAGCTCAAGACACTAACGAAACTAGACAAATTACTGCTAATACAGAAATTTTAAATTCTAACAGACCTATAAATGAATTTGCAATCCAAATTAAAATTATATTAAAGGATGCAAAGTGTGCAAACGCCTCGGTGGAAACACCTTTTAAAAAGAAAATCAGAAGAATTATTTCTATGCCCTTGTTTGATGACAAGACAATGATAGACATACTAAAGGCAGTGTTAAGATCAAACAAAACACATGCAATCTACACCACTGATACAATTTTCGAATCAGTGCAAAAAATGTATGCAACATTTTTCGCTCCAAATAAATCTTACAAAATTATAAGATGCACAACCTTTCCAAAAGAACTCAGGAAGAACAGATAGAGTACATATCCGACTATCATATCAAGAACAATCATAGAGGTATAGACGAAACTTTTAGTCACATTAAGCGACAGATTTTTTGCCCCTGTTTAAAAGAAAATATATCTCAGCTTATAAACAAATGTGACATTTGTTAAACCCTCAAGTATGATAGGCAGCCCCAAAAACTAATATTTCAGTTAACAGAAACTCCCAATAAACCTCTAGACATTGTGCACATAGATCTATACTCGATTAACAAGAAAATCATTTTACAATGATAGACAAATTTTCAAAATTCGCGGAGGGTTACACTTCTCCATCTCGGGATTCCATTAACATCACTAAACATATGATGTTTTTCTTCAAAACCCATCAATCCCATCAAAAAACTAAACAAAATTCAAAAATTAAATGAAGGTAGAACACTACCCGTAGCCGTACAGGAGGGAGATACTATTTTCAGAAAAGAAAATAGAAGAAATAAATTAACTCCCAGATTCACTAAGCACAAAGTAGCTAATGACAACGGGGTAACATTCACAACAAACAAAAGGCAGAAAATACACAAATCAAAAATTAAAAAAAGAACTAGACGAAATAGTAATTAAAATATAATAATATCATTACAGATTACACATGATAGCAGCTCAACTGCTTCATGTTCAGCATGTTAAAGACAATACCCCCCTAGCGGAGATCATCCTGGGAGAAGCAAGGATCATTAAAACATTTAATTCTGTGGCACACATAATAGAGCTAAACGATTTGAAAAACAACCTCAACAAATTAGAATCAAACCTACAAAGAAAAATAAATCAAGCTAAGGAAAAAATATACTCCTTAACCACGAACCGAAGAGAAAGGAGAGGTTTAATAGACGGATTAGGTAATGTGATTATGTAAATGTAACCGGGAACATGCAAATTAACTTTTTGCGGTATAAATTATTTAAAAAAATAATTTTTTATTTTTACAAGACACTTATTGTTATCTATTTATACATTTATAAACCGTTCTTTTAATCCTCCCGAATCAGACTGATCTTCAAATTCTGAATCCTAATCCAATCAACCTTGGCCAGAAGCTTTTCTCTGACACTTTCTGAACTTTTGATAAAAGCTTTATGCTGAAATTATTTCACTGCATTGTGAAATTCAATTATGCTGATCGATGCAGTTTTTGATTGATGCGTAATAAGTTGGCCGTGGTTTGGTCTCCAAGCGGAAGCTGTGTTTACGTTAAGTTTGGGTTATTTATTTTAGCGGATAGCTAAGCGCTGGCAAAGGCAATGACAAAAACAAAGACAAAGGAAATGCCGACGAGATTGAGAATTGAAATTTTTTTATAAACTGTGGAAGGGTGCTATGTTTATGGGTTGGATAACTCTCCCCCTTCTAAAATGACGCGTCCCGTTTCATTATTAATTTCGTTTAAACGCTCATTCAATTCTGTTAAAAATTCTACTTCATTATTTGGTTTTTCTAGTTCTGGCCGTTTTTGTTTGGTTACAAATATATAATTTCTGAATTTTAATATTAACATAGTAATGAAGTACAAAATGATTAAAATTAGTAATATAAATGAAATTGAAATTTTCCAATTGTAAATTTCAATAAATGGGTTTAAAATATTAATGTTATCAAGAGAAAGTTCTGAATTGTTGGATTTTATATATTCTGATATTTCCAGGTTTTTAAAATGGTTGGTAGTAATGTACTCAAGTATTTTGTTTTCTGAGTTGGTGTATGAAATATTATTTATTGTAGTTGTGCTGTTAAATGTTATTAAATATGACCCGTTTAAATGAGAATCGTTCACAATATTATTTCCATTTATAAGAATGGCACCTTCTTGAATGATATCTATATTGTTATTTTTTTCTAGAATTTTAGTGCAAATTGATTTTTCTCCATTTAGTAAACGGGTAAAACAGGTCTTATCTTTACTTATAATACAATAGTTGTTAAAAAGTTCGTTCTTAAAATTAGATATTTCATAAAAGGTATTTTCGCATTTTGCGACCTTATTACTTATTAGTAATTTTCCATCATTATGTGAAATGGGGGGGTATTTTATATAAATAATTAAGAGTTCTTTATGCAATACAATTTTGAATATGGAGATGTCCATTAGGTCTGCAATAATTACAGGTTGTTGTTCGTGATCTAATATTTCTTTAATGTCTTCATTATTTAAAATGTGTGTGTTGAATAAATCAATTTTGGCTAGTGTGATAGTATCAATAAGGTTTTGTAAGTCAAATGTTAATAAACGTAAACGATGTTTTCGTAACGGCAATTCTTGATCAATAAAAATGTTTTTAAAGTGATCGGAAAGTGATTTTATCTCTTTAAACAATTTGGAATTAATATAAAATTGTTGGTTATTGTTTTCAATTAAATCATTTATTTTATTCTGTATTTTAATGAAATCATCGTGATCCGGAGTTCCAGCTAACCATTTCCAAACAGTGCCTAACTCATTTATTCCCCTTTTTGATCTAGTTGGTATCAATTGTGACAGAATTAATTTCAGTATCTGTATTTCGTAAGTAATTTCCCATTTTGTCCGAATATTTGTATCTTTTCTAACATATCCTGATTCTAGATTGATTATTTCTTTATAAAAACTTAAGTTAGTTATGTGGAATAAGTCGGCATATGATTCATAGGTAAGGACATCCTTTTTGTCCTTGAACAGGAAAAATTCGTGATTGGAGTAATCAATTATTTCTGAAGTGGTTATCATTACGAATGGTATTAGAAGTAATAAGAAATGCATTTTCTGTAATTTAATAAAATAAAAAAATATGGTATTTGTTAAAACTTAATGTTGTCTTTGTGAATAGTTCTGTTTCTATTATTGATTATAACTTTGTTAGGTAAGTTTTCCTTAACAACCTGTTTTTTGTATCTAGTTTTTAGCTTATTTATTTCTCCGTGTTTCTTTTCATAAACAACTTGACCTACATGGTATTCTTTTTCTTTGCGACCTTCATTATGTGTTACTAACATTTTTTCTTGTGTGTTCTTTAGAATTCTTGAAATATTTTCGTGATTAATTTTATTATAAAGAATATCAAAAGGTTTTTGGTTTGTTGTTGAATGGATGCTGTGATTGAATTCTTTTGCGGCTCTAATAATTATTTCAGAATAGTCAGTAAGATTAAATTCTTCCTTTATACAACGAGCCAATTCTGTTAATGTTGAATGTGCCCTTTCTACTTGTCCGTTCGAGGTACTGTGTCTGGGGTCTGCGAAATGTAGAGTTAAACCACATCTTTGTGCAAAGGATTTAAATTGGACAGAGGTAAAGCTTGGTTCATTATCAGTCATAATTACTTTGGCGTGGGGAAATTGTTGGAGTAGTTCCATTACTTTATTCTCGATGTTTAGTTTATTTTCTATTTCTTTTACAACCAGGAATTTTGAGTACGCGTCAATACAAGTTAAGAAAATAAGACTGCGCGTAATAAATGTCGATGTGTAAATTTTCTCCTTCTTCAGTTGGAATAGGGGCTTCCCCAATAGGAATTTTAATAGGATGCCTGTTGTATTTATTTTCGTTGCAAATTATACAGTTTTTTATGTATTCTTTTCATTTGATAAATAAATTTGGCCAATAATATAATCTATTGATTTGTTTGTAATTTTCATCTAAACCTCTATGAGCTCGACTATGTGTCTCTTCTATTATAATAGCTTTATCTTCATTATTTTCCACGTCTTGTAGAAATATTTTAGTATAAAGAAATTTGTTGGTAAAATTATTTGTTAATGGTAATTGAATATGATAAAGATCTTCTAAAGTGCAATGAATTCCTACCGTTATGTTTGGTTTTAGATACTCCCTTAGTATTTCTATTAAGTTTTCTGGCGTGTCATATTTAATTATATGTCGTGTCTTATCAAAAACGTTCAATGACTCATGTATTGTATACCTCCCCTTTGTTAATAACAGTTGTTGTTGAAACTGATTTAACGGTTTTCGGGTCTCTTGTATTACATTTTCAAAACTACTTTCGGCAGAATGCTGTGTATTTTGATCTGAGCTTGATTGTTCTATATCGCTGTTAGTGATATTATTTATTTTTATTCGAGATAATGCGTCGGCTACGACATTAGTTTCGAGGTGAAACTTTCTACCATCTTTTCATTTCCACGTTCGGGTTTTTATCTGAGATTGTGAATGATAAAGATTGGTGGTCTGTTTGTATTTCTATACCAACAACACCATAAAAGTAATTCCTGAGATTTTTAAGAGCCCAAACTATTGCCAACAATTCCTTTTTATTTGTGCCGTAAAGTTGTCCGGTTTTATTTAAACTTTTAGATATGAAAGTAATTGGTTTATTATCCTGTGATAAAACTGCTCCGATAGCTATATCTGATGCATCTGTCGTTAAAGTGAATTTTTTGTTATAATCAGGTTGAACTAATTCCACTTGTGCTATTAAATTATCTTTAAGTATGTTAAAAGCTTTAACAGCTGGGTCATCTAACTGTGTTGTAATTTTTGTAGACATTCTCCTAGAAATTTTTCAATTATTTCCTCCTAGGTATTTGGTTAGAGGTTTGGCAATTTTTGCATAATTTCGGACAAATTTACGGTAATAACCGGTGAGGCCTAGAAAACTTCGAAGCTCTCTAATGTTGTGTGGAATCGGATACTTGATAATTGTGGAAATTTTCTCAGGATCTGTTTTAATTACATTGTGATAAACAATATAACCAAGAAATGCTGTCTCTAATTTAAAGAATTTAGATTTTTCTAGAGAAATTTTCATATGTGCTTTTTGTAAAATATTAATTATTTGAATTAAATCAGTGTAATGTTGTTCAATTGTATTAGAAAAGATTATTATATCATCCATATAAACATGACAAGTTTTTCCGACTTGTTCTCTCAATATGTCATCCATTGCTCTTTGAAATATTCTAGGGGCGTTTGTTAACCCAAATGGCATTCGTAAGAATTCGAATTTTCCGTTATTTATAGAGAAAGCGGTTTTTTCAATATCTGAATTTTTCATTAAAATTTGGTGGAATCCTGATTCCAGATCAATTGTTGAGAAATATTTCGACTTCCCTAAGATAGATAATAATACAGACGGATCTTGCATCGGGTATCTGTCAGGTATTGTGTTTTCGTTTAATTTTTTATTGTCAATAACTAGTCGATGTTTTGGGGACCCATCTTCGTTTTGACCTTTTTTGGACACTACTAAGACTGGTGAATTGTAAGGGCTTCTACTTGGTCTTATAATTTGTTCTTTTAGCATTCTATCGATTTTATTATTAACGAAATCTGAGACCGACATAGCATAAGGATATTGTTTGCTATAAATTGCCCTGTCATTGTCAGTATTTATTTCTCCTCGAATATCGGTACGAAAAGGAATTTGCATATTTATTTTAGAATGCTCCTTTTCAATTTTATTCATAACTTTACTTTCAAGATCTTTTATTTGATTTGAAGTTATATTTAGGTTATGAATTTTTTCTTTGTCGGACAACTCAACGACGGCGTGCTCAGGATTTGTGGATCCTAAACTATTTGATTAAAAAATGACGGAATTAACATCGTCGGCTTGTTCAGGATTTTTCGATCCCAAACTGATATATTGTTTATTAGCGGATAAATCTACGCTGGCGTGCTCAGGATTTTCAGATCCCGAACTATTAGTTTTATTAATGACGGATAATTCAACGTCGGCGTGTTCAGGATTTTCAGATCCCGAACTATTAAAAAAAAATAACCGTTTCGGTTTTAAATACCTTTTGCTCATCAAAGTATTTTTTGATAATATATTCCTTCAATGGAAGAATATTTTTTCCTTCAATTAAACATAAATCATTTTTTTCGTCGTCAAAATATTCGAGTTTCTCTTTATTTCCCGTATACTCCATGATTCCTTTCTCGATATCTAATTTAGCTCCAATCTTTCGTAAAATAAATTTCATAAAATAAATGTTGTTCCCCAAATATGTTTATCAAATGATAATATTTTATGATTGAATATCCATGAACAGTAGATACTCTTTTGTGTATTGATAATTCTTTTTTATTCTCGTAAATACCCTTTTTTATATAGCACGCGGTGGCTCCTGTATCTATTAATATTTTAAGTGGTCTTTTAGTTTTTCTGTCTACCCTTGTTATATGAGGCATTCCTCTGTAGGGTGCTGATCTAAAAAATGGCCTTCGTTGATACTATTTACTCTCATTGTTTTTTGAGCTGGCTGGTTGACTGTTCCCGTTGATTCCCGTTTAATCGCTGGGTATTGGTTATAATTATTTCCTTGGAAATTATTATTAAAATTGTGGCGGTTGTTATTATAATTCCACTGGCTGTTATTATTCCTAGGTCGGTTATAATTTTTATACGGACGATTTTGAACTCTTATGGAGTTGTCTACTTCAATAGGTTCTGGTGGTGGTTGAACTTTGGAATTATTGTTAAAGTTCCAATTGTTATTCGTTCCCAAGTTCTCGTTTTGTGGCCAATTATTATTTATTCTATTTGGCGTAATATTATTCTGCCTAGAGGCAAAACTAAGGTTGTTTCCTTGATTTTTATTTTCATTCCTAAATCCATTGTACCTATTTGCAAATTGAGCTCTAAAGTTGTTAGACTCTAGTTCCTGACACTTTGCCAAAGCATTTGGCAAGTCTGGTGGGTTAAGAGAGAAGAGTGTTTCTGAGATTGAACCGTTTAATCCAGAAATAAAATTTCTAAGAGCATTGCTTCTAATTGTTTTATTTGTTTCCTTGGTTATAACGTTGTCCTTTTCATAAGTCATTATAGTTATATTTATGAGTAAAGTCATTTTCTTGTTTACTTCGTTGTAAAATTCTGTAATGGTCATACGTCCCTGTCTAAGGATGCTTAATTCTGATTCGAGTATATGTATTGGTCTTTTATCGCTATAAATAAAATCCAATCTTGAAAGAATTGCTTGAAAGTTTAAAACGGTACCATGGTTGGTTAGAGCATCGTGTGCTGCTCCCATGATTTTATTACGTAGTATTGTTAAGGCGATAAAATATTGTTCACTTTCAATTTTATATAGACTCATTGCGGTTTCTGCCGCTTCTCTCCAGCCTACATATTGTGTTATTTCACCTGTGAACTTAGGTAAGGATTTAATTACCTCTAATGTAGTTTCGCATTTTATGGTTCGGTCAATTGTTTGGATCTTATAGTCTTCCACTTCATTTCTGTTAGCGGTTAACTGCCCTTCTATCCCTTAAATTTTTCTGGTCACTTCACTCAACTGTACATTTATTAATCTATTTATTAATTCCATTGTCAGGTTACTGGCGCTGGATATCCCGCCCGCAGAAAGGGTTGGTACTGAACCTCCGGTTGCCATTATTAATTTTAAATTTTCAAAACTATTTATTAAACCTTCCAGATTGTTTTAAAATAAATATTGTAATGTTTAATTTTAAAGCTTGTAGTACTCTCGGTATCTTGATCTTGATCTTGATTTTTAGATTCTATTTAAAGGCTTAGTGTTATTTTTTATCTGCTCACGATACTTTCCGTGGGAGTTCTTCCTTCAATGTAGTTTTCCTGATTATCTTATGTTGGGGTCTTCCTTCAATAGGTTTGTCTTAATTATTTTGGAGTCTTCCTTCAATTGGGTCGTCTTAATTATTATTTATTGGGGTCTTCCTTTAGTTTTGTATCTAGCTGTGGCGGGGGTTGCCTTCAGCTCTTCCTTCCTTCTTGGTGTTGATTTTTACGTTTGTTTTTTTGTTTTAATTGTGTTTGTAGTTGAGTTCTGATTTTTTATTTTTGTGTTCTCGTATTTAGTGTTAAGTATTCAGTCCACCTTTTATATTAAATTCTTAATTGGATTATTGCATTTATTGATTTCCAATTAAGTTTATTCACGATCACTGTCACAGTAGTTAGGTGTCGTTGGATTGTTGTGGATGTTTTAATTTTTCCACTAAAAATATGAGTTGGCGGCGCGAGTTCCGTTTTGTACGCCGCCCAACGTTGGGCGCCAATTAACTTTTTGCGGTATAAATTATTTAAAAAAATAAATTTCTATTTTTTTAATATTTTATTGGTGTTAAACTTTTCAACTTATCACTTTATTACAATACACTTATTGTTATCTATTTATACATTTATAAACCGTTCTTTTAATCCTCCCGAATCAGACTGATCTTCAAATTCTGAATCCTAATCCAAGCAACCTCTGCCAGAAAAGATTGAAGAATATATTAATAACTTTAAGAATAGCATTTCTAAGGAATTAGTAGTAGAAGACAAAAGAGTTAGAACTTTACAAATATTAAAACAAATATTAATACAAATATTAAAAATATTAAATAAACAACAATATAGACGTTTTGCAGAACCATATAAACGATATAGCAGAAAGTATATTATTGGCCAAATTCAATATAATTCCAAACTTTATCTTACCAATTGACGAGATAAGAGGTATTGCACAGATTTTCAAACTTCAAAATTTCTCAATCAATTCAGAAGAGCATATCTACAGACTACTCAACAAACTAAAATTATATTTCACATTAAGATTCCAATATTTGATAAATACACATTTAATTAAGTTACCAATTAATGACACACATTTTCTCACTCTACATAAATTTATATTATATGATGATAAATTTAATTATATGATAAGTTTTCAAGAAAAATGCCCAAAAGTACATGGCACATACATCTGCGACCCCAGAACTGCGGAGAACAATATGGACAACAAAGAATGTATAAAACAAGTAATACAAGGAATGAACCCTATTTGCGAGGCAAAAATCTTATTGCCCATCAGTGGGATTGGTCTGAGAGAGAACCAGCTTTCTCGCACCGGTTACCACACCCACCAAAGGGTCAAAACCGCATACGCAGCTCAAGTTCGCTGATCAGTATCCGTGGTTGATCGACTTAAGAGGGCGCCCAATTCACCAGACAAACATCCACAGCCGCATTCGCGACTCCCCTTAAAGGCTACTGGCTTATCCAGTATCCATGCGCGATCCACTCAAGAGAGCGCTCAATTCATAGAAATACATAAGAGAGCCTCTTTACGCTCAATATATAAAGAAGTAAATAAGTCTCAGCCAAGGGTTTGCTAAGCGTTTGCTTCGCGACTTACAATTAGATTTAATTCTTTCGCTCCACAAATAAGAGGTGAATTGTCTCCGCTTCCACACTTGTAGTCTTATTTGAATAAAGATAATATTTTTGTCGTAATAAACTACTGTGGATACGTTATTATATAACATTAAGAGGAAAAAGCTTAAATACCAAACGACTGTATTGATAAGAGAAAAATGCTTTTTTTTTAATAACGGGATGATATGATATGAAGTCGATTGTCTTGCATATCTGACAAAAGATAAGGGGAAACGCCGATATGGCCCTATCAGCTTATGATGTGCAGGTGGGAAAGAAACAAGTGTATTCTTGCTTTGCATTATGCAGACAAGAGAGATAGGCGTACGCCAGGTGATTCAAATGACCCAGGGCAGTAAGACCCTGGATAAATACTGTATGGAGGTGAGCGACCATTTCTCACGGATTTTAAATCGCCCGAAGTATCCAACTCCCTTATTGAGACCTACAGGGTAAGATTTTTTCATTTGTGGAGTCAGAGGAGTTAGTCGTTAGAATTGTTAGTAATCCTCTATGGGGTTAATCGTTTTCCGCGGAGATTATGCAACCCATTAACCGAATCTGTACACGGTCTTTAACATACTAAAGGGGCAAAGCTCTAAGTAAATCTGGAAAAAACATTGTTCTATTCACTCAAGTCGAATGTATGGGGTATACGGTTACTTCCGGTGGGATTAAGGCAGATGGGAAAAGGATAGGGGATATCAATAAAATGAAACTCCCTCCCAATGTCAAAGAGTTAAAGAGTTTTCTGGGCATGACCTCTTAATACAGGAAGTTGATTCGCGTTTATGCAAAGATAGCGAAACCACTGACGAACAGAACATGAGGCGATCCGCTATGGTCAAAGCTAATCAGTCAAGGAAGGTTGCAGTTGAGTTAGACGAGACGGCTTTACAAGCCTTGTGTACTTTTCTACAATCCTGTTAAATCGAAAATCGTCGCTGAAGTTCTATCGCGAATTCCCACACACGCGAACTGCTCTGACGTGGCGAAGGAACATAGCACCCTAGAAGACTCCACACAGCTAACCACATGTCGAAGCGCCCCAATGCTTATAAAAATCAGCTAATATTCGACTTCAACGTGACCGAATATGTTTGCAAATACACACAATTGGGAAACGTGCGGCATAAAATCTCCAAAGGCAACCCACGGTCAACCAACCATGCAATATCCGATCTATCAGCATTATAACATAAATATATCAAGCCCTCAATCCTGAATGGGATCAAGATCCCCGATTCCTTTTTTTTAGGATCTTCAAACCTGCTGTTTTATTTCAGGCCCTGCACTATTACACGGTGCCAAGGGCTGGTTTTTCTAAAAACGACAGTGGTCTCCTCTGCGCAACAGTTTTTAACTACCCCCTGAGAAATTCAGATTGAATTATACGACACCCTCAATGAACAGATAGAAAGGTTTCACTCTACCTTTTATACGATTTTTTTTTCGCACGGGTCCCACGGCCACACTTCCCGTCCGGCTCGATTCGCGAGAAGAGATAGACGCGATATAGAAAAGAGAACAGACACGAGGAAATGAATATATATTATATAAAATATCTATATTAAATATTAGTGTTACTAGGATCTAATTATGTACTAAAACAGTTAAAACTTGGAACGGAGAAGTTAAGCCGACTAATCAAGTCGGGACTCTCAACATCACCACGAAAAAGCTTACAAATAAAGACTGTTCCAAGCATAGTTCTACGGTTAGCTAGGGACGGTAAATTAATTAAAAGTAGTCTTCTGGAATAAGGAGGTAATATACGGTTTGCATCCCAATTTAGGCGCCGCAAGGCAAAAAGTAAGAAGTTTTTTTGGACCGATTCAATGCGGTCCGAGTGGACTGCGTATTGTGGACTCCAAACAGGTGATCCGTACTCGAGAATCGGACGGACTAACGAAGGAAATAAGGTTTTAGTCAAGTAAGGATCATCAAATTCTAATTCGAAACAAAAAAAAAATATCCTTAGACCACCTTTTAATAAAACCAAGCCCACCCCTGGCCTTATTGACAATAGACGAAATATGGTCAGAAAATTTTAGTTTAGGGTCCAGAAGAACACCAAGATCATCAACCATATTTGAAATCTAGATCGGATTGTAAGTCCAAATGCCACGAAGTGTCCTTGTGCTGGAGGCATAATTTAACATCGTCTGCGTACATAAGTACACGCGAATGTTCGTTAATGAATAAGGTAAAATGAAGCGGACCAAGATGGCTCCCTTGTGGGACACCGGGTGTGACTCGGAGAATACAAGATAGACAGTTTTTAAAAAGGACTCAGAGGAGTGATAACATTCTTAAAAAGTTTTGGGATAGATTTAGAGATTCCTCTGTAATTGCTGGCATCCAGTTTGTTACCTTTTTTATGAAGAGGAATCACAAAGGACTCCTTCCATATATGAGGGAACTGTGAAGATTCCAGAGATAAGGTAAACAGTTTCAGTAGAGGCTTGCACAAGGCTTATCCCTTTAACACTCTTTATGGCTATCGTGTGCTCGACTTTACTTGATGTTCCAGTGATAGAGCGAAATTCTGGGAGCTCTGCTTCTTGGAATTTTCCACGTCTTATTCTTTGCCGTTTTTTTTAACCAATGCGACCGAAAACTTCTCCTTGAGGCGTTCGTTGTGCCTGTTTCTGACCAAAGCATCCCCTACTCCTGGTAGATCCAGAAAGCTGATACTGTTCGACTTCTACCTCGAACTGAGTACTGATCTATCTGCAACTTCCATCTGGCATCCTATATTGTCGTCTTATCCATGTAATCTTTCCTCGGACACCCAGCATATCTGCCAGCTTTTCGCAAACGGAGCGTGCTGTTGCCCATGTTCGGTTTTGATTTGAGTTGCCCCCGGGTGACGTTCCATGGTATCTCTGGGTATTGATGGGCGGGCTCACTAGGGTTGTACTCTTCCGGCAGGACTGTGTCGGTCCTGGGTCTGTGTGCCTTGCTAATCCACTTCCTCACATTTTCTCACGTACTGGTGCTGCGGCCGATTCGGCTAATTTGGGCTCCACCGCAAAAGCTTGACGATCCTTTTGCAGTTCCTCGAACTCGTCTGCCAAGATCATGAGTGCCTCCAGGTCGTCCACATGGTAGGATCTCAATAATGTTCGTAGGTCTTGCGTGATGTTCTCCTTGCTGATCTCTAACATCTTCTTTTTTCCGTTCACCAGAGGTCTTATAAGGGTCTCCATCTCGACAATTTTGTCCTTTAAAGTCCTTGGCAAAGTATCCCCTGGGCAGGATGTATGTCTGGAAATCTCTATGAACTTGGCCTAAATCCTCTAGTGTCTATTGATGGAAATTATCCATTTTAGAGCTTTTCCCTGCATCAATTTGGTCATACCTCAGGGAATCATTTTTAGATCCAGGCCGTACGTGTACTAACTGTTCCATTGACCATTTTCCTATCAATAGAATTGACTTTCTATCTTTGCTTTTCTATCTCTTTCACTATCTAATGGTTAAACCGTAACCCGTCCCAAAGCATCTGGATCCAGTTTCAACTGGCACGCTCCCATGAAATCTCGTCCGAGAACTGTCTCCTGTGTTGCGCTTTGGCAGACGGACTTCCGAGAAAGCCCGCAAAATCTGAGAGAGAGACAGACTGGTTACCCTGCGATGGTGCTGGAATTCCTTCTATAATGTTTTCCATGAGCTCCTCCAGATCGATGATGATTTCGTTGGCCAGCATCACCTTGTGGATCACGCTGTTTAATCAGAGACGCTACTCCATCCATTTCGCCTACTGTTTCCACTGCTGATCCGTTGTATGGTTATGGTGGTAAGTCGCTACGTGTCTCCGGAGAAATGGCTAGGAGACACTAGCAACTCTGTTTTTGTGTCAGAATTTTGGCAGCCAAAGACTCCCAACCATTTTTTAGTTGGTGAGAGAATTGATTCAATTTGGCGTCAGGCATAGTGAGTTAAACCAAAGACACTAGAATAACAAGATGCGTAACGCCATACGATTTTTTGGCACACAATTTTTTGGCCGTGGCTCTAGAGGTGGCTCCAGGCTCTCTCGAATTTTTGTTAGAGAGCGAGAGAGCGAAGAGCGCTACAGCGAACCGCTCTTTTCTACGCATACAGTGATAGCAGACAACTTTATGTGTGCACACGTATGCTCATGCATTGTAAATTTGACAAAATATGCCCTTCACCGTAGAAGTTCTTAGACTTTAAATCTTAGACTTTAAATTGGCACCATGCGAAAAATTCTTGTTTTGCATTGCCTTAACGTTATTATTATTTGAAAATAGATTAGAAATAGCCAAATCTATGTACATAATATCACAAAAATAAATTTCAAAAATGACTTTATATAAGAATATTTGTCATTAGAGTATTCATCTTGCGGCGTGTGAAAAATTAATTAGGCAATGATTGTTGAGTGCTTGTGTCCGTCCGCACTTCGTGCCTCAAGATATGACCAAAACAAAGACACTAGAATAATTCTAGTGTCTTTGATGTGACTTTTGCAATAAACAGTTTTCATATTTTTATTTATTTTACAAATTTTTATTTTCTACTTCGTATTATTTTTATGAAATATTTATTTCTCGATGTAATGTATTCCTTTTGTTATAAGTAGTTATAATAATTTATATTTTACTTCCTTTAATTATTTAGCATACTTATTAAGTCATTTGACTTAATATGATTTATATATGATAATGATCCATTTTTATTATTTAAAATGCACATTAGATTCAGTTGTTTTTCAGTATGTTATTTAAATAACTGACGACTGAAAAATCGAGCAATATATAATAAAAAACAATAGTTAGAAAAATAACTTAATTGGGGAATGTGGAAATGTTTTAATGTTAAACATTAAAATATTTCAAGTCGACTCGAAGGTCATATACGTAAATATAAGACCCCATTACAATTGTAATGGCCTCCCCGTGGTGTTCCCTCGGTACCGACTATTACACATATTACACATAAATAATTATCAACATAAATATAAATATGTAAATGGTAGCTAATTCGAGCGGCGATTTTAACAAACGAATTTAAAAAGCTTTAAAATTAAAAAATTTTAAAATTAAAATTAAAATTTTAAAATTATAATAAGAAGGGAGCGAGTTTTTAAAAATTATTTTATTTCATCATATTGCTACGAAATTGGCAAAAAACTACCCTAATATGTACAATGTAAATTCATTTCTTTGATCAGAATTGATTTCGGCCCGAAAATCGTCTTCTAGCACAACACGCACACATATACGCGTTCTCGTCTCTTGTTTTTACTCACACAAGCAAGCAAATTCTATTTTTAGATTTCTTATGTTCTCAGCGTGAGCGAGCGGAAAGAGAGCAATTTTGGCCGTCACCAAAAAAGTGGCTGCATAGTGCCAAACCAATGTATGGCCGTTACGCATCTTGTTATTCTAGTGTCTTTGGTTAAACCACTTCTGCTGTTGTAAACGGTGCTACAGTCGTGATGCTTTGATTAAACTTATTTTATTACGACCTTTCTGTTGATATGCTCGCCACCGAATTCCGCATCTGGCGCGTTCTTCTTTTCTTATGTTCCGTGTGTAAGTTAACACAAGCCAACGAACTAGAACAGTTGGATCAGTGCATGAAACATAATACCAAAGTGCTGAACCAGCATTGGGCCGGATATCCGTGCGCAGCCGGCAAACACAGCATATTTGCGTGGCCGCTGCGAGTCTTTGTCAGCTATAAGAATAATTTTAAGCTTCAGTTTGAATTTGCATTTGTCTGAATAAAGAGCGACATCTCATCAACTCCGACTAAGCGTATATTCTTGTTACTTACTCTGCCAGACTACAAGGCAGGTAGTTAAAAGAGGAAAGTTCCTCTCAACATCTGAACATATCAACATCTTCTGCTCCCCGGACTCCCCGGAGCAGACAACAAGGAAGCCCTTCACCTCTGGAGGATTCCGGACGACGACGATCGCAAGATTCACCACCATGACCGTATTTCAATAGGCAGCATAATCCGCAAAATGACAGAAATTACAAAAACAACGGCACACCAGAGACTATGGAGGTCGATCCCTCATTTTTTGTTGGAATAAAGTTGTATGAGCTGTTATATAAAATTGAGTTAAGAGGTCGTTGAATAGATTGCCCGAAAATTCCGCGCCTGGTCGAAAATAATTTTCTTTGGTGCGCCATAGTGACTTATGAATTGTAATAGGGCATCGGCGGGGTAGGCTTGCGATAGCTTGATGAATTTATCGATGATTGTGAGCTTACAAGTATTATTAATGAAATATAAGTCTATACGAACGACTGACAATGGCCCCCTGGGGCGGTTGGGGTTTGCATCAATTGTCTATGGGGGTATCAATCGTACTTTAGGGTTAGGCAGGTATTACAATTTTTTATAATTTTTGTGATAATGTCTTTTAAGTCCGGACAATAAATGTCTCTTTTAAATGGTTATATGTTTCATATATCCCCCTATGATTGTTATTTAAGTGTTACGCACGACGTGCCTCAAGATATAAGCTTTGCAATAAACAGTTTTCATATTTTTATTAATGTCATAAATTTTTAATGTAATGACTTCTTATTGTAAAATTTATGTTTTAAATTACAGTAGTTATAATAATTTCCTTTTTATTTGGTTTACAAAATAGTATATTTATTTAAGTCATTTTTATTCTTTAAATTTTTATTCTTATTATTTAAAATTCAAATTAGATATAGTGAAAATGAGTGATATTTAAATAGTTGACGACTAAAAATAATTATTAAAATCTATGCAAAATGTAATAAAAAGCAATAGTTAGAAAAATAACTTAATTAGGGAACATGGAAATGTTTTAATGTTAAACATTAAAATATTTCAAGTCGACTCGAAGGTCATATAAATATACAATTGTAATGGCCTCCCCGTGTTGTTTCCTAGGTACCGATTATTACATATAATTAATTATTAACATAAATGTAAACATGTAAACGGTAGTAGTAAAAACTTTGAAATAGTCACGGCGTGAATTTTTAATTTTATAATTTTTTTTTTTTTTTTTATAGATAGAATAGTTTACAAAACTAGACTAACTTAAATAGTATAGCATTAGCTACGGGGCTTACAGCTATATTTATTTACAATGTTATTATATCTTAATTTAGTTAATATCTAATTTCCTAACTAATTGCTGGCTTGTTATGTACAATTGCCTGTTTTGTTTTCAGATATTTTGGTATAATTTGTTTTTTTTTTTTTTGTGGAAAAGTATGAGTTTTTGTATGTTATCTGGATTGGGTTTGCTAAGAAGGTCTAGAGGGTTGGTGATGTTGAATATATCTTGTTTGGCTTGTAGGAGGGACGGGCATGAGTTTAATATGTGGCTTAATGAAATATTACCTTGGCAAAACGGACAAGTTGGCAATGAATTGAGATTTAGGTAGTGTTGGTGGGTTATGTCTGTGTGTCCTAGTCCAAGTCGTATTATTTTTGTTTGGTCGAGTCTGGTCCAATTTGGGTGAGATTGTTTGAGGTAATCGCATGTGTGTGAGGGATTCGTATTAATAGATTGGTACCATGGACTGCAGTTTATTATGTTTCCTTTATTTTTAGTCGCAAGGTCGGCTTTAAGCTGTTTTTTTATGTCAGTGGTATTTATGTTTGGGGTGAGGATAAGTGGCATATTGCTTGCTGATTTTGCAGCTTGGTCAGCTAGTTCATTTCCTTTTATTCCTGAATGGCCAGGAATCCACATTATTTTAATTTTAGGTGCATGTTGCGTTATTAGCGATCGTATTCTGCTGGGGTAAAAGTTGTTATTATTTGAGTTTTGGATTGAGTCTATTACTGATAGGGAGTCGGAACAGATAATAAATTTGCCTCTTCGGTTTTTGATAAGTTCTATTGCTTCTAGGATGGCGATTGTTTCGGAGGTGAGGACGGATGAATATGGAGGCAGTTTGCCGTATTTCAAAATGTCTGTCTCTGTTGTAATGGCGAATGTTATTGTGTAATTAATTTTTGAACCGTCAGTGAATATGAAATTTAAGGTTATTCTTTGTGTTTTCGTATTATTTTCTGTATTGATCTGGAGATGTTTGTTCTTTCTTATGGATTCTGAATGATGTGATGTACAAATTGGATTGGGGAGGGTCCATGATGGCCTGTATTTATGGAGTTTTATTGGTTTGTAGGGTAGGTTAAGTTCTAGGCTAAGCTTGATTGTTCGGTCTATTATTTGGGTTTTTTATTTTTAGTTTTTTTATGTTTGACGAACTTATGTATTGGTGTGTTTTTGGAGAAGATTAGGTTTTGAGATAGTTTGGTTATTTGAAGGTCTCGTTTCATTTCTAAAGAGGGAGTATTTCATTCGTAAAATTTTTTATTGGTGTAGAGCGATAGGCTCCGAGAGCTTGGCGGATTGCGGAGTTAAATGGTGTTTTTATTTTGTTTAATATGCTTTTGGGAGCATGGCCGTACAGAAACAAACCATACTCTAGTTTGGCTTTTTTTTTTTTTTTTATTATTATATACGGCAGGAAAATGAAATCTTCTAAAGATACCATCTAACGTCCTTGGATGGCATGCACGATTCATAACCCTCAGCTGAGGGCTTATGCCTACATACTAAACAAAAACCTCCGCTCTCTCTCCTGTCCTTGTCAAGCTCACCGGGACTGCCAGTCAAGGTATTTCATCGGTGAGCAGGATGTGGTGCCAAGTTGCACACCATCTTCTTTTGCGGTGCACAGCAGCGCCTTTTTACGACCAACTGAGCGTACAGTCGTAGAGTTCTTGCCCCGCCAACATACGGGAGTACTCCTTATCTATAGTTCCGATTGGCCATCTCGTCCTTACGGACACGCTTCATCATGGTGACGATGATCACGTGAGCCCCATCCCAAACGATTTTGTCCGCCATCATAGCAGCAACCAAGCCTCTCGGGCTGAGAGGTGACCCAGCGAGCGCCACGAGTTGCGCCCTCTCCTCGGCGAACCTGGAGCAGTGCTCTGCGGTTTCCACTGCGTCTGTGCAATAAAGGCACTGGGCTGTATCCACGTGGCGGAACCTAAATAGGTACCCTCGAAAACAGCCATGGTCCGTGAGGAACTGGGTCATGTGGTAGTCCACCGTTTTGTGCTCGCAATCAGCCCACTCCGTTAGTTGCGGGATGAGTTTGTAAGTCCAGCGTCCCCGTTGTGACTCTTGCCACCTGGTCTGCCATACTCCTCGAATCCACTCTTTGATCTCTAATTGAGTGTATCCCTCACTCGCAAGGTATTTGCCCTTTATGTCCAGGTCAATGAGTGTAATGCCTGACAGAGCGTGCGCTGCGTCTTCCGATATGGTTCTAAAGCCTCTGATTAGCCTGAGAGCCATTGTCCGTGATACTGCGCGGGCACTATCTAGATAGGTTTTTTTGGTGGAAACGCAGCTCCAGATAGGGGCAGCGTAAAGCAGCGTTGCCTTTGAAACCGCCACTAACAGTCTCCTAGCCGGCAGTCTGGGTCCTGCCACGTTGGGCATGATTCTCGCCAAGGCTGCTGCTGTCATTGCCGCTTTTTTGCTGGCATACCTTGCGTGAGCCTTGAACGAGAGCCTTCGGTCTATTAGAACACCAAGGTATTTCAACGTTTCTGCTGAGGCGATTTCAACTCCTTTGACTTCCACACGCATGCACTCAACGGACTTTCTGCTGCTCAGCAGGACTACTTCGGTCTTATGCGCAGCTATTTTAAGTCCGACTTTCTCGAGCCATTCTATGACCGCCGAGATTGCCACGTTACTTTTGTCCTGGAGCTCCGGTATTGTCTTGGCGACCGCTGTTACCGCAACGTCGTCGGCGAAGCAGTGCAGCTCCACACCTCTGGGCTTGCTAATGCTCAGTATTCCATCATACATAATGTTCCACAAGATCGGTCCTAGTACCGACCCTTGGGGAACACCTGCAGAGACTTGGTGGCTTCTTGGACCATCTTCTGAAGTAGTTGCCAATTACGCCTCGTATGTAGTCGGGAATGCCCAAGTTGCGCATTGCCCCGAGGATATTGGGCCATCTCGCTGTATTGAATGCGTTCTTGACGTCTAGCGTGATGATGGCACAGTACTTCTTACTGCCGCCTAACCATCGGTTACCGTCGAGTGCTTTCCTGGCAGCGTCTGTTACGGCTTTGAGAGCGTCGAGCGTACTTTTACCCTTTCGGAAGCCATACTGTTGGCCCTGAAGGCCTGTAGGACTTTCAGTGATTAGCGTACAGTATGCGCTCAAAGAGCTTGCCAACAATGTCCAAATGACACAACGGTCGGTAACTGCGTGGAGCATTTGCGGGCCCTTTGCCTTTCGGCAGAAGGACCAGCTTCATCTTTTTCCAGCGCTTGGGGAAGACTCCGTCCAGCAGACACTGTTGGAATGTATCCCTGAAGACCTCCGGTCTTGCGGTGGCGGCTGCTTTGACGATCACGCCCGGGATACCATCAATGCCGGGAGCTTTGTTCGGTCTGATCCTCTTTGCTGCTTCGACGACTTCGCATGACGTGATGCACGGGAAGTCAGAGGCGGGGGGGTCAACAGCGGGTTGCCATAACGTGTGTTGGCTTGGAAATAGTTCCGACACGATGTTGGCCAGGGCGGCTGGGTCCTGAGGAGATCCTGCACCAGCGGAATTGAGTTTTTTCCTTACGACTTTGTAGGCGAGACCCCAGGGGTCGTCGTCTACGCAATCAATCAGGTCCTTAAATGCATTCGCCTTTGCTGCTGATATGCCGTTCTTAAGCTCAGTTCGCTTCGCTTTATATACCTCAATGCACTGGGAGTGGTGCGGTTGCCCTCTAGATCGCTGCGCTTGCCTCCTCGCCTTGATGCATTCCGTCCGAAGCTGGTGCAATGAGTCACTCCACCAGTAGACAGGGGGCTTTCGTTTCGTGTTCCTTTTTCTCGGCATCACCGCATCACACATTGCTCTGAGCCTATCCATGAGCGCTGCCACCATGGTCTCCGCGTGTCCAATTATGGACTCCATGCCCTCGATCTGGTATGCCAGCATGTCTTCATCCAGTTTCCTAATGTCCCATACCGGACCTAGCGCACATCTTCGCTGTTTGGGAGACGGCCTCATTGTTCGGGCACCGAACGTGATTAGGTTGTGGTCGCTCAGCGTTATGTCCTCATGGACCATCCAGTTCGAGCTAGCCACTAGAACTCTGCTAACAAAGGTGACATCAATGAAAGATGTACCTCTGTCATTATTGAACGTCGGTTTGAACCCGTCGTTTAGCAATACGAGATCTAGCAGGTTCATGGCATCGATCACTGCTCGTCCTCTTGTGTTAGAGATTCGACTGCCCCATTCTGTAGCCCAGGCATTGAGGTCACCTCCGATGACTGTTGGTCTGCGCCCACTTGCATGGTTAACCAGCTTTTCGAGCATGTCCTCGAAATGTTCGGGACTGTCGCTAGGTGGAGCATAGCAGCTGTAGAAGTGGATTCCTCTAATTTTGGCGTATGCTATGCCGCGCATTGGTACGGTATCCCACTCCTCTACCAATAGACTGGATGTACATTTAATGGCCGCCTTGCCTGTCTCATCGAGTAGCACTCCTGAGTTACCCACACCAGGTAGGTATGGTTCACTCAAAAGCACTACGTCCGCATGGCGCTCCTTCGCTGTTTGAGTCAGGAGGTTCTGTGCTGCTGCGCAATGGTTAACGTTGAGCTGGATGATGTTAATTTCTTCTGGCATCATTTTGACGGCTATTAGCTCCTTTGGTGTTGGCTTTGTAGGTGGGGCATGAAAACCACCCGTCGCGTGTTTCTTGTCCACGTCACTGCTGCAGATCAGGCATCTTGGTGGGGCTACGCAGCCCTTTGCCTTATGCCCATGCTCGCCGCACCGTAGGCAGCAGTCAGAGCGATCGACTGACTTGCAGTAGGGAGCTCGGTGGCCGAATTCGAGGCATCTGAAGTATTTTATTGGGCGGACGTCTTGGGCTATGCGGCAACGCGACCATCCCACAGTTATAACGCCCCGGTTGATGACCGCAATGGCATCGTTCGCGCACATTAGCACAGAGGCTATCTGGGTCCCATCACGCATCCTGCGAAGGCCTCTTACATCCTCTGGTTCCAGGCGGATGCCCTGAAATTGGGAGATCAGGGAATTATGAAGGTCCTGAGCCGTCGTTGTCTCGTCTAGTCCGCTGCAGATTATGTAGTCCTATGCGCGCCCGTGCGAACCGAAGCAATCTCTTTGAGCGTCGCTTCTAGCTCATTTTTAAAGCTGGGGATGACCTCCGAGGCTTTACCTTCTAATTCAAGAAGTAGTTCTCCCTGTTGCGTCCTCCTTATTTTACGCACGTGCTTGCCGAATTCGCTCAGACTCGGTTCTGCTTTCATCTTCCGAAGCATATCCGCGTACGTAACCTCACCCGTTTTTTTCAGGACTAGCGCCTCAGGTTTTTTGCGCAGGCGCTTGGGCTTCACCTCAGCCCATTCTTCGTCCTTGTTAGCATCCTTGGCGACAGACGCATAACTTTCCGGTTTGGAGTCAGCCGTCGTGGGTACCGCCTTACCGGTGGATTTCGCGGCAGATCGATGGTTGTCCGTTTTGCGGACCTGCACATTCGGTAATGCCTGTCTGGGTGGCGCCACCTGGCTACGCTTCGTTTTTTCTGCCTCAGTCTGTGTGGCAGTACTCCTTGGTGGGGGCTTCTTGTTGATACCCTCCTGTAACTCAATCGCTCTGTTATTGAGCGCCGATAGGTCCACTAGCACGTCCCTATCCTCGCTGGTTACATGACGCCTAGTCTCGAACGAGGATAGAATGGCGGTGATCATGGCTTTCATCATGTCCAGGATGCCCTGCAGGTCCTCATTCTGGAGCGTCGTAGTCAGTTCTGGCGAGCGATGCGGCGATCCTGATGGGGACTTCGCTCCCGCCCTTTGGGCCGGCACGCTAATGAAATCCATTGTCTTCTGGCTTGTGGCTGTCGTGGAGGCTGTAGTGGCCAGAGTCTCCACCTCCACAGCTGCACTGCAGTCGCTAGCTTTCGGCGGCGGGGGGCCTGCTTGCTCACCTCCCGCTCCCTGGATTGGGGTTCCGACTCCTCTTATAGGGGATCTCGATAGCCTACCACTCCTCCTAAACGGGTCGTTGGGGTCGGGGGCACTGCCCCGCCCTGTTCTGTCCATCAGATATAAAAGGGGGACTTTGTTGGTCCCCAGCGCTCCGTGGGAAATAGAACTAGCTTCAGTTCTTAGGTTATATTTCAAATTTTAGTTCAACTTAATTAGTTCAAATTTGAATTTGAATTCGAATTTCGCGCCCAACGAGCGCGCGGCCGAATGACGATCGCACCGCTGATCTGGCAACGCCAGTCTTACCAGCTCGTCGACTGCGAAAGGTTGGCAATGCTATCAGCTGTATTGTCTGATGCAGCTGATCTGATTTATTACCAGTTTACTGGATCACTCGTGAATTCCGAAACGACACCGTGACGCTCAGAAACGCGGCGCAAACCCCAGAGTGGATTTGCAGGTTTTTGTTGCAGTTTACGGCTGACCGGACTCGTATATGACGAAATTCGCGCAGCGCAGCAAAAAGACGTGCGAAATACGCGGGAACTCGAACAGTCTCTCACTCTAGTTTGGCTATAATTGTTCCATTGGTTTTTTTTGTTTAAGGTCATTCCTAGAATTTTTAATGAAGTAACGGTTGGAATTTGGATGTTGTTGCAGTTTATCTTTCATGTGCAGTGGTGTTTTCTGCATATGTGGAGGTGTTGGCATTTGGATAGGGATAGCGATGCCCCTGAGTAGGAGCACCAATTTTCAATATCATTAAATAGGTTGTCTAAGCTGAAGTTTGTATTTGTGTTTTTGTTGAAATTTATTATAAGGAAGAAGTCGTCGGCGTATGCATTAAATTTAATTTCTTTATGTAGGGATGTGATGTTGGATAATTTGCTGAATGCTATGAGGAATAGTATCACGGATATGGGTGAACCTTGGGGGATTCCGTTGAATAGGGGTAATGGGTTTGATGTATGCGGACCGACGCGGACAGTTATTTTTCTGGTACTCAGGAAGTTTTTGATGTACTTTATTATTTTGGGGCCCGTTTTCCATTCCTGCAATTGCTGGATTATGGAGTGCACATCTACTCGATCGAAGGCTCTTGAAAAATCAAGAGTGACGAGGGAGGTATGCATTTTTGACTTCGTTATGAGATAGTCTACATAGAGTAGACAGTCCGAAGTCGATTTGCTTTTTTTAAATCCAAATTGGTTGTAGTTAATAAGATTGTTATATGTCACTAGCCACCAGAGTCTTTTTGCTATTATTTTATCAAGTGTTTTTGTTATACAGCAGTTGAGAGAGATGGGTCGGTATGAGGAAGTTTTCGTTTTGTCGGTGTTTGGCTTGAGGATTGGGATAATTAGGCTTGTTTTGTAGGCTTGTATGTGGGTATTGAATATTTCATTAAATAGTTTTGTTATTCTGTTTTTTGTTGTGTGGGAGCTATTTTTGATCATTTGATAAGAGATTCTATTAAGTCCTTTTAATGTTCGTAGGGCTGAGCTAAGTTCGAGATAAGTTATGTTTTCTTCTATGGTTTGGGCTATTGGAGAGGGGGTATAGTGATGTAGGTTATTTCTATATTTATTGTTCCGGAACTCTTCTGAAAAGTTCCAGTCGCCGGAGAGGTCAGAAAAGTGTTGTACGAATATGTTAGCAATTTCGTTGCTAGCCAATGTAGTCTCATTGTTTTCTGGGTTTGTGATGGCATGAATTTTTTTTTTACTGGGTTAAGTCCGCAGAAGCGTCTTATATTGCCCCATATTTTGGATGAGGGAGTACTGGGTTGGATGGTTGAGGTGAAAGAGCTGGAAGCTTCTTTTTTCTTCTTTTTTAGTTCGAATCTAAATTTTGCGTTTTTGCGTCTATAGTCTAAAATGTAGTCTACAGTAATTGTGCGGTTTAATTTTTTCCGGGCAAGTTGTTTTTGTTTTCGTAGTTGGTCGAGGTGTTTATTCCACCATGGAACCCTGTATGGATGTGTGTTAGGTGAGGTTTGTGGGATGGAGAGGTTTGCGCTATAAAGAATAATTCTATTGATTAGAGCGGCTTCTTTGTTTACGTTGTGGGAGGTGGGGTATTTCTTGTTGGTTTGGTGGGTAAGTGCGTTGAATTGTTCCCAGTTGGCTTCTTTGGGTTTAAAAAAGGGTCTGTTGAATTTTTGTGGATTGGTTGTTGGGAATAGTGTTGTGATAATAGGGAAATGGTCGCTACCATGAAGATCGTTTAGTATTTTCCACTTGGCGTGGGGGGCTAGTATAAGGTCTATGTGTGTGTATGTATTGTGTGTTGAAAACTGTGTGGGAGATTTGTCGTTTAACAGAATAAGGTGCTTGTGGTCAATGAATCTTTGAGTTATTTTTCCACGTGCGTTGGGTAGCCCCAGGATGGGTGCCATCCATTAAAATCTCCCGTAATTAGTGAGGGTGTTTCTTGTATATTAAATGTGTTATGAAGTGTCTGATTAGTAATGTTTTTGGTCGAAGAAATGTATGTGGAAAATATGTTTAATTTAAGTTTAGATTCTATATTTATGGCTATTGCTGCTATATCGATTATTGTGTTAAGGATAGTAATACTAGTATTGACTTATGGACTAGTAGTGCTACGCCCCCAAATCTGTTGGTGGCAGTATTTGTTAATAGTTTGTAGTTTATTGGGGTTGGAATGTTATTATTGTATTGTATATGTGTTTCTTGGTGGGAAATTATGTGAGGGGAGTATTTTTTGATTAGAATTAGGAGTTGGCTGTAGTTGTTTACATATCCTTTTAAATTCGATTGGATTATAGTTAGTGACATTTATGAGAAAATTAAAGCTTATAACTTAACTTAAAGGTTAACGATTTAGGTTTTGTGTAGAGTTTAAGGTTCTATATCGATTCACTGTCGCTGTTGTTAGTGTGCTTGTTTTTGTTTGGAGCTTTGGTCTTTAATTTCGATGCTAATTTCGAACGTGCTTAAAGTGAAGCATTTTAATAAAATGCCTGGGAAGAGATTAACTTTTGAAGTTACCCAATTATCTATTTATTACCCAAAATCTATTCCAGAATTAGTTGAAATGTTTTCTGTATCCCGTAAGACCGTCTACAATGTTTAAATTCGCACGGAAAAAGAAGTCATGCTTGAATCAAGCATGGTGGTGGGCGCAAAACCCAAATTAATAAACGTGTATGTATACATACACATCTATAGAACTAAAAGTTTTTGTGTATCGTTATATGTATGTATTTTAATTATAATTATTTAATTTTATTGTACACATTAAATTATTTCAACACTTGTCCGAAAATGTAACTGGGCCTATTGAACCTATTGAATTTAATATAATAAAATACTTTTAAGTATATGTCGGAAATTCATCAGGACGCCCTTCTTCCTCTTCACGATTCTCGTTGTCTGCGAAACGTTGACTGACTGACCCAATCTCTTTTCACAAAATCAGAATTTTGAGTAGTTCTTAACTCTACACGCATTACCAACACATTTTGGAGACCCACTCCAGTCGACTATGGGGCATTTGGCCTGTTTAAAAAAAAAAGAAATTAATACCTCCTAAACTATTGGAGATATTTGGATGACTTCTTTTTTATGTGCTACACATGCCTCCAGGAATATTTTTATTTTATTTTTTTAATTATTATATTTCTAAAGTTTATTTTTGATTTCAATATTGTATAAAAATTCATAACCGTCTTCCTCTTCACAATCAGCTTCTGGTGGAATAGATAGTCGCTTATGTTTTCGCCTCATTAAATTTATTGATGATATTATGGGATTCGAAGTATCCATTTCTCTGTAAAAGACATCTGCGAACCTTGGCTGGGTTCAACAAAAGAATTTTAAGTATGGTTGCAAGATCCCGCAGTCCGCGCTTCCGAGCTTGAACCAAAAGACGTTCATGGTGATTCTGCGCCCTTACGAGTTCATCTGCTTGCTGTCTTCGGCCACTCAAACTTTTTAAATAATATGACGTTTTCGGGAGTCCAACTAATTTCCTTTCCTATTTATTTTTCTCCTTTACCTTCAGGACTAGGTGTTCTTCTAACCAATTTGAAAAAAATTTTAAAAATTCATATATTTTTCGATTGCATTTTCTCCAATTTCGTAAAAGATTGACTGAAATCATTCGTTATTATTATTATTAGTTAATCGTTTATTAAAGTCTAGCTTGCTATCAGAAAAATGCCCACTGATAAAAGTGCAAATAGAATTTTCGTTTTGACGAACACCCTTTTGCTTGCGCAACACTTCCAGCAGGGCAGCATTGGCAATCGAGATATTGCTCCCTAAAAAATGAAATTTCTCAAAAAACCGCAAAAAGCGCACATAGAGACTACCTGATATGAGTTAGAAAATGAACACACTTTGAACTTTGAACAAATTGTTGTAGCACACAATAAACAATATATTAAGTTCAACACATCATAAAAACCTAAAGATTGATTATCAATTTCACTCTTCCTCTTCTTCTCTTTAAATTTTATCACTTTGAAAGTTAAGCTAAATTTTGCGCGCAATGCAGCCACATGGTATATGCTCGCAACAGCCGACTTTAACAGCTGTTATTATAACGGTGCACTGTTAAATTAACGTATGCGGGCTATAACATAACAGTTTAACGTATTTCCAATTTATTAATACTAAAATACTTCAAATTTGCATACTTGTGAAAAACACATTATTGTAAAAACAACGGGCCAAATGCCCCATAGTGCAGTCCAAATACATCAATACTAATGCACACCGTATTTTTCTGTACGCTTCCGTTATTCCCGCAGACATCTACTTCCCCCCGCTCCAACCCGCGACCAGAATACGTTCGGCAGAAGAGAACCGTTACTCTGCCGCGCATCAAAAGAATAGAAAAGGCGCTGCATTGCGCGTGCCCAGCAGAAACACGCTATTACTAGAAATGTTGTTATATTTAAGTAATATGCGACATATAATATAAGCCAGCCCAGGTTTGACAGGTTCTGTCAAAAATTCTAATGCCGTTTGGGAACTTTTAACCATGCGGTAGGAAAATAATAGAAAAAATAGAGAATGCTATGTTCGAGTTCCTGACTATCAGATACCCGTTACTTATTATTATTTTATTTCATCATATTGCTACGAAATTGTCCAAAACTCCAAATATTGTACATCTGTATTCAATGAAATAGCAGTGCGAGGGAAACTAAGAAATACAAAGCTATTTTTCCATGTCTCTTTTCGGAATCGACTTTTTATTCCACTTATTTTTGTAAAGTGGAATGTGTAGATAGAAAAAAGAAGAGTTTAGTTTTTCGTGTTATCCTTTTTTCTTTAAATTCTTGAACAAATTCACAACTTTTAGGCTGTTCATAAGAACAGCAGTCAATATTTTATCAATATTTTTTAAAAGTGTGAGTTTGGTTAAGTTAATTCGTATATTTAAAAGGGCAATAAATTGAAAAAAAAAAAATTTTAAAATTATATTTTATTGAGTATAACTGCTCCCAGGAGAAAATAATGTTTATACTTAAGCTAAGAAAGGAAGGAAAAACATGTTCGATGCCATTAAATATAAATGGAAGCCCGATAATCGATACCGCGAAGATGTAAGGCTGTACTGGCTAACAAGGCAGTCCAACCAAGACCCTAATTAACACATTAAAAAGAAAAACTAAGTTAGTTCCAAGTCAAGTTAAATTTTGTTAATTATGTTTTCATAGCACTGCTATTTCAGTCAACACCAGAATTTCTGCCTTTTAAGTTGTTCTAATCTATATTTTAATGATATTATAAAAAAAATTACTAATTACAACTGTAAATCAAAGGATTTATTTATCTTAAACTCGCAGGTCCCAAGCACTGCTATTTTTACGAACACAGTTGTAAATTCGTTTCTTGAATCAGAATTGATTTCGGGCCGAAATCGTCTTCTAGCACAAGTACACACATGTGTCACGTTCTCGTCTCTTGTTTTCAAGAATGAAAATTCTATTTTTAGATTTTTTACGCTCTCAGCGTAAGCGAGCGGACAGAGGGAAATTTTGGCCGTCACCAAAAAAGTGACGGCTGCATAGTGCAAAACCAATGTATGGCCGTTATGTATCTTGTTATTCTAGAGTCTTTCAGATACACTTTTCTGGGATATCGATAGATATTGGGTAATAAAATAATAAAAAAAAAAATTAAAAATGTTTCCAAAGTGTGTGCGTGACCGGTTCGAAAAGGTTTTTGGCAAGTCTATAGAAATTCACAAGACTAATAAAATTGTGAGAAAACATCAAAAAATGGTTCAAAAATGTGGGCGTTGCAGTTTTGTGCGGTTTGCATGCGTTAGAGTGGGCATTGCAGCAACAAATGCTTCTTTGTCTCAAGAATCTGTATGCTGAATCTCAACCTTCCAGCTTTTATAGTTCCTAAGATCTTGACGTTCATACGGATAGACGCACTGTCGGACAGATGGACAGATTGACAGACGGAAATGGCTAGATCGACTCGGCTATTGATCCTTGAGTAACGGGTATATAAACTAAGTGCAGAGATAAAATTCAGCAAAAGTATTATGACACTAGAAAACGGTCTATTGATCCTCACAAAAGAAAAAAATTCGAAGCAGTCAGAACATCCCAATTGTCCAATATGCAAAAAGCCAAGCTAAAAGCAAACCCAAACTAAAAACTGACCAACACAAGATATGTGAAGGCAGCGATCCGAACCTCGTCCGATAATAGTGTCTACTCGAAATTTTATCGGTATCCAGTGACATTTAAATATGAAGAAACTGGGAAAATGTGTTTTATAAAGGGTGAGGCAGCATAACTTCCTTTTTTAAAATGCGGGACACGGTTCAGTCGCGTTGGAATAGTAGTCGCGTGCTGTATATGTGGGAACCGGGGCAAGAGAGTGCCTGTCGGTCACACACAGAGAGGAGCGATGTTTCACTCCCGATAGCAATGACGCAGATCGGGTTCGGCTTATTTGCGAAAGTGCGAATTCTCAGGGTCTCATAGTCTCAAATTGTTCGTTTTGGTGTAAAACTTAAATTTGTAAAATTTTAAATTTTAAAAAATTATCCGATCGGATAATGTTTAGAGGTGCCTTTCCTAACCAAAATTTGATACAGGCATTTTTGTCTTAAATGCTGAATTTTTTGGTTAAAATGCTGTTTTTTTGTGAGCATTTAAGGTTTTAGGTCGTAAATTGCTCTAATCAACTTTATTTTAGTTTTATATGATAAAATGTATTTATAATATATAAGAATTTATTTTTAATTAATTTTTAAACTTTTAATTTTCGGACAATCTCAACAGCATTTTCAAAGTCTTCGTGATCATGCCACTTCGATGGATCTATGACTAAAAAAGATTTCGATACATTCAACCGGTCGAAAGACTTAATACTATTTGATGTAATGAAATCAGATAATTTTTTTAAAACAAAAGTTGACAAATATCGTACTTTTATATTAATGCGCTTAACGGAATGTCCATCCTTGTCTATATCATCCGCAAAGGCTAATAAGCGCTGTGCCATTTCTCGTTTTCTGCGACATTAACGTTATCATCGAACGGGGCCAATGTGAAATTTTCGTAAACCAGGTACCATAAATGATTACATGTCTTTTGGAAATTTATCCCATAACCGAGGCTCACCACAGCTATTCGCAGGAGAAGTAAACTTCTTCATCTGGGGGGCCACAGCTTCAAACTGTTGCATTCTCACTACCTGACGCTGTAATAGAGAATATCACTGATAAACAAATAGATATTTAGAAGGTTCTTGTTGATAGGCTAAGTGCATATTTCTCACCAAAGCAAAATTTCAGTTTTGAGAGGCATTTGTTTAGGAGTCTTGCCCTACAGAAGGGGAGACGTTCGCAAAGTTTGTCTTAAGGCTGCAGCATTAAATACATAAATGTAATTTTGGAGTTACTAAAGCAGAAATCGAATAGACTTGTCTAAAGAACGAAATAATGGACAGTTGGGCCCGAATAAATCTAAAAAAAAAGAATTTTTAGAAAAAGAATACACCCTTTCACAAATGATAGATGCCTGTCAAGTCGATGAGGAAATTAATAATTTTCCTGTCAAGTGCAATACAAATTTGAAGCGTGAGAGAACTTACGACCAATTTGACTATGCTAAACTTCAAAGCAGCAAAGTGCGTTAGAGGGAGAAAGCGATCTGACCAGCCAGTTGACCTGATCTAACCTGGAGGAAATTGTTTTAAGATCCACAGCAACGATGAAGATGAACTTATTAATTGTCAGCTTGGTGGGCGCGAACTCAAATTAGTAATCGATTCAGGTTCTCGATTCAGCCTAATAACCCCAAATGACTGGTCATGTCTTTAAGCGAAAAAGTCAAAAGTATTTAATGTTCGACCAAATTCAACGAATAGGTTTAGAGCCTATGCTTCAAAAGAATTGCTGCACGTACTTGCCTTTTTGAAGCTCCCATTTAAATAGATTTGAACCCTGAGGTATTTGCTTTATTTTTTTTAATAAAAAACGCAACACAATCATTATTTGGAAAGGATACGGCACTCAATCGATGCAACCATCAAACCGATTCAGCAACCAATAAGAAAAATACCAGTTGCACTTGAAAACAAAGTAATCGCAAAATTGGAAGAAGCTGTGGGTTTTGACATTGTTGAGACAGTAATATGTCATTCAGCTTTGATATCACCTATGGTCATAGTATTCAAAGAGAATGGCGACATCAGAATTTGCATACACAAGAGGCTTGCTAATAAGGCAATCTTAAGAGAGAACTATAAACTTCCTGTACTTAAGACAGAAAATTAAGAGGAGCCAAGTACTTCACACTATTAAACCTGAAAACCTAAAAACAAAGGCATTGAAGTAAATCCGGAAAAATTGACAACGATTCTTTCATTCAGAGACCCTAAGAATATTGCATACGTTGGCAAATTCATTCCCGACCTGGCCAATCGTACAGAACCCCAAAGGAGATTGCCAAAAACGGAAAGCAAATTTAACTGGGGCCAGACAGCAACAACGGGTTTTGAAGACCTAAAGCTTGGCGAAAATTCCGAGGTTATCATACTTCGATCCAAAAAATAGAACGCGCCTTATAGCAGACGCCAGTCCAGTTGCGTTAGGATCAGTACATTTGCAATTCGATACTACCGTCGATCCAAAGCTTGATTCGTTTGCAAACCGCAGCCTTTTAGACGTAGAAAAACGGTACTCTCAGACGGAGAAATTAAGCATGGTCCTAGTGTGGACAGTTAAAATGTTCTAATTTTATTTAGCCAAACTAGAATTCGAATTGGTGACAGACCACAAGCCGTTAGAAACCTTCTTTAAGCCAACTCCAGCTCGAATTGGGCAATGACTGTTACGCCTACAAGCTTTTAAATACAAAGTCATCTACAATACGGATGGCAGATAACTGAAGATAACGTATTTCGGGTTATTGAGTACACGGTCCTACATCATTGAACATATCGAAAATCGCACGAAAAAGCGCAGCAAACAGCTTCGACCGATTTCGTTGCGAACTTTCAATGCTTGGTACAATTTTATTGAGGGTCTCACGGTTAATCATCCCAGAAGGACTGCGCAATAGAGTTTTAGAATTAGGTCATGAAGGGCACCCGGGTGAGTCGTCCAGGAAGCGTCGACTGAGAAGCAAGGTGTGGTTTCCCCACATCGATCGATATGCTGAAAATTTAGTGAAAACATTTGCATGTTTGTTTCTCAACCGCCACGTCCAGCAAAGAATTATTTTTCCATCAAGCCCATGGAATTCCATAGTGATCTATTAGGTCAACTTAGAAACGGAAAATACGCACTTGTGTTTATTGACTACTTTTCCAAGTATATGGAGAAACAATTTTTACATTCAATATCATCGGAATCAATAATTGGGGCCATGAAAGAAATATTTTGTCGCTTAGGTTTCCTAAAATATCTGCGGACTGATAACGGGAGACAATATATTAGTACGATTTTCGAACAATACTGTAACACGAATGGCATTCATATATAAGGACTCCTCCATTTTGGCCTCAAGCGAATGGTGAGGTTGAAAATATGAATCTTTAGTTAAGAGAATTAAAATTGCCCATTTGAACAAAACGAATTTGCAACAAGCAAGCAAAGATTATATGTCAATGCAAGTTAGCACAAGCCAACGAACTAGAACAGTTGGCTCAGTGCATGAAACATAATATCGATGTGCTGACTCAGCATTGGGCCGGAAACCCGTGCGCAGCCGGCAAACACAGCATATTTGAGTGGCCACTGGGAGTCTTTGTCAGCTATAAGAATAATTTTAAGCTTCAGTTTGAATTTGCATATGTCTGAATAAAAAGGGACAGCTCATCAACTCCGACTAAGCGTCGTAAAATATTTTCTTGTTACTTACTCTGCCAGAGAACAAGGCTGGCAGTTAAAAGAGGAAAGTTAATCTTCTGCTCCCCGGAATCCCCGGAGCAGCCAACAAGGAAGCCCTTTACCTCTGGAGGATTCCGGACGACAACGATCGCAAGACGGTGCGATCCATCTTTAAATAATTTGCGCTGAACTAGTGGTGAAAACCACCACCCACCACCACCATCACCAACACCCTAAAGAAACCAACACCAACACACACACCGAAAAAAAATCATGTGAACCGATGCTAAACGCATTTTAAGTCTGTTAATATTTTTATACCTCAAAGCGCTGCACAGAAGCTTAAAAAAAAAACAAAAAAATACGTTGTTAATCAACGCCAATGTTACAGTGAAAAAAATTATTTCCAAAAAAAATTACTTTAAACAAAAAAATTATTTTAAACAAAAAAAATGATTTTCAACAGAAATCAATGTGAATAAAAAAAAAAATTATATAATTTTTTTTATAACAGCGCGTACGTTCGCTTCTATTTTATGTTTCCATTCGATTCAAGCGCAACATTCGACGATACAGCCTGTGTCTTTAAGTATTGTTTGTTTGTCTTTGGTCAACTGCTACCCAAGCATGCAGCTTTTGCATAACTAAGCGGATTGGACCGCTCGTGCGGTCCGGATTCTCACAGTACAGGAATAATAAGCAATACTCCACCGATTCAGAGTCCGAAAGCGAAAATCCAGCTTCTTCTAAGACGTGTAAGACGCGATAGACCCAGAAAAGCTCAGCGCTGTAATACAATTAATGTAATGCAGTAATGCAATTGTGGCCAATACTTCAGCGGACGAGACCGCCAAAAACCAACTCGCGAAAATGAAATGCGTCAGCACATGTCCTGTCCACCTCAGCTGTGGCCCCCATAATTAGAGCCCACGAACCCATAGATATACTTTAGACGCCGTTAGATATTTACAGAAATCATACGTTTCGTGGTGACAAGCGGAGATAGCTGAATATATATTTAAAAATTTCAACGGCACGGCCGATAATGTTTTATCCTCGTTTGGCGACGTACTGAATTTCGATGCTATTATAAATCGGCTTAATTTCACACTGACAAGCGACCAATGCATGTCATTGAACAAGACATGAGCACTTTAAGATGAGGTCGAGAAAAACACACATTACTCACAAACAAGGCTCATATGTCTCACGAGCTGTCGACGACAAAAATATTGTGCGAAAAATTCCGAGATGACGTTTTGCTTATTTTCATTTCGTGACTTAACCGCAATTTCACTGACATGGAATTTAACCACGAGAGGTACGTTTTTGCAGCCAGTTTTGCAAAAAGTCAGGAAGACAAAGATCGCAAGCCTACTGCAAAAACACAGGGTCGTCAAATTGACAAGTCCGACCACCATGACCCACATCCAAATAATGCCAAAAATCCGTATTGCCGAGTATGATTCTGACTACGTAAATTTTTTTGGGGAAAATCCCTGTTGCCCGTCATCAGACCAAGATTAGCAGGGGTACCAATGAATTTCCTCTTATACACCGGCGCGTCAAAACAATTTCAACAGACCTCGCAAAAAACTTAATGGTATCCGCCCGGTGGACGTTACGGTGGTCGAAATTCACTCAATTCATGGCGCTACCAATGTCACAAAAAAATGCTTCGTCTCGATTTAATTTAAAAGATTTTTAATTTTTTTATTCTACCAGATTTTACAATATTCGACGGAATAAATGCGGACGATCTGTTAACACAGGCCGGCGCATCGCTTCCGCCCAACTCAAATGGGGTAAGGAGGTTGAGAAGATTTCATTCCATGCACTGACCCCAACTACACTAACGTGGAGTGCGCAGAGTGCGCACCACCTTTCGTAAAGAAGGCATTTCTGGAATGATAAAAAGCCGAAAAAATGCCTTCGTAGATCCCAACGAGGCCCTACCATATAACACATCGGTAGTGGCCACGATTAGAAAGACTAGCGTAGAGACCATTTACGCCAAATTATATCAACACCCCATGGTGGTGGACAAAAAAGGAACCGTCGAGGCCGGCAATCAAAATATACGATTAGTCATAGGACTCTCCCGGACAAATACCCAATGACAGATATCTTCATGATACGAGGCAACTTGGGCAAGACCAAATTCTTTACGACCCTGGACCTCAAGTCCGGGTATCACCAGATCGTCTTAGCGGAACATGACCTCGAAAAACTTCCTTCTTCGTAAGCGGAGGGAAGTACGAATTTATGAGGATTCCCCATGGCTTGAGAAATGCTGCTAGCATCTTCCAAATGACAGCAGCCAGCATCTTATTGATGACATTCTCAGAGAGCAAATCGGCAAGACTTGCTCTTTTTACGTCGATGACGTAATAATCTTCTCAGAAAATGAGAATTCTCATGTCAAGCCGTGGATTGGGGTTTGAAAACCATAAGTGATGCAAACATGAGAGTCTCAGTAAAAAGTCAAGTATTTTTAAAAAAGAGTAAACTTTCTTGGCTTTATAGTAACCAGTGATAGAAATACCACCTACCCAGAAAAAGTCTGGGCCATTAGGGAATTTCCCCAACCCAAAAACAGTATTTGAGGTTAGATCATTCCTAGGCCTCGCGAGCTATAACAGATGCTTCATAAAGGACTTCGCAGCCATAGCAAGGCCTATTTCTGACATCTCAAAAGGCGAAAATGGAAGTGTAAGCAGACATAGATCGCGCCACATCCAGGTACACTTCAATGAGGCACAAACAAATTCTTTCAGCAGCGCGTACGTTCGCTTCTATTTTATGTTTCCATTCGATTCAAGCGCAACATTCGACGATACAGCCTGTGTCTTTAATTATTGTTTGTTTGTCTTTGGTCAACTGCTACCCAAGCATGCAGCTTTTGCATAACTAAGCGAATTGGACCGCTCGTGCGGTCCGGATTCTCACAGTACAGGAATAATAAGCAATACTCCACCGATTCAGAGTCCGAAAGCGAAAATCCAGCTTCTTCTAAGACGTGTAAGACGCGATAGACCCAGAAAAGCTCAGCGCTGTAATACAATTAATGTAATGCAGTAATGCAATTGTGGCCAATACTTCAGCGGACGAGACCGCCAAAAACCAACTCGCGAAAATGAAATGCGTCAGCACATGTCCTGTCCACCTCAGCTGTGGCCCCCATAATTAGAGCCCACGAACCCATAGATATACTTTAGACGCCGTTAGATATTTACAGAAATCATACGTTTCGTGGTGACAAGCGGAGATAGCTGCATATATATTTAAAAATTTCAACGGCACGGCCGATAATGTTTTATCCTCGTTTGGCGACGTACTGAATTTCGATGCTATTATAAATCGGCTTAATTTCACACTGACAAGCGACCAATGCATGTCATTGAACAAGACATGAGCACTTTAAGATGAGGTCGAGAAAAACACACATTACTCACAAACAAGGCTCATATGTCTCACGAGCTGTCGACGACAAAAATATTGTGCGAAAAATTCCGAGATGACGTTTTGCTTATTTTCATTTCGTGACTTAACCGCAATTTCACTGACATGGAATTTAACCACGAGAGGTACGTTTTTGCAGCCAGTTTTGCAAAAAGTCAGGAAGACAAAGATCGCAAGCCTACTGCAAAAACACAGGGTCGTCAAATTGACAAGTCCGACCACCATGACCCACATCCAAATAATGCCAAAAATCCGTATTGCCGAGTATGATTCTGACTACGTAAATTTTTTTGGGGAAAATCCCTGTTGCCCGTCATCAGACCAAGATTAGCAGGGGTACCAATGAATTTCCTCTTATACACCGGCGCGTCAAAACAATTTCAACAGACCTCGCAAAAAACTTAATGGTATCCGCCCGGTGGACGTTACGGTGGTCGAAATTCACTCAATTCATGGCGCTACCAATGTCACAAAAAAATGCTTCGTCTCGATTTAATTTAAAAGATTTTTAATTTTTTTATTCTACCAGATTTTACAATATTCGACGGAATAAATGCGGACGATCTGTTAACACAGGCCGGCGCATCGCTTCCGCCCAACTCAAATGGGGTAAGGAGGTTGAGAAGATTTCATTCCATGCACTGACCCCAACTACACTAACGTGGAGTGCGCAGAGTGCGCACCACCTTTCGTAAAGAAGGCATTTCTGGAATGATAAAAAGCCGAAAAAATGCCTTCGTAGATCCCAACGAGGCCCTACCATATAACACATCGGTAGTGGCCACGATTAGAAAGACTAGCGTAGAGACCATTTACGCCAAATTATATCAACACCCCATGGTGGTGGACAAAAAAGGAACCGTCGAGGCCGGCAATCAAAATATACGATTAGTCATAGGACTCTCCCGGACAAATACCCAATGACAGATATCTTCATGATACGAGGCAACTTGGGCAAGACCAAATTCTTTACGACCCTGGACCTCAAGTCCGGGTATCACCAGATCGTCTTAGCGGAACATGACCTCGAAAAACTTCCTTCTTCGTAAGCGGAGGGAAGTACGAATTTATGAGGATTCCCCATGGCTTGAGAAATGCTGCTAGCATCTTCCAAATGACAGCAGCCAGCATCTTATTGATGACATTCTCAGAGAGCAAATCGGCAAGACTTGCTCTTTTTACGTCGATGACGTAATAATCTTCTCAGAAAATGAGAATTCTCATGTCAAGCCGTGGATTGGGGTTTGAAAACCATAAGTGATGCAAACATGAGAGTCTCAGTAAAAAGTCAAGTATTTTTAAAAAAGAGTAAACTTTCTTGGCTTTATAGTAACCAGTGATAGAAATACCACCTACCCAGAAAAAGTCTGGGCCATTAGGGAATTTCCCCAACCCAAAAACAGTATTTGAGGTTAGATCATTCCTAGGCCTCGCGAGCTATAACAGATGCTTCATAAAGGACTTCGCAGCCATAGCAAGGCCTATTTCTGACATCTCAAAAGGCGAAAATGGAAGTGTAAGCAGACATAGATCGCGCCACATCCAGGTACACTTCAATGAGGCACAAACAAATTCTTTCGAAAAACTCCGCAACATTTTGGTATCCGAAGATGTTATGCTCAAATACCCGGATTACAAGAAGCCGTTCCATCCAACAACGCATGCTTCAGCCTACGGTATTGGAGCAGTTCTTTCACAAGAGAACCGTCCTATTACAATGATCTCGAGGACATTAAACGATAGGGAAATGAACTACGCCACAAATGATGGACAATTATTAACCATCGTTTGGGCGTTGGCCAAACTGCGACAATATTTATATGCAGTGAAAGATATAACTATCTTCACTGACCATCTGCCATTGTCATTCTCGGTATCAGATTCTAACCCTACGCGAAAATTAAAAGTTGGAAGGGTCGCATCGAGGAAACGGGTGCGAAAGTAGTATATAAACCGGGAAAAGGAAATTTGATTGCTGATGCCTTGTCTAGGCAGCAAATTAACGCCATAGAAGAACAGGACGCAGAATCATGTTTTGCGACCATTCATAGTGACATTTCCGTCACCCACACCGTAGAATCACCGTAGCTTCCAGAACCAACTAATTCTAGAAGAGGCCCGCTTTCCGCTTAAACGCTCTTTCGTTCTCTTCAAAAATAAGAAACGACACGCAATCAACTTCACCGACAAGGAGTCATTACTCAATGACCTTGCGTATGCAATAGTCCCCAAGGGCGTAAACGCTCTCCATTGTTATTTGCACACGTTAGCAACGGTGCAGAACGACTTTGTGCGGAGATTCCCGACTACAAAATTCTGGCACTGCAAAAACCGTATTACAGACATTTTTGGGGTCGAGGAAAGGAGGGAAGTCATTTTAGCAGAACACAATAGGGCCCACCGGTCAGCTAAGTTTTCACAACACTCTACTAGAGCTCGCCAGGTGCCTGAAAATTAACAAGGGCATAAGTGATACTGTGGAGTTAATCTTATTAGCCACTACAGATATAACAAATCAATCTATTCGGTCATTGAAAAGAGGCCAGTCGACGCAATACAAGGATCCACGGACGACACACAAGAACGGATTGCTGACAAAACTAAGAGTGCCCAAGATGCGCTAAGGTCTAGAGAGAATGCATCTCGACAAAACAGAGTCTTCGAAGTGGGCGAAAAGGTTTTGGTCAAAACTAATAGAAGGCTTGGCAATAAGCTCACTCCCTTGTGTGAGGAAAAAGCCATACAAGCAGATCTGGGGACCACGGTCCTCATTAAAGGGAGGGTGGTCACAAAGACAACTTAAAATGACTCTCTCGCTTAATTTTAAGCTTTTTATTATTACTACCTATAATCAGCCGTTTAGCAAACTTCCATTTAATAGACATTAGGTCCGTTGTCAAAGGCACGATGTTTTAGTTTTAGGATAAAATTCATTGGGATAAACCTCAGCGAACAAGAAAAAGCGACTAAAACAGGCGCAGAATTTTCATCCTCCTCTCACTGTCATTGGTGTCAGCGCGTATCACTAACTATTCACAACCAAGGTATATCCCCATCATAGATGGAGAGATCCTGGTGTGGGAGGAGCTCGCGTATGTGAACCACTCCGCAAATCTTACGGAATACATTCGCGTTATGGAAGAAACCAGCAGCATGTATGAGATGTTTCCACAGTCTCACATGAGGAGGTTGCTAGAAGTGGACACCTCTCACCTTCGGGACACGCTGGAAAGAAAGAGTTAGGTTCACAGAGTGGCACAGTCAAACAATAGACAAATCAAATAATTACTGGAATACAAAGTGGAATCAACCAATTAACAACAAGTGTAAATCAAATCTTGCAAACACATAAAAATAACCAAATTGACACCGGTCATTTATATGAGACACTGCTGGCTAGGAATGGAATACTAACGATGGAGTTACAAAATTTAATGTTGGCAGTAACACTGGCGAAAAACAATATTGTTAGTCCAAATGTCCTAGATCATGCAGACTTAAAATCAGTTTGGCTGAAAGAACCCACAGATACCCCCATAGGGGATCTTATGTCCGCATCGTCGGTAAAAATACTACAATCCTCTAACATAATACACTTCAATATCAAATTCCGCAAAATAAAATTATCTTGTAAAAAGGTCACTATTTTCCCAGTCACTTGCAAATGAGTTGTGCTGCGAATTACCGACAACATGGGAGCAAAGTGTGGAGAATAAGTCCATACAATCAAAAACTGCACCCCAACACCGGGTGCTACCTTTTGTCACCTATCAACAGAAAGCTCATGCGCCAGGGAACTACACGCAGGCGGTTTAGCGCATTGCGAATCACAACCAAGCGACCTACACCCGCTTACCCGCGTGGATGAGGGAATCATCATCATCAATCAGCCAGGGTCACGGTGGACAATGGAGCATTTATAAACGTGGCACACATCTCATCACCTTCAACGATTGCGTCGTGGTAAGTGACTCCACCTTTATAAATCACAACAAGGCCCAAATACGAGCTCCAGCGCTCGCTAGTTCCCCATCATTGAATATCACTGCCAACAAAGATATTCTCCCCTATCTTCACCAGCTGAGTGAACGTTACTTGGAGAGAAATTGATGCTAATCATTCACATCGCATAATATTTATCGCAACAGCGATTTGTGGTGCATTGATTTGTATCGGCATCACCTGTCTACGGTTCTTCGGAGCGCGGAGATCTGCAATCCAATTAAACGTGATGATCGCCGAATTAGGACCAGCCGAGGACGGTCGTAATCTTGAAGGGGTAGTAGTTAACACAAGCTAACGAACTAGAACAGTTGGCTCAGTGCATGAAACATAATATCAAAGTGCTTACTCAGCATTGGGTCGGAAACCCGCACGCAGCCGGCAAACACAGCATATTTGCGTTCCCGCTGCGAGTCTTTGTTAGCTATAAGAATAATTTTAAGCTTCAGTTCGAATTTGCATTTGTCTGAATAAAGAGCGACAGCTCATCAACTCCGACTAAGCGTCGTAAAATATATTCTTGTTACTTACTCTGCCAGGGCACAAGGCTGGCAGTTAAAAGAGGAAAGTTCCTCTCTACATAAATAACAATCTTCTGCTCCCCGGAATCCCCGGAGCAGCCAACAAGGAAGCCTTTCACCTCTGGAGGATTCCGGACGACGACGATCGCGAGACGGTGCGATCCATCTTTAAATAATTTGTACATGTTAGCTAGATATACATTCTTATTGCTTAATGCTGGGCTAATAGGTAGGATCGAGATGACAATGTAATTCTTATATCTAACGTAAACCATGCACTGGCACAGTGGTACATTGTGCCTTTTGAGTATCCATCCTACCACAAGATGTAACGATAAACGAATTTATATTGTCTACGAGTTGCAGTGGCTATCTCAGAGGATATTGTGTGTTCGTATTGTGGGGCTCTCCTTTGCCGGGGAAATACTTGCTCCGGTACTGCCGCTACCACGCGTAGACTGGAGGTGGGAAGTTGTGATTAGGGAAGCGTCACCGATCCCAGGCTATCTTGCTCTGTACCGGCCAGTCCCGCATGACGCCTTTTCGGTTTTCACTAACGCTCCGTGGTTTGGCTTATGCCGCAGTCCGTTCGACCCTATCCATTCCTCAAACTGGTGCGTTCGTACTTAGATGGGCTTGCTTGACGGTCCAGTTTCCACTGCCACGAGAGCCGTTCTCGTTGTCCTGGATGGTGCGGGCTGCGCTACTGGGTGATAGACACTTAGGCTAGGAATTTCTGTCGACTCACGGTAGCCAACTTACTCTTTAGTTTATTCCTTTTATTACAGAAATCAAACAATTTTGTTTAGGCATTTTATTAAATAGTTTACATTATGGTAACATTAATATAACACAACATTTAATCGAAATCAACTCTGTATTGAGAGAGAGGTTTTAACAGAAGAGCCCTTTTAAGAGAGAACGCCAACTCTATATCCTATTATTATCTTCTGAGAGCAATTGTACTTAACGTATTATAAAGCATTAAAAATAACGAACTGACGAACTCATCTGACGATTCTACACAAAATGATATGAATGTATTATTTCTATACGGTAATAAATTTAAAGTCATAGTAATTACAAATAAAACTTAATAAATAGTTGTTGAACAACAGCGAAGACAATTAATTGTAAAATATGTTTATAAGGGCCCAAAGAGATTTACTGCTGGATGATTATCGGCTGTGTTTCCCAAAAATTGACCATACAGTTCCTTATAGCGATCTAGGGAAAGACCGCCACGTTTCCGGTCCTCGTCCTGAAAAAGATAATTTCAATACTTGTTATATTTTTATAATAAAAATCGCATTGAAATATAAAAGCCTTTTTCTCAGTCTGTCTCGCAAGTTAGTTTCCCACGCAATTACTAATTATTTCATATCCTTTATAGGAGATTAGTGATCATGGTCATAAAAATACATATCATTACAAATAGATAAATAAGAAATCTTTTTATTAGTAAGTTATAATGTACTAAGTTTAACTAAAGCAATATATATAAGTAAAAATGTGTTAATCATTCGCAAAAAAAGTCATCTGTCAACCTTAAATACTACCAACTCAGATACAAAACCAGCCCAATACCCGGCAACAAAATGCTTGATTTTTCGAACCATTAGGACTATTTGCCCCCATATGGTTAATGAAAGGATATTTAGGGAGGCTGCACATACAAAAATATAATGTGCTGGAATCACGGAAACTAAGTCATAAGTAGAAGTAGAGAACTTGGCTCCTACAGCATCTTCCAGAATGAGGACCTGAAGGGCATACTCACCAGTGTCTTTGATATGACTTTAGCAATAAACAATTTTCATATTTTTTTATTTTATAAATATATATTTTCTACTTCGTATTATTTTTATGAAATATTTATTCCTCAATGTAATGTCTTTTTTTTGAAAAATTTTATTCCAATTTGATATTTTTAAGCAGCGCGCAATTTCATCATATGCTACGAAACTACCAAAACTCCCCAAATATGTAAATTCGTTTCTTCGATCAGCATTAATTTCGGCCCGAAAATCGTCTTCTAGCACAACACACAAGCAAGCAAATTATATTTTTAGATTCGTTACGCTCTCAGCGTAAGCGAGCGGAAAGAGGGAAATTTTGGCAGTCACCAAACCAATGCGAAACCAATGTATGGCTGTTACGCATCTTGTTATTCTTGTGTCTTTAGTTGTACGAAGGTGCTACTAGTGAGAACCGCTTGACGAGCAATACTACCCAGACTGAGGCACAAAAGCCTACCAAATAGGCTCCTCACAATGCGCAGGTGCCCAAGGAGCACCTGGGCTTCGAACCAAACTGCAAGGAGACTGACAGAACAGACTGCTGTCTTAGATGCGGTGAGCGTGGCCACAATGCCTGATCTGCAGCAGCGATGTGGATAGTAACCACCTGACGGATAGTTTTGCGTGCCCGACCTACAGAGCGAGCCTAAAAAAAGCCAAGAGCCTCCATAATGCACGGCCATATTAGCGTAATGCGGCTCAATGTTAATCGTTGCGCGGCTGCTCAAAACCTCCTGATTCAGACTGCGGAGAAGCGCAATATAGACTTCATGCTCGTAAGTGAAACTTACGTCACTAAAAGGGGACAATCCTCCATGATCCAAGACGAGTCAGGTAAAAGAGCTATCAATTTCTACAACTCTCTTCACGTCCAGGAATTGGCTGCATCACCTATGCGGGGAGTTGCATATGTGAAGATAAAACACATACATATGTACAGCTGCTATGCTCCGCCTAGCGACACCCCTGATCAGTTCGGGGAGTTTTTGGAGGCACTTGTGGACCATGCGAGAAGGCGAAGCCCGATGATCATTGCCGGTGATTTTAATGCCTGGGCAGTGGAATGGGGCAGCAGTGTATCCAATCCCAGAGGCCAAGCAGTGATAGACGGCATGGGAATGCTGGACCTGATACTGCTGAGCGACGGACGGAAAACGACGTTTAACAACGACAGGGGTACGTCATTTATTGAAATTATATTGTCAGCAGAGGGCTTGTGGGTTACGACAACTGGGTGGTCCATGACATCGTAACGCTGAGCGACCACACTCCCATTTCCTTCTGTCTCTTCCTAGAGGGCACGCCCTGGAGTCGACAGAGTAGAACAGCTGGGCAAGCATGGGACACCAGGAAGATCGATGAGGTCATGCTGGCTTAACAGATCAATTCCCTGGAATTCCCAAATGGGGATGCAGAGTGTATGACGGATGGCCTCATGAATATGCTTAGTAGAATTTGAGACGTAACCATGCCAAGAAAAATAAGGTACAGCGCAAACCACCCAAAGCCAACTACGGTCTGATTGCCTCAGGGCTAGGAGATTGGCGCAACGAGCCAGAGGCAGTTCCCACCACGCGGAGCTCATGGAGGCTTTCGGAGTTTAAACACGGCATAGTGGATGCCAAAACGCGGTCGTATGAGGAACTGCTGGATAGTTAATAGACAGCGAGATCTGGGGACTCGCCTACAAGCTTGTTGCCAACAAGCGAAGGAAGAGAGCGGTAACCCCATCTGACCCTGGGGTCCTGGCTAACATTGTAGGGAAGCTATTCTCAAATCAGACAACACTATGGCTGCCAACAGAGGTAGCCCCTGCCCCGGATTACCCGTGCGTCATAGAACTTGAAGTCGGCGAGGCAGCAAAGCGCATCAAACCCAACAAAGCCCCTGGACTAGATGGCATTCCTGGAGTTGTTATTAAATCATCGTCAGGGCCACCTTCCAGCAATGTCTTCTGGACGGAATCTTCCCAACAAGGTGGAAAAGCCAGAAACAAGCCCTGTTTCCGAAAGGCAAGGGACCAGCACATGCTGCAAACCTACTATGCCTACTGGATATAGTTGGAAAACTATTTGAACGTATCCTGTATACTCGAATCACCGAAAACATCAACGGCCTAGGAAGTCAGCAATATGGCTTCCGAAAAGGAAAGAGTACCCTGAACGTTTTGCTGTTTTGCTGACGATGTAGCAATTACAGCAATCGCCAAAACAATCGCATGGTTGCAAAATAAATGTAACACTACGATTGGTGCTGCCATCCGCTGGCTCGAGAAAGCCGGGCTAGCAATAGCGGCTCACATGACCGAGGTAGTCCGAATAAGCAGCAGGAAAAAGGTGGAGAATATGCTAGTCTCTGTCAATGGCACACAGGTGACCTCCCAAGAGTCCCTAAAGTACATGGGTGTAATAATAGACCACAGACTATCGTGTGTTACGAGTTACGCCAGCAAAAAGGCAGCAGTCACAGCCTCTTCATTGGTCAAACTCTTGGCGGTAGCAAAGGCTTCGCTGCTATACGCTGAACCAATCTGGAGCAATGCCAGGGGTTCAGCAGGTGCTATGGTCCATGGCCCACAGGCTCATTAGAGGATTGAGGACCATTTCCGAAGACGCGGTGCTAGCACTGGCAGGCCTGCCGCCCATTGATCTAGAGATCAAGGCTCTCAGCCTAATGCGGCGTGGTGCTTCCGGCTAGAGGCACACGAGGGGCAGATGGCAAACGTCGCGACAGGGGAGGCGGTCTTACCAGATCATCCCTGAATTGGCGGTTTGGGCAGTTATCCCAGTTCCTCATGGGCCTATCTACTCCGGTTCCGCCACGTAGAGTCAGCTCAAAGCTTGTTCTGCTTCGATTGTGAAGAAACAGCAGAACATGTGCTAATGCATTGTTCCAGGTTTACGGTGGAGAGGGAGCATCTGTAGACGCTGTCTGGTACCCTGTTCAGTCCTATTGGCTTGTTCACGGCTATGCTGGCGAACAGCGAGCAATGGGAGCTGGGACACAGCCTAATCATCAATATGATGAAGCGAGTCGAATCAGACGAGATGGCACCAGCGTGAGTGGCTAAGCCCAAACAGGCGTCCTGAGTGGTGGCGGGCGAAGAATTCTACTTCATCGTTCCCGGCTAGTCGTAAAAGGCGACTAAAGGTTGGAAGGAGGAGCCCTCATGGACTACACTGATGGAAGGGAGTGGGAGCCTCACATCCTGCTCACCGAAGTCATACCTTGACTGGCAGTCCCGGTGAGCGTGAAAGGACTGAAGATCACGCGGAGGTTTTTGTTTTAGTACGTAGGAAAAATACCATTAGGGTTTATGAATCGTGCATGCCACCCACGGTAGTTGGTATCTTTAGAAATTTCTAATTTTCCTACCGTAAGTCGGTTAAATGAAAAAAAAAAAAAACAAAAGACAAACAATAAAACGAAAAACAAAAGAGAATGATATAGTCGAGTTCCCCTAATATCAGATATCCTTTACTCAGCTGGTGTGAGTGCGAACACAAAATTTGATTATTTTTCGGTGATATCGATAGATATTAAGGAATAAAATGAGAAAAATTTTTTTAATTTTTTGAAGGACATCAAGAATTTTTCAAAAATGTGGGCGTGGCAGTTTTGGGCAGTTTTATGGCGTAGTAGGTGTGGCAAAAAGTTATTAGGCAAATCGATAGAAATTTACAAGACTAATAAAGTTAGTGCAAAATATCAAAAAAATTTTAAAAAATGTGAGCGTGGCAGTTTTGGGAGGTTTTAGGGCGTTTTTTGGAAAATCGACAGAAATTTAAAAGACTAATGAGGAGAAATACCAATACAAAAAATTCCAAAATGTAATTTATGTAACTTACATTCAACAATGTTTCAAAGGCTTTATCAATTGGAGTAATATCGTCGATGGCTACTCTAGTTATACAGTTATAACGGTATTCTTTAACTCCGACTATTCCATCGCTGTCTATGTCAAGAAGCTTGAAGTTTGATTCAATGAATGCTCTCATTGCCTATAAAATATAAAATAGAAAATGGATAAAAGCGCCAAAAATATATATAACATATACATTTTTATCATTTAATTTTAACTTAAGAACTATATTTGTCAGATGTGATGTAATTAACTCTGAATATTCCGTAGAAAAGGAAAAATTAAGAAAAAGCATTTAATGACTTTTACATTAATTTTTTGTTTTGTAAACCTTCTAGCTTAGCAGAAAACTCTTAAAAAAGTTAAATATCCCAAACAATTTAAACACTTGTAATGTGTAAAGTAAAAGTTAAAACGTTAGTTTCAATAGACAACATAAAGACATATAATATATAATAAGACAAATTAAACAACAAAGACTATCAGATACCCGGAATTTAATTATTGGAAGTAAGAGGGAGAATTTTCACAATGTGCTTGGTATATCGATAGGAACTAGCAAGACAGACAGGTATGACTAAAAGAACTTGGCCGGCGATACCGATGAAAAACATATTTACATTTTGTGGTAAAAATGCTTCTTTTTGTTTGTCAAAGTGTAAAAAAAAAGAAAAAAAAGATCTCTAAGATCAGATCCCTGTTACTCAGCGGTCAGATTTGTGGGCGTTAGAGTGGGCGTTGCAACAAACAACAAACTTGCGCTGCGTATATAACTCTTTATGCTTAATCTAAGCCTTCTAACTTTTATAGTTCCTGAGATCTATTTTTTCATACGGACTGACGGACATGGCCAGTTAGACTCGGCTAACAAGAGTATATATACTTTAAATGGTCGAAAACGACCATATTGGCTGTTACATAATTTTAAACGAATATAGTATACACTTTTACGCTACGAGTACCGGTTATAAAAACTATCCAAAGATGAAGTAGAAGGCTAGTGTTTAAAAATGAAACGCCCTTTGTGCATCTGTTTTTCAATCTTCATTGGTTCGAACTTACTTTGTACTTTGGAGATCGCGATGCGCGCGGTTGCATTTTGCTAAAGATGTAAGCAAGTTACCGTTTACAAGGAAAGCCTACATGTGAACAGATACACACAATTAGCGGATATAATGCGATAAGATTTCAAAGCGCCACTTTAGTAATTAGGAGTTTGTACACGCCTTGGACCTTGTCGTCTTGACCTGCATGAACATCCATGATACGTCAAAGGATCCGATTATATGGGAGTAGATTAGGTTCCAGTGTACTGATCTTTGTCAGTTTCTAGATGTCATTTGGTACGCAATGTTTTCAAAAACTTTGAACGTTGGCTGGCAGCTGATTCCACCTCTCCATTCTGTTCATGGGTACTTCCAGGCGGCATGGTTCGGGTTGCGCAATATACGCTGGTCCTAAGTATTAAATCCAGCCAGACGATGAAACCTTTGATAGCTAGGTCGCTAACTACCTTAATGTGAATAGCATACAAAAATGGCAAACCAGGTCAGCCCGAACCGTGGGCTTTTTCCCTTGAAATCCTAAATTAAGATCGGAACAGCGTAATCCAAACCGGTATGTTGACAACAACGGCTGGATTGGACTTGGGGAATCGAAAGCGCATCCATAATATGGTGACTGGTGTTCTTGCGTTGGAGGAAGCTGAATTTGCATTTGAACACAATCTTTCTGACTAGATTGCGGGCACCCAAAATCCAGTACAGTTGACGAAGATGCTTAAACGGAAATTGACACCATAAAAATGTCTAACCAGTAATGCAGCGATGGGCGAAACCTTTGCATTCAAAATCGGATGTTTATCGTTGTAATTGATTGCTCCTCCATTTAGAAGCTACTCCCGGGTAAGGACCTTTCGTTGTACATGACGAATGAGTTGAGGTCGTGCTGCCAGCAACTCTTCAGAGGTAAGGAATGATAAACTGTTCCTTTGACGAGAGCAAAGAGATCGCACCTCTAACTTACTTGTTGACGGTAGCCAATCGTACACTGGTTTGGCCAGCGCCGTACGGCTGCATGGGACGTCCGGAAACCCGTGCAATTGAACTTATTGGAAGGAAACTGCAATGTATCTAGGTACTTGAAAGCTTGTGAGCGACGAGAGATCCTCAACCAACGCTTTCCAGCGAGTGCTCAAGGTTTCCGAAATTAGGTCATCCCATTGTAGTACTGTTGTCCAACTTTCTTGAAGTACGAGCTTGAGTAAGACTGATGTCGAAGAGGCGAGCCCAAGGCGGTCGTAAATTTGGGAAATATTTTATAGTAATTCTCTAGGTGTACGGCTCGCATCGAAGTACTTCATGTTCAGAAACAGAACATCTGAACCTTGTTCCATTGAATTCCAAAAATTTTGACTGAGGCATGCTTGGCTAAGCTGTTGAGATGCTGTCCAGGTTCGAAGCTCCGATCTTCTTCTGGCAAGGATTTATAAAGGCGAGAAAAGTTTGAACTCAATTTTCGTAATTTAAATTTCGCTCTCTCCAGCAGTCCAATCACCTCGTCTTTTAATAGCAAAAGTTCTTTAATCGAATCGCACTCTGTAGGGATATCATCGACATAGGCATCGTGCGTGAGCGCGTTTGCTCTTGGAAGTGGTCGTCCGCCAGTTGTTTTAAAACTCTAAGCGCCACAAAAGGGCGATGGCGCCAAACCGTAGGTAACCGTCAAATGGCGAGTATTAAGCAATGGGTCGGTCTCATAAGTGCGATAAGTAGTACGTTAAAGGTTGTTGTGGGCTTTGGAGATCCCTCGGAACATCTTATCAATGGTGGCTCATATTACAAATTTATGCTGTCGGAAGCGTAAACAAGTCCCAAGAAGATCACGCTAATCGGCGGTCAAACTCGTAGCCGGTCATTGAGCGACATTCCTGAGTCTGAGCGGGTGTGAGCGGAGATCGACGAAATTTCTGTTCTAATGAGACCAGACAATTGATGGACAGCGCTAGAGTCAAATCCATGGGCCCCAGTCTGGTTAGGCTGCATTTCTATAAACAACCGAATTGCGAGAGTTCACCTTAAAGTTTGCGCGTCCTCCCGTTTTGCCAGCGCTGTTGGCTGCAAGACCAAGAATAGAAATCCGTGCGTGTACTCGACTGACGCATATCCTCTGAACAAATGATTCTGATGCCACTCTTATTGTAGAACCAGTTTCCAGTAGCATCCTGCACGGCGTAATATTTCCCTAGGCGTTGCGGACGTCTGCAGGAATGGTTGGAAAGAATACCTGCGATCGTACGAGTTTCCATGTTGTGATTGGTATAATTATTGTCAGTAGCCGAAACGTTTCTCTTATAGTGATTTTGATGTAGAGACGGGCACAGACACAGACACAGTATTTAAAGTTCCAACTCCCGAAGTCGCAATGCAGTCTACGCTGTCCGCGCTTGGTGCTCTGATATATATTGTTAACAATATAAAAATTAACCAGGGATTACGTTTCTCGCAGTTTTGTGCCCGTAACCCCCGAATAACTTCATTAACGCCGTCACCCACCTTACGCAGGTGGCTGGTGATAGGGTTGGTAGCAACAGGAAGCGTCATATAAGTTGCTGTAGTCGCTCCCAAGCTTCGCAATAGTTTTAATTGGTGACAGAAATATGTTTGACTAATGAGAGCGCGTCATTAGCTAATGAAATCGTTGGCAGTCAGTAAGGCTCGCACTGGTAGCAATATATGCCGTATACATGTCTGAAAAATGTTTCCAATACTAATAATTACTGAAAGAGGTAGGAAGTTTAATTCGCTCAAACTGAAAGACCGCCTTGCTTCTCAGCGTGGTATTTGTAATTTGAACAACGGTCTGTGTACTGGATCGTACCCACAGCCCATAATTCTTTGAGGGTATTCCAAAGAATGGCGTATGTGAAGTAATGCTTCTCCTCATACGCGTCAAAGTCGTCGTCAGAGTTTTCCCAATCTTGTTCCTCGTGGAAGGTATACAGCTCTTGCGAGAGCCGCATAACGACATATTGTCTTGTAGTTGCGCGAAACGAACTACTAATTCTTTGACAGATTGAATCTCCTGCACAAACTTGATGGCACTATTATGGGCGAGGGTAATTTGGCTTTTGCAGATGCCCCGATGTTGAATTCCACTCCACATGGCGACCGAGAATAAAAGGCGATTCTATACGACATAGGAGTCTATAGATCACCGTCTACAAAACCACAATAAGTCAAGCTGTCGAAATTCAGACGTGATGATGGCGATCCGGCTCGAAGGATCAAAAAAAGCTTATGTTTATAAATGAAACGCCCTTATTGCCCTTATCTGTTTTTATAATATTTATTGGTTTTAAGTTCGCACAGTTTGACTTCGGAGACCGCGATGCGCGTGGTTACATTGAAATCAAAAAAGTGGCTAAAGCGGTGAATGGATCATACTTCAGTTACCGTCTACTGGTCATGAAAAAGTACTGGGAATACTCGGAGTCTACATGTTAACCGATACATGTGACAATGAGGACGACTCAAAATTTGTAGGGAAATATGAAGCGAACAGGTTTAAAATGCCAATATTTTAATAAGTCGTAGCTAATAATGTTGACATTGATTTTAATAAATGAGACTATATTCAAATGTGATAATTTCCAAAAGCGTATACCCATACGATCCAGAGAGCGAAGAAAGATCAGATCCACAGAAAGCGGCGAGAGCAATGCAATGCACATGGTGTACATGAGAATATGTTGTTTTTGTAGGAACGATGTTTGAGGAAGCTTTCTTCTTCTTCTTATAAAACATTATGGAACTCAGGAACTACAAGAACTCACAATTAAAAAGTGTGTTACGTTGCTGAATAAGCGGGTCATTACATTGCCGACGAGAGGAAAATAAGGTAAATAATGATAATAACTAACAAAATTTGATAAGTTTGCCACGCACACCGTGTGTGTGTGTTTTAAACTGTGAAAAAAAGAACAGTTTTAAATGTGTCAGGCGGCATATACAGGAGAGAAGGAATAAACGGAGTGATTGCAAATCTGCATTCGTTCCACACAACTCGCACTCCGATAGATATGCTAAGTGAGGAAATTACTCTTCACCACCATATTGAGAGTTGCTGAGTAAGAGAGACACTCTGTAGCAAAAAAAAAAAATTTTAAGGCCGAGTTCGCATTATAAGCTCTAAAGAGAGAAGCTGAGTAATGGTACAAGCCACAGGTAATAAAAATAGCAAAAAAAATGTTAGGGCCGAGTACCTATTACAAGCTGTAAGGAGAAAAGCGCAGTAATAGTACACGCCAAAGCATATTAAGAATAGCAAAGAGAGGAGCGGAGAAGTGGTACCAGCCAAAACATATTAAAACATTAATTATAATACATAACAAATAAAAATAAAAAAACAGAAGACAGTGAGTAAATTATTACAAGCTTTTAAAAAAAGAGCTAGGTAATTAATCTGAGTTCCAAACAAAAAAATAATATAAAGCTCGGGTGAAGCAGGCTGCCCTCCACAAGCCAAATTTAAATTGAATTTTATTGAACTGAGGCTGTGTAATATTTGCAAGTCAAATTATAAATCTAATATCTTTCGTTGTAAACCCAAACTCTAGGTCCCATATTGGAAAACCGTTTCAGTGCGAGGCGATCGACAGGGCAATTCTCCGATATGCATGAGAGAAATGGCTTAGGGGGTTTACCATATACTTCGAGGCCGAGGGTATTGAAGCCGAAAAGCAGAAGAGGAGTAGGCTACTACTCTTGGGAGGAGTCCAGCTACAGTCAGTAGTATATTCTTTACCTGGTGCGCTGGTTGAGCCAACCGACGAAAATAAAAACAACATCTACAAAATCGTCATCGACCATCTAAAAAAACACTTCTCACCGAAGCATAACTCAACGTTTCAGAGACATATATTGAGGCCAAACAACTTGAAAACCGGAAATCTTTTCGGATTACTTGCTGCGACTACGTTAGTATATGCAAAGATGTACGTTCGGATCTTCAAAAGCGGAGATTGAGGAAATATGCCATAAAGATAAAATTATAGATGTGTTGTCACTTGTACACCTTAAGAAGACTAACGGGAAAGGAAAATTCACTAGAAGAAGTCATCGAAGCGTGCCAGGTTAAGGAACAGATCAACAATGAGTCAAAAGCAATGACTAGTGGCAGAACCCATCAGCAAAATTGCAAGTCGCGGCTTCAAGCAGAGTGGGGAATGTCCAAGTGGAAAGTTTGGTCACGCGAGAATGAAAAGGAGTTTATAGAATGCCGAGTGGGACGCCGTGAAATTCCCCTAATTATCGACTCCGGCTGAAAATTCAACTTAATTAGCCACGAGGACTAGTCTCCCTGGTAAAGGGAAAATCACACTTTTTAACGTAAGAACCCACTCGGAAAAGCAATTCCCTGCATATGCCTCCAATGAATTACTTCGAGTAATTTGTATTTTCGATGCCCCAATTTCCGTTGAGCGAGGTGCCGAAGAATTTGCTTCATTACGTTACTTCATTACGCTATTGGAAAGGTGAAACAATCTCTTTTGGGCCGAGACACGTCCATCGTTTAAGAAGTCCTCCGACTAAGAAGAAACATTAACCGGATTGAAGAATTGATTAAAGAATCTTTCCCGAAATGGAAAAACATTGATGTAAGGCAAGGGGACTTTTCCGATATAAGCGGCTGATGTTAGGAGTACCCTCTGCTCCTTAAACTTTTGAACGCCTTCTCGAGCAGATGATATCTGTATGACATCATCATCTTTAGCGCGACTAACATCGAAATCGACAGCGCTGTGGGCAAGCTCTTCCAGTAAAATGATGTCCTACTGAATAGCGAGAAGATCGGGAAGACACCCAAACTAAAATTCCTCGGACATATCTTATCCGATAATATTTACGTCATACGATCTTTCAGAGACCCAAAGAACAAAGACGAAACACTGAGTTTTCTCGGTCTGGTAACCTACGTCGGGTAGTTCATCCCGGACATTGCAAGTCATACAGATTCTCTAAGGAACCACCTGAGAACCGAAAACAAATTCACCTGGGGCCAAGCCGAGAGAAATGATTTCAAGAACATAAAGAATCTGTTATCCAAAGTACCCACGCTATCATATTTCGATCCAAAGCATCGAACGCAGGTGATTGCGGTTGCTAGCCTTATTGCATTCGGGCCGCTTTTTTTTTTCAATCTAAAGGAGATTGATAATTCTCTGCTAGCAATGCCCTGTCAGAGGTGGAGAAACGGTCCTCTAAAACGGAAAGGGAAAGCCTTGCCATGATTTGTCCCCGGCCCACATTGAAAAGTGGCTGCTGCGACTCCAGGCATGTAGAATCACCCTTATCTTTAAGTCCGTGATAGACAACATATCAGATGAGCTGTCTCGACAGCTATCTGGAGTTAACAAACTGCCTACGGTAAAACCGATCGATCTCAGGACGGAATTCAGCATCCTCCGCCTCGTGCAGAACTCTAACCCAAGAGCTGAGTCTTCAAAGAGGGATAAAGACATTATAGACTTATAGACGCAATCAGTTGCCTTTAGAACGATACATGAAAGTCCGATACATTAGCAAACTACCCGTTTCGTAACGAGCTCTCAGCTCCTTTTTAGGAAAAACCGTAAAGTCTTTCCAACCAAAGGCACTAGAATAACAAGATGCGTAACGGCCATACATTGGTTTGGCACTATGCAGCCAATTTTTTAGTGACGGCCAAAATTGCTCTCTGTCCGCTCGCTCCCGCTGAGAGCATAAGAAATCTAAAAATAGAATTTGCTTGCTTGTCTGAGTAAAAACAAGAGACGAGAACGCGTATATGTGTGCGTATTGTGCTAGAAGACGATTTTCGGGCCGAAATCAATTCTGATCGAAGAAACGAATTTACATTGTACATATTAGGGTAGTTTTTGCCAATTTCGTAGCAATATGATAAAATAAAATAGTTTTTAAAAATTCGCGCCCTGACTATTATAATTTTAAAGCTTTTTAAATTTGTTTGTTAAAATCGCCGCTCGAATTAGCTACCGTTTACACATTTATATTTATGTTTAATTCTAATTTGTCTCTCATCTGACAATTTTTTAAAAGCGAAATATTTTTTTTGAAACACTTTTAATGTTAATGTTACATCATATTATGTCAAATGATTTAATAAATATACTAAATAATTAAATAATTAAATATGATATGATTATTGCAAAAGTAATATCAAAGACACTAGAATTATTCGAGAGAGCCTGGAGCCACCTCTAGAGCCACGGCGAAAAAATCGTGTGCCAAAAAATCGTATGGCGTTACGCGTCTTGTTATTCTAGGGTCTTTGTTCCAACATCTTTGAGAGTAAGAATACTGGAATCACTTTACAAAGGACATCTCAGTAAGACAGCAACCAAACGCTGGCTGAGGTCCAAAGTATGGTGGCCACAGATATACAAAGATGCATTTAACTTCGTTAAAGCTTGTAGAGATTGCTTTCTGGTATCGTAAGACATCCGGCCAGCCCCAATGGATAGAAATCCGTTCCCCACTGGCCCATGGATATGGATAGCATCGGACTTTCTAGGACATTCACACAACTATGAATATTTTCTGGTCTTTATCGACTATTTCTCACGATATATGGAGCATACATTTTTTAAAATTTCACGATCCTGGTTGAGAAAATGAAAGAGATCTTTTGTAGACTGGGATATCCTGCGTACCAACGAACGGATAATGGACGCCAGTACGTTAGCGATGAGTTCTCTAACTACTGCAAGGAGTGCGGCTTTGAACAACATAGAACCCCACCGTTTGGGCGCAAGCCAACGGGGAAGTTAATGACATGAACACAAACTATTGTAAGCAAGATTGGTAATAAATTGATAATAAAGCTGACGAAAGCAGGAAGTAACGCAGGCGGTACTGGATATGCATACCTTTTTATGATTATTGTACACATAATTACTAGTCAAATAAAATGGATAAATATAAATAACCGAAAATAATAAAATAATGATAAAGACGAGTTCACCGGTTATCAGATACCCGTTCCTCTGCTAGTGGAAATGCGATCGCGAAATTTAATAATTTTTATAAGATATCGATAAATATGGGAAATAAAATGAGAAAATATTTAAACATTTCTCAAAAGTGTGGCCGTGAACGTTTTCGGCGTTTTGTAGTTGTGGGGCGTGGTTGAGGTGTGGTATACTGATAGACAATCGGAAGGCAAATAATAAAACGAAGATAAATCAAAACATTTTTTAAATGTGCGGGTGTGCCAGTTTTGGGCAGTTTGAGAGCGTAAGAATGGGTGTGGGTCAACAATGTTACGCTGCGTCTACGTCTTGAGGTTCTTTGAGCTTTTATAGGTCCTGGTATCGCGACGTTCGGACGGACAGACAGACACGGCCAGATCGACTTGGATTTTGATACTGATCAAGAATATCCGAATATAAGTCGGAAATGCTTTCTTCTACCTGTTTCATATTTTTAAACAAATCTACTATATTTACTCCACTAGTAACAGGAATAATAATTAAAACCTCGGTGATGTATTATATTTTTAATACCGCTGTTGTTGTTGAGCACGTTGTTGAGCTTGCCATATCCGTTAGTTACGAGATTGCGTACGTAGCCAAATAACGAATTTCGTTAGTTACGAGATTGCGTACGTAGCCAAATAACGAAAGCTGCCGATAGAATACCGAAAAGGAAGTCCTAGTAAAACCGTAGTCTTTGACAATCAAGTGAAAAAATCACCTGCATGACCAAGTTTTCCTTTAGATTGGGCAAGCGAAATTGCCGCAACAAAGTGAATCAGTAGTTTTTACTTCATAGGTATCCGCCCCAAGAACCTGTGTGTTCTTACAATATTAAATACCTTAATTAATCGCCCGCTTTCGAAAGTGAGACCGCTAATAAGGTATAAAATAAAATATCAAAGTGCACAGTGCAGTTCACATAAGGCATAAGACTCGATGTACTGTAGCAGTCTGTGAACAAAAACATTAACCCGCTCAAACAAATACAAGTGTGACCGTTACATAACTAAAAATGTTTTATAACGTTTATAAATTAAGATGTCATTATCTGTCGATAATTAATCCCAACTCCTTCAACAAATACGCCAAGTGCCCAGTTCTCTGAGGAGCCCAGCAGCCTTAGTTCGTTTATCAGACGAATCGAATACTTGATACTCGACAGAAATCAGTAATTTTTGGAGCAGCCATCGAACTACAAGTCATTGGAGATACCAAGAAGGTCTGCCAGATAGGGTTTTTCCCCCTTGGAGGAACTTTTGAGACGTTTGTATTGTACACCCTACAAAGGTAATTTACGTCAATTTTGTGAAGAATTGGAAGTTAAGTCAACTATTGTCATGAATAAGTTAGACTTAGAAAACAACCAATATAATTCATCAGTTTATACGAAAGCAATAAAGAATACTATTAAACGCTCACTTCCTGATAGATTGGTCATGACCAATGAATGACTGTTCAAAAAATGCGACAAATTACTTAGAAAGAAGGTACTTATGAAGACCCAATTTCCAAAAAATTCCGATATTGTTCCAAAGCTGTACCAAACTCACTAAACTCATATACAGGGTGCGGCAACATAACCTCCTTTTTTGAAATGCGCGTCATTCAGTCATAACGGTCATAACGGAGCGCTAGTGGTCCCGTTCAAGAGGGGCTACTGCAAAGTTTTGTCCCGACACGGTTCAGTCGCCATCATGCGTTGAAATAGTGAGGAGCGTGCCTCTGCCGTTGAGGCATACTTTTCAAACGGATGTTCGGTTATCAAGAGCGTGCTGTTCGGAATCGCTTTAATTAAGCCCCGTTGGCCTTCGCCCCAGACTGCAAATCAATTGTAACATGAGTCACTACATTCAGGCAAACTGCAACGTCACCTATCCGATTTCATCTTAAAAAAAAAAAAAAATAAATAATAACTTTAGACATGTACCTAAATAAATAAATAGTTTACAATAGTATTCATTTAGTTATGAAAAAAGGAAATTATCCTGCCGCACCCTGTATTTATACGAATACTAAACTCTCACTCCAATCAATCGCTACCCCCTTTCGTTACCACCTTTAATGCATTCATAAATCCCACGCAGATCAAAAGACCAAATATAAACAGCCAGACCACTTGTAAACAATTGTTTCCGTCCAGACAACAGCAATTTGATCAAAACAGATTATATTTGTATAATAAATTTAAACCAGGCTTAAATCGCGACCGACCAAACGACACCCGAAACGACTAAGCGTTTTAAAGAAGGCAGCGGACAAACACGTATGCAGACAGATGAAAGACACCATCAACACGAATTAGATTACAAAAACATAGCAGACCAATACAGATTAATTACAGTATAAACAAAACGAGACGTATATATATAAATCAACAAGTTCACCAAACCGAAAATTTCCAATACCAGCAGGGGAACCCACGAGTACAACAATCACAGATACCGATGCATAGTAGACACCAAGGACGTCGCCAGGGTATGGTTGGGGAGGGCAGTTACCCCTTCCCCCCTAGACCTAAAAGGAATGTTCATGAAATATCATATTTTTCTGCCTATCACGTACCTTCCCTTAGTCAACCTGCCCCCACTTCTGTCGATCTGTTTCCCATACTGCTTGCTAGGTGGTTTCACTAAGAGTTTCCAGTGTTGGAAAATTATTATTATTTTTTTTTTTTTTTTTAGAGTTTAAATCATTTATTATTATTCATTAGGAATCGTCCAGTTCCTTCTGAACTTAACCTTATGTGTAGCTTGAAAGATATTATGGATTCTGTTCCTCAATTATAGTGTATACGTATGTAGAGATTATACTATCTTACGTGTAAGGAGTTCATGGGGATGTATTCTCTTCAGACGTCGGAGGGAAATAGGGTCGACAAGATCATTCGCCAACGGGTTCGGGTGGGCTCTAAGTCTGTCGGCATATCGGCTGCTGTGGAAGTTTATTTGGTCTCCTAATGGGACCACTTTTAAGTCCCTTTCAATAACTCGGTTCCTCACATACCAGGGTAGCCCAAATGCATGTCGTGCCGCTCGTGATTGTATTACTCTAAGCCTATTGAGCCGAGTCTTAGAGGCTGTTCCCCACACTTGGATGGCGTAGGTCAGTGTTGGACCTAATATGGCTTTTATTAAAAGAGCCTTAGTTGCCATATGCAGTTTGATTGAGTGGAAAAGCCTGTCCTGTTTTTCCTGTTTCCAACAGGATTTGGCTCTAACTGCCGTGATATGGGCTTTCCAACTCAGCGTCCGATCAAGGTGAACTCCGAGGTAGCAGTGGGATGAGACGTAGTCAATGGTATTTCCGTCGAAGAGAAGACCTAGGCAGGTTTGAGGTCGCAGGGTAAATGTGACACAGGCCGACTTAGTGCAGTTAATGGCTATGTTCCATTTGGCAACCCATCGCTCTATTACATGCAGCCATTCCTGAACTGCATTGGAAGCGAATTGCAAGGATGAGTGCGACGCAAGCATGGCGGTGTCATCAGCGTAGGTGGCCAGGATCAGCTGAGCAGGGGCGCTTCATCGGTGTTGTTGACGGGTGTGGGAATGTCAGCAGTGTACACTTCCCTGTGGAACTTCTGCATGAATGTGTTCCATGCTTGACGGAGAGTCTCGTACTGAAACATCGAAGGTCCGATTAGCGATGAAGGAGCTGAGGATGGCATAATGGGCTGCTGGGAATATTATACAGCATGTAGAACAATTAACAGCATGCTCCAATTACACAGGTTCAGCCACACTCATGGAAAATGAGTTTGATTGGTGGCAGCGCAGAACACGACGAGTTTCAGACGGAGATCGGCGGGACCTATGTTGTTGGATCATGGTTACAATGCGCGACCCTAGCCTTAAAGTGTTGTGTTATGCACTTGTACAAAGTTTGCCAATCAAGGCAATTGTGACAAGATTTCTGTAAATAAAAACATTTTGTTGTATAAGCCCGCCACATACAAGCATAAAACAATTTTTTGGTAAGCATTGAAATAAGGCAGCCCCGATTATGATAAGTAAATGGGTATGAGTTGACCTCAGAAATCAATGTTTGTGTTTTGGCGCTATTATTTACCTATAGCGGGGTTGATTTTACAAAGTTCTTAAATATTTCATTGGTTGGCTTATTAGCAAAAAAGCGCAAACTATGTGAAGAAAAAGGTGGAGAGAGTAACAACAATCACGATGACGAAAAAGTGGAAAACGAAATAGAGACAGCTGTGCCTGCTCCCGACTTAGGCGTTGGAATATCTAAAAGTGCTGCGGCCACTTCGACCGAAATAGCAAGACCAAGCTTTTCGAAAGATTTAGCCCAGGATGATTGCAATGAAAACGATATTGGACGATCATCGTTCTTATCCTATGAAAAAAAGACCGAATTAAAAAAATGCTGGACACCGCCCAAGACGTATGATGTTTTCGTGGTCGCGAAGGGCACACAAATAACGTTACAAAACGTTATTCAGGAAAATAGAAAGATAATAACATTACTCCTGTATTGTGTTTTGCGGATCCCACGACGTGGCGTTGCGACGCAAGCACTACGGAATTGTAAAGGACTTCTACAAGCTTAGAATCGGCGCTGTAGACAATGTTTTAAAAAAGCATATGGAGCATGGAAAAGGAAATGCAAGCTATCGATCAGTTTAAACTCAAAATGTAATCAGCCTTTGTGGTGAAGTCCTAAAAAAACAGTTTATACAATTAATTGAAAATGCAGACGCCTATAGCGTTATAGCTTATGAAACTGCTGATTTGTCTGGATCAGAGCAATTGTCAATAGGGTTTAGGTATTTCCATGAAGGCCAAAACGAAGTCCAAGAATCGTTTGTCGGGTTTGGGGAAATAAAAACGTTGGATGCAAAATCAATAGATAATGCTATTGACGATTTCCTAACTAAAGCAGATCTCAGTCCTGTCAAATGCGTAGGACTGGGATTTGAAGGCTGCTCAACAATGGCTAGCAGTGAAATACAAGAGAGCTTTATATTTTCATTGTTTGTCGCATTAACTAAATTTAGTCATCGGCGAGCTTAATGCACTGCCAGATATTCGGAACTCCATTGGAACAACGAATATTATTACATTTTTCCGCGAGTCCGTTCTGAAAAGGAAGGTAATTCCCAATATTTAGCTTTGTGAATCCAAAATCCAAAGCTTTTAAACGTTTTAAGGAACATTTCGGCGATATAATGGAAGCATTGGAAGGGTTGGCACTATGTAGCCACTATTTTGGTGACGGCCAAAATTTCCCTCTGTCCGCTCGCTTACGCTGAGAGCGTAAAAAATCTAAAAATAGAAATTTCATTCTTGTGTGAGGGAAAACAAGAGACGAGAACGTGAATATGTGTGCGTACTTGTGCTAGAAGACGATTTCGGCCCGAAATCAATTCTGATCGAAGAAATACGAATTTACATATTAGGGGAATTTGGCTAATTTCGTAACAATATGATGAAATTGCGCGCAAATCAATCAAATTGGAAGTTAACAAAAAAAATAAAAATAAAAACTGAACAACTGAAACTAATGTGCATTTTAAATAATAAAAATGGATTATTAAGTCAAATGATGATAAATAGACTAAATAATTAAGGCAAATACAAAGAAAATTAGTATAACTACTGTAATTTAAAACATAAATTTTCCAAAAAGAATACATTATATTGAGAAATAAATATTTCATAAAAATATAAGTAGTAGATAATAAAAATTTATAAAATAAATAAAAATATGTGTTTGGTTGTGCAGCCCGCAGCCAGCAGCAGCTCATCATAAATTTGAGTTATTTTATTAATCACCCTTATACAATGCTCTGTGCAGCAATAGATTTTGCATTCCCCTTTATGCTATGTTCCTCTCTCTCAATAGAGAGCGAGCACAGCTGCGTTAATCATTTTTATGTGAAACTTGCTTATTTGCCTTCTGCATAGCAAGTTCAGTTACAAATTAAGTGTTGATAGCACCGTTACTGCTGTAATACACATTGTCTAGTGTCTATATGTCCAGTATATGTCCAGTATATAAAAGACCCTACTCATATCCTTTTGCTCATGAAACAGAAGGTTATAAGCAAATTGAGGAAGTGCTAAAATAAGGAATTACACGTGAAAACGACTTACGCCATTTCAGTACGTTATGCATTGTTCTTTGAAATGGACGCATCTGGTAAACCAAAATTCAGGGTGGTCGTCGACCAATTAAAACTAACTAAAAAACAAAACTAAAATGATATAACTTTAACCGATTAACTTCCGATCCCGAGTTAAGCCAAGTCAGGGAAATGTCAGAATATTTGTAAAAATTTAAAATGCCTTTCACCAAATCGATCATTTTAAGGCTTAAGCGAATATTACCGCAAGTTCATTCATGAATGAATACAAATTTACGAGCAGGAATAGCCGATGTATTACTCCTTTACAAAGCAATAAATGAAAAATACGAATAATCATTACTGAAGACTGAGAAATTAGGGAAACAAGAATATAACAATTTTAGACACATGCAACCATAAAACTAAACATAATACAACCGGACAGATACCAGCCACCATTCTACCAAAAACACTAGTGCCTTTGATTGTACATTACGCAGACACGATCATCTATGTATAATTCGCAGATGAGATGAGAGATTTAAAGAAAATAAAATTAAAAAACCTAAAGAGAGCAGACAAAATTATGAAATTTACACGGAATTTGGACAAACCCAGTACCACGGTTAAAAACTAAAAATCCCTATAGGGTAACAGGCAGAATAGAACAATTATATGAAAAACAAAAACAATAGCAAATTTAAATAGAAAACAATTATTAATAATAGCAAATATTAACTTTCGACCCACATATCGGACTCATAATATTTATATTGACCTTAAAGATGACACAAACTACAGCAGTAACAATCGAAATAAGCCATATCGAAAACAATCGAAAACAATCATTTAAATCTGGAACAATGACCCATTGTCTCACGATCAACATAACACAACTTGAAGAATGTCGGGAATGTAAATATTTATTACAAATAATTTTCCTAATTAAAAAAATGATAAGAGAAATGAACGGACAACTAGGACTGTTTAACTTTGCGAGTACTGTTTTGGCACACTAGATGAAGGCGACAGACTAAATATTAAACAACAGATTTCATTCTTATCACAAAACACGGTACAAATTAACAACATAAAACCGGTATTGACGGGATCTTTCTTGGTTTTATTGTTTGTCTTGCCAATTTCTATTGGTATACCAACAAAACTTTGGCCACGCCCCTTTAATAGATGGCCTCTACAAAACGCCCAAAACGGTCGCGCCCAATTTTTTGAGAAATGGTTTAATTGTTATACCCGTTACTCGTTTTTTTTATTATACCGATTGTATTGACAGTTTCTACAGATCTACCAAAATATTTTTGTAAAGCTTACTTAAATACCGCTTAAGCGTTATTTTGTATACAAATTAAATATTCGTATTATTAAATACACCCTGTGAAATATTATTATTCTTGCCTCTTCATAAAAAGACCAATATCAAAATTTTTTGTAATATCCGTTACTCGTATAGTAAAAGTGTATATTAGATTTGGTGAAAAGTATGTAACAGGCAGAAGAAAGCGTTTCCGACCATATAAAGTATATATATTCTTGAGCAGAATTAATAGCCGGGACGATCTGGCCATGTTAGTCTGTCCGTAAGAACGTCGAGATCTCAAAACCTATAAAAGCTAGAAAGTTGCGATGCACCATACAGATCCTATTGACATAGACGCAGCGGAAGTTTATTAATCCATGTCGTCCGCTCTAACGCCCACAAACCGCACAAAACTGTCACACTATTAAAAAAATGTGTTGGTATTTTTTTCACATTTATATTAGTCTTGTAAATTTCTATCTATTTGTAAAAAACTTTTTGCCACTTCACTCTTACGGAAAATGTTTTGATATTATTTCATAATTTTATTAGTCGTGAAATTTAAAAATATTTTGTCATTTTATTCTCAAATTTCTTCGGATATCCCAGAGAAATTATAAAATTTCTCGTTCGCATTCACACTAGCTGAGTAACGGATATATTATTGATTACATTCGCACATCTGAACTCATGCACTGCTGCACTTTAAAAATAAGGTCTCCACAATATTATATCAAAATCATACCCAGAAATCGATACCACATTTTTTTAAAAGAATTTATATACCTAATATACGGTCGGATGTGCATCCTTCTGGTATATCTTCTTACTCCTGAAAATTAAACTCGTAAAAACAAAGATATAGGTCTTACCTGTGGAAATTCTTCGTACTTTTTACCCACACATGTTTTTTTTACAGCATCCTTAAATTCTTGATTGGATATTTTGCCATCCTAGAAAATATTTAAATTTAAAAAACTTTTATATTTAATGTACTTTATTGCACATATATAATACATTTTTATCAGTGTTGAAAATATGTATGTAATATGTATGTATATATAATAATATGTAATAAAGTCAATGCACTGTGTCGCCCTCTTTTGGTCGCGGTAACCAAAAGCTTTTTTCTCTTATTGTGTTATCCTCTTTAGCGTGTAATTTGGCTGCCTGCGTGCAGTAACATTGTACTCTAGATACAGTCACAATAAATACTTGAAACGAATAGGTTATGGGCCCAGCCCACGCGGACATAAAAGTGAATAGTTCTAAACGAATTAGAATTTTCGGCATCTTTAAATATTGTGATTCAGGGATTTAATACGAACAACTTATCGAAGTGAAAATGAGTTCATCAATAAACCAAATAGAAAAACTTGATGGTGAAAACTACAGTGCGTGGGCTGTACAAATGAAGAGTGTCTTAATTCATGCGGAATTATGGGGGGTGGTGTGTGGACGTGTGGTTAAAAACGAAAGTGATAGTGCTGAGCTAAAGGCTTCGTTCGACGCGAAGGACGAAAAAGCATTAGCAAGTATAATGCAAGTATAATAATAAAGCAGTTGTTGCACATGAGAATGTCTGAAACAGAAGTTGTTTCGAGTCATGTGAACAATTTTTGTGCGGTTGTTGAAAAACTAAAAGAAATTCAATTGGTGATCCAAGAAGAAGTCCTGAGTATTCTCCTGTTGTCCAGTTTGCCGGAATCGTTTGAAAGTTTCGTAGTTGCAATAGAAACGCGCGAGTTGCCCACAAATAAAATTACAAGAGGAAGGGCAAAGGCGTATGGCAAATGAAGAACATTCTGCGAAAAGCGAACAAAGTGCATTTGGAATTCGGTCTGCGAAACAAAAAGCGAAAAGTGACATTAAGAAGAGTGTGCAAGTAAATAATCAGCAACTGATTAACGGGAAAAGAACAGTTAATTGTTGGAACTGTGGTCGTAGCGGCCACAAAGCTGTAAACTGTAGGCAAAGGAAAGGAGAACATAGAGAGAGCGAAAACTTAAATACCGAGAAATCATTCTCTGTGCTCTGCTCAACTGTACAGCTTGGCGAATTGCCAAAAAATATGTGGTGCCTTGATTCAGGAGCAACGGCTCATTTGCCGGCAGGTGAGAAGGCCATTGGGTCAAAATGGGTCTTTGCAGTGAAGCGTAACAAGATGGGCAAAGTCGAGAGGTTTAAGTCTCGACTTGTCGCAAAAGGGTGCGCTCAGCGATATGGCGGTAACTTCACGGATACGTTTTCACCAGTGGCACGCTACTCATCAATTAAATTAGTAATTGCTCTGGCGGTGGAAAACGGTCTGTACATGCACCAAATGGATGTCTCGTCTGCATACTTGAATGGTGATCTTCACGAAACGGTATATATGAGGCAGCCAGAGGGATTCATCGATGAACGATATCCAAAGAAGGTGCTGAAGTTACACAAATCTATATATGGACTGAAGCAGAACGGCCGAGAATGGAATAAACCACTGAACGAAGTACTGCAAAAGATTGGGTTTTCTTCATGCCCTAGCGAGCCATGTGTTTACACCCGTAATTCTGGCAAAAGTAAGAACCTTGTTGTAGTGTACGTAGACGACCTTATCATAGCCAGTTCAACCAAGGAGGAACTGTGCGATATTAAAGCATCAATTTCAAAAGAATTCGATGTCGTAGACGGGGGCGAGCTAAGACATTTCCTGGGTATCGAAATTGAACGTGACGGAGAAACTGGTGGAATCAGGATTGGCCACAAGCAGTATATTGAGAGCCTTCTCAATGATTATTCGATGCAGGATTGTAAGTCGAATCTCATCCCACTGGAAGCAGGCTTTGAAGTAAAATGTGACAAGGCCGATTGTCAGAAGGTGAATCAAGTCAGCTATCAATCGCTGATTGGCTCATTAATGTATCTGGCAATCACAACTCGTCCTGATATTATGCATTCGGTCATTAAACTATCACAACGGAACTCTGACCCACATAAAGAGCACGAAGCCGGTGCAAAGCGAGTTCTGCGATACTTGAGGGGCACAGCTGATTTGCAGTTACACTACGAGCGTACTGGTGTGCCTATACATTGCTATGTTGACGCGGATTGGGCTGGTGAATAGATTTAAACATGAAAAGTGTATCCAAGGGATGGGTTTAAACTAACAAAAATGTATTTTGATTTTGGAATTAAGATAAAAATATTATCCGGAAGGGTTGACATATTGCATTGAGAGGGAGTGTTGAAAATATGTATGTAATATGTATGTATATATAATAATATGTAATAAAGTCAATGCACTGTGTCTCCCTCTTTTGGTCGCGGTAACCAAAAGCTTTTTTCTCTTATTGTGTTATCCTCTTTAGCGTGTAATTTGGCTGCCTGCGTGCAGTAACATTGTACTCTAGATCAGTCACAATAAATACTTGAAACGAATAATCAGATATTAATTAAATATAATTATCTCTAACGATCTCTTATTGAGATTCTTAAAAAATACTTTAAGCAATGTCTAAAATATGGATCCTTAATTCTTTACATCTAACTAACAGCTAGGAGGTTGAGATTAAGCATAAAGATTCTTAAAACATAAAGTGTAACGAGTAACGAATCTAGTATACCCATTTAATCGAACTAAGTATGAGTATACAAATCAGCAAATTTGGCAATCCGAAAATTTTCCAATGGAGCCCACCATGACATCATGCTCAACAATTACAGATACCGATGTATAGTCGACACTGGATCGTCAATAAACACGTTAAATTCAAAAAGTTTTCCGAAGAATGACTGGCTTCTCAAAATAAAACAAATTTGTAAATTTTCCCCATTTTATCCCATTCTATTAGAAAAAGTGTTAATGAGTAATAACGTTTATATTGATTATTTAAGAAAATCACCAGGTATCAGTGGAGGAATTTTCGAAGCAAGTACAGGAAACAAATTTACAGCTGAAATAATTTACGCATTGAACAATGACATTACCTCAGACCCCACATACCGAAATTCAGGTTGGTCGAAACTAAAATGAAATAACTATTAACGATAAATTCCCGATTCCGAAGATGGATAAAATTTTAAACAAATTAGAAAAATGCCAATACTTTACAACAATTGACTTAGCGCAAGGCTTCCACCAAATCGAAATGGATTGTAAGTCCATACCAAAAACTTTTCTTCTATCACGGTCACGATTACACCTGCATGCCATTTGAGTTGAAACAAGAATACCCGTTAGATAGAAATTTACAAAACAAATAAAATTATGAAAAAATATACAATTTTTCAAAAATGTGGGCGTAGCAGTTTTGTACGGATGTAGGGTGTTAGAGTGGGCATGGCAGTTTTGGGCGGATGAAGGGCGTTCGAGTGGGCTTGGCAAACATTTTTTTTTTAAATCGATAGAAATTTACTATATAATTTTACAATTTACAATGTGTAAAAATATAAATACATTTTTCAAAAGTGTGGTATGCTGTATGCTGAATCTTCCTGAGATCTCGACGTTCATACGGACGAAAGAAAGCTTAAAGAGGCATATCTTAAGCACCAGTTAGATAAGTTCGAATTTTTCGAATAGCAAACTAAACTCGTAGGTCATCTTTTAGTCCAAATGGTATTTTTGTTTTTTTTTTTTTGTTCTTAAAGAAGGAGCTAAAATTAATATAAATGATGAAGAGTATCATTCTTTCGAAAAATTAAGAACCGTTGTTATGAATGACCAGAGTCTCATTTGCCCTGATCTACAAAAACATTTCCAGTCCGTCCATAAATATGAAGTCCCCTTTGGTATATTAAATGTCTGACTAAATAACATTAAAGAACCAAATATGGAATTACAACGTTGGCAAATTAGGCTTAGTAAATACAACTTAAAAATAAAATATTTGGAATGAAACAACAATACATTGAAATGACTCTACCAAAAACTTTTAAACCAAACAGTAATGTAAAAATTATAATTAAACTAAAGGCCATCATTATTACTCAACACATGAAATTATTAAACCGTGGTATGCTTTATGCTATTGACAATGTACTATATTTATCCTGTGTTATCCTGTATTTTATTCTAACACCCTAAAACCTCCCAAAACTGCCCACGCTTTTTAAGAATGTTTGGATTTATTTTCATATTTAATAGTCTTGTAAATTTTTATCGTTTTGTCAAAAAACTATTTTTCACACCCACTCTTACCCTCCAAAACCGCCCAAAACTGCCACGCCCACACTTTTAAAATATATTTAGATTTTTCTTCGTTTTATTGTTTGTCTTGCCAATTTTTATCGGTATACCAAAAACATTGGTCACGCCTCCCCTTTACCAACAACTTTCATTATTATCATTTTATTTCCCGATATGCCAAAACGATGAAATTTCGCGATATCATTGCCACTCGCTGACTATAGAGTTATATAGTTTTTTTAAATACATTCGTACGCACATACATCGAAGAAATATGTGAAACAAAATCAAAACCGTATATGTACATGTATGTACATTTTCTTACACTGCCAGACGCTATATTTTTAATCGCAACAGTAAAAGAGCAAGCAGAATTTAAACAAACGATACATACGAAAAGCAAATCAAGGCATATAAAGCATTTCAGTTGATCCGTTGCTCTTTCGATTTTGACTCGTCAAGATAGTCAGTGTTTTCTTAGAATTTTTTTTTTGCAAATAAGTAGCTCATAAATTATTTAATTTTACTTCACTTATTTTGATATAGTGTTTGGTAATTCTTCAGAATATTTCTCCATCCTGTTATGTTAAGATACAATATTAAGATGAACGGATTCTTCACTTAATAAATATAAAATACAAAAAAATTTAATTTTGCGTTTTTTTCCGTTTTATTATTTTCCTTTTCTCCATTATTTTCGTTTTACGGCATTAACAGATATATATTTGCTTCTATGTGTTCTATGAATAAAATATTAAATTCATTGAAAACTATGTTGCAGGTAGAGGTACATATGAATTCTTGATTAGGATCAATAGGCGAGGTCCGTTCGTCTGACGGTCCGTATGAACGATAGCAGGAATTATAAAAGCTAGAAATTTAAACATTCAGATTCCAAGCAAGCTTGTTGACCTATGTTGCCACGATCATTCCTAAATCTATCGATACCCCAGATAATTTCTATCGCTTCCCCAGAAAAATTAGGAAATTTCGTGTTCGCATTCCCCCTATCTGAGTAGTGGGTATCTGATATAGAGGGAATCCAACTCTTATTTTATTTTGTTATTATTATTAATTATTACAAATTTAATTTATACATATTTTGTCTTGCAGATGTTTATAGACGTGTAAGCAAATAAAATAAAAACTGAAATACCTTTTAAACATGCACTTTTGTATTCTTTGAGAACACTCTCTTCTCTTTGGAAGCACTCGTTTTACTAGGTTCACTAGCACTAGGTTTCCTAATAATTGATTCTGGAAAGAATACACCCAGAAGCATTTCAGTGAATGCATGCTTACAAAAGCATTTTAGGGAATGCATCCAGAAGCTTTTGAGAGAATGTATCCTGAAGCCTTTCAGGGAATTCTTACAGAAATCCATTCGGGAGCATTTCAGTAATGCTTACAGAAGCATTTCGGAGAATTTTGGCAAAAAGGAATAGAAAGATGATTTTGTATTACAACGATGAACCCAACAGAGTGTAGCTTACTGCGCTGGAGAACCGCAACATCATACCGACAGTCAAATTTTGCAAACTGTCGGTTATGATTTGGGGATGAATGTCTAGTCGAGGAGTTGGAGATTTGGCATTCATAGAGAACACAATGAATGCAGAACAATAAACATTTTGAAATGCAATCTGACATCCAGCGCCAAAAAATTCGGTTTTTATTAGAACAATAGACCTGATTTTAAATTTTACCAGGACGATGACCCCAAGCATAAGGCGCTTAATATGCGGAACGCTTTACGACTGCGGCAAGGTCATCGATACGCATCCTTAGACTCCAGATCTGAACCCTATAGAAAATTTGTGGGTTCATTTAAAGAAAAAAGTGGCAAAAAGGTCAGCAAACAACCGAGCAGCACTGAAAGCTTAAAATTACCTCAAGGTGTTATAATTTGTTATAAACTATAAGTCTAAGATAGCTTAAGTACTTTGTGCAAGCAATTTCTTGACAGTGTCGAATCTGTGCAAACTTGGATTTAGTAGTTTTTCTCGTTCATTGTTAATAGTTTTGTTATTATTTTTTACATATTGATGAAAAACATATGAATAAATAGATATTAATAAAAAAAATCCATGAATTTTAATAAAAGGCCTTTATATTTTTGCATTGAAATTCAAAAGTACAATTTATTTTCATTGTGCAAACAATTTCTTGACAAACTGTACTTTCAATGTTCACTGTTTTTAACTTTGTTTGAATATTGCAGACACAAATTGTTGTCAACAACTCACTCAGCAACAACAGCGATTTAATTAATGTTAAAGCTTAAACAGCTTTGTATTTGCACAAGTTGATACGTTGTTGATACGCCGGGGTCACGGAATGCTAATAAGCTTTTTCATTAGCCATTTTAAATTAATGAAGAAACGAAACCATGCTTTTTCGGAGCAAAAGCCTCTTTTTTCGAAAGTCATACATACTGTGCACCTGAGGTGCCGTAGCTATCGTCAAAGTTGGCATATTTACAAAGGATAAATTTAGGAGTTTCAGGCGGTTGGCCCAACACTAGTAAAATAGGCCTTTCAGTAATTGTCACAGGGAACAAAACCCATGACCTCTATTCGACAAACCGGCGAAAAACGGTGCGTGCTTAAGTGCTACCCAGTAACTAAATATGGTTTTTTTGCTTGCTGACGTTCCTTAGACCCTTGTCCAGACCAACTACAAAAGACTATTCTAACCCGTCCACGATTAAATAGGTGTCATGATTTTAACTCCGCTAGTATATGATCGGTTTCGAAAACGGCTGTGGTTACTGTTTCTGTCCAAAATTAATTTCCAAGTTCCGCGTGGACCAACTTAACTTAATTGTGCTGGGTAGGATATGGTATTTTGATATCTGAGCCCTTCATAAAACTGCTGACAACTGAAGATGGAATTTTCCTGCAGAACAGAATTGGTCACTTAAATTTCTCTATCAAGAAAGGGATGCTTCGCGGAGTAGACAATGCTTCTGTACCAAAAATACAAGCTGAAAGACTTATATTGTGAGGAAATTAAGGAATTCATGAACCATTGCAAAACACTTACTACGCGAGCCTTCATACAAGTATAGGTTGCCAATAACATTAGCATTCACGATGCATTCTCCATCTTTTATCTTTTAGTCATTTTGCATATCGAAAAGCTCTGTGCATTTGTTCTGCACAGCACTGCTAACTGAAATGACGCTTCAATACGAACAGGACATATCTGAGCCTCACGAATATGGTATGGTAAATATGTATACTAATTTTAGTTTCTTCTTTCATTAGAGTTAGTCTCAAATGAACTTCGCAGCGTACACACGGTGTATATTTTTCTTTCAGGCGTTTCTGCCAATCAATAGGTTACGGGCTCAGGCATTGCAATGCATTGGAGAAATTACAGTGGGATGTGTGACTCTCGACTAAAAACAATGAGTGCGCCTTAATAAATAGATGATACAAACACGGTGAACTGCCAAAGGAGGCTACTAAATGCTGGTGAGGTCAGCCACTTAAGGAGATCAGTGTGGTTCGTGGCGCAACGAGCCGTACAAATATAAAAAAATATCCAAACATTTTTCAAAAGTGTGGGCCAGGCAAACTTGCGCTGGGTCTACGTTTTTGGAATCTGTATGCTTAATCTCAACTTCCCAGCTTTTATGACCAGATCAACTATGTCACCCTACGAGTAATGAGTAGAAAAAGGTTGGATATGTATTTCGTTATGTCGTAATCGTTTTGTCGATTACAACGGAATATATTTAAGCTTAATGTGAATACCTTATCGTCGTCAGCAATAGCAGAGATTTCATCCCATAAATTTTTCATTAGCTTTTTATAATCATCCAATCGAGCAGTGCTGCAATCACCTTTTCCTTCTACGACACATGCTCTTACTGCCATGCACAGAAAATCATTTTGGTCCAGAAATCCATTGTTGTCGATATCTAAAAAAATATATAATTTAGTCAACGTAGTATTATTAAAATAGCTAAGTAACAGTTATCTAATAGTCGAGAAACTCGACTATAACGTTCTCTCTTGCTAAGCCTGCAATTTATAAATATTGTTCAAACAATTAGTGCGGTAAACTTTTCCAATGGAAAATAAATAATTTATGACGTATTTCCTTTGATTAAGGAGAACTTTAATATCTCGCAGATATTTCCATGGCTTTTTAGATTTGTAAAAAGTTAAAAGTTTGTTATAATTAAACACAGGAAAAGCTTCTTGCAACAAAAAGGGCCTATTTGTACTTGCACGGTGGCAGGGACAAAGGACGACAACGACAAATGGTTCTACATGGTACATTCGATTTTTGCAAGAATATTTGCCCGTACACTGCTAGTCGTTAAATCTTATTTGTTTGTTGTTATTCTTTGTTGAATAAAATTGTCAATCGCTATGACTTTCTTGTTGTTTTCCCTTCGCATTTGCAAAGATCACTAGCAAAAACCCAAAAAGTGCATTTTATTAAAATCTATCTCGACTTCGACTAACAAATACCTGCTACTCATCTAATGGGAGTAATAAGTTAATATATCAGGATTGAGGAAAAATAGTACAATTATACAATAGTTTTCCATTTTTCCGGGCGTATAGATAGAAATAAGGCAAACAAATAACAAATTAAAAAAATTTTTATTTATTAAGCAAGCTGCTTCCACATCCTGATAATTGGCACACTTACTGTCAACTATCTAGGTTTTATGGCTAGGCCTTTTGATCCTGATTAAGAATATATATAATTTATTGAATTGGAAACCATTCCTGCAACCGCCTACATACTTTTTAACAAATATAAAACACCCTGTTACTCTACCCGTAACGGGTACACAAGCATTGAATTAATTAATTAATTAAAAGAATTTGAAAGCGGAAAAAAGAACAAATTAAAACAGAACATAATTTAAGACTTATGAAATTACAAAAAAAAAAAAAATTAAAATTTACTTGAGTACCACATCCTCAAACCGAAAAAATTACCAATTTTCTTATAATTGTAGATCAATTCGGTGATTACCCAATGAATTTGAATCAATCTGTAACGTGAACAATTTCTAGTTTAGAATCATTAGACTTATAGTGGGCCATTAAAATTGGCTACTCACCCTCCCATTATTATGTTAGCTTATCCTTACAAAAATAAATTTTCATATTAATAGATAAATATTTAAAAGATTATCTTTTTTATGGAAAACAAATAGGAGAAATATTAATATGTGTTAAGTCGACAAATAAAATGTTGCCGCCGTGCCGTAAGTTCGAAAATATTATTTCGACCCTGCGCCCAGATTTACCTACGCCGTAGATAATGCTCCAAAAACCAAAGAAACCCAGCATCTGTATGAACCACTGCATTTATATGTAAATGTATATATTGTACCGCCAGCTTATAACAGTAGTATTGTGCTCCCGCTATCTCTCACATGTCAATCGTTTAAATGTCAAGCGCTGAGAAGCAGCAGTTGTAAGAAACTCGCAACCGTCGTGGACGTGCGAGTTGACTTAAAAGCACAAATGTGCAAGTTATCCAACCCGTAAATATAGCACTCTGACCCAGTTGATAAACAAATTTAAAACTCCAATCTCATCAGCATTTCCTTTGTCCTCGTTTAGTCGCCATCACTTAGCCACCCGATGAATAACCAAACTTAAAGTAAACACTAGTCAACAAATTTGAATTTCACAATGCTGTGAAATAATTTCAGTATAAAGCTTTTACCCTAAACATATTTTACAGTTCAAGAAAATCCTAAAGAAAAGCTTCTGGCCAAGGTTGAGTGGATTAGGATTAATATTTAGAAGATCAGTCTGAATCGGGACGAGATCGTGAACAGTTTTAAATTTAAGACAAGAGATAAAAAGAATGTCTTGTAATAGTATAAGTGAAAAGGTCTATCATGAATAAAATATTAAATTATAATAAAATAAAAATTTTTTGTTCAAATAATTAAAAAGGAACACTTTTAATTTGCACAAAGATTAATATTGTAAACCATTAACAATGAATATAGATTTCAGTGATTTCATAGCTTAGCGATTGGAGATCCAAGCGAACACTCGAAAACCGTGTTGTCTGAACACTCTGAAATATTTTCCCTACGACCAAGTGAAGTTGAGGTTGCCATTTGGAGTCCACAAGAGTCCCATAGGCATTTAGAGAGATTTAAAGCTCGGCTTAACTTAGCCTAATATAATTTCGGTTAATGATCAACATAACCTAGCTGTAACCTGCCGTCAGAGTGGGCGTGGCAAAGAGTTTTGTGGCCAATCCATAGAAATTTTAAAGCCTAATAAAAATATGAAAAAATGAGTGTGCGTCTTTATCTCTAGAACCTGTATGGTTAATTTCAACCTTCTAGCTTTTATAGTTCCTGAGATCTCGACGTTCATACGGACAGATGGACATGTCCGCTACTGATCCTGATTAAGAATATATATACTTTATATAGTCGGAAACGCTACCTTCTGGCTGTTACATACTTTTCAACGAGTCTAGTATACCCTAGTATACCCAATTTCTTAGCAATATGATAAAATAAAATAATAATTACGAATTTACACCTTGAATATATCACCTAAAGTACGATATTGCAACAAAACGACTTTAATTAAATATATAAACTAGGTTATATAGCGAAACTTTCAAAAAATAGAGAAGCTCGGCGTATAGTCAGCTTTAATCAAACGGATAATAAAATAAAATAATAAAATTTTAAATTAAAACATAACTTTTCCAAAAAGAAGTCATTACATTGAGGAAAAGATATTTCACAAAAATAATAAGTAGTAGAAAATAAATATTTATAAAATGAATAAAAATATGAAAACTTTTTATTGCAAAAGTCATATCTTGAGACACGAACACGTTTATTGCAACAATGATTGCCTTATTAATTTTTCACAAGGGGCAAGTGAACGCCCTAATAACCTTTGTTCTAATATAGTCATCTTTGAAATTTATTTTGTGATATTATGTACATATATATTCAAATAATAATATAGTTAAGGCAAAGAAACTAGACACTAGGGTCTTTGGTTAAGGCCATGCAAGCCAAGAATTTTTTACATGTTGCCAATTAAACAAAGATAATACAGATGTAAAGTCTATGAACTTGTAAATTGTCAAATTTACAATGCATTACCATACAGTTGTCGGCTGTCACTGTATGCGTAGAAAAGAACTGCTGAGCCACCTCTGGAGCCATCCCGATAAAATTGTGTGCAAAAAATTGTATGGCGTTACGCATCTTGTTCTTCAAATGTCTTTGGCTTAACCTCATATAAGCTGCAATGACCACTTGACCGGTTCCATGTGACCTCATTTTAACGGATTATAAAACTACATCATAAATATGGCGCAACATTTAAATTGCCAGACTTGAGATTGTTACATAAATCTGATCCGCAGCAATTGTAAATGTTATTTTTATTGTATTTGTGCGCTTGCAAATTTGATTAATCCTATCCAAATACCCTTTCAGTAATTACAAAAACATATATGTCTACTTAGCACCCATAGTGTTAAAAAACGAAACTTTTATTTATATTCTATTTTGGGTGTTTAATTTTCAAGCAGTTCTTAATGCAGCTATATGATATAGTCGTCCCATATTAAATAAAATTAAAATAAAATGTATATATTGTTAAAATATCGGATTTCGGATAGTTCCGAAGATATGTATAAAAATGGCTTTATGTATTCAATGCAATGGAATATAAACTTAAATTTTTTGTATAAAATATACGTAAATTTTTAAGGTATTTTAATTCACTATAGGATACGTTTAATAAGCCTAAGTCCTTTTCTACTCACCATACATATACCGAACGACAAAATCGACACGGTTATCCCAGGAATAAGCCATTATGACGGAATTTGTTTGGAGCTTATCCTCATAAAATGTAAATAGCTAAAAGTAGAAATACCATTACTATCTGAACTAATAAAAGTCTATAAATAAATTAAAATTTTTTGGTATCTATAAATAGTACTTTTAGGTAAAAAGTTCTTGAATAGTAAATATGAGCTCCTTACCTTCGGAATAGCTTACTTCAGACTAACTAAATTTGCTAAACCTTTTGCCAAAAGTCGTACACTTTGGCAACATTATTTACATGGTATGTATCTAAACATTATACATACAAATGTGTATTGTATAGAAAGTGCATTTGTATATATTTGTTCTCTTTCAAAAGGTAGTTTATTTTTAATTAGGAGTTTCCATTGTACTAAATGTAATTATTGTATTAAGTAAACTATAGCACTGTTTTGAAATCACAATCAATAACAATTCAGTTTTCTACTACCAAATATTAAGCCTACCTGTTACAATGTTATTCGTGAAAGTTTCCATATAGATTATGCTCTAATTAACCATTTAAAATGGAAAAAAAGCGAACAATTCACCCCTATTTAATTTTGTATTTGAACACTAATAGTAAAATATATCAAAAATCATTTTAACATTTAAAGAATTGATAATTAATTGACATGATTATTAATAGAAAAATATTTACTATTTTTGCAAGCTTACACACATGTATATTCACAAGTATATATTTATAGTACATGCATAACCTATTATAAAGCACACATTTTATAAAACTCACAATTCTTATTTTCGGTTTTATGTACATATACATATACATATATAGGAGATACAATATTCAACATTCAAATGTACAGTTTTATGTCTTATTACCATTGTGATCGGCGGTCTATAGTTGTCTATTACTGTTAAGATATAATATTATATAAAAACAATATATATACATATAAGAAAATATATATATGTTTTTATGCCCCATACGTGTAGAGTAAAATTAGATTCGTTGATTCTACGTGTAACGGGTATAATAATATAAAACAAGAGAGAAGGCTATAGTCGAGTTCCCTGATTATCAGATACCAGTAACTAAGCTAGGGTCAATGCTAACGCGAAAGTTCATAATTTTTCTGGAAAATCGATTGATATCGATTGATTGATTGATATTAGAAAAAAAATAAAATGAAAAAAAAATAAAAAATTGTTAAAAAAGTGTGGGCGTGACCGGTTTGGTGGCTTTAGGGCGTTTGAGTGGGCGTGGCAAAAAGTTTTTTGGCAAATCAATAGAAATATACACGACCAATAAAATTATGAAAAATATCTAACAATTTTTCAAAAGTGCGGGGGTGACCGGCTTGTCGGCTTTGGGGCGTTTGAGTAGGCGTGGCAAAATTTTTTTTTGCAAATCGATACATTGATCCTGATCATGAATATATATACATTTTATTGTCGGAAGCGCTTTCTTCTGCCTGTTTCAACCAATCTAGTATACCCTTTTACTCTATGAGTAACGAGCATTAAAAGAGTTGGACTATAAACTTAAGTGAGAACATCGTCTTTATAAGCTGCGAGTCTTTAGCTGTCGGCTGTGCTGTCCTTATTGGCAGAGGATCGACGTCGGCTTCTTGGAATCACAAGCGCTGGTGGGAGCGGAAACAATTGCCAAACACATTTTGGGAAATCTGCTTGGTGGCGCTGAGCTTGCATATTTGGGGTTTGTTACTCTATTACATTCTGTTGTAGACCGATGTTGAATTCATTGTTATTAACTTTAACTTTCTAATTTATGTAGGGAATGTTATTGAACTGAGGTAGCTGATGTTAACTTTTGTTTCCATTCCCGGTATAGGTCTAAGCTGCAAGTTTATGCTTCTCTTCCTTTGACTATAGGTGTGAAGGCCCAGGATGATAATCAGAGTATTGTCGAAGAGCGTCAGTAGGGTTATGCTGTTGGCCTTTTATGTATATGCAACGGTTCAGTGTTTCAAGAGATATAACCTCAGTCTTTCTTTTTCTTCATCTGTAAATTGTACAAGAGGCGAACTAGGAGACAGGGCTGTAGGTTCCAAGTTGGCGAATCCCCCTGTTGTCGATAATCATCGAGTCGTTTGATAGCTAAACAAAGTAGGTGAAGCTCTGTGAGGATCCAGGATATGATTCCATCGTAATCGTTTAATAGGATGATTCCGTCGTCGACCTCTTCCATTCTGGATAAGTTGTCGGAGTTGCTAAAACTACACAGATCTTTCTTTCCCAGAACTAAATTTGGAGAGCAATCAACTAATTTAATTAATTAATTTCTTATATTTACAATTTTTTTCTCATCGCATATTTATATATGTATATATAGGTAAGATTTTCGAAAGCAAAGATTTCTTGAAAGTCTAAGTTGTTGTAGTTCTGTTGTTTTTAACTATTGGTTTTACAATGATATCTTAGTATTTCTATAAAGTTTGCGACTTTTACGATGTACAAATGTGTTGTCTTATTATGTAGAATAGAGACCTCGGAAAACGCCATAGCTTCTTTCATCGATAGTAATAACATGTTGTTTCCCTTAAATATTCTTTCTATTTCAATTAATTCATCTTCATTTAGTACTAGTGTGTTACGACCTCTTGTCGCGCCCACTGGATGGCAGTTTCTACTTTTAGGAGTCTAATCTGGGTTTGTAAACTAAGAGCAATTTCTAAACGAACGGAACTGCCCTTTTGTATAGAAATTGTTAGAGCTTTAGATACTGTAGTCAGTTTGTTTATTCTTTCTTGTTTGTAAACAATGACTTGTTGGTTATTGTTGTCAATGAGCTCTGCTCTATTATGACCAGGTCATCGTGATCTGGAGTGGCCGCTATGTATTTTCACCTGGGACCTAGCCAATTTAAGAACTATTATTATTGATAATTACGTATTTCCCTTTTCTTTTTATTATGATTTCCGAGGTCTGGTTTCTGTTTGATAAGTCTTCAAAATGTGTTGTCTGGCTGTTTCGTTTTGGTCCGAGTTTGGGTCACTTTTCTGAATACTTCTAATGGTCGCTCCTTTGTAACTGAATAGAAACCGTAATTGTACTTATAACTTGTTCTTTCTAAAAGTTTTTGTAAATTTCTATCTGAACCTCCTCTTTTGAGGCATCTCAGTATTTCGGAAAGTGTCGAATGGAATCAAATGGAACCGTTCTATTTGAACGGTAACGGTGTGTCTTCGGTAGATTGTCTGTAGTTTTCAATAATATTGTTCAGTCATGTGGATGCAGTTTATTACGGATGGGTTGAGATGTTTCTTTAGGTCTGCTCTTATTTTGTATGTAGTATATTCCGGACTGTATATTTTATGTTTATGGAAGGTTGGAAGTGGAAATGTAAGCCTGAAGTTGGATCTGTCTGATTGTAAAAGAATTTTAGATTTTAAAGAACATATATTGCTGTTTCAACATGAACTACAATACTAGATCATGGCTAGAACTTTCAGCACTATGTTGCGTAAAGGAAACAGAGTTAATCTGGTGTAATGGTATTCTTGAGAGCACGTCTGCGAAAATATATTCTTTTCCTGGTTTTTAGAATAGCGTGTAATGATACTCCTCTAGCTAAGCTTTCCATCTATTAATTCTGGCATTTCCATTACAGCTATGCAGAGAATACGCTAGGGGCTGATGATCTGTAAAAATCTTACTCTTTGCTTTTTCATAAAGATAACTTTTAAGGGTCTGACGGCAGAGTAAGTTCGAGAAGCGATGCGATATTATTGGGCGAGAACGAGCGATAAAACACTGCATGAATTTTTAAGTACAATCGCGCGAAAGATGTCAGAGTGAGAGCGAAGCGAGTTGTGAGCTCATGCGATAAAGCGAGAGATCAGTTTGAAACCTGCTTTATCGCTTTAGTTAAGTTAGAGTGGACGCCAGTTTTATTTTAACAGAAAGTTAATAGTTGCGCTTGATGCAAGAAATTCCCCGTCCGAATCCATCACGTTCACACGAATAACTAAAAAAAAAAAGCAATGTAGCTCGTTTCTCGCTAAGCTCTCACTTTGCGATCTTCTCGCTTTGCTCTTAGCATCTTGCTTCGCTTCGCTTTTTTCGCTTCCGTCAGCCTTAAATTATGCACAAATTTTGGCCGCATAGCTCTCTTCGGCTTTATAAAATGTTCTAGAGAGAAATGATATAGGGTGATTATCTCGCCATAGGACTGCTCCGTTCGCAAATTTTGAAGCATCTGCAGTTAAGTGGAACTTATTGAAATCTGGGTAACGGAGAAATATTTCCTTCGACACTAAGATACCTTTGAGCTTTTTAAAAGAGTTTAGAGCTTCGTAGCGCAAGAAAATTACTTTTTTTGATGACACGCTTTTGGACACGTGCCCACCTTCAACTTTTAAAAGTGATGTAAGGGGTTTTGCCAATTTGGCATAATATCCGGAAAGGTCTAAGAAGGTTATCAGATTCCTCAAAGTCTTAGGGCATGGATAATTTGCTATTGCTGACACCTTTCTCGGGTTTGTTTCTATTCCCTTATCAGAAAATTCGACTTTGTTTTTCATGCACTCACATTTGTCCAACTGCCATTTCATGTTAGCGTTCTGGAAGATTGAAAAATTTTGGTTAAGTTCTCGATGATGATATCGTCTATGTATATTGTATTAACCCGCTAGTATGTATACAAAATAATGGTGGTTTTCATCGATACTTTGTTTCACTTCGTTATATAAGCTATATGGTGTCCACTCTGTATGGCGATTCGCTTCTTACTGGCGATCAGCGTCTTTGCCATCCGGGAGAGTAACATCGCTCCTCTCTTTGTGTGACCAACAGTTACTCTCTCGCACCGGTTCCCACATCCCTCCTTTGTTGACCAGCTTGAGTTTCAACCCAGGTCCAAAAGATATGTTGGCTTGTGTGAAGATTTCTTCCGTAGGGTGGTATCTCCGTGCCTGTCAAAGGTGGGTCTATTTCTTTTCCGGCATCTGACGTCTGGGATCTCTTACGAGAGTTTTACCCCTACCTAACACTTTAACACTGTTCCCTTTACGCTCTAAAACTGAATGTCCACCTTTTTGGCCCCTCTCTTTTTATCAGCATTTACATTTCCCCATATGTTTCCGAATGCAGTCGTTGTCCATTTTCCTCCGAATCACGAACTTCATTCAATATATCTTGAACATTAGGAATTTTGTCTCGAATCATTCGGTTGAACATTTGTTCAGAAGGAGAAGTCTTTGTCGTGCTATGTGGAGTAACATTGTCAAATTAATTAAAGGTGTTTCGCACTGCCGCTCTTTAATCAGGTAAGTATACATTCAAACTGAAACTTAAAGTGATTTTTAAAGCTAAATTCGGCGATCACCTCGTTTAATTGGATTGCAGATCTGCGCGCTCCGATGAATCGTAGACAGGTGATGTCGCTACAAATCAATGTGCAACAAATAGCTATAAATATTATGCGTTGTGAATGATAAGTACTCCCGAACTCTTTGATGAACTCCAAGTTACTTTCACTCGCTGTTAGACTCAGAATATCTCCGTTGGCGGTGATATTCAATGATGGGGAACTAGCTACCCCTGGAGCTCGTATTTGAGCCTTGTCGTGATTTATAAAGGTGGTGTCACTTATCACGACGCAATCGTTGAAGGTGATGAGATGTGTGCCACGTTTATAGATGTTCCGTTGTCCACCGTGACCCTGGCTGGCCGGTCATTGATGATGATGATTCCCTCATCCACGCGGGTAAGCGGGTGTAGGTCGCTTGGTTGCGACTAGCAATGCGCTAGAACGCCTGCGTGTAGTTCCCTGGCGCATGAGCTTTCCATTGATAGATGGCGAAAGGTATTCCCCGTTGTTGGGGTACACTATTTTATTGTATGGATTTCATCCCCACACTTTGCTACCATGTTGTCGGTTATTCCCTTTGCACGTGACTGGGAAAATAGTGACCTTCTTACAAGATAATTTTATTTTGGGGAATTTGATAATAGAGTATGTAATGTTAAGAGATATTGTAGTACTTTTACAGACGATGCGGACATAAGTTCCCCTATGGGGGTATCTGTGGGTTCAGCCAAACTGATTTTAAGTCTGCATGATCTAGGATATTTGGACTAACAATATTGTTTTTCGCCAGTGTTACACCCAACATTAAATTCTGTAACTCCATCATTAGTATTCTATTTGTAGCCAGCAGTCATATAAATGGCCAGTGTCAATTTGGGTATTTTTACGTGTTTGCAAATTTGATTTGCAGTTGTTGTTAATTGGTTGATTCGACTTTGTATTCTAGTATTAATTTTGATTTGCCTATTGTTTGACTGTGTCAACTGCCACTCTGTGAACCTAACTCTTTCTAGATCGCCGGCGTCCGGCGTCCCCACTACTACCTTTAGCATTGAGGCCAGAAAATCTAAACTCCTTGCGATTCTGTGGTGGACTCTTGCGACTTCTAGCAACTTCCTCAAATATTCGCCGAGTGGGTCACATTCGCGAGCTCCTCCCACACCAGGATCTCTCCGTCTACGATTGGGATATACCTTGTTTGTGAATAGTTAGCGATGTGCGCTGACACCAATGACAGTGAAAGGGCACAGGGCACCTGTGAAAATGTATTTTTTAGTCGCTCTTTCTTGTTCCCTGAGGAGAACAAGATGCCTTTGGCAACGGGCTCAATGTCTACTAAATGGGAGTTTGCCAAATAGCTGGTAGTAATAGGTAGTAATGATAAAAATTTTAAAATTAAGCGAGTTAGTCAAGTTAAGTAAGGTCCTTGTGGACCACCCTTCCTTCAATGAGGACCGTGGTCCCTAGGTCTGCTTGTATGTCAATTTCCTTACACATTTATTAGTTTTGACCAAAACGTTTTCGCCCACTTCGAAGACTCTTTTTAACCGTTGTTTCTGTGGTGTGAGGGAGGGAAATCTCACTGTGAATGGTCGCAACGCATGATACTGTGTCCTGTTCTCCTATGGCATAAATTTGCTGCCTAGACAGGGCAGCAGCAACCAAATTTTCTTTTCCCAGTTTATAGACGACCTTCGCACCCGTTTCCTCGATGCGATTCTTCCACCTTTCGCGTTAGGGTTAGAATCTGATACCGAGAATGACAATGGCTGATGGTCGATGAAGTGAGTTATATCTTTCACCGCATATAAAGAGTGTCGCAGTTTGGCCAACGCCCAAACTATGGCTAATAATTCCCTTTCATTTGTGGCGTAGTTCATTTCCATATCCTTTAATGTCCTGGAGATCATTGTAATAGGACGGTTCTCTTGTGAAAGCACTGCTCCAATACCGTAGGCTGAAGCATGCGTTGTTGGATGGAACGGCTTCTTGTAATCCGGGTATTTGAGCATAACATCTTCGGATACCAAAATGTTGCTCAGTTTTTCGAAAGAATTTTTTTGCGCCTCATTGAAGTGTACCTGGATGTGGCGCGATCTATGTCTGCTTACACTTCCATTTTCGCCTTTTGAGATGTCAGAAATAGGGCTTGCTATGGCTGCGAAGTCATTTATGAAGCATCTGTTATAGCTCGCGAGGCCTAGGAATGATCTAACCTCAAATACTGTTTTTGGGTTGGGGAAATTCCCTAGTGGCCCAGACTTTTTCTGGGTAGGTGGTATTTCTATCACTGGTGACTATAAAGCCAAGAAAGTTTACTCTTTTTTAAAAATACTTGACTTTTTACTGAGACTCTCATGTTTGCATCACTTATGGTTTTCAAACCCCAATCCACGGCTTGACATGAGAATTCTCATTTTCTGAGAAGATTATTACGTCATCGACGTAAAAAGAGCAAGTCTTGCCGATTTGCTCTCTGAGAATGTCATCAATAAGATGCTGGCTGCTGTCATTTGGAAGATGCTAGCAGCATTTCTCAAGCCATGGGGAATCCTCATAAATTCGTACTTCCCTCCGCTTACGAAGAAGGAAGTTTTTCGAGGTCATGTTCCGCTAAGACGATCTGGTGATACCCGGACTTGAGGTCCAGGGTCGTAAAGAATTTGGTCTTGCCCAAGTTGCCTCGTATCATGAAGATATCTGTCATTTGGTATTTGTCCGGGAGAGTCCTATGACTAATCGTATATTTTGATTGCCGGCCTCGACGGTTCCTTTTTTGTCCACCACCATGGGGTGTTGATATAATTTGGCGTAAATGGTCTCTACGCTAGTCTTTCTAATCGTGGCCACTACCGATGTGTTATATGGTAGGGCCTCGTTGGGATCTACGAAGGCATTTTTTCGGCTTTTTATCATTCCAGAAATGCCTTCTTTACGAAAGGTGGTGCGCACTCTGCGCACTCCACGTTAGTGTAGTTGGGGTCAGTGCATGGAATGAAATCTTCTCAACCTCCTTACCCCATTTGAGTTGGGCGGAAGCGATGCGCCGGCCTGTGTTAACAGATCGTCCGCATTTATTCCGTCGAATATTGTAAAATCTGGTAGAATAAAAAAATTAAAAATCTTTTAAATTAAATCGAGACGAAGCATTTTTTTGTGACATTGGTAGCGCCATGAATTGAGTGAATTTCGACCACCGTAACGTCCACCGGGCGGATACCATTAAGTTTTTTGCGAGGTCTGTTGAAATTGTTTTGACGCGCCGGTGTATAAGAGGAAATTCATTGGTACCCCTGCTAATCTTGGTCTGATGACGGGCAACAGGGATTTTCCCCAAAAAAATTTACGTAGTCAGAATCATACTCGGCAATACGGATTTTTGGCATTATTTGGATGTGGGTCATGGTGGTCGGACTTGTCAATTTGACGACCCTGTGTTTTTGCAGTAGGCTTGCGATCTTTGTCTTCCTGACTTTTTGCAAAACTGGCTGCAAAAACGTACCTCTCGTGGTTAAATTCCATGTCAGTGAAATTGCGGTTAAGTCACGAAATGAAAATAAGCAAAACGTCATCTCGGAATTTTTCGCACAATATTTTTGTCGTCGACAGCTCGTGAGACATATGAGCCTTGTTTGTGAGTAATGTGTGTTTTTCTCGACCTCATCTTAAAGTGCTCATGTCTTGTTCAATGACATGCATTGGTCGCTTGTCAGTGTGAAATTAAGCCGATTTATAATAGCATCGAAATTCAGTACGTCGCCAAACGAGGATAAAACATTATCGGCCGTGCCGTTGAAATTTTTAAATATATATGCAGCTATCTCCGCTTGTCACCGGTCCAATTCGCTTAGTTATGCAAAAGCTGCCTGCTTGGGTAGCAGTTGACCAAAGACAGACCAACAACAATTAAAGACACAGGCTGTATCGTCGAATGTTGCGCTTGAATCGAATGGAAACATAAAATGGAAGCGAACGTACGCGCTGTTGTAAAAAAAATTATATAATTTTTTTTTCTATACACATTGATTTCTGTTGAAAATCATTTTTTTGTTTAAAATAATTTTTTGGTTTTTATTCACATTGATTTCTGTTGAAAATCATTTTCTTTTGTTTAAAATAATTTTTTTTGTTTAAAGTAATTTTTTTTGGAAATAATTTTTTTTTCACTGTAACATTGGCGTTGATTAACAATGTATTTTTTTGTTTTTTTAAAAGCTTCTGTGCAGCGCTTTGAGGTATAAAAATATTAACAGACTTAAAATGCGTTTAGCATCGGTTCACATGATTTTTTTTCGGTGTGTGTGTTGGTGTTGGTTTCTTTAGGGTGTTGGTGATGGTGGTGGTGGGTGGTGGTTTTCACCACTAGTTCAGCGCAAATTATTTAAAGATGGATCGCACCGTCTTGCGATCGTTGTCGTCCGGAATCCTCCAGAGGTAAAGGGCTTCCTGGTTGGCTGCTCCGGGGAGTCCGGGGAGCAGAAGATTGTTATTTATGTTGAGAGGCACTTTCCTCTTTTAACTGCCAGCCTTGTAGTCTGGCAGAATAAGTAACAAGAATATATTTTACGACGCTTAGTCGGAGTTGATGAGCTGTCGCTTTTTATTCAGACAAATGCAAATTCAAACTGAAGCTTAAAACTATTCTTATAGCTGACAAAGACTCGCAGCGGCCACTCAAATATGCTGTGTTTGCCGGCTGCGCACGGGTTTTCGGCCCAATGCTGAGTCAGCACATCGATATTGTGTTTCATGCACTGAGCCAACTGTTCTAGTTCAACGCAACGAAATCGGTAGAAGCTGTTAGATATGCCAGCTTGCCAAAAATTTTCATCCAAACAGGTCATTGCTCCCACGTTTGCTCCACGTTTGCCGTGTACTCAATAACCCGAAATACGTTATCTTCAGTTATCTGCCATCCGTATTGTAGATGACTTTGTATTTAAAAGCTTGTAGGCGTAACAGTCATTGCCCAATTCGAGCTGGAGTTGGCTTAAAGATGGTTTCTAACGGCTTGTGGTCTGTCACCATTTCGAATTCTAGTTTGGATAAATAAAATTAGAACATTTCAACTGCCCACACTAGGACCATGCTTAATTTCTCCGTCTGAGAGTACCATTTTTCTACGTCTAAAAGGCTGCGGTTAGATTGTTGTTTGTTGAAAAGGTGCTCCAAGTGTGGAACACTGACAACCATATTGGGAAGATCCTAATCTTCACCCAAACTCAGCGCATTGAGAGCAAAGGCCGAATGAGTAAACGCGAAATAAAAAGTCTTGAGCCGAGCGTCCGAACACGAAGAAGTTTTATTTGAAACTGAAACTGATACACATAAAAATGCCAGCTTCATGCGGCTGCTTATTTACTAATATATATACATACATACAGTTCATGTGTATGTATGTATGTTCTCATACAAAATTACATATGCACATGTGGAAATTGCCTATATTCAACATACATGTGGGCATTGCCTATTGCCTATTCTATTGTTTGGATCGAAGTATGATAACCTCGGAATTTTCGCCAAGCTTTAGGTCTTCAAAACCCGTTGTTGCTGTCTGGCCCCAGTTAAATTTGCTTTCCCTTTTTGGCAATCTCCTTTGGGGTTCTGTACGATTGGCCAGGTCGGGACTGAATTTGCCAACGTATGCAATTTTCTTAGGGTCTCTGAATGAAAGAATCGTTGTCAATTTTTCCGGATTTACTTCAATGCCTTTGTTTTTAGGTTTTCAGGTTTAATAGTGTGAAGTACTTGGCTCCTCTTAATTTTCTGTCTTAAGTACAGGAAGTTTATAGTTCTCTCTTAAGATTGCCTTATTAGCAAGCCTCTTGTGTATGCAAATTCTGATGTCGCCATTCTCTTTGAATACTATGACCATAGGTGATATCAAAGCTGAATGACATATTACTGTCTCAACAATGTCAAAACCCACAGCTTCTTCCAATTTTGCGATTACTTTGTTTTCAAGTGCAACTGGTATTTTTCTTATTGGTTGCTGAATCGGTTTGATGGTTGCATCGATTGAGTGCCGTATCCTTTCCAAATAATGATTGTGTTGCGTTTTTTATTAAAAAAAATAAAGCAAATACCTCAGGGTTCAAATCTATTTAAATGGGAGCTTCAAAAAGGCAAGTACGTGCAGCAATTCTTTTGAAGCATAGGCTCTAAACCTATTCGTTGAATTTGGTCGAACATTAAATACTTTTGACTTTTTCGCTTAAAGACATGACCAGTCATTTGGGGTTATTAGGCTGAATCGAGAACCTGAATCGATTACTAATTTGAGTTCGCGCCCACCAAGCTGACAATTAATAAGTTCATCTTCATCGTTGCTGTGGATCTTAAAACAATTTCCTCCAGGTTAGATCAGGTCAACTGGCTGGTCAGATCGCTTTCTCCCTCTAACGCACTTTGCTGCTTTGAAGTTTAGCATAGTCAAATTGGTCGTAAGTTCTCTCACGCTTCAAATTTGTATTGCACTTGACAGGAAAATTATTAATTTCCTCATCGACTTGACAGGCATCTATCATTTGTGAAAGGGTGTATTCTTTTTCTAAAAATTCTTTTTTTTAGATTTATTCTGGCCCAATTGTCCATTATTTCGTTCTTTAGACAAGTCTATTCGATTTCTGCTTTAGTAACTCCAAAATTACATTTATGTATTTAATGCTGCAGCCTTAAGACCAACTGTGCGAACGTCTCCCCTTCTGTAGGGCAAGACTCCTAAACCAAAGACACTAGAATAACAAGATGCGTAACGCCATACGATTTTTTGGCACACGATTTTTTCGCCGTGGCTCTAGAGGTGGCTCCAGGCTCTCGAATTTTTGTTAGAGAGCGAAGAGCGCTACAGCGAACAGCTCTTTTCAACGCACAAAGTGATAGCAGACAACTGTATGTGTGCACACGTATGCTCATGCATTGTAAATTTGACAAAATATGCCCTTCACCTCAGAAGTTCTTAGACTTTAAATCTATATTATTTTTGATCAATTGGCACCATGCGAAAAATTCTTGTTTTGCATTGCCTTAACGTTATTATTATTTGAAAATAGATTAGAAATAGCCAAATCTATGTACATATTATCACAAAAATAAATTTCAAAAATGACTTTATATAAGAATATTTGTCATTAGAGTATTCATCTTGCGGCGTGTGAAAAATTAATGAGGCAATGATTGTTGAGTGCTTGTGTCCGCACTTTGTGCCTCAAGATATGAACAAAACAAAGACACTAGAATAATTCTAGTGTCTTTGATATTACTTTTGCAATAAACAGTTATCATATTTAATTATTTAGTATATTTATTAAGTCATTTGACTAAATATGATGTAACATTAACATTAAAAGTGTTTAAAAAAATATTTCGCTTTTAAAAAATTGTCAGATGAAAGACAAATTAGAATTAAACAAAAATATAAATGTGTAAACGGTAGCTAATTCGGCGATTTTAGCAAACAAAATTAAAAAGCTTTAAAATTATAATAGTCAGGGCGCGAATTTTTAAAAATTATTTTATTTTATCATATTGCTATGGAATTGGCAAAAACTACCCTAATATGTACAATGTAAATTCGTTTCTTCGATCAGAATTGATTTCGGCCCGAAAATCGTCTTCTAGCACGACACGCACACATATACGCGTTCTCGTCTTTTGTTTTTACTCACACAAGCAAGCAAATTATATTTTTAGATTTCTTACGCTCTCAGCGTGAGTGAGCGGAAAGAGAGTAATTTTGGCCGTCACCAAAAAAGTGGCTGCATAGTGCCAAACCAATGTATGGCCGTTACGCATCTTGTTATTCTAGTGTCTTTGGACAAGCCTGCTTGCATGTGCAAAGCTGCATTTGTTTGCACAACTTAGATCCCTTTTTTCCAATAGTATTATTATTTTTTAAAATTACAATTTACTTCGTCGCCAATGTAATATCCCGCTAGAAGGTATACAAAATAGTGGTGGTTTTCATCGATACTCTATTTCACGTCTTTATATGAGCGTTCGGCTTATATGTATGGAGGAAAAAAAATTCGAAAATTAAAGGTCTCATGGTCTCAAATTGTTCGTTTTGGTGTAAAACTTAAATTTGCAAAGTCTTATCCCGATCGGATAATGTTTAGAGGTGCCTTTCTTAACCAGAAGTTTGATACAGGCATTTTTTGGATAAAATGCTGTATTTTTTGGTTAAAATTCGGTTTTTTTGTGAGCATTTAAGGTTTAAGGTCGTAAATTGCTCTATTCAACTTTATTTTAGTTTTATATGATAAGATATATTTAAAATATATTTTTAATTAATTTTTAAGCGATTACTTACTGCTAAATGGGTATTTCTTTTATACTCTTAGACAACTTGTAATAATTTTTGATATTCGAGCTCTTTAGTTGTTAATTTCTTGTTATAATCTTGCCTTCAGAACAGTGTCCAACGAGGCGGCATTCGTGATCGCAGGAATACCGCCACTAGACCTAATAGCGCAAGAAAACAAAGAGGTATAGGTATCCTCCAGCACGATAAGGTCAATACGAACAGAAGCAAGGCAGTGCACCCCGTAGACAGGTGGAGCAACTGGCTGAACTCGCTGGATGTACATGTAGCAACTGATTCTACCACCCGTGGATAGAACGGTGGAACATACTTTCTAGCTTCAAAGCGAACGGTCGTGTTTACGATTATTATTTAGTGTTTTTGAAACCAGCCGAGGTTTTTAATAATTTCCTTTTATTATTATTATATATTGAAAACATAATTATTAAAGATCCGTTAGCTTCGCGAGTGATTCTTTGTGATTTGTGCAGTAGTTTAAACAAATAAACTAACTCTTTTGTATTTCTTGTCTTTGTGTTTTGTTTACTCTCCATTTCGTGTGTTGTTCGCAGTGCTGTTTGGTGATTTTTTTTTGCATGCACATAAACTGCACTCTGCACCTATTCTCTCGCTCTCACTCTCTCGCTCTTTCGCTTTCTCACACAAAATCTAAAATGGCAGTGAGTACTGCACTCTTGCGGATCTCTAGATGTTAGCTCGCTTGAAAGTTTTGATCTTGTGTTTTTGCAAAGTGGTCTGATTTTAGACAAACATGGAAACAATAAATGTCGTCTGCTTTTATAAAAAACGCTGCCAGGTTATACAACCTGAGCAGCCAAAAATTATTATTATTACTATTACACTTATTACTAAGTGCGCTGGTTTTAATGGCCGAACAAGTGATGACCTAGCAAAGGGTAAAAATCTAAATTACTGTTGTGATGCTTGCCTTGTGGTTGCGAACGAGATGAAATCGTTTATGCGCAAAACTAAAGGTGGCTTGAAAGAACTGATCAACAGTTTTGTTGAGATAGTTTTCGTCTAGCCGATGATCTTCTTTCCGGGCTTCATTCACAGTTTAATGGCCTTAAGTTATTAGATGAATCTCCAAAGCGCAAAAAAGCCGCTGGTGGTGGGCTGCATAAGGCGTCGCAACCACGGGCAAATGATCAACAGGACTCCACAACTGATCAGCTGTCAATCGCAGCAAATCCGCATATGTTGCTAAGATCGGCAGCTAAAAAGATTCGGAGCAAACCGATCAATCCGATGTGGAGGGACCCCACCCTGTGATTGCTAATTCCGAATTGTCTGCACTGGTTTCTCAACTAGTGATTCCACCTGTCTCGATTAGTTTACCACCACAAGGGAACATTGAGTCCGGACTACCGACACAAGTTGGAACTTTAGAAATACAATCTGCAGGGCCAAAACCCCTCGCGGTGGTTCCACTAAATTTTCGTTTCTCGGCTTTCCGCTGATAATACATCGTCTGATGTATTGTCTTATATACAAGACAAAACAAAAGCCGAGAATATAAAAGTGGAAAAAATTTAACTTCTCTTACGCTAGGGACATATCATCTTACAAGATAACTGTCCCAAACGAGCTTTTTCGACCATATGTTCGGGTGATTTTTGGCCGGATAGTATGGTGGTAAAAGATTTCGAAGCTAAGATCAAAAATAGGAAAAACGGGCCCGTGGAAATTAAACTTTTATAGCTGGATTTAATTGGTCCTCACAATTCCCTCATATATGGAAGGAGTCGCTTGTGATTCCTCTTCATAAAAAAAGGTAGCAAACTGGATGCAAGCAATTACAGAGGAATTTCTAAATTGTCGGCTATCCCAAAACTTTTTGAAAATGTTATCACTCCTCATTTGAGCACCTTTGTAGATCAATCATATCACCGTGTCAGGACGGTTTTATGAAACGCAGATCAACAACTTCTAGTTGTTCTCTTGGAGCTAACTTCTTTCGTAATACAAGGTTTTAAAAACAATCTTCAAACAGATGTCATCTACACTAATTTAAGTAAAGCATTTGACTCTGTTAATCATTAGCTTCTAATAAGAAAACTTGATCTTTGAGGTTTTCCTGTTGATCTTCTAAATTGGATTTCAAGCTATCTGAATGGCAGGACGCAATGAGTCCTCTTTAAAAACTGTCTATCTTGTATTCTCCGAGTCACATCCGGTGTCCCACAAGGGAGCCATCTTGGTCCGCTTCATTTTACCTTATTCATTAACGACCTCCCCTTAGTAATAAAACATTCGCGTGTACTTATGTACGCAGACGATGTTAAATTATGCCTCCAGCACAAGGACACTTCGTGGCATTTGGACTTACAATCCGATCTGGACCGATTTCAAATATGGTGCCGTGATAACGACGTGATAAGTTATGACCTTTTGTCGTGCCAACCCTATACGCACGACTTACACTCTAAGTGGGTGCTCTTTGGACAGAATAACACGGGTTGATGATCTTGGTGTTCTTCTGGACCCTAAACTAAAATTTTCTGACCATATTTCGTCTATTGTCAATAAGGCCAGGGGTGGGCTTGGTTTTATTAAAAGGTGGTCTAAGGATATTTTTTTTTTGTTTCGAATTAGAATTTGATGATCCTTACTTGACTAAAACCTTATTTCCTTTGTTAGTCCGTCCGATTCTCGAGTACGGATCACCTGTTTGGAGTCCACAATACGCAGTCCACTCGGACCGCATTGAATCGGTCCTGTAGCATATTGGACTAATCTACCCTAAGAATACAATAAATGATTGGGTATAACATAGCGTCAATACATTGTGACACTTTGTCATAATAAATATAAATATACAAATATACAAAAAGACCACCAAAAACTACGTAAGCACTCCAGCGCCCCAGTAATACGATCTAACGCTTATACATAAGCCGATCGCGGAGCGTGGGAATGCTGAGCATGCACTTTGCAGCTCAAGTGGTCAATGCCTTCTGCATACATATGTATATGTATAAATGTAAGTAAGAATACATAGATATAAGCAATGTATGTGCGGGTTAGCTGAACCCAACTTCAGCACACTTTGATTATTCGAATAAACCGTTTCAAGCAGAGCAGAAGCTCTGAGCTCCAGAGCCAAGTCTATTTCATCAACTACCAAAATACCGTACTACTTGTTGAACCTATCACATGGCGACCGTGACAGGACCATTGCAGGACGCACACGAAGTGTTTAAAGTATTGTGCTTATAATTATAGTCGACTGATCTTAGTTCGACTATAAATTAAATAAATTAATAAATTCAAATAACATTATAAAACATAATAATTGATGGCGGAAGAGCCACAATTCTCAAACGCACAGCCCACGACACAAAGGGACTTGCCAACGTTGGAAGAAGCTCTGCAGCAAAATCCTGCAGATGGACCACGCCCACTCACAATAGCTGAGTACCGGGCAAGGCAGAAAAGGAAGGAACCAAAGAAGCACAAACGCTCCGGAAAAAGGGTAAAGCTACTTAAACAACGCCGACTGGTTAAGGAAATGACCCAGTTGGCCAGAGACGAGGCATCCCGACAACGCTACAAAGAGCGTCTTGAGGACATCGTAAGCAAGATTTCGCAATGCCCCAATTTGCCTTAATTTTAATTTCTAAATCCAAGCCGATGCGGGAAAGCGCTGCTTGAAAAACACTAATATCTGTTAGGCTTTTTACTAACAATGCGGTTGGACAATTTTTTTTATATTGTAAACAAATATGTGAGCCAACCACATTTATTAACAACTAATATTTCCACGTCTCCGCTACTGAGTATATATATATTCAGCTGCAAAAATTTTTTTTAATGACAGAATATAACAATTCTTATCTTCATTAAACGTAAACATTTTTTTATTTTTGATTTTCTAGAAGAATAAATTAATATCATAATAATGAGAAAAAACTCATAAATAGAAAAAAAAACGTTTCATTGAAAATAAACTAAAAAAAAAATGGGATGGTTTAGCGATTCTAGTGAGGCAAAGGACAATACTGCCAACGTAGTTAATAACGTAAAAATTATAGATCACACAGACGATATAAATGCGTTGTGGATCTTATTGCTGATCATTACAATAGTACTACTTCTACAATTTCTGCTTACAATTTATGTTAAGCATAACAAGATCATCAAAAGACGTTATATAAATAGGGCAAATCGTTTAGACCAGATTTAAAAAAAATAATATGGATTAGAAGAAAGCTTAATAAAAACTTTTTTTTTACGACAAGAATGGAATGGAGCGAAATAGCGATACGAATAGACGAATTTCGCTTCAGGTTCGATAAGTCTTATAAATGTATCAATAAAATCCGCAGTAATAAAATCCGAAACTTTGAAAAATCATATAGAGATATTAGTAGGAGAATATAATAATATAGTTACATTAGTAAATAAATATGCAAATAGGCTCACATCTGAACATAATAACAAATGTTTGAGGGTTATAAAATCCCTAAACACAAGATTAAATAACATCAGAAAAAGAAGGCATATTCTGATAGATGTACCAGAAAGTCTAAGTCAATTGGTTGAATTCAACACAGACCAGTTCAAAGAACTAGACGAATCTGTTCAATCAAGCGGCGCTGAGTCCGATAGTGACATTGAAACGCTAGAAGGAAGCGACCGAATTGAATTTAAATCTGAACCAATAAAAATTTCTGAGATGGCACAGACATTGATAGAATTTATCAGGCTAGCCACATCTCTGATACCAGAGTTTGATGGTAAACCAGAAAATCTACAAAGTTTTTTGGATGCTCTAGGTCTACTAGATAGCTTAAAGAGCACACATGAAACGACAGCAATAAGCCTAATAAAAACTAAACTTAAAGGCCATGTAAGAAACCTTATAAGTAATGAGCAGACGATTGCTGCAATCATTACCCAACTGTCAAGTGCAGTAAAAGGAGAATCGGTAGAAGTGATATCTGCCAAGCTTCTGAATCTACAACAGAGAAATAAAACGGCTAACCAATACACCCAAGAGGTGGAGAAACTGACAAAGGCCCTTGAAGGTGCCTATATCAGTGAAGGTCTCAGCCAGTCCTTAGCAAATAAATACAGCACTACAACAGCTGTAAAAGCAATGACACAGAATTGCTCCATTGATAAGGTAAAACTTATCATGCAAGCAGGCACATTCACAAACATGAATGATGCCATCTCCAAATTTGTAAACAGTTGCACAGAGATAACAGGTCAAAGTAACACTGTACTCTATTATCGACAAGGTGCAAATAATTATAATAGAGGCGCCCGGGGTTATAATCGTGGAAGAAATAACTACCACAACAATTACAACCGAGACAGCAATAACAACAATAATAATAACTATAATAACCGTGGAGGTAGGCGAGGCCAAAACCAAGGGAGAGGCCGCGGAAACTACAACCATGGTAAAAATAATAATAGCAGTGTGAGAATCGCGCAAAATACGTCGGAAAACTAACAGAACCCTTTAGGAAACAACCAATAAATGTAAAAGTTCATTCCATCAATTATAGTCTTAATATATTCGTAACCTTCTATAATCATTCAACTGAAAATAAACTAACATTTCTCATAGATACTGGTGCAGATATCTCACTTTTGAAAGTAAATTCTGATAACTTCATAATTCAAAATGAAAAAATAATAAACATCGAAGGCATAGGCCAAGGTTTGATAAAGTCTCAAGGAACAACCTTAATAGAACTCCAATCAACAAAATATATTATCCCACATGAATTTCATTTGGTAAACCCAAATTTTGCAATACCATGTGATGGAATAATAGGCATTGATTTTATAAAGAAATTCAATTGTCAACTAGATTTCAAACCAAGTGAAGACTGGTTTATAATTAGACCCCAAAATTTAAATTATCCAATATATGTTCCGATAACATATAGCGCTGGCAACAATACAGTTCTTCTGCCAGCCAGATCACAAGTTATTCGGAAAATAGACATTAATGTTGTAAATGATTTCATATTTGTTCCTAATCAAGAAATACACAATGGGATTTATGTTGGAAATACAATAGCAGCATCCGAACATGTATACGTTGGACTTCTAAATACAACTAATTTCGACCAAGTGGTCAAAGTAAATAAAATACAATATGAAAATCTAAAAGATTATGACATTCATAATACCGACACTGGAAATAGAAGCGAACAAATACTTTCAAAACTAAAGAAAAATTTTCCAGACCAATTTAAAAATCAATTAACAGAATTATGCACACAGTATAGTGATGTGTTCGGACTGGAAACCGAACCTATATCAACAAATAATTTTTATAAACAAACATTAAGACTTAAAGATGATGAACCCATTTATATAAAAAACTATAGAAGCCCGCATAGCCATATTGAGGAAATTTAAAAACAAGTAGGGAAATTAATAAGCGACAAAATCGTCGAGCCGTCTGTATCTGAGTATAACAGCCCACTCTTGCTAGTTCCAAAAAAATCATTACCAAATTCACAAGAGAAAAAATGGCGATTAGTAATTGACTATCGTCAAATAAACAAAAAACTTCTTTCTGACAAATTTCCACTCCCTAGAATTGATGACATTTTAGATCAACTAGGTCGGGCTAAATACTTTTCATGCCTTGACTTGATGTCAGGCTTCCATCAAATAGAACTTGAGGAAAACTCTAGGAATATAACATCCTTTTCAACGAGCAATAGCTCATATCGCTTCACGCGATTACCATTTGGTCTTAAAATAGCACCAAATTCATTTCAGAGGATGATGACTATATCATTCTCGGGATTAGAACCCTCTCAGGCATTCCTTTACATGGATGACTTAATGGTGATAGGATGTTCCGAAAAACACATGATTAAAAACTTAACTGACGTTTTTAATGTATGTAGGAAATATAACCTAAAGTTGCATCCAGAAAAATGTTCATTTTTCATGCACGAAGTGACATTCCTAGGTCACAAATGCACAGACAAAGGAGTATTGCCAGATGACAAGAAATATGACGTCATCAAAAATTATCCTGTCCCTCATGATGCGGACAGTGCAAGACGATTTGTAGCATTCTGCAACTATTATCGTCGATTTATAAGGAACTTCGCCGACTATTCACGGCACATAACTAGATTATGTAAAAAGAATGTCCCTTTTGAATGGTCAAGCGAATGCCAGAACGCATTCGAATACCTAAAAGAAAATCTTATGCACCCCACACTATTACAATATCCAGATTTTCGCAAAGAATTTTGCATTATAACGGATGCTAGTAAACAAGCTTGCGGAGCGGTTCTAACTCAGAACCGTAACGGGATTCAGCTCCCAATAGCTTATGCATCACGTTCATTTACAAAAGGAGTTTCATTTAATTATGAATTATTTAATTCATTTAGTTTTTGCGTTTCTTCCTTTATTTCAGTATATAACTGGGTCCTAAAACTGTCCAGTTCCCCCTAGTTATTCTTGTTGGCTAAATGCCTTGTAGGATTGTTCGAATATGTGTGTTCGTCCTGTAAAAACTTCGAGTGGGGTAAACTTGGTAGTCGAGTGTATGGCGCTGTTGTATGTAACAAATGGTTCTGCTAATATTAGGTCATGGTCTAAGTTGAGTCTTTATGTCTTTTTCTTTTCGAAAATGATCCTATAAAGTTATATGTAAATTTATCTCGTATTGATTGCAGAGTTCTTTAAAAAGAATTCCTGCAAATTCGGGATTGATGGGTTTTGAAGAAAAACATCATATGTTTAGTGATGTTAATGGAATCCCGAGATGGAGAAGTGTAACCCTCCGCGAATTTTGAAAATTTGTCTATCATTGTAAAATGATTTTCTTGTTAATCGAGTATAGATCTATGTGCACAATGTCTAGAGGTTTATTGGGAGTTTCTGTTAACTGAAATATTAGTTTTTGGGGCTGCCTATCATACTTGAGGGTTTAACAAATGTCACATTTGTTTATAAGCTGAGATATCTTTTCTTTTAAACAGGGGCAAAAAATCTGTCGCTTAATGTGACTAAAAGTTTCGTCTATACCTCTATGATTGTTCTTGATATGATAGTCGGATATGTACTCTATCTGTTCTTCCTGAGTTCTTTTGGAAAGGTTGTGCATCTTATAATTTTGTAAGATTTATTTGGAGCGAAAAATGTTGCATACATTTTTTGCACTGATTCGAAAATTGTATCAGTGGTGTAGATTGCATGTGTTTTGTTTGATCTTAACACTGCCTTTAGTATGTCTATCATTGTCTTGTCATCAAACAAGGGCATAGAAATAATTCTTCTGATTTTCTTTTTAAAAGGTGTTTCCACCGAGACGTTTGCACACTTTGCATCCTTTAATATAATTTGGATTGCAAATTCATTTATAGGTCTGTTAGAATTTAAAATTTCTGTATTAGCATTAATTTGTCTAGTTTCGTTAGTGTCTTGAGCTCCACGACAATTCTACTCAATGCATCTGCCACCACGTTTTGAGAACCTTTCTTATATATAATTTTACAGTCATATTCTAGGAGTTGGAGTTTCCATCTCACTAGCATAGAATTAGGTTATTTAAGGTTTTTTAACCAAACCAAAGGCTTGTGGTGAGTGACCAGTAGAAATCTATTTCCGAATAAGTATGGTCTAAAATATTTTACTGACCACATTAATGCCAGTAGTTCTTTTTTAATAGTGGCATAATGCGTTTCGGACTCTGATAATGTTCTACTAGCATAAGCTATTGGTCTGTCGCTTCCTATAGCTCCTTGAGACAGTACTGCCCCTATTGCTACGTTACTACCATCGGTAGTTAAGATAAACGGCTTAGTGAAGTCGGGGTACTGCAGTATGGGGTCATTACATAAGAGTGTCTTGCAAAAATCAAACGTTTTGATATACTACTCGTCAATGGTCACGTCTGCCTTCCCTTTTAATTTTTGGGTTAAAGGTTTAGTGAACCTGGCGAAATCTCTGATAAATCTTCTATAATAGCCTAACAATCCCGAGAATGATTTAATTTCTTTTCTAGCCTTCCATATGCTTTTATAGTTTCGATTTTCTTTGGGTTTGGGTTGACGCCCTTCTCGGTTACTATATGACCAAGGTATTCTATTTCTTTTTTTTTTTTAGAAATTCCGACTTATCGGGTTGAAGTTTTTGATTTGCCTGAGTGAGCTTCTTGAAAATAGCATTTAGGTGGTCGATGTGTTCCCCTAAGGAAGTTGAGAATACTATTTATCGTCTAGATAAATAGAGCAAAATTGGCCGTTGAAATCGGCCAGGACATTATCCATCATCCTTTGAAAAGTTGCAGGTGCGTTAGATAAGCCAAAAGGCATTCGGATAAATTTGAAGGGTCCGCTTACCTCGGAGAACGCTGTCTTAGATCTATCTTTAGGGTCTACTTCAATTTGGTGATAACCACTAGCCAGATCTAGGGCCGAAAAATACTGAGCTCTGCCTAGTTGGTCTAGGATTTCGTTGATGTGTGGCATCTGTCTTTGATTGTCTTTTTGTTTAGTTGTCTGAAATCTACAACCAGTCTCCACTTCCTCTTATTTGAAGCGTCCAATTTCTTGGGGACCAGAAAAACCGGAGCACTCCAAGGTGAATGACTGTGCTTAATTATGTCTGGCTCTAGGAGTTTGTTAATTTGGTCGGTTATTTCTGTCTTTTCTGAAGGACTGTATCTGAAGGGTCTTTTGTGTACCGGGACTTCGTCAGTGGTAGTAATATTTTGCTTAATTATATTGGTGAAGGTTAATTTGTCTCCTTCCTTGTAAAAGATATTTGGGAATTGTTTGCATAACGTCTTGAATACATTTCTTTCTTCTGTGTTTAAGTGTTCTAATCTTAGCTTACTGTTTCCTTCTTTTTCCTTGTCCGAGCATACCGTGCCATGATCTTTAATGTCGTTTATTATTAAAAATTCGTCCGTGTTAAAATGGTTTACTTCTATTGGGGACTCTAGATAAAACTTTTCTTGCTTCTCCGAGTAGTTTGTCACTTCCATGCAACTATAATAGTTGAGGGCCGTGTATAGACCACCGGTAATAAACATGTTTTCTGAAATCTTTTGGTATGTATCGTAGCCGTTGAGCTGCTCGACCGTCGGCAATCCGTAATTTGGTTATATCGAACTCAATTTACATGCAGCCAACAGGTCGAGGCCAACTTTCACACAGGTTTGACACGGTAAACTTATTATGCTCCAACCAATGAGTCTCAACCACACACTTGTAACACATTTTGATCTACAACATAAATGTTTATTTTTAATCTTCTTGATTTAAATATTTAAATAAAAATAATTAAATAAATTATAAAGATTTTTACACTTAAAAGATTTATTCTGGTCACTATAATTGTTCTATTTGAACTTTTATGCAGCCAGAAACTTGTGTATTTTGATATATTCTGACCAATGTATTTGTTCTATTTGAACTCCTACATAGTCAGACACTTGTTTTATTTTTATATATATTTGGACCAATGAATTTGTTCTATTTGAACTCCCACATGGTCAGACACTCTTTGTTTCATTTAAAAAAATCTCTCATGTAATTTCACTGTATATTATTGCATCATATCAATTCTTGCGGTGTATTGTTTTTGAACAATTAATTTTATATGATAATTTTATTTATTTTGTGTAACTTGTATGTGTATTGGCATTTTGTAGTTTGTATGTGTATTGGCATTTTGTTCTCTCACTCTACTCACCAGTTACAATACGATAGTAGCGATACACCAGGTAAGCAATCAGACGACTTCGGTTAATCATTTTACCAGTTAGCTCCAGGTCTCCCAATAATACTTAGTTGGGTAGTTTAATTATTTAAGTAATTTAATTATACAGGCCAATATCTAGAATGCTTTCTGTTCAGAAGTTAGCTTAAGACTGAATGCTAATTCTCAAAGCCTCAGATTAGCTTTCAAAGCGAACGGTCGTGTTTTTTTTGCGCCCCGATTTTTATTTTGTGTCTGTCAAACCAGCCGTGGTTTTTAATAATCTTCTTTAATTATCATATATTTATCATTTATTTTATGCATGCACATAAACTGCACTTTTCGCTCTCACTCTCTCTTCTTCTTTCGCTCTTCCACACAAAATCTAAATTTCTCAGCGTGCAGACTGCTCTCGTGCGGTTCTTTTAACAGCTCGCTTGAAAGTTTGGTCTTGTGTTTTCGTGGACAGTGGTCTGATTTCAGATAAACATGGAAACCGTAAATGTTGCCTGCTTTTATAAAAATTTTTGCCAGGCTATAAACCCTGAGCAGCCAAAAATTACTTGTTGGCTATGTGATAGAATAGTGCATACCATTATGGCCGTACAACTGATGACCTAGCAAAGGGTAAAAATCTAAATTACTGTTGTGATGCTTGCCTTGTGGTTGCGAACGAGATGAAATCGTTTATGCGCCAAACTAAAGATGGCTTGAAAGAACTGATCAACAGTTTTGGCGTAGCTAGAGATAGTTTTCGTCGAGCCGATGATCTTCTTTCCGGGCTTAATTCAAAGTTTAATAGCCTTAAGCTATTAGATGAATCTCCAAAGCGCAAAAAAGCCGCTGGTGGTAGGCTGCCTAAGGCCCCGCAACCACGGGCAAATGATCAACAGGACTCCACAACTGATCAGCTGTCAATCGCAGAAAATCCGCATATGTTGCTAAGATCGGCAGCTAAAAAGATTCGTAGCAAACCGATCAATCCGCTGTGGAGGGACCCCACCCTGTGATTGCTAAAAATTCCGAATTGTCTGCACTGGTTTCTCAACTAGTGATTCCACCTGTCTCGATTAGTTTACCACCACAAGGGAACATTGAGTCCGGACTACCGACACAAGTTGGCACTTTAGAAATACAATCTGCAGGGCCCAAACCCCTCGCGGTGGTTCCACTAAATTTTCGTTTCTCGGCTTTCCCCTGATCATACATCGTCTGATGTATTGTCTTATATACAAGACAAAACAAAAGCCGAGAATATAAAAGTGGAAAAAATTTAACTTCTCTTACGCTAGGGACATATCATCTTACAAGATAACTGTCCCAAACGAGCTTTTTTCGACCATATGTTCGGGTGATTTTTGGCCGGATAGTATGGTGGTAAAAGATTTCGAAGCTAAGATCAAAAATAGGAAAAACGGGCCCGTGGAAATTAAACTTTTATAGCTGGATTTAATTGGTCCTCACAATTCCCTCATATATGGAAGGAGTCGCTTGTGATTCCTCTTCATAAAAAAGGTAGCAAACTGGATGCAAGCAATTACAGAGGAATCTCTAAATTGTCGGCTATCCCAAAACTTTTTGAAAATGTTATCACTCCTCATTTGAGCAACTTTGTAGATCAATCATATCACCGTGTCAGTACGGTTTTATGAAACGCAGATCAACAACCACTAACCTCTTGGAGCTAACTTCTTTCGTAATACAGGGTTTCAAAAAGAATCTCCAAACAGATTTCATCTACACTGACTTCAGTAAAGCATTTGACTCTGTTAATCATTAGCTTCTAATAAGAAAACTTGATCTTTGAGGTTTCCCTGTTGATCTTCTAAATTGGATTTCAAGCTATCTGAATGGCAGGACGCAATGAGTCCACTTTAAAAATTCTTTGTCTTCAATTCTCAGTGTCACATCCGGTGTCCCAAAAGGGAGCCATCTTGGTCCGCTTCTTTTTACATCCCCTTAATAATAAAACATTCGCGTGTACTTATGTACGCAGACGATGTTAAATTATGCCTCCAGCACAAGAACACTTTGTGCCATTTGGACTTACAATCTGATCTAGACCGATTTCAAATATGGTGCTGTGATAACGTATTAGACTTAAATGGCTCCAAGTGTAAAGTTATGACCTTTTGTCGTGTCAACCCTATACGCACGACTTACACTCTAAGTGGGTGCCCATTGGACAGAATAGCACGGGTTGATAATCTTGGTGTTCTTCTGGACCCTAAACTAAAATTTTCTCACCACATTTCGACTATTGTCAATAAGACCAGGGGTGTGCTTGCATTGCCTTAACGTTATTATTATTTGAAAATAGATTAGAAATAGCCAAATCTATGTACATATTATCACAAAATAAATTTCAATAATTACTTTATATAAGAATATTTGTCATTAGAGTATTCATCTTGCGGTGTGTGAAAAATTAATAAGGCAATGATTGTTGAGTACTTGTGTCCGCACTTCGTGCCTCAAGATATGACCAAAGCAATGACACTAGAATATTTCTAGTGTCTTTAATATGACTTTTGCAATAAACAGTTATCATATTTTTATTTATTTTATAAATTTTTATTTTCTACTTCGTATTATTTTTATCAAATATTTATTTCTCGATGTATTGTCTTCTTTTTGGAAAATTTATATTTTAAATTACAGTAGTTTTAATAATTTAATAATAAAATTGTCAGATGAGAGACAAATTAGAATTGAACATAAATATAAATGTGTAAACGGTAGCTAATTCGAGCGGCGATTTTAACAAACGAATTTAAAAAGCTTTAAAATTATAATAGTCAGGGCGCGAATTTTTAAAAATTCCACCCAAACTTCTCCACTCATTGTCCCGCATCCTTCTGGTCTCCTTTTGTTCAAGTTACGGGGTTTGGACTGTCACCCGCTCTCCGCTCCCTCTTACGCTCTCCCGCTCTTCACCTCAGAGTCTCCAAGGAGTCTCCGCTGCGCTTGGGATAGCCTAACTAATTAGAATAAGCATCAGTGTAAAAACTAACCACAGCGAATAAACATACGCCCGGTCGCGCCCGCGCAATTACGAAAAGTCTGGTGTTCGCTTTTCTTCGAGTGTTTCTTTTCAGCATATTTGAATTCCAGGCCAGCATCCCCCTACATCCCAACATTTTGGTCCTTCGAGCCGGATCACCTGGATTTTCAAGTTTGTCCATCAGCGAACAAATTATAAGATAAGTACGAAATTTCCATTCCTTTTAATTGCCGGTCTGCAGCAAAAGGTTCGAAAATCCAATTTCATTCAATTTGCTGTAAGATTTATTGTCAAATCTAACGGATTTCTCCGACAAAAGGCAATTAAATAAAAGTACTTATCCATTCTCACGGGCGCCGCCATATTACCCACCGTTTTCCTTTCACACTCATTCGTGAAAATTTCTATGTCCAAATTTCCGAATATATTTAAATATTAATCCAGTCCGATAGTGCAAAATTCCAAATGTGAAAAAGTGAATAATTTGTGCCAAGTTCAGTGAAAATTTCTAAGTCCAAAGCTCTGCCAAAATGGGCAAAAAAATTCTGTTCTCGTTTCACTGTGTCAAACGCAAGCCAAATTCATTTCGCAACACATTTTTGCTTTAACTCCGCAGTCCACTTATTACAATTTGCTTTGCTATCGAAGAATACAACAACGAAACAAACAACACATACCCTCTGGTCATTCCAAATAAAATATAAATTAAACATTTACCGGCCAGTTCCAAATATATTACATCAACATACACTACATCCATTTACATATCATATATATGACATCAACATATACTACATCTATATAGTGACATATCCATAAGTCCCTAAGACTTAAGCATATGCCTACATACTAATACACTTACAACATATACACCCCAATACAACATACACTACTCCGGATGTACCCAACAGATACCAGAAAGAATAAGATTGTTAAAAAAACCCCAATTCTAGATAAGTCACCCACTGGTAGACTAAACATCCGTCCCCTAATTTAAACAATTCCCTGCTTAAGCCTCACCCCATCGTCACATTCCCACGTTCAAAGCTCGGAGCCGCAATCCCGAAAAACAAAAGTATCGATTTCAATAAACAAATTATAAGAATCTAAGAGCACTTGTATCCAAGAGCAAATGCACTTGAATCCAAGAGAAACGCAAAGCTTTTTCTCTTCACGATCAGAATCCTAAAGTCTAAAGTCCATATTAGAAAAGCTCGATACCGAGGCTTGAACGTCAATCAAATCAGAATAATTATCAGAGTTCAGTTTGGGATCTAATTGTAAAAGGTCGGTGTTCTTCTCAAATAAAAAGATTGTAATCATTTAGTGAAATAAAAATTATATTTTTTTTCACTTATAAATATTGCAAGTATTTAATTGGCGCAGTCGGTAGGATCCAATAAAATAAAAGAGTCCTTTTAGTACGGTACTGATCAACTGAAGGATATGCTATACGACTAGCTATCCAAGATCAGCGAATTAAAATAGTGATTCAAAAATATTTTAGAGATCCGCAAAAGAATCTACGTGAAAGTAGTATTCAAAATAAAATCCTGTGCGGTCGGAAACAAAAATTAATTTAAATTTTTTAATTCCGAAACTTAAAACCAAGTTTAAAGAAAACTTAAAATCAAGAAACTTAAAACCAAGTTTAAAGAAAACTTAAAATCAAGAAAACTTAAAACCAAGTTTAAAGAAAACTTAAAATCAAGAAAACTTAAAACCAAGTTTAAAGAAAACTTAAAATCAAGAAAACTTAAAACCAAGTTTAAAGAAAACTTAAAATCAAGAAAACTTAAAACCAAAATAAGCACCAGAAAACTAAAAGACATCATGGCAGTCCCACAACTCTCAGAAACACACCTAAACCAACTGCTAAACCAAATCAAAGAATTAAACTACTACGATGGCACCTGGCAAATTATCTGGATTCGTCAACCAAGTGGAACAACTGCTCAGTTTATACCCAACACAGGAAGCAAGACAGGCGCACGTCATATATGGAGCAGTGAAGCGGTTATTAGTGGATTCAGCCTTAGAAGTCGTAACCCAGGAAAGAGCTAACACATGGCTGGACATGAAGAAAGCACTGGCAATGGCATTCAAAGACCATAGACCTTATGTAACTCTCATCAGACAATTAGAAGACATATCATACCCAGGAAGTATCTGTAAGTTTATAGAAAAATTAGAAACACAATACTGGATTATGTTCGATAAGTTAGAATTAGAAAGTGACCATGTTGATAAATCGAATTATACCGAAATCTTAAACAAAACTGTTAAATCAGTAATAGATCGAAAACTGCCGGATAGAATTTATATGTCTTTGGCACGTAAAGATATTGATACAATTTATAAATTAAAACAAGCATCAATGGAATTAGGCCTTTATGATGCTATTCCAGAAAATCACCGTTCTAATAGAACAGAAATGAATAAACGTAGGAACAGGGGAAACTATAATCAAAATAATAATCAAAAATATTACAATAATAGAAATCACAACTACAGTAATTATTATCCTAGCACGAATCAGAATCATAATACACAACCACCTCAGAATTCGACTCAACCTATGACAAATCAAAACCAATATTCACCGCGTTTCATACCGAATAATCAAAGAGGGAATTATTATGCATTTAGACGAGACTTAACACAAGCTCAGCAGAACAACCCACTTAATAACACCCTTAACTTCCAACCTTCGACATCGAATAATATTAACAGACAAGGGCCAGTAAAAAGACAACGCGAGAGTCAGAGTGACCAAAGCAGGATGGATGTAAATTTTCATCAAGCTGCCTCGGACACTCAAATGGTAGAGAAGGACATACAAGTCCCTATGTAAAAATAATTCATCATAATAAAAATTATAAGGGAATGATCGATACAGGATCATCAATTAACATCATAAGAGAAAATTTTGAGAACTTAGAAGAAAAGGAAGAAAACCTAACAGTATACACTATTAAGGGACCAATAAAACTAAAGAAAAGTATAATAATAAAACCTACTTCAGTATGTCCGTCTGCTCAAAAATTCTACATTCACAAATTTTCTGATAACTATGATTTCTTGTTAGGTCGAAAGTATTTAGAAGATACAAAAGCTAAAATAGATTATGCTAACGAAACAGTAACACTAGGCTCAAAAGTATTTAAGTTTCTCTATGAAGAAAAGAAGGGCGAGACCGCATCCAAATGCCTTAACCCACAAGAAAAGAATGATTCCGCTCTAGTGGACAGAACCAAACCAAAAATGCAAAAGGTTAAGACCGCACCTAAGTGCCTTAAACCAAAGCATCAACAGCAGAAGAAAGAGACCGCATTACCCAAATGCCTCATTTCAAATGTTGTTAAAGACACAGTGGACAATGATGTAACACATCTCGATCCCATGTCCGTTGACAACGATATAGTCAACTTCGCGATTAATAATGAGTTACGCGAATGTAACGAGTATAGACTCGAACACTTAAATGCAGAGGAAGTTGAATGTTTAAAGAAGGTCCTATACGAATATAGAGACATTCAGTACAAAGAGGGCGAAAATTTGACCTTCACCAGTACTATTAAACATGTCATCCAGACTCAACACGAAGACCCAGTATACCGTAAACCCTACAAGTACCCTCAAAGCGTTGACCAAGAAGTTAACAAACAAATTAAAGAAATGATAGAACAAGGGATTGTTCGCAAATCGAAGTCCCCTTATTGTTCTCCTATTTGGGTGGTCCCCAAGAAGGCAGACGCCTCTGGGAAACAAAAATTCAGGTTGGTAGTCGATTACAGGAACCTAAATGAGATAACTGTTAACGACAAATTTCCCATTCCCCGAATGGATGAGATATTGGACAAACTAGGTAGATGCCAATACTTTACCACTATAGATCTAGCCAAGGGTTTTCACCAAATCCAAATGGATGAAAATTCTATTGCAAAAACAGCTTTTTCAACTAAGCATGGGCATTATGAATATACTCGTATGCCTTTTGGTTTAAAAAACGCTCCAGCTACTTTTCAGAGATGCATGAATAATCTTCTGGAAGATTTAATCTACAAAGACTGTTTAGTCTATTTAGACGATATTATTGTTTATTCCACTTCATTGGAAGAACACATTTTATCCCTAAAGAAAGTCTTTGAAAAACTGAGAGACGCTAATTTAAAGTTGCAACTAGATAAATGTGAATTCATGAAGAAAGAAACTGAATTCCTAGGACACATCGTCACAACAAATGGCATCAAACCAAATCCAAATAAAACTAAAGCAATTACAAATTTTCCATTACCCAAGACACCTAAGCAAATAAAATCATTTTTGGGATTATGTGGATTCTATCGCAAGTTTATTCCTAACTTTGCCAAAATAGTTAAACCCATGACCCTCAAATTAAAGAAAGGTGCTATAATAGACACCAAATGTAAAGAATACATCGAATCATTTGAAAAATTAAAAGTTTTGATAACTTCAGACCCGATATTAATCTATCCTGATTTTTCAAAACCTTTTTCTTTGACAACTGATGCTAGCAACGTAGCTATTGGTGCAGTGTTATCACAAAATCACAAGCCAGTTTGTTATGCCAGTAGAACGCTAAACGAACATGAAATCAACTATGCTACGATTGAAAAAGAATTGTTAGCTATAGTTTGGGCTACAAAATATTTCAGGTCATACTTATTCGGCAGACCATTTGAAATATTAAGTGATCACAAGCCACTGGTATGGCTCAACAACATTAAAGAACCAAACATGAAATTGCAAAGATGGAAAATAAAACTTAATGAATTCGATTATAAAATCAAATATCTTCCAGGCAAAGAAAACCATGTCGCGGATGCTCTTTCCCGCACGAAAATAGAAGAAGTTATGGTTGGCGAGGTCGCAAACAGCGCAGACGCAACTATACACAGTGCCATTGAAGATAATCTAAATTACATATCCATAACAGAAAGACCAATAAATTACTTCTCTCGACAAATAGAGATAGAAAAAGGCGATAACGATACAACAAGTGTACAACATTTCTTTCAAAAATTAAAGATTAAAATAGTCTATAAAGAAATGACATCTGAACTCGCCAAAAATCTCATTAAGGAATATGTGTGTACCAAAAAGAGTGCAATTTATTTCCCTAATGACGAAGATTTTCTGATCTTCCAGAGAGCGTTTACTGAAATTATAAGCCCTAACAATTTCACAAAACTCTTGAGATGTACCACAAAGTTAATTGATATACTAACGTATGCAGAATTCAAAGATTTAATCTTAAAGAAACATAAGGAACTTTTACATCCGGGTATAGAAAAAACAATCAATTTATTTAAAGAAGAATATTACTATCCTGATAGTCAAAAGCTTATTCAAAACATTATCAATGAATGTGAAATTTGTAATCTAGCAAAAACAGAACATCGAAACACGAAATTGACATATGAGACTACACCAGAAATATTTAACACAAGAGAAAAATACGTGATAGATTTTTATCTCACAGGAAACCAGATCTTCTTATCTTGCATTGATATCTATTCGAAATTTGCATCACTAGTTGAAGTAAAAAGTAGAGATTGGCTAGAAGCAAAAAGAGCCATTACTAAAATATTCAATGATATGGGAAAACCGCAAGAAATTAAAGCAGACAAAGACTCAGCTTTTATGTGTATAGCCTTACAAAATTGGTTAAGATCTGAAGGTGTACAAATTTCTATAACGACTAGCAAAAATGGTATATCTGATATAGAAAGATTCCACAAGACCGTAAACGAAAAGCTAAGAATCATTGGTAGCGAACAAAATATTGAAGATAGGTGCACAAAATTCGAAACAATTCTATACATATACAATCACAAAACTAAACATAATAGTACTAAAAGATTTCCAGCAGACATTTTCCTATATGCAGGCAGTCCAGATTTTAATGTACAACAAAACAAAATCGATAGGATAGAATACCTCAATAAGAATAGACACGATTTTGAAGTTGATATAAAATATAGACAAGCCCCACTTGTAAAAAGTAAAATAACCAATCCATTTAAAAAGACATGAAGAATTGGACAAGTAGATGATAAACATTTCGAAGAAACAAATCATGGCAGGAAGATCGTTAACTATAAGTCAAAATTTAAGAAACAGAAAAAGTTTAATAAGAGCAAATATGATAATTCCAGACCAACCAAAGAAGCACAAAGTACACAACATACTTCTAATAATGCTTAGTTGCATACTATCACTTATCATCACGGTCAAGTGCAACAATATAGAAGTAAATCCAATAAACGCGAAAAATGGATACCTTATATTCCAAACAGGAACAATGGAAATTCCAACCAGCTATGAATACCATTATTTAAGCATAAACATAACAAAGACAATGCTCATGTTCGAAGATATAGTAAGTGAAGCAAACAACTATCCTAATGTACCACAAATACAATATTTAGTCGACAAATTAAAACGAGAAATAAATGGGTTAAGAATTATTAGTCGAAGTAAAAGAGGTCTTTTAAACGTAGTAGGAAAAGCATACAAATACTTATTCGGCACTTTAGATGAGGATGACAGAGAAGAGTTAGAAGAAAAAATAAACAACATGTCAGAAGACTCTGTAAAAACCCATGACCTAAACACGATTCTAGATGTAATCAATAGTGGTATAGATATAATTAATAAGCTCAAAGTAGATAAAGAACGACACCAACAAATTGCGGTACTAATATTTAACCTAGAGCAATTTACAGAATATATAGAAGACATAGAATTGGGTATGCAATTAACCAGACTAGGAATTTTCAATCCAAAATTACTAAAGCATGACTATTTAAAACATGTAAATTCAGAAAAAATGCTAAAGATAAAAACGTCAACCTGGCTTAAAACAGACACGAACGAAATTTTGATTATTTCCCATATTCCTAGCGAGGTTACTAAAGTTCCAATATTCCAAATTGTTCCGTACCCAGATGAACATAATTATATTCTAACCGAGCAAATATTCGATAAATTCTACATATTTGATAACCAAGTATTCCATAAAGATACCAATAGGGTAATATTCGACAAATGTATTATTGGAATCATCAAACAAGAGCAAACTCAATGCAAATATATTAAAACACATAAAAATTACCAAATAAATTATATAGAACCAAATATACTATTAACATGGAATATTCCTGAAACAGCTGTTAACCAAGACTGTACAAACAATAAAATATTAATTTCAGGAAACAACATCATTAAAATTAAAAATTGTACCATGCAAATAGATGAATTCTTAATCTCTAATAATCTAGCAGACTTTACACAAACAATTTATATCACCAACAACGTAACACGTCTAGAACCAATAAATCAATTACAAACGAGAGAAATGATAGAATCCCATGTAAAACTCTATAACTTTTTCCAAATTATATGCATTACAACGTTCGTCATAATGATAATTAGTTTGACTGTGTATGTAGCATATAAGTTTAAAAATATACCTAAGAAAATTATTGTCAAATATCGTAAGCAAAAAGAACACACGCACCTTGAAAATAATGTCAATGAAAATATTCAACAAGGAAATAATATTACCTTATACCCAAATTTAACGACCTGAGGACAGGCCAAATTCAAAGGTTGGGGGAGTGACATATCCATAAGTCCCTAAGACTTAAGCATATGCCTACATACTAATACACTTACAACATATACACCCCAATACAACATACACTACTCCGGATGTACCCAACAGATACCAGAAAGAATAAGATTGTTAAAAAAACCCCAATTCTAGATAAGTCACCCACTGGTAGACTAAACATCCGTCCCCTAATTTAAACAATTCCTTGCTTAAGCCTCACCCCATCGTCACATTCCCACGTTCAAAGCTCGGAGCCGCAATCCCGAAAAACAAAAGTATCTATTTCAATAAACAAATTATAAGAATCTAAGAGCACTTGTATCCAAGAGCAAATGCACTTGAATCCAAGAGAAACGCAAAGCTTTTTCTCTTCACGATCAGAATCCTAAAGTCTAAAGTCGATATTAGAAAAGCTCGATACCGAGGCTTGAACGTCAATCAAATCAGAATAATTATCAGAGTTCAGTTTGGGACCTAATTGTAAAAGGTCGGTGTTCTTCTCAAATAAAAAGATTGTAATCATTTAGTGAAATAAAAATTATATTTTTTTTCACTTATAAATATTGCAAGTATTTAATTATATATATTACATCAACATACACTACATCCATATACATTGCATATATTACATCAACATATACTACATCCATATATATTACATCAACATATACTACATCCATATACATTGCATATATTACATCTACATATACTACATCCATATATTACATATATTACATCAACATATCCACATACATATATTACTGACATACATTGCGCACATTATCTGCATTCCCTTTAAACGTACACCAAAGTTTAAATTGTTTCCCGTCGGCAAATCCAAACCACAAATAAAATTTATTCCGAGTGCCGACGCGGAAAAGGCGTTTTGTTTTCCATCAATTTTTTCCGTAAATTTCCAAATTAATTTCCGAGCAATAAATTAAAAGCGGTTTTATTTTTTTTTTTTAACAAGTAATTTTTTCAATATTTATTAAATTATTTATCTTTTTTTTTTTTTTGAAAATTTTCAAAAAAAAAATTATCCATAAATAAATAATACGACCGCCAAATACAAGTCGTCCACCCGACAAATATTTTTTCCTGTATTGCTTGGATATTAATTTGTGTTTGTTTTAGAAGTACTTACAACGCGGAGAAAAGACTCCAATTCCACCATTCCATTTTCTCCGTTTCCAGTTGTAAACAAACAAAAAAATTTTCTTCGTTCTAATAAACATTTTATTTCACCGTGTTCCTCATTCCAAGTGTTCCAACCGTAAATAAGGTGGACCTAATTACCATAAATCACAGGTCATTTATACAATTCGCTGTTCACTCCGAGTCACCTGTCCAATTAGTCTAAACTACGGCGTTTCCACTTCGCAATTTCTACACCACTTTCTCACCCATTAATCCTATACGGTCATTTTCCGCTGCTTTTACCGTTCACGGCGGCAAGCTTAAATTTATTAAGTGCAGTCTGAGAAATCTGTCTACTTTTCAAAAGTGTGACCGGGCTCCAAACCCGCTTCCCTTCCATTTCGTATTTCTTCGATTATGCTCATCGGAGACGATAAAAAGAAATTGTCCGCTGACAAACCCAGGCCTATTTTTTCACCACAAGGGCCCAAGAGCCCAAGAATCCCAAGCATTTCGGTGAAAACGCCTGCGGAGATTTCCGACGACTGTGCTACTCCATCCAAAGCCACAGTACAGCGCACAGCTAAAAATATGGATGCTTCCGATCTGACCGCTTAAGCGAATTTGAGGCTCGGATCAACACTCCGGAATCCGCAGCTCCAACCGTCACGATGCTTAGCGTCCGTCGCGACCAAGTCCGAAGCCTATGGGACAAGGTTGAAAAGGAATTCGACCTCTGCTCAGAGTGCCTTGTGTCAGCAGGCGAAGCGGCAGCAAGCAACATGCCTATTCTCAGGGCTAAATACAGTTATTGCTATTCAGTCTATGAAAGGTGTGTTGCCCAGCTCGTTGATAAAATCGAGCAGGGCACGTCTCAGTCCATCCCAGACGCAAACGTTGCGCCCCAGGCCTACATTTCCTCTGGCTGTCGGTTGCCTCCATGCGATACAGAAGTTTTCGCAGGCGACTATCTTCGCTGGCCGACTTTCCGGGATCTTTTCACAGCCATTTATATCAATAATCCACGGCTGACTCCGGTTGAAAAGTTATTCCATTTAAATGCCAAAACAAGTGGCGACGCGCATGCCATAGTTTCGATTTCGCCTCTCACCAACGAGGGTTTCCGCTCTGCGTGGGAAAACCTAATAGAGCGTTTCGAAAATAAACGATTGTTGGTAAACAGTCAATTGAAAATACTGTTTAATGTGCAGTCGATAAAACGAAAATTAATTTAATCCAAGCAACTTAGTAAAATTCTGTTGCTTTTGCTTACACAAGCCTTTCGTTAGTACATCTGCAACATTTTTATCAGTGGGTACATATTCAAGAATTATTTCATTACATTCTACTTTTTCACGAACAAAATGATACTTAATATCTATGTGCTTAGTGCGTTTATGGTGTACTGGATTCTTCGCAATATGATGAGAACTTATGTTGTCGCCACATATAGTTAATGGTCCATCTAATGACCATCCAATCTCTAAAAGCAAACGGCGAAGATACACCGCTTCTTTTGCAGCCGTGGATAAAGCAACGTACTCTGCTTCTGTGCTGCTCATGGCGACGACGCTCTGCTTAGCTGAAGTCCATGAAAACGCACTGCCTCCAAGGAAGAATGCATACCCACTGTATGATTAGCGATCTGACAGGTCGTTTGCCCAGTCTGCGTCGGCGAAGCCCATTACCTGTTCGCCGCTGTATGTGATTTTGAGATCAACCGTGGCTGAAAGGTATCTCAAAACATGTTTCGCTGCAGTCTCGTCTTCACTGTGTGGATCAGTATTTCTTTGCGACAGTTTGCTCACTGTATGCAAAATGTCTGGTCGGCTCAAGACTGCTAAATACATAAGGGAACCGATTAATGATTGAAATTGTGTTATATTTACCTTGACACAATTCTCATTTCTACAACCCATCTTATAACCAGGGTCTAGCGGCGTAGCTGCGGGACGACAATTTTGCATGCCATATTTATCCAATAGGTTTATGATGAACTGCTTCTGGCATAGCGAAATCGACCCTCTTGTACTTTCTCGTTGGATTTCCATGCCAAGGAAATAATTTAGTTGGCCGCCATCATGTATGTCGAATTTATTTGCGATCTTCCTCTTAATCGCGCTGATCTCGTTCTCGTCGTAGCTGATGATGATTAGATCGTCGACATATACTGCAATGTAGCTGTGTTGTTGCTGCTTTGCGTACAGGCACGCCTCATTTTTGCTGCGCTTGAAACCAATGCTCTTTAAAACTTCGTCCAATGTGTCATTCCAGAAACGCCCAGACTGTTTAAGTCCGTAGATCGCCTTTTGAAGCTTTAATACTTTGTTTGGATGCTTCTCATCAATGAAGTTTTGTGGTTGCCTCATATACACTTCTTCTTGAAGTCTGCCGTTTAAATATGCGGTTGATATGTCAACCTGGTGCATGCATAGCTGTTTTTCTGCTGCTATAGCGAATAGCATTGTGATGGTTTCGTAGCGGATTACTGGAGAAAACGTTTCCGAATAGTTGACGCCCATCTTTTTGCCCACAACCTTGAGCAACAAGTCTTGATTTAAACTTTTGTATATTTCCCTCTTTATCCTTTTTGACGCGAAGGACCCACTTAGATCCTATGGCCTTCTGTCCTGGAGGTAAATCACACAATGTCCATGTGTTATTTGAAATGAGAGCATCATATTCTTTCTGCATTGACGTCTTCCAGTCTTGGGCATGCTCGCCCCGTAAAGCGTCTCCAACGCACTGTGGCGTCTCAATGTCTTCAATGTAATTGAGGCTGTTGTATTGTTTTCTGGGTCTACCGGACTTACCACTGCGAATAATTTTTGGTCTGCCGGGTCCACGTCGAGGTGCGTTGCTTTCTTGCTCTTGTACGTCTGGTACGATCTCCTCCTCAGTGAGAATTTGCTTTTCATCTCTTGCGCTTACAAACTCCTCCTCCTCTTCACCGGAGTCATAGCTGTCGTAAGAATTACTGCTCTGCTCGACCACCATGGGCATAGCCTGCCGCTGCTGCTCTGGTACTTGGATGTTTGACTCAAGGTGAATGATGTTTGTAGCGAAGTCATTATTTTGTTCCGAAATAGTGCATTTTTTAGATTCAGTGTTATCAAACTCACCCTCTACAAATTTGACATCACGACGTGCAACAATGATACGTTTTTCCCGATCGTATAAACGGTAAGCTTTAGCTGTTGAAGAGTATCCTACAAATATATACTCTTTTCCTTTTGCCTGGAACTTGCTTTTTCTTGTCTTATTCAGTGCAAACGCGCGAGATCCGAACACTCGCAAATGTTTAACGGATGGCTTCCTATTTTGCCATATTTCGAAGGGTGTAGCCGCCCATGAGTGCTTTGGAAGGGCACCTGTTACGCAAATATGAAGCTGTGGACACGGCCTCGGCCCACAAAAACTCCTCTAATTTCGCATGAATCAGCATACTTTTGGCCATCTCGACGATCGTTCGATTAGCGCGTTCCGCGACGCCGTTTTGTTGTGGTGTATACGGAACCGTTAATTGCCTTTTGATGCCGCAGGTGTTCAAATACTCTGTAAACTGCCGGTTTACATATTCTGTCCCGTTGTCACTTCGCAAAGCTTTTATTTTCTTGCCCGTTTGGCACTCGACATATGATTTGAACAATTTGAATTTATCAAACACTTCGTTCTTTGCATGCATAAAATATATAAATATTTTCCTTGAATAGTCGTCTATGAACGTGACGAAATACTTGTTGCCGCCTAAAGAACTAACATTCATTGGCCCGCACACGTCACTGTGAACTAGTTCCAGTACACTTTGCGGAGATCTCTCGCTATTCTGTGGGAATGGCAATACGTGTATTTTTGCCATATTGCATGTGTCACAATTAATATTCACCGACATATTTTTAACGTCCACGCCAATTACTAGCTCTTTTTCTTTGATTTCTTTTAAACATTGAAAATTTAAATGACCAAACCGATTGTGCCATGTTGCCATGCGAGAAGAATCATTCAACAAATGAACCGCACCGTTTTTAGAGCTACTTGTAAATAAATACAAATTGTCGTCTTGCATTGCTCTCATCATCACTTCACCTTGTTTGTTTTTTATCACCGCCGCCTTTTTATCAAAAGTAGTTATGTTTTCGTACCCCGCGGACGTGCTCACTGATAAAAAATTCATATGCAATGATGGAACGTAAATTACATCTCGTAATTCAATGTTTACATTTTGTGATTTAAGCATAACAGTCCCGATGCCGCTCGATTTCACGAACTTATTAGCTGCTAGCATAATCGATGTTTCCTTATTAATGAAAGATGTAAACAATCCCTTGTCACAACACATATGCGACGTGGCACCACTATCAGCACATCATATGTTCTTCCTTTGAGTGGTAGCACTAATATGCATCAAGCAGTTTGATTACTCCTTGCTTTCCCCTAGTTTTTTATGCCTCTCTTTGTTCGGGCATTCTCGTGCTCGGTGACCGAATTTCTCGCAAATGTAGCATTTGCCCTTGAAACTATGTTTTTCAAGGTTATTTTCTTCGCGTTGTTTTTGCTTTACAGTTCCATGTAATTTTTTATGTACATACACGGCTTGGACAGAACCTTCGCGATCGTCCCTCTCTTGCTTGCGCGCTCCTTCTTCCATAAGCTTCACTTTTACCGTTTCGAATGTCGGCAGCGTGTCGCGTGTTTCGATCGCTACAACGAAATTTTCCCACGAATTTGGTAAACTGGATAACAACATGATGCTTTTTAATTCATCATTAATTGTTATGTCCATCTCAACTAATTTGTTGACTGTTTCAGCAAATTTATTGACATATTGAACAACGTTATCCCCTTCAAGCATTCTCAGCCTTGATAGTTTTTGATATAACTGCACTTTTCTGATCGGGCCACCTGGCAAATGTACATCACACAATTTTTTCCATGCGTCTGCTGCTGTTGTGCATGCCTTTATATGCATTAACTGCGTTGCTTTTAAATTTAAAAACAAACTTGCCAGGGCCTTTTGATCGAGCATATTCCATCTTTCGGAATCTTCAGAGCCATCTTCTGGCTTTACATATTGACCACAAACGACTTTCCATAGATCTGCTGTTATAAGCACACTACGCATTAAAATGCTCCATACGTCGTAATTGTCGTCGCCTAATTTTTCTATTTGAATTGACACACTCATTTTGTCGAATTCCGCAAATTAGTTTTTATTTATTTCGAGTTTCAACCGGACGCGTGTTAGTCCACTTAATTACTTTGAATTATTCAAACCGAAAACTTAGCTTGCTGAAGGCCCATAACCAAATGTTAGTGATTTACAGTACGATCAGGACAACCGTTATGTGCTTCTAGACCAACCGAGCAAATAAACACAGGAACGTAGTGGTGTAGTTGACGGTTTAATTGAAACTGAATAATGGGAATTTCACAATGACTTCTTAAGCTATAATTGAGCGTTGCCAGATCAAAACATATAAAGCTTATTTAAATTATAACGTAATTTCAACAATTATTATTATTATTATTATTATTATTCTTATTATTATTATTATTATTATTATTATTATTATTATTATATGTATAAAAATATTTATATAAAAAAAAAAATATATATATATATATAAATAAAAAACACAGCAAAACAAAATAATTCAGAATTAAAGCATTAAAAATATAAAAACGGTCAAGTATATACCTAGTAAAGTTTTAGTGATTCAACAGCGCGTTCTTATAATTTCATCATTCTCTAATAGTCCTTTTGAACACCTTTTTACAATCCTTTTGAAGCTCTAATATACTCGAAGCTGTGTTATCTAGTAGACCTTCAAAGTGCACTGCTGCATATGTCTCGTCTACTGATACGTTGTCTACTGATATGTTGTTCGGATACCTCAATGTTTTAAATTTCAAAATTTTCTCGTAGCTAGAATTGCAATGCAAGTTAAAACAATCCCAAACACACATAATATATACAAAAAAATTGTGTACAAACTATTCAAGGAATTCAAGCAAAGTTGCGAATTTACCTTTTTCTTATTTAAATTCCAACCATTTTTGACGGATAATTGGAATAGACCTTTTAACGTTTTTAAACGCAAAAATTGATTTCAAAATTTTAATCCTCTAATACAAAAATCGAGATACTTCAAAAAGAAAAGAGATCAGAATCCACAATAAAACTAGATGCAAGGACAAAAACATTAGTAGAAATAGCAGTAACAGAAAGGGAACGAATAATATATATAAACGAAACAGTAATACAGGAGGGAATATATATTAATGAGGCCATTTACAGAACAAATAATTACACAGCCAAAGTATAAATCATAAACGAAACTGATCAAGACAGAATGACAAGTGCTAATTATCCGATACATGTAGAAGTATATAATGCAGAGAGTTTTACAGAAACAGACACGTTAAAACAAACAAATATTGAAAACAATGACAATAGAGTTAAACTCAACATAAGAACAGAACATCTTAACAAAGAAGAATAACCTAAAATATTGATAACCACGGCGACCAATTGTCAGTAACAAAAGGAATAAAGCGTTATATTAGACTATTAGGTACTCTATAAGGGAAAACGAATAGATTAAGAATCAAGTTTCCGAGATGTGAAATCAAGGTATAATCAGAAATAGTCGCTCACCATGGAGTGCACCCGTTTGGTTGACACTCAAGAAAAGCGAAGCCTCTGCATAAAGATAATGGTTGTTCGTCGTAGATTTCAGAATAATGAATGAAAAACAAACAATTAAGGACAAATACCCATTACCATTAATTGACGAAGGACTGGGTTCGCTAGGAAAATCAAAATATTTCTCCACGCTGGACCTAAAAAGCGGGTATCATCAAATCAAAATGAACCCAAAGGACATAGAGAAATCAGCTTTCTTGGTAGCTTCGAATTTCGGGCATTTCGACAATCCAAAGGTTCATTATCAACTTGTTAGGGGATATAGTAGGAACATAGAAAAGCGAAGAAAAGCAATAATATTGGGCGAGAAGTACAAGTAAGTGCAATCGCTCGAAATATGTCAGAGTGACTTCGTAGTGGGTGGCTTTGTAAGTCATCATATAAATTATTGAATTCGCCTTTTCCATTTCTATTGCAGTTAAAGGGGTGGACGGCAGTTTTTTGTTTAACAAAAAGTTAATAGTTGCGCTAATACAAAAAATTCCTCATCCGAATCCATCACGTTCACATAAATAATTAAAAGAGAGCAATGTAGCTCGTTTCCCGCCGTGTTCATAGCTTCCCGCTTCGCTTTGCTCCTTGCGCGAGTTACAATACGATAGTAGCGATACACCAGGTAAGCAATCAGACGACTTCGGTTAATCCTTTTACCAGTTAGCTGCAGGTAAGACAATTTCCAGGTCTCCCAATAAGTACTTTAATTATACAGGCCAATATCTAGAATGCTTTCTGTTCAGAAGTTAGCTTAAGACTGAATTCTAATATAGGAACATGATAATATATGTATACCATGCTTGGTGATCGCGAATCTGCTGACCCATCAGATTTGGTGAATGTCTCCGATTTGCTGAGCGGTTTCCGCCGACAATGTTGCAACATGAGAGTGCGACGAACTAGCAGCTCTGGTGTGAGGGTTTTAGGGAGAGGGCGGAGAAGACAGACTGCTGATGTGGTAAGAAGAGAGGACAATGAACTAACAGTTTTGGCGTGAAGGTTTTTGGGAGCGGGGGAGTAGATGTAGATACTGCTGATGTAGTAACTCCTCCCCCCTAGAATGAAGTGATGGCCATAACGATGGAATGGACGAAACGTAGTTGACCGAGGGAGTATGGTTGGGCAGGTAAGTAATGTTTCTTTTTACTACTAAGGCGTAGAGTATAAAGCTGACCAGGATGACACTCGATGCGCAGGTCAGGAATCGAAGATCAATCGTAGATTCCTTGACTTGGAGTATTTTGGCTTTATTTTCCTGAAGGGGAAGTATTATTTTGTTCAGGCTTAGATCCTCCATTGTTGTATTTATTGATATGTGCTTCGTTTCAGGTAGTGATAATTTAATCCTTTCTTCGTAGAACAACTCGCTGTCATCGTATTTGGTTCTTCTATAAATATGGAAAACTTTATATGGTTTATTATTGTCGTTCCTTCAATGAGGAATGGTTCAGTAACACTGGGTTCAGCACTTGTTCGATTTTTGCTGATAATAACGATCCATTGTTGCTCCGGTTACACTACTATCACGTCTGTGTTGATGATTTTTGCCTCGCAAATAGGGTTCATTCCTTGTATTACTTGTTTTATACAGTCTTTGTTGTCTATGTTGTTCTCCGCAGTTCTGGGGTCGCAGATGTATGTGCCATGTACTTTTGGGCATTTTTCTTGAAAACTTATCATATAATTAAATTTATCATCATATAATATAAATTTATGTAGAGTGAGAAAATTTGTGCCATTAATTGATAACTTAATTAAATGTGTATTTATCAAATATTGGAATCTTAATGTGAAATATAATTTTAGTTTGTTCGGATTCTATCTTTGAAAATCTGTGCAATATCTCTTAACTCGTCAATTGGTAAGATAAAGTTGGGAATTATATTGAATTTGGCCAATAATATACTTTCTGCTATATCGTTTATGTGGTTCTGAAAAACGTCTATATTGTTGTTTATTTAATATTTTTAATATTTGTATTAATATTTGTTTTAATATTTGTAAAGTTCTAACTCTTTTGTCTTCTACTACTAATTCCTTAGAAATGCTATTCTTAAAGTTATTAATATATTCTTCAATCTTTTCCTGTTCCTTATAAAAGAGTTTATAAATGTTATTAAAATTTATGATTATATCATTGTTGTTGGCTATCTGTTGCCAAAGATTTTTGTGTATGGTCTTTTCGTTCTCAAATATTTGGTTAAATTTGGTGTCAATTGTGGATGCGTCCTCTGCGTGCATGTTCCCGGTTACCTTTATAATCACATTACCTAATCCGTCTATTAAACCTCTCCTTTCTCTTCGGTTCGTGGTTAAGGAGTATATTTTTTCCTTAGCTTGATTTATTTTTCTTTGTAACGGGGTTATTGAATCATTTGAATCTTCGTCTCGTAAGTTCTGTAGGCTTGATTCTAATTTGTTGAGGTTGTTTATCAAATCGTTTAGCTCTATTATGTGTGCCACAGAATTAAATGTTTTAATGATCCTTGCTTCTCCCAGGATGATCTCCGCTAGGGGGGTATTGTCTTTAACATGCTGAACATGAAGCAGTTGAGCTGCTATCATGTGTAATCTGTAATGATATTATTATATTTTAATTACTATTTCGTCTAGTTCTTTTTTTAATTTTTGATTTATGTATTTTCTGCCTTTTGTTTGTTGTGAATGTTACCCCGTTGTCATTAGCTACTTTGTGCTTAGTGAATCTGGGAGTTAATTTATTTCTTCTATTTTCTTTTCTGAAAATAGTATCTTCCTCCTGTACGGCTACGGGTAGTGTTCTACCTTCATTTAATTTTTGAATTTTGTTTAGTTTTTGCGATTCTTCATTTATTTCAGTATATAACTGGGTCCTAAAACTGTCCAGTTCCCCCTAGTTATTCTTGTTGGCTAAATGCCTTGTAGGATTGTTCGAATATGTGTGTTCGTCCTGTAAAAACTTCGAGTGGGGTAAACTTGGTAGTCGAGTGTATGGCGCTGTTGTATGTAACAAATGGTTCTGCTAATATTAGGTCATGGTCTAAGTTGAGTCTTTATGTCTTTTTCTTTTCGAAAATGATCCTATAAAGTTATATGTAAATTTATCTCGTATTGATTGCAGAGTTCTTTAAAAAGAATTCCTGCAAATTCGGGATTGATGGGTTTTGAAGAAAAACATCATATGTTTAGTGATGTTAATGGAATCCCGAGATGGAGAAGTGTAACCCTCCGCGAATTTTGAAAATTTGTCTATCATTGTAAAATGATTTTCTTGTTAATCGAGTATTAATCAGTATTAACTGAAATATTAGTTTTTGGGGCTGCCTCATACTTGAGGGTTTGACAAATGTCACATTTGTTTATAAGCTGAGATATCTTTTCTTTTAAACAGGGGCAAAAAATCTGTCGCTTAATGTGACTAAAAGTTTCGTCTATACCTCTTTGATTGGTCTTGATATGATAGTCGGATATGTACCTTATCTGTTCTTCCTGAGTTCTTTGGGAAAGGTTGTGCATCTTATAATTTTGTAAGATTTATTTGGAGCGAAAAATGTTGCATACATTTTTTGCATTGATTCGAAAATTGTATCAGTGGTGTAGATTGCATGTGTTTTGTTTGATCTTAACACTGCCTTTAGTATGTCTATCATTGTCTTGTCATCAAACAAGGGCATAGAAATAATTCTTCTGATTTTATTTTTAAAAGGTGTTTCCACCGAGACGTTCGCACACTTTGCATCCTTTAATATAATTTGGATTGCAAATTCATTTATAGGTCTGTTAGAATTTAAAATTTCTGTATTAGCAGTAATTTGTCTAGTTTCGTTAGTGTCTTGAGCTCCACGACAATTCTACTCAATGCATCTGCCACCACGTTTTGAGAACCTTTCTTATATATAATTTTACAGTCAGATTCTAGGAGTTGGAGTTTCCATCTCACTAGCATAGAATTAGGTTCTTTAAGGTTTTTTAACCAAACCAAAGGCTTGTGGTGAGTGACCAGTAGAAATCTATTTCCGAATAAGTATGGTCTAAAATATTTTACTGACCACACTAATGCCAGTAGTTCTTTTTTAATAGTGGCATAATGCGTTTCGGACTCTGATAATGTTTTACTAGCATAAGCTATTGGTCTGTCGCTTCCTATAGCTCCTTGAGACAGTACTGCACCTATTGCTACGTTACTACCATCGGTAGTTATGATGAACGGCTTAGTGAAGTCGGGGTACTGCAGTATGGGGTCATTACATAAGAGTGTCTTGCAAAAATCAAACGTTTTGATATACTACTCGTCAATGGTCACGTCTGCCTTCCCTTTTAATTGTTGGGTTAAAGGTTTAGTGAACCTGGCGAAATCTCTGATAAATCTTCTATAATAGCCTAACAATCCCAAGAATGATTTAATTTCTTTTCTAACCTTCCATATGCTTTTATAGTTTCGATTTTCTTTGGGTTTGGCTTGACGCCCTTCTCGGTTACTATATGACCAAGGTATTCTATTTCTTTTTTTTTAGAAATTCCGACTTATCGGGTTGAAGTTTTTGATTTGCCTGAGTGAGCTTCTTGAAAATAGCATTTAGGTGGTCGATGTGTTCCCCTAAGGAAGTTGAGAATACTATTTATCGTCTAGATAAATAGAGCAAAATTGGCCGTTGAAATCGGCCAGGACATTATCCATCATCCTTTGAAAAGTTGCAGGTGCGTTAGATAAGCCAAAAGGCATTCGGATAAATTTGAAGGGTCCGCTTACCTCGGAGAACGCTGTCTTAGATCTATCTTTAGGGTCTACTTCAATTTGGTGATAACCACTAGCCAGATCTAGGGCCGAAAAATACTGAGCTCTGCCTAGTTGGTCTAGGATTTCGTTGATGTGTGGCATCTGTCTTTGATTGTCTTTTTGTTTAGTTGTCTGAAATCTACAACCAGTCTCCACTTCCTCTTATTTGAAGCGTCCAATTTCTTGGGGACCAGAAAAACCGGAGCACTCCAAGGTGAATGACTGTGCTTAATTATGTCTGGCTCTAGGAGTTTGTTAATTTGGTCGGTTATTTCTGTCTTTTCTGAAGGACTGTATCTGAAGGGTCTTTTGTGTACCGGGACTTCGTCAGTGGTAGTAATATTTTGCTTAATTATATTGGTGAAGGTTAATTTGTCTCCTTCCTTGTAAAAGATATTTGGGAATTGTTTGCATAACGTCTTGAATACATTTCTTTCTTCTGTGTTTAAGTGTTCTAATCTTAGCTTACTGTTTCCTTCTTTTTCCTTGTCCGAGCATACCGTGCCATGATCTTTAATGTCGTTTATTATTAAAAATTCGTCCGTGTTAAAATGGTTTACTTCTATTGGGGACTCTAGATAAAACTTTTCTTGCTTCTCCGAGTAGTTTGTCACTTCCATGCAACTATAATAGTTGAGGGCCGTGTATAGACCACCGGTAATAAACATGTTTTCTGAAATCTTTTGGTATGTATCGTAGCCGTTGAGCTGCTCGACCGTCGGCAATCCGTAATTTGGTTATATCGAACTCAATTTACATGCAGCCAACAGGTCGAGGCCAACTTTCACACAGGTTTGACACGGTAAACTTATTATGCTCCAACCAATGACTCTCAACCACACACTTGTAACACATTTTGATCTACAACATAAATGTTTATTTTTAATCTTCTTGATTTAAATATTTAAATAAAAATAATTAAATAAATTATAAAGATTTTTACACTTACAAGATTTATTCTGGTCACTATAATTGTTTTATTTGAACTTTTATGCAGCCAGAAACTTGTGTATTTTGATATATTCTGACCAATGTATTTGTTCTATTTGAACTCCTACATAGTCAGACACTTGTTTTATTTTTGATATATTTGGACCAATGAATTTGTTCTATTTGAACTCCCACATGGTCAGACACTCTTTGTTTCATTTAAAAAAATCTCTCATGTAATTTCACTGTATATTATTGCATCATATCAATTCTTGCGGTGTATTGTTTTTGAACAATTAATTTTATATGATAATGTTATTTATTTTGTGTAACTTGTATGTGTATTGGCATTTTGTAGTTTGTATGTGTATTGGCATTTTGTTCTCTCACTCTACTCACCAGTTACAATACGATAGTAGCGATACACCAGGTAAGCAATCAAACGACTTCGGTTAATCATTTTACCAGTTAGCTCCAGGTCTCCCAATAATACTTAGTTGGGTAGTTTAATTATTTAAGTAATTTAATTATACAGGCCAATATCTAGAATGCTTTCTGTTCAGAAGTTAGCTTAAGACTGAATTCTAATTCTCAAAGCCTCAGATTAGCTTTCAAAGCGAACGGTCGTGTTTTTTTTTGCGCCCCGATTTTTATTTTGTGTCTGTCAAACCAGCCGTGGTTTTTAATAATCTTCTTTAATTATCATATATTTATCATTTATTTTATGCATGCACATAAACTGCACTTTTCGCTCTCACTCTCTCTTCTTCTTTCGCTCTTCCACACAAAATCTAAATTTCTCAGCGTGCAGACTGCTCTCGTGCGGTTCTTTTAACAGCTCGCTTGAAAGTTTTGATCTTGTGTTTTCGTGGACAGTGGTCTGATTTCAGTAAACATAGAAACCGTAAATGTTGCCTGCTTTTATAAAAATTGTTGCCAGGTTATAAACCCTGAGCAGCCAAAAATGACTTGTTGGCTATGTGATAGAATGGTGCATACCATTATGGCCGTACAACTGATGACCTAGCAAAGGGTAAAAATCTAAATTACTATTGTGATGCTTGCCTTGTGGTTGCGAACGAGATGAAATCGTTTATGCGCCAAACTAAAGATTGCTTGAAAGAAGTGATCAACAGTTTTGGCGTAGCTAGAGATAGTTATCGTCGAGTCGATGATCTTCTTTCCGGGCTTAATTCAAAGTTTAATAGCCTTAAGCTATTAGATGAATCTCCAAAGCGCAAAGAAGCCGCTGGTGGTAGGCTGCCTAAGGCCCCGCAACCACGGGCAAATGATCAACAGGACTCCACAACTGATCAGCTGTCAATCGCAGAAAATCCGCATATGTTGCTAAGATCGGCAGCTAAAAAGATTCGTAGCAAACTGATCAATCCGCTGTGGAGGGACCCCACCCTGTGATTGCTAATTCCGAATTGTCTGCACTGGTTTCTCAACTAGTGATTCCACCTGTCTCGATTAGTTTACCACCACAAGGGAACATTGAGTCCGGACTACCGACACAAGTTGGCACTTTAGAAATACAATCTGCAGGGCCAAAACCCCTCGCGGTGGTTCCACTAAACTTTCGTTTCTCGGCTTTCCCCTGATAATACATCGTCTGATGTATTGTCTTATATACAAGACAAAACAAAAGCCGAGAATATAAAAGTGGAAAAAATTTAACTTCTCTTACGCTAGGGACATATCATCTTACAAGATAACTGTCCCAAACGATCTTTTTTCGACCATATGTTCGGGTGATTTTTGGCCGGATAGTATGGTGGTAAAAGATTTCGAAGCTAAGATCAAAAATAGGAAAAACGGGCCCGTGGAAATTAAACTTTTATAGCTGGATTTAATTGGTCCTCACAATTCCCTCATATATGGAAGGAGTCCCTTGTGATTCCTCTTCATAAAAAAGGTAGCAAACTGGATGCAAGCAATTACAGAGGAATCTCTAAATTGTCGGCTATCCCAAAACTTTTTGAAAATGTTATAACTCCTCATTTGAGCACCTTTGTAGATCAATCATATCACCGTGTCAGTACGGTTTTATGAAACGCAGATCAACAACCACTAACCTCTTGGAGCTAACTTCTTTCGTAATACAGGGTTTCAAAAATAATCTCCAAACAGATTTCATCTACACTGACTTCAGTAAAGCATTTGACTCTGTTAAGCATTACCTTCTAATAAGAAAACTTGATCTTTGAGGTTTTCCTGTTGATCTTCTAAATTGGATTTCAAGCTATCTGAATGGCAGGACGCAATGAGTCCTCTTTAAAAACTGTCTATCTTGTATTCTCCGAGTCACATCCGGTGTCCCACAAGGGAGCCATCTTGGTCCGCTTCAGTTTACCTTATTCATTTACGACCTCCCCTTAGTAATAAAACATTCGCGTGTACTTATGTACGCAGACGATGTTAAATTATGCCTCCAGCACAAGGACACTTCGTGGCATTTGGACTTACAATCCGATCTAGACCGATTTCAAATATGGTGCCGTGATAACGACGTGATAAGTTATGACCTTTTGTCGTGCCAACCCTATACGCACGACTTACACTCTAAGTGGGTGCTCTTTGGACAGAATAACACGGGTTGATGATCTTGGTGTTCTTCTGGACCCTAAACTAAAATTTTCTGACCATATTTCGTCTATTGTCAATAAGGCCAGGGGTGGGCTTGGTTTTATTAAAAGGTGGTCTAAGGATATTTTTTTTTGTTTCGAATTAGAATTTGATGATCCTTACTTGACTAAAACCTTATTTCCTTCGTTAGTCCGTCCGATTCTCGAGTACGGATCACCTGTTTGGAGTCCACAATACGCAGTCCACTCGGACCGCATTGAATCGGTCCAAAAAAACTTCTTACTTTTTGCCTTGCGGCGCCTAAATTGGGATGCAAACCGTATATTACCTCCTTATTCCAGAAGACTACTTTTAATTAATTTACCGTCCCTAGCTAACCGTAGAACTATGCTTGGAACAGTCTTTATTTGTAAGCTTTTTCGTGGTGATGTTGAGAGTCCCGACTTGATTAGTCGGCTTAACTTCTCCGTTCCAAGTTTTAACTGTTTTAGTACATAATTAGATCCTAGTAACACTAATATTTAATATAGATATTTTATATAATATATATTCATTTCCTCGCGTCTGTTCTCTTTTCTATATCGCGTCTATCTCTTCTCGCGAATCGAGCCGGACGGGAAGTGTGGCCGTGGGACCCGTGCGAAAAAAAAATCGTATAAAAGGTAGAGTGAAGCCTTTATATCTGTTCATTGAGGGTGTCGTATAATTCAATCTGAATTTCTCAGGGGGTAGTTAAAAACTGTTGCGCAGAGGAGACCACTGTCGTTTTTAGAAAAACCAGCCCTTGGCACCGTGAAATAGTGCAGGGCCTGAAACAAAACAGCAGGTTTGAAGATCCTGAAAAAAAGAATCGGGATCTTGATCCCATTCAGGATTGAGGGCTTGAAATATTTATGTTATAATGCTGATAGATCGGATATTGCATGGTTGGTTGACCGTGGGTTGCCTTTGGAGATTTTATGCCGCACGTTTCCCAATTGTGTGTATTCGCAAACATATTCGGTCACGTTTAAGTCGAATATTAGCTGATTTTTATAAGCATTGGGGCGCTTCGACGTGTGGTTAGCTGTGTGGAGTCTTCTAGGGTACTATGTTCCTTCGCCACGTCAGAGCAGTTCCCGTGTGTGGGAATTCGCGATAGAACTTCAGCGACAACTTTCGATTTAACAGGATTGTAGAAAAGTACACAAGGCTTGTAAAGCCGTCTCGTCTAACTCAACTGCAACCTTCCTTGACTGATTAGCTTTGACCATAGCGGATCGCCTCATGTTCTGTTCGTCAGTGGTTTCGCTATCTTTGCATAAACGCGAATCAACTTCCTGTATTAAGAGGTCATGCCCAGGAAACTCTTTAACTCTTTGACATTGGCATTGACATCCCCTATCCTTTTCCCATCTGCCTTAATCCCACCGGAAGTAACCGTATACCCCATACATTCGACTTGAGTGAATAGAACAATGTTTTTTCCAGATTTACTTAGAGCTTTGCCCCTTTAGTATGTCAAAGACCGTGTACAGATTCGGTTAATGGGTTGCATAATCTCCGCGGAAAACGATTAACCCCATAGAGGATTACTAACAATTCTAACGACTAACTCCTCTGACTCCACAAATGAAAAAATCTTACCCTGTAGGTCTCAATAAGGGAGTTGGATACTTCGGGCGATTTAAAATCCGTGAGAAATGGTCGCTCACCTCCATACAGTATTTATCCAGGGTCTTACTGCCCTGGGTCATTTGAATCACCTGGCGTACGCCTATCTCTCTTGTCTGCATAATGCAAAGCAAGAATACACTTGTTTCTTTCCCACCTGCACATCATAAGCTGATAGGGCCATATCGGCGTTTCCCCTTATCTTTTGTCAGATATGCAAGACAATCGACTTCATACTCGTTAAGGAGCGATAGACCCCTGTTCACTCAAGGGAGTCAGGGAGAAGAGGGAAAGCGAAAGCCAGTGAGGTCACACGGAATTCCGCGGGGTTTTGGCTCGCGAAGTTGGCTTCTAAGGTAACCACCCTGTCGGTAATAGTCCGCAACTCCCTTTGGAGACCGGCCGGTTGGTCTACAAAACCCGTTTAAGGTAGCATCTATTTCCTCCATACCGCAAGAGCGCTTGACTTAGAGCTTTACTTAGTAAAATGATATGCGAATGGGAAGGCTAAGGGAAAAAAAACATAATTATGCAAATAATAATAAAAAAATTAGAAATCCCGTTATTAAAAAAAAAAACATTTTTCTCTTATCAATACAGTCGTTTGGTATTTAAGCTTTTTCCTCTTAATGTTATATAATAACGTATCCACAGTAGTTTATTACGACAAAAATATTATCTTTATTCAAATAAGACTGCAAGTGTGGAAGCGGAGACAATTCACGTCTTATTTGTGGAGCGAAAGAATTAAATCTAATTGTAAGTTGCGAAGCAAACGCCTAGCAAACCCTTGGCTGAGACTTATTTACTCTTTATATGTTGAGCGTAAAGAGGCTCTCTTATGTATTTCTATGAATTGAGCGCTCTCTTGAGTGGATCGCGCATGGATACTGGATAAGCCAAGGATTTGAGCTGCGTAAGTGGTTTCGACCCTTTAAGGGGAGTCGCGAATGCGGCTGTGGATGTTTGTCTGGTGAAGTCGATCAACAACGGATTATGATCAGCGAACTTGAGCTGCGTATGCGGTTTTGACCCTTTGGTGGGTGTGGTAACCGGTGCGAGAAAGCTGTCAGCCAAGCAAGGCATATTAAAATATGTGTACATACATGTGTACGTAAAAAAATGTGTACATATGTTTACGAATTCAGACCGAGACTTTAATAAAAAAAGAACACAGTTAGGTTTTTATGTATTATTAAACGTTTTAATTAATTAATTAATTTCAATAACGGAAGAACTAGAGCCTTTGGATTATTACTAGGTTGGATAATTGACTTCGAAGTTGAAGTGGGCTTAAAGGGTTATCGCGATTGATAACGAACTCAGAACTGAACTACTGTATGAGGACATGTTTGGGTTTATATAGGCAGATTGGGATAGCTTAAGAGCGAAGTTTAACAGAATAAAGTTATCAACGTCTTATCTTTCGTAAAGAGGGGTGTCTATTCTCTCGAAAAGAGAGGAGTAATTGGAGAATTACTGAGACGATTGTGTGTGACAAGGCAAAATAAAGTGATAGCTGAATTATTAAAAGCGTCGGTGCCTGGCGCACGTGCTGTTTCCGCGACTCTACCGACATTCAACCCCGAAGCTGCTGACGCCGACCCAGCTGCATGGTGCAAAACGGCTAATATGATTCTGTGTAAACATCCTCAAGAAGGCGCATCTTTGGTGATGATGCTCAGCAAATCACTCATTGGCAGTGCATCGCAGTGGCTTTCCCAAATTTGTTTTCCTGGAATGAGTCGGCTGCAGTGTTGCTGAACATGCTCAAAAGGACGTCCAAATCAACATGAATGCCTTTCGGTGTACTCCAGCCGTTTGGTTACAACTTTACTGACCAAGTGAAAGGCAATGACGTACGAAGAGATTGCGGTATCATTGGTCCTGGCACATACATCGCAAATCGACCCCAGACTTCAGCATTTGGTTTTCGAAACGAACGTAAAGACACGAGCGGAGCTACAACAACAACTCAGAGCCCACTCGTTCGTCTGAAATGTCGAATTCGCGGGAAGGCCCCGAAAAGAAGAGGCACAAAATGCAAACACCGATTAGGTGCCATAATTGCGGTAAAATCGGACACAAGGCAATGGAATGCCGAAAGAGAAGAGCAGAAGAGAGGAACGAGGCGAGACCAGGCTATAGTAGCAGCAGATCTACGGTTTCAAATGTGGCAATGTTGGACATATTGCATCGGCGTGCACGAAGAGACCTGCAACAGCGAATATAAGCAGCAATACAGTTTGGTGAGCGGTTTCCATTTTTCTTTGATTCTGGTTCCGAATGCTCGTTAATAAAAGAAACAATTAGCGGGAAGCTTGCCGGCAAGATATGCCATCATCTTGTAGTTTTGAGCGGCATAGGCGACAATGTTGTCAAGAGCAATTTACAAATTCTGTCCACTGTAAAAATTTCTGAATTTAATCTGGAATTGTTATTTCACGTAGTTGATAAGAAATGTCTTAAATACGATATGATGATTGGGCAAGATATTTTTCAGCTTGGTTTTGGAGTAATGTTAGAAAGTAACAGGTTTGATATTTACAAAACACAAACGGTATTATCGATAAGTGACGATAGTATATTAAATGAGGTCGATTCAATTGCGAGTGATAAATCAAAACTTAATGCTATATATGCCAAATATTCGGAATTCTTCATTGATGGTATCCCATGTAGGCGTGTGACCACGGGTTCACTGGAAATCCGTTTGCTAGACATGAATAAAACTGTTCAAAGGCGACCGTATCGCCTCAGCGAAGACGAAAGGCAGATAGTAAGGAATAAAATTGATCAAATGTTAGAAGCAACGGTAATTAGACCTAGTAGCTCTCCCTTCGCTAGCCCTATGTTACTTGTGAAAAAGAAGGACGGCAGTGATAGGCTTTGTATTGACTATCGTGAGTTGAACGCAAATACAGTGTCAGACAAGTATCCCTTGCCGTTAATATCAGACCAGATTGATCGCTTACGAGGCGGGAAATATTTTTCCAGTTTGGATATGGCCAGCGGTTTCTATCAGGTGCCAATTCACCCCGATTCTGTTGAAAGAACAGCTTTTGTGACCCTTGAAGGTCAATATGAATTTTTAGCAATGCCGTTCGGATTAAAGAATGCGTCATCTGTTTTTCAGCGTGCCATAGTCCGACCCCTGGGGGATTTAGTTAATACCTATGCGGTGGTCTACATTGATGATGTGTTGATTGTCTCAGAGTCTGAAGAAAGAACGGAAAAAGGTTCGTGTCTAACAATACGCACCTGACAAAGTGGATTAAGTGAAATTAGTTTTCGCGGTAATAAACTTATGGACAAGACCAGAATACTGGCACACATAGCAAATAGTGACCCCCCAAGTCACTAACAGTGAAATAATAGTGAAACGAAAACATTTTCATTCAAAAATACAAAGTTAAGTTTCTCGAACTGGGGCTCCGCTGCCCAGCTGCCACGCGATCGCACAAACAGCTGTTTGCGAGCTTAAAGCTTTCTATCCCAGGGTTCAAGTTTTGGCTAGAACCCTGGTGATTTGGTGCACACTTCAATATGAACACTTCAAATGAAACCGCTGCGGCTGATGAATCGTTGGATACTGCGTTTCTCTCGAGCCCCCAATGTGATGCCCCGCAGCGCTTTCAAAAAATAAAGCGAAAGTCTCGTGCTTCTCCGGAGACTGAAAGGAAAAAACCCAAATCAACCATCGGCAAACAAGGGGAAAACCCTTCGGCTACAGAACCTAGATATGGCGGCAATTCAAACCGATTTGGTTTACTTGCGCATCTCACAGCTGACAAACAAGTAGGCAATGAAATTGGCGATCTGTATGACCAGCCCAGTACCAGTCATCAAGCTGCAATTGCTGCCGCTAAGCGGGATGCAGCCTCCGCTGGTACCACTAGCTTAGCCAAAAAGGCGCAGTCCAAACCACCTCCTATAGTAATGGAGGGAGTGGACGACGTATACCTGATGATGCAGAGCATCGAAAATATAGTGGACCTAGAAAAGATTGAGGCTAGGGCGTCAATGAGCGGTGTCCTAAGGCTTTACGCGGCTGACGCTAATACATTTCGCACCATAGTGAACTGGCTCGAGATCGAAGAGTATGAGTTCCACTGCTACCAGCTTAAAGAGGACAGGCCTTACAGGGTATGCGTGAAACGCCTGCACCACAGTACGCTACATCACCAAATCAAGGATGAGCTGGAAAAGATCGGGCACAAGGTTCTCGATATTCACACACCGCTTAGGCGAAACGAACCGGGTACCTCAAAAGCGTCGCCAGTCAATATGTTCTTCCTAAATATTGCTGCTGCGGCAAACAATAAGGAGATCCTGGCGGTAAAGGCACTATGCCATATGAGAGTAGTTATTGAGCCTCTCCGCAAGCGTAACGCTATTGTCCAGTGCCATCGTTGTCAGCAGTTTGGCCACACAGCCAAATACTGCCGTAAGGCCCACATTTGTGTGAAATGTGCCGGCGAACACCCAGCCAAGGACTGTACCAGGCCACGCATCGAGCTGTGCACTTGCTACAACTGTGGCGGCCAGCATCCTGCAAACTATAAAGGTTGCAGCAAGCTACAAGCGTTCCTGCAGCGATCCAGACCCAGAAGTGGAGTGGCTGGAAGAACAGAAGTAAGCGAGCGACCAACTCCACGGGGCTTAGCTGGAGGTAAGGAGATCCCCTCTTCTCGAGGCGGAATATCTTATGCAGATGTGGCTAGAGGGTCCATTCACCACAAGCAACCAATGAGCCTGACGCACCAGCAACAGAAGCAACAGCAACAGCCCTATGATGGAAGCCCCAGTCGTCAAAGGAGCCGCAGCCGGACAAGGGCGTCTAGGGGTACACTCCAGCGCTCGACGGATGCTAGCAGCAGCATTGAAGCCATCCTGCAGACGCTTAATGAGAACATTAATTCTTTGCGCTCGATTCAAGAGAAGCAAATGGAATTAATGATGATGATGATGAAGCAACAGCAACAACAGTCACATCAGCAGGGGCAGATTATCAATCTGCTCACTGCTCTCCAAGCGCGTCAAGCGCCATAATGATGCCGCTGCGCATCCTAGTGTGGAACGCCGACGGCGTATCCACGAAGTTGCCTGAAGTAGAGTGCTTCGTGCGACGTCACGAAATCGATGTATTACTGCTCAGCGAGACACACTGCAAGGGGGCAGAGACGCCTAAGCTATTCGGATTTGTAGCCTACACTGCCAATGATCCGAGTGGTGGCAACGCCAAAGGCGGAGCAGCTATCTTAATCAAAAATAGCCTTGCCCACTTTCCGCTAACACCAATAGCCACTGCCAAGGTGCAACTTGCGCCGGCGGTTATTGAAACGGCACTTGGTCCTATAAGCTTTGGAGCGGTCTACTGCCCACCGAGATTTGCATGGACTACGGACGAGTTTAAGGACATTTTGGAAGAGTTCCAGACGAAGTTCATTGTTGCAGGCGATTGGAACGCGTCCCACTGGCTCTGGGGTGCGGGAAGGAGCAACCAAAGAGGCATTGCATTAGCGAATCTCGTCCTAAATTCGGAGGTGGACTCGCTAGCAACAGGAGGACCAACAAGATACCCGTACGGCTGTAGAGGCTCACCAGGGTACATCGATTTTGCACTGACAAAGGGTGTGCTGGGCATCCACGCTAACATAAGTGCGGTTGTTGAGCTTAGCTCCGACCACCTGCCTCTGGTAATTACGCTGGATGCGGGGGCAATATCCTACCCTAAGATGGAGCGGCTTATCACTAGGCGTACTAACCTGGAGGTATTCCAATCGCAACTGGAGTCCACACTGCCCCTCAACACTGCCATAAACTCTGGACAGGACGTTGATGATGCTATCGAACTGCTCACCAACAATATCAAGTCAGCAGCTAGATTGGCAACTCGCAGCATATCTCGGCAGCCCGCGGCAGATCGAATCCCAATACCCAGGGAGATCCTGCTGCTTATAGCTGAGAAGAGGCGCTTACGCACTAGGTGGATGAGGTCTCGGCACCCGTCGGACAAAACGGAATGGAACCGAGCTCTGAGTAGGCTCCGATGCGCGTTGGTGCTGCACAAAGCCGCATGGTTCGACGAAAGGCTTGCCAATACCGGAGTCGAAAGCGAAGCGACGCATTCGCTGTGGAAGGCCACGCGCGCAATCAAAAGGCGTTGCACGAGGAAGGCGCCTCTAGTCGATAGCAACGGGACATGGTGTCGGACCGACTTGGGACAAGCGGAGGTATTCGCTGCGCACCTCGCCGAGCGATTTCAACCATTCAAGCTTGCCAGCCTGCAACAGGTTGAAGAAACTCAGGACCAGCTGAACCAAGCGCTTCAAATGGATATGCCAATCACGCCGTTTGAACCCTGCGAGGTAGCCGAAGTCATTGTGCGCCAGAGTAACAACTA